>NC_133005.1:35933750-36560000 GCF_048564905.1 Vicugna pacos | reverse complement strand
GGCTGTGGGTTTACACAGACCTGGGTTTGAATCCCAGCCCTGACATTTCCTAGTTCTGGACTTTGGACAAATCACCTCACCTCTTGTAGCTTCCATTTCCTAATCTGTCGATGAGGGTGATAATGAAAGCCACCTCACAGGGTTGCCTGGAGGGTTAAGTATGACAGTGCAGGTGAAGTGCCTGAGCCGCGCTTCGTGAAGCCAGTATCCTGATTTGATGAAGGGAAACACGGAGGATGCTTCAAGGACTTGCCTGGGTCAGACAACAAGTTGGGGAAAGATCAGGGGCCAGGACTTTCTGTCCTCATGGTTACCCTAATTGAGGTTCAGAGACCTTCCCATTCCTCCAGGACATTTGACCGGGAGCATACCTTGGCAGCTGGTCTCTCAGGGGGTTTGAAAGTCTACAAAAGGCTAGAGATTGTGAAAATGCTTAGGTAGGAAAAGTGCTGGCCAAATGAGCAGTTTGGCCAAAACTTAATTAACTAGACGAGAACAGCATGCATTAAGCACCAGCTCCATACTCAGCACTTCATACACTTCCTATACTTGATAGCATCATGGATGGGAGCCCTGATTTTAGAGTTGGATTGCCCAAGTTCAAAGTTTGAACCTTCTGCTTACTAACCATGTGATTTGCAGCAAACTACTGCACCTCCTTGTGCCCTGGTTCCTTCACTCATAAAATGGGGCCAGTAGCAGGGCCTGCCTCATTGAATCGCTACCAGAATTAAATGAATCAATGCATGCAAAGCATTTCAAGTAGGATCTGGCACGTAGAAAGCCCTCCGTAACTGTTAGGGGTTTTTGTTTTGTTTTGTTGTTAATGGTCATTGTTTCACTTAATCCTCCTGATTATCCTGCCAGAGAAATAAAATCCCTTCCAAAAATTCATTTTTCTTATAAAATGATACATGCTCATTATGAGGTGAGGTTACATAACTTGCTCAAGTCACTCAGGCAATTGGAGCAGAACGTGGACCTGATCCTGATAAAGAAGATACAGTCAGTGTCCCACCTATATCCCTTTAGCTTGTACCATTTCAGTGCCACTAGCCCAGCTCCCAGCTACCAGCACCTTCAGTTCTTTGCCTAGATAATTCCTCTGGCCAGTGGAGTCCAGTAAAGACAGGGAGTTAATGCCCCACCTGGAGGGAGCAGCCCTCAACTGATGTCTGGTGGGGAAAGGTGTATAAATAATCCAGCTCCCTCCCCCTGGATGGGGGTATAACTCAGAGGTGCATGGTCCACGCTGGCCCCCAGAGTTCATCAGCAGAATTAAAGCCCCAGGTGCCCACAGTGGTTCCTTGCTTGATAATATACCCTGTTTGGCCTCTTTCCCCTCCCTGTCTCATGTGCCCTCTCCCCTACCAGTTTTTCCTGAGATCACTTCCCACATAAGCCACTTTACCCAGATCCTTGTGTTAGGATCTAGTTCTGGGGGAACAACCAAAGGCCTGTGGGAAACCTCAAACTCCTACCAGGGATCATCTTAAAAGAAGAAATTCCAGGGCTGGCTGGGCTCAGTCAGCCTCATCCTCATCTCCTGGAGAAAATAAACACAGTAGCAGCAGCAGCCATGGCTCTGCTCCCGGCGGGCCTGGCGCAGTGCAGGGAGCATTAATGCACTGCAGTGTCTGACTCCCACAGTCACCCCACAAGGGAGGGATAATTATCCTCACCTGACAGCTGTGGAAACAGAGGCCCAGAGAGGTGGAGTGGCTGGCCTGGGGTCACACAGCGAATAGGAGAACTCCCTGAATGTGAGCCCGCGATCTGGCCTCTGCATGGTAAGAATGACATTCAGGAAGTGGGAAGTGAGCTCCAGGATGCCTTTTCACCTTGGGGAACTGAAGTGCTGCGGAGGTGAGAGGTGTTCAGCACCTTCCACCTGACTTGGGAGTGTTCCTGGCTCCTGGTACATTATGACCTTGACCACAAAGGCTACAGGATGGGACTATTGGAGACACAGGGTTAACGTTAAGCATTATTTTAATAGATAATTTAAATAGATAAGGTCCTATCTTCTCCCCTAAGTGGAATATTCTTGATTTGGGTGTTTCTGGTAGAGGTGGGCACAACCGGATGGGGCCAGGCACACTCCAGCCCCCAAATTAGAGGCAGGAGGGGTGGGAGCCGGAATTCACATGTTCAGATCCAGAACACCAATTCTCCTTTAAAATTTTCCCTGATGACATAAATAACAAATAAGATGTAATGTTAGCATATGAGACATATTCCTGCGGGTATGGGTATGGGCCTGGGTTCAAATTCCACCCCCACGGTTTCCTGGCTGTATGAGCCCACAAGGCACCTCACCTGTGTGAGGCTGGGAAGTGGGAATAATCAATTGGGCACACTTCCCAGAGCAGTGATGCTCAGCCCTGTTGGAACATCTGGATCACCTGAGCTTTGACGAAGACTCATGCCCGGCCCCGACAGTTGAAACACAATCTCTGGGGTGATTTTTTTTATTTGTGGTAAAATACACATAACAAAATTTACCATCTTAACCCTTTTTAAATGAATGGTTCAGTAGTGTTAAGCATATTCACGTTGTCATGCAACCAATCTCCAGAACTTTTTTTATCTTGCAAAACTGAAACTGTACCTGTGAAGCAGTAACTCCATTCCCACCCCTCAGCCCCTGGCGTCCCCGCTTCTATTTCTGTCTCAATGAATTTGACTACCAGGTCGAGTATTTGGCTTTTGTGACTGGCTTATTTCACTTAGCCTAATATCCTTAAGGGTCATCCGTGTTGTCGCATGTGTCAGAATTTCCTTCCTTTTTAAGACTGAATGATATACCACATTTTGTTTATCCATTCATCTGTCAGTGGACACTTGGGTTGCTTCCACCTTTTGGCTGTTTTGCGAATAGTAATGCTAGGAACATGGCTGTACAAATATCTCTTTCGAGACCCTGCTTTCAATTCTTTTGGGTGTATATCCAACAGTGGAATTGCTGGATTATGTGTTAATTCTTTTTTTTTTTTTTTTTTACTTTTTAATTTTTTGAGGAACCGCCATATTGTCTTTCATAGTGGCTACACCATTTTACATTCCTACCAATAGTGCACAAAGGTTCCAATTTCTCCACATCCTAACACTTGTTACTTTCTGGGGGTTTTGGTTTTGTTTTGTTTGTAGGAGCCATCCTGATGGATATTTCATTGTCGTTTTGATTGGCATTTCCCTAATGATTAGTGCTGTTAAACACCTTTTCATATGCTTGTTGGCCACGTGTATGTCTCCTTTGGAGGAATACCTACTCCAGTGATTTGAGTTGTAGCAGTTTCTTTATGTATTCTGGATATGAACCCCTTATTGGAGATCTGATCTGCAAATAGTTTCTCCCATACTGTAGGTTGCCTTTTCACTCTGTTGATTGTGTCCTTCAAGGCTCAGAAGTTTTGAATTTTGATGAAGTCCATCTTGTCTATGTTTTCTTTTGTTGTCAAGAAATAATTGCCAGATCCAATGTCATGAAACTTTTTTGTCATGATTTCTTTGAAGAGTTTTATACTTTTATGTCTTGCATTTAAGCCTTTGATCCATTTTGAGCTGTTTTTTTGTATGTGTTTGAGGAAAGGGACCAAATTCATCCTTCTGCAAGTGGCCAGTTGTCCCAGCGCCATTTGCTGCCCTGGGTACATTTCCCGGGTACTTCATCCTTCCCGGGTCCTGCTCTGCGCCAAGCTGATTCCTCCGCCTTGCACCCCCTTCTTCATCTTGTCTGCCTGCAGCCTCTCTCTCCTCACCCTTCAAGGCCCAGCTTCTCCCTCCCTCCACCACCCACACCCGCTTCAGGCAGCACTGCCTGCTCCTTCCTCCGTGCTCCGGAAACCTGATGTTCATACCTTCCTTGTACAAAACACTGTGAAGACGAGCTTATGAGTTATTCTGTGGATGCCAGACCTGGCCCACAGAGAGACAGGAATGCTTAAGAGAGCAGGCTCTGCAGCCTGACTGCTTACATTCAAATCCCAGCTCAATGATGATTCAAGCTATGTACTCTTGGGGGAATGACAATTTCTCTGGGTTTCAATTTCCTGATCCATAATTTGGGGAGCCTCACAGCAACCAGAGTTGTTGTGACAAATCTATACGAAACACTCAGAGCAGTCCCTGGCACTCAGGAAGAGTTCAGTACAAGTTAACACTTGCTGTGATGATGATGATGATGATGATGATGATGCTGATTGTTATTGTTATTGCCATTAAGTGTTAGTAAATGTTTGTTGAGTGAATGGATGAGCAAACTTGCGTGATCTAATGGTGACTGATCAGAGGGGTCTCCCTTACAAGGCAAGGGTCTCCTAGGACCTCCCACCTTCCAGGTCTCCCCCAATCTCCTCCCACCTTCCATGTCTCTCCCTGCACACTACCATGCCTACACTTCCTGGGCCAGGAAGAAGTGACTTCTGGGCTTCCATTCACAGAGAGGAGGCACAATTAAATTAGACACTTGAGGTGTTCTCTTATACCCTGACTACTCTATTTTTGCTCTGCAGCAAGGTTGGTCTCCACCATAATTGCCCACTGTGGCCTGGCAGGCAGACACTGTATCTAAGAGAATAATGTTACATTTTCAGTTCCACACGATCACTCACATCTGCCAGGTAAATGGACCTGGAATCAAACAGCTTCTAAATATAGACCATCACAGTTCACTAATTGCTACCTAGGGCCCATTCCTGAGTCTTTCCAAGGCATGTGTGGTCCTTGGGGCCCTTGACCTTGGCTAGTATTGCTTCTCAGAGTCTTTGTAGACCCAACTGTACCAAAGAAGCAGCCCATGATCGCCCTGCCAAGGGCATGGGAGAAGCAGAAAGAAAGGTGGAGATAAGATCATGTTGAACCAGCCTTCAGCGTGTCTGGAATTCCCACTGTCTCTTTGAATGGATCAATTTTCTTTTATCTTTTATGCCATGGATATGTTTACACATCCTTTATTGTTCCTTGAAATACTGACTGAAATTTGATTCAGTCATTTCCCCCTATTCCTGGGACAATCCTTTAGGTTTCAGAGTTCACTTCCTGTCTAGGTTTCTTTGGTCCTTACAACTTCATGTGGGTATATGTGCACGTTTTGAAGTCCTACTTCAGTGCCACCTGTTGTTTGTGTGACAAACATTTATTGCATGTTACTATATGCAGGTTGCTTGAGAAGCACTTGTGTATCTATTTGTTGGGGTTCTTTGGGTTGCAGGTGACAACAATACATATGGACTTAAGCCAAAAATGTAATTGAAAAGTCCTGGGATTAGGTGAGGTTTCTAGCAAGGCTGGATCCGGGGCTTAAATATGTCATCAAGCATCGGTCTCCAATCCATCGAAGTCTCTTCTCCATGTTGGCTTCTCAGCAGGCTGTACAAACATGGCTGGAAAGATAGCATCCAGCAATTCCAGGCTTCCATCCTGGGGAAAAAAGCAAGTCTCCTTCCCAATAATTCCAGCAAAAGCCCAGGGCTGATTTTCATTGGTCCATCCCTGAACCAGTCACTTAGCTGGGCCTGGGTCACATGACAAAGGCTGGTGCTGGGATGAGATAGAGAATGGGAAAGAGGCAGTTCTTCCAAAAAAAAAAAAAAACCTGAAATACTGTTACCAAGAAAGGGGAAAATAAATGCAAGCTGGCAAAAGGAATCCACAGCCATTATAGAGTTTGTAGCCTGGCAGAGGGAGATAGGCATTAAACAAATAAAAAAATAAATGAAAGAATAATCACAAAGTGTAATATGTATGCTGGGAAGGAAAGAAGAAAGGTGTTTTGACAGAGAATAACATGCCAAGGTCAAAGAGGGGCGCAGGTGGCCCTTTCTGAGAACCTGAACTTGATTTCTCTCCTTCTTGAGCTGCAAGAAGTGACCTTCTACAAATTCTAACTCTGCTGTGCCACTTAACATGCTCCCTCTTGTTTTCGATTTTCTTCTGAACTTGTTGTATCACTTCAACTAATGCAAGATGTTCTCAAAGTCTAGGACTATATCTTACTCATTTCTGTGTTCTAAGGCAGGGTGGAATGCCTGTTTTGTAAATCAAGTTTTATTGGAACACCACCACCATATTGTCTATGGTTGCTTTTGGTAACAACAGCGTTTACAGGGAAAGTCTGCTGACCTGTGTTCCAAAGTCACCTCATGGCCTGATGCAGGGGACCACCTGGCTTTGTCAGGGGGGATTTGTTGGAGGACTGGAGGAAGAGCAGGAAGGCACAAGCTAGCTGTGTGACCTTGAATAAATCACTTAACCTCTCTGGGCCGCTGGCTCTGTATCTTGCAAAGACAGCTGCCTCTTCTTATCCTGCAGGTATTGGCTCATATGTCACCTCTTCTGAAAGGCCCTCCCTGACCTTGAAAGACCAGTTTGGACTTGAAGGCATTTCCACTCTTTCCATGATAAAATGTCTCAGTGGTTTATTTTGAGATTAGGCCCACTCAGGGCAGTGACTTGTCCCTCCTCTTTGCCAGTGTTTTCCTTCCTCTCATACGCCATCTCCCTGGTAGAATGAGTGGGAAGAACTCTGGCTTGGAACTCTGGAGGCCTGGTTTCATAAGACCAACATTGCCACATATGAGCTATGAGACCCTGGGCAGACAGACCCGTCACCTCTCTTGGCCTCAGTTTCCTTAGCTGGGAAATAGGCATGGTAACTTGCCAAGCAGGGCTACTGGAAAGACAGATGCACTCCCCTGTGCCAGAGGGGCCAGCACTGCGCTGGTCGAGCACAGATGCTTCACTCATGTTGTCGGTTTTCCTTCTCCCTTTTCTCAAGAGGGAGAGAGGAAAGGGAGCTACCCCAAACCTTGCTTTAATCAGGTGGGAGCTGGCTCCAAAACTTGAGGCAGCCCATCCTTAGTGAGTGCCAACACAAGTCATAGAAATTTGCAGGTAAGTCCTAAATTTACTAGCTAATAGGATGCAAGATCCCCCTACCCAGCCTCCAAAAAGAGCAGGAGGAAAAATCTGCTGACGTGGTTGGGAAAAGCACGGGAATACTGAGCCAGCAAACCAGACTGCCTCTGAACCTCAGGTTCCTCCTCTGTAAAATGGGAATAAGAAATTCCCTGAGGCGGTCCAGAGGATGGAATGAGACATAGCATGTAAAGTGCTCAGCGCACAAATGTGAGCCAGTATCATTCAGACTGTTATTTTCATCCTCTTCATCATCATCCAAGCACCTGGCTTATTTTGGGGGGCTTTGAGCCTGTGGGAGAGTTTATTGTGTAGAATTCAATTTTATATCCTTGTGGAGTAATGTCTGCTCTACAAATTCAAACTGGAAAGCCTGGGATTTCAGAAATTCTTAGTAGAGATTAGGGTGGCTGGGACTGGAATTCTGGTGTTCAGGGTTGGAATTCTGCCACTCAAGACCCCTGCTGCGATCGATGTTCATTGTTGGAGCACCACCATTCAAGGTCATAACTCTAGGGTTCAAGGTCAGAAGGCTGCCATATGAGTCAGAATCCTCATATTTGTAATTGGACCCAAGGAGTACGTGGCCAGAGTGTCCATATTTGTGATTGAAAACTCCAGTGGGCAAGGTCAGAACACTGATGTTTCAGGTTGGAACTCATGGTCAGTTGGAATTCTGAAGTTCAAGGTAAGGACGCCTCAGTGGCGTTCACGACCGGAATTCTGGCAGGCACATTCGGAACGCTGGTGTTTGGAGTCGGCACTCTTGTTCCCAGCTTGTTATTTGTGGGTCTCATCCCTCGTGTGTGTCATTAACGCTTCATCATCCACCCTCCTGGCGGCAAACCACAGAAGTTCCCCACAGAAGGCTAACCTCCATTTAGCCAGCGAGGTCCCGTTACTTCCACCTCTTTCTCTTACTGTTTCTGACACCTATCCACTCAGGTGGTGCTGGCAGAAGTGACGTGATCCTCAGGAAGGCAGCTGAGGGACGGCTGCCCTGCCCCACCCCTGCTGAAGACCCTTGAGCTGGTTGTCAACTCTGCTTAAATCCACTTCTTCTCGCTGGCGGACCTGGAACAGGCCCAGGGGTGCAGCCTTGCCAACCCCCCGGGGAGGCACCTGGATGAGCTCAGCACCCTATTATCCAGAGAAAGGCAAACAGTGTCAGGCAAGGGTGAGAAAGAAGTGCCAAGGGCTTGCAGCTTCCCCATGTGTGGCTGGCAGAAACATGGTGGGAAGTGGAAGAGTTTGCTGGTCAGTGCGGTCACCACGAATGCATTGTTGATGCCAACTGGAGGGGGAGCTTCATCGATTGTGGGGCGGAGAGGTGCTAAAAAATCAACTTTACGGGGGTGAGTATAGCTCAGTGGTAGAGCATGTTCTTAGCATGCACAAGGTCCTGGGTTCAATCCCCCGTACCTCCATTAAAACAATAGTTTAAAAAACCATCTTTAAACTCTGCTTACAATGGTACACATAATGGACATTTGGGGATACTTGGTGGAAAGGGTGGACATTTGGGGGATACTCGGTGCAAGGATGATCTGATGGGTCATATTCCCTAGTAAATGGTTGCAGCACACCCTTCCCCTGATCTTCTCACTGCATTCCTTTACCCTCCTTTATTTTTTCTCATAGCCTGTTCCACTACCAAGAACGTTATATATTCATCTGGCTCTGGTCTGTCTCATCCCACTGTGCTATAAGCTCCATTAGAGAGGGAGTTGGTCAGGTGGTACTTCTATCTTCCTGTGCTAAAATTGTGCTTAGCATATAGTAGCTACTAAATAAATATTTGTTGAATACAGGAATGAATGAATCACTGTTGCCCCCTCTGGTATAGTCTTAGAGTGTTTTCCAAGCTCTCAAATCATTCCATGCAGAACCCATCTCCAATCTCATCCACTCTACCCGTACAGTTTTTGGATGGGGATGAAGGGGAACAGCAGTAGGAAGAGGCATCAACCCCTCTATGACTTCTCGTTGCTCTCAGGATAATTTCTAAAATCCTCATCTGGCCACTAAGGGCCCATAAGTACTACCACTCCACCTTCACATTACACACACATCATGTGACTCCCTATCTCCTTTCTCAGATCCTCAGGACACCATTCTGGGTCTCACCTCAGGGCCTTTGCACAAGCTATGTTAACTAGAACAATCTTGTGGCCCCTACCCTTGCCCCCTTGGCTTTCTTAATTTATCCTTAAAAATTCTGCTTAAACACCCTTCCCTTGACTTCCCAAACTTGATGTCATTCTAAGCCCCATAATGAGCCCTGGTATTTCTTTCAAGAATTTATCATTAGACCCCACCTTGGTCACTGCTTTTGGATTCCAAAGTTCAACACTCCGGGGCTAATCTTCCCTGAACTGGAGGTTCCTGAGAGGAGGTGGCCAGAGTCCCTTCCCTTTCACTCAGAAAAAATGCAGAACCTGGGCCCTCCTGCCAGATGTGAGACATTCCCACCCAAGGGAGGAAGAGTTTGAGTCTCCTAGGAAGATTTCTTAGCTGCCCTCCAAAGCCTGTCCCATATTTACCCATCACTGTGAGCTCTCTGTCTCCTCAGTTGCTTCTCACCCTCCAGCTGTCCAGGCTGAGCCCAGGCCTCCCTGGGACTCTGAGGACTTTAGAGGGCACCACCCAGCCCATTTCTCTGATAACATCCACACAGCTAACCTGCCTATACCGCTCATACAGACGTTAACTCATGTGGCCCTCACATCGCCCTAGGAGGAAGGTACTGTTATTCTCTCCATTTTCCAGATGGGGGAACTGAGTCCCAGAGAGGTAGAGTAACACATCCAATGATGCAGCTAAGAGGGGCCAGGGCAGCGTTTGACACCAGGCTGCTACCTCGAGAGCCGAGGCACTGCACCAGCACACTGCTCAGCTCTCCATCACTCTCCTTCGTTCTCTGCTTCCTTCTGTTCTTAGGCTTCTTATCTTTCTCTTTTTGCTCTTCTCCCTTTTCTCCTTAAGTAGCTCAAACACCCCAAGTTACTAAAGAACCCCAATTTTGTGGATGTTTTGTTGTATTTTTCAAATTCCAGAAATCATAAGGGCAGTGGGGTTTTTCCACCTCTTTATGATGTATGGGAGGGAAGGAGGGAAAGGTGGGTTATTTCCATTTGATTGGCTGGAGAATGGGGTGGAAGGAGAGGTTAAATCTCCTCCCAGTGGCCTGCAAGGTTCCAGATGTCCAGGTCCCCCACCTCTCTGACTTCATCTCCCACCACAGTCTCTTAGGCTCCCTGAGTCCAGTCACACTGATCCATAGTAAATTCCTTCCTGTATCAGACCTTTGCACATTCTTTCCCTCTGCCTGGAATTCTTTTCCCTCTCTTCTTTACCCAGTTATTGCTTGTTCATCCTAAAGTGCCCAGATCAAATGTCACCTCCACCAGGAAGCCTTCCATGATCTCTGAATCAGTCAAGTCCCCCAGTTATGGTTTTCAAAGTTCTGTGTACCTCCGTAGGATGGCCCTTATTCCCACTGTAATTTCACATCCATTTTGGTGATTATTTGATTACTCTGCCTTCCCTTGCTCCATATGGACTGTAGTTCCCTGATGGCAGGACTTATCTGTTGTGTTTACCTGTCTCTCCTGCACCTAGCACTGTGCCTACCTCCACATAAGCAGTCTGTAAGATTATGCTGAATGAACTGATGGGTGAAAGAATTCAGAGGTTAGTCACAGTTGGCAGGAAGCAAACATTGCACTGCTTTGGGTGGGGAGTAGGTGAAATAATTTGAAATATCTAGCTGGAACTCCAACCAGAAGACTCTTATCATCTCAAACTGAAAGGAACAAGGGCACCAAATTCTTTACAAACAGCCAAATATCTTCTCTGGTGCTCAGGATGTATTGAATGATAATTAGTGTCTTCTATCAGCTTTTTAAAGCTACCTACTTGGGTTATCTTTCATAGGGTGCTATTGAGTTTTCCTAAAGCAAATGCCACATATGAAGGCTCTAAACTCAGGAAACAGAAGTTCTGAGGGAGGTTTCTAAATGAAAGATTCCAGCAAATTCACCAGAAATATGGTGTAGTTGGAAGTTGCACTACCTTTGGGGGCAGATGGATTTAGTTCAAATCCCGGCTCCACCACTAGTGCCTGGAGCCTCAGACAGGTCACTTCCCCTCTCTAAACTGACATTTTGTCTAAACTCCATCCTCTGAGCACCAACCCCTACAGAAAGGAAGGCCCTCTTCCCTGGCTGTCCCAGCAAAATATCCCAGAGTTGGCTCTGATTGGACACATTTGTGTCATGTGCTTATCTCTGAACCAATCCCCATGGCCAGAGGAGGACTTAAGTAGGGGAACCTGCTTGAGTCATGGACCACCATTGGGTGCAGAGGAAATGCCTGAAATAGGATTTGCTGTTCTTCTTCAATTAATATTAACTGCTAATGTTCTTCTTTAACTTAATTTACCTATTTAAGTAAAATAAATATTTTAAGAGGAAATTTGATATCATGAAAAATCGGTACCATTAGCTATAAATCATGATGTGAAATTCTAGTCAGATGCTGGAGCCTGACACCTGCTCTCTGGGTTCAAACAGGTGACATTTGTGTGTTAGAGAGATGTGAAAGTTCCATTAGCTTCAAACAGGGACCTTCCCCTTAAGGGAGTCAGAAGGTTTGAAGGAGAATCAGAAAGGCTATCACCTTCTCACTTTGAATCAGTGTGATTCAATGTCTTTCCCTGTCAAGCTAACCCAGTCTTGGCTGCACGTGAGAATCATCCGAGGATCTTTGAAAAATTCCAATGCCAGGCCACCCTCAGGTCAATTAAATCAGAATCTCTGGGGGTGGGACCCAGGGATCGGTATTTTGTGAAGCTTCCAAAGTGATTCCGGTGTACATCGAGGCTGAGAAATCCAGACTTCAACACACTTGATACTGGTGGTGCGTGTCCTATGCTGGCACTTATAGGGGTTCAGCAAGTCCACTGGGCTGCAGGAAGGGGCACACTGGGAAGCTAGGGTGCCGGTCAGTGTGTGCGAGGGCAGGCTCCCTTTTCTCCAAGGAATTAACTGAGCAGGAGTCCGAGGAGGGTCATTTAACACTCTCGGACTGGAAGGAAACACTCAGCCATCTCCCAGTCCAGAAGGGTAAGATTCCGGGATGAAATTCAACTCTCACCGTGATCCTCCCCCGACTGAGGTCCGACTGCTTGTTACCTGAACCGGCTGTTACCTCTCCATCTATCTGTCAACTGTCCCAGACCCAGCTCTGTTGCTGGCCAGCTGTGTGGCCTCAGTCAAGTCTCTCAGCTTCTCTGGTCTTCAGGTTCCTCATCTGCATCCTGGGAGCATATTGCTGGGCTGTGTGATCTTTAAGGGCATTTCCATTCTGAGGACCCGTGAGTCTTCATCAGGGAGGCAGCCACAGGCTCCTTCAGCCCACACCCAAGCCCAGGTCAAGGATTCTCAAGCCCCAACAGAATTCAGATTCCCAGGTATGGTCCCCCCAGACCACAGAATCAAAATCTCTCAAGGCAGCCTGGGATCTGCATTCTAACAAGGATCTCAGTTGATTCTGATGCCCGTGGTCCTTGAAGTACCCTTTAAAAGCATACTGCCTCTGCCTTAGGGTTCATTATAAAAGCCCCTTCTCCAGAGATCCAGCCCACACGAGCCACGCCCTTCCCACAGCAGCCTCCTTTTCACAGGTGAGGAAACTGAGGCCCAGAGAGGCCACGTCCTTCTTTGCCCAAGACTCTGCCCTGAGTACATGGCACAGCTGGGATCTGAACTGCCTCACTCCAAAGCTGGAGTCCTTCTCCTGTCTCTCACCATCCATTGTTAAACGGCAAGTTCTGCCCCCTGCACTCTTTCTCCCTTCTCTGCTTTTTTTTTTCCCATAGCTGCTCTTCCCTTCTGCCCCACCCTCCTCCTGGCCCACTTGAATATACGCTCCATGTGAGCAGGGGTTTCTGCTCTGTTTACTGCAGTTTCCCCAGCACCTCAATCAGTGCGTGGCACACAGTAGGCACTTAACATTTGTTAGTGAGTGAAGTCGCCGCACCTAAGCCTGAGTCTCCCCACGTGTAGGGTTTTGACTCACCCACTTCAAAATGCTGAGTTAATAGGTGTTTTGCTCACTGTAGAGTGCAGGGCCCAGGTGAGGGGGTTTCAGCTTGGCATGGGTGAAGGGGAGGTATGGCCCTGCCCCTCGGCCTGCTCAGGGCCCAAGGGTCTGGTGCCTTTTGCAGCTGGGATGGGGGCAGCCGGCCAGGCCCTCGCCTTCCCAAAGACCCTCTGCCCCAGAGCTCCTGCTCCCCCAAGTCAGCTTCTCACAAGATCAGATGTCACAAGATCGTCCTCCCGGGGCCTGTTCCAGGGCCTCCCCTGAGGCCTGGCCAGCCCGCTTTGTCTTTCTTCACCTTGTAACTTCATCTGCCCAGCCTGGTCCTCCAGCTGGGCCCCGCCCTGTCTTCCCTTGGTGGGGCCTCCCCGGCGGGCAGATCAGCTCAGAGAGCCTGAAAGCTCTGATTCTGCCACGCTACCCTCAGTGTCTCGCCGATTTCTGAAATCCTACAAATGGAAGAGTTCTAACTTATACTCTCTGAGCCCAGATTTGTGAAGTGCAGTTTCTCTTTTAATTTCTTAGTTTTCAAATACTGGATTCAATGGCCTACAATCGAGGGAGGGTGCTGGAAACCACCTCAGCTCAAATTCAGTCTTGTCCTCATTTTCTTCCAGGTGTTGGCCCTAAGTGGGGGAGGTGTAGGTAGTGATGAATTAATGCAATAAGTCAGTGTAGTGGATGCTGCAGGCGCCTCACCCACACCCCCTTCCCAGGCAGGTGCACCTGCACCCCACCTGGCACTGCCCTGAGTACCAGCTGCTGATCAGTTACAACAACAACGGCCTCCTTCTCATAACTGCTCCCCCTCAACAACTGCCCTCGGCCAATGGGAATTACCTGCTAGGGGGCTGTAGCCAATGGCTCACTGCGTCAGGGGTACAAAAGCTCAGCTTCCTTACTTTGAGGTGAGATTAACTCCAAGTGTGGTTGACGCTCCTGAGCTGGGCTTCCCACGGGATCAGGCTGAAGCCAACTTCCTACTAAGACCACATCCTACTACAGCTCCTGCCCTGAAGGCCCTGCTTCACTCACTCACTGTCTCCTAAAGGTACCTCCTCAGCGAATCTTGTACATAAGGCTCTCAGGCTCTGCTTCTAGGGACACTCACTTAACAGGCATGAGGGGAAGTGACTGTGTGTTTAAAACTCAAATCCTTGTACAAATGCTAGGGACGGATAACTGAATGTGACCCTCGGTCTAGGGCAGTCTGCCCCTCCCCCCAGCATTCCCACCCTCCTCCCATTTCCCCCCCATCTTCAGGATGGGATCTCATTGACCCCGTCCCCACAAGCACAGACCCCAGGCCACTCCCCATTGTCCTGGTGGACTGAAGGGTTTTGCTGCTTCTGCTGACTTGATGGGGACGACGGTCAGAGTGGGCTGCAGTTCAAGCAGTTGTGCACAAAGGGCTTTTAAAGGCTGGTCTGGCCCTTCATCCCCGCCCTCTCTCCCAGGAATGCTCCCCGTCCCCAGCGCGAAAGCTCTGGCAAGCTGGGTCTTGTTTCCCTCCGGCCGGCCGGGCGTTTTCTGAGGTTTAGTTTGGCAGCCTTCCGCGCTGACCTTGGACGGCATAATGAATTTGGGAGAGGCCCTGTGCCAGCTCACCATTAACGTGGACTTTGAGGGTGTCTCAGGGGCTCCCAAGGCTTTTGGGCTGCTCAGGTCAGGAAGTAGAGAGGGTGAGCCAGGCAGGGAGGAAATGATAGATTCAGCGGTGCGAAGGCACAGTGTGACCTTGGACATCACAGCCCCTTGCTAGGTCCCGTATCCGCCAACTATAAAGGAGGGCTGTGGGTTTGTTGATTCCTCCCAGCTCCCTGCTGTACCCATTCATTGGAAAAAACACTTACTGAGTGCTGAGTATGCACCAGGCACTCTTCTAGGTGCTGGGAGCACAATGAACAAAGTCTCTTCCTCGTGGGATAGGCCGTCCCTATTGGGGAGAATAGAAAGAATGTGGGATTTAGAATCAGAAGACTGGATTTTTTTGCCACTGACTCCTCTGAGCCTCAGTCTCCTCATCTGTAAAATGGGATTGTGCTGAGGCATCACTGAGATAGTGGATGTAAATGTCCTTGGTAGTAGCCACATCTATTATTTATTAAGTACCTAGTGTTTTCCAGGGCATGGATGTAAATAATAACCCTTACAGTCTCCCCATGAGGAAGGGTACTGGAAGGCTGGTGAGTGAAGGCTCTGGAGGCATACTGGGTTCAAACCCAACTCTACCACTTCCTAGCTGTGTGACCTTGGACCAGCTCCTATACCTCTCTGTGCCTCAGGTTCCTTACCCATAAGAGAGGGGTCATAACTGTGTCTAGATATTAAGCTGGCTGGAAGGATGGAGTGGGTCAGGACTTGCACAGCCCTTAGAACAGTGCCTGGCACATAGTATGTGGTCAATCCAGGGGAGGGGGATATTTGTCATCTGATTTTACAGAGGAGAAAACTGAGACTTTAAATATTTGCCTGTGGTCATCCAGCGAGGAGCTAAAGGAGTTGTTGAAGGAGCCTCCCCATGGTCTGGTGCCAGTGCCAGGGGGCCTCCCACTTCCCTTAGCCTCCAGGACCTGGGGAGGCTAATCTGAGCTGCAGACTGAAACTGAAAGATTTATAGCTCAAATGCCCATTTCTGACTGTGTGTATGTGTGTGTCCCTGAGCTTCCATGCACATCTGTGCAAGTGTGTGTGGCCAGGGATACTTGGTTGCACGTGACTGAGCATGCATAACACTCATCATCTCTGTAGAAGCTTCAAGAACAGCCAAATTAAACTTTGGTGGGAGAAATCAGAATTTGGGTGCCTCTGGAGATATTGACTGGAAGGGGGCCCCTGATGGAACTTTCTGGGCAATGGAAACGTGTACCTTAATTAGGATGGTGGCTACACAGGTGTATCTATTTATCAAAAGGCACTGCACTGAAACACATAAAACATTTGCATTTTATTATGTGTAAATTATACCTCAAATAAGAGAGTATTGGTGGAAAAAGATCATTAAGAGATCTCATTTACTGAGGGCTAATTAACCACATGCCAGGCACTGTTCTGGGCAGCTTACAGGTGTCTGTAACCCCACATAGCAGGCCTGTGTGCCACAGGACTATGTTTACCTGTCTGGGGCTCGCTCTTTCTGTGCTGGCTTATAAGGGGTTCACAGAGCACACACGCAGACTCATTCATTCCCACACTTGAAGGCCTAAGCAGGCATGCACCAGGGT
Source organism: Vicugna pacos (assembly GCF_048564905.1). Classification (NCBI taxonomy): domain Eukaryota; kingdom Metazoa; phylum Chordata; class Mammalia; order Artiodactyla; family Camelidae; genus Vicugna; species Vicugna pacos. The sequence continues at coordinate 36,543,756 of NC_133005.1, read as the reverse complement.
GCACATGCATCCACAGTGAGGTCCACAGGAACGGGTGTCTCTCAGCACCTGTGTGCTACATGCAGGTGCATCAATGGTCCACACTCCATACATTGGGTCATAGTTAGATGCTAACGGCATGCCAGGCCCCCAGTCTGTGTAGACAGATCAAGCGATGTTGCAGACAATAATGGCAGGAGATTGACAGCCAGCTGCCTGTGCCAGGGAGGAGAGGGGACTCATGGACACCAGGCTATTAGCATCTCTAAAGGGCGTCTTGGCTGACTGGTGGCTAATTTGCAGACATGGCTCCATCAGCCAAGCGCAGCAGTGGGGATGACGGACCTCCCGCAACGACTTGTGAGCTACTCTTGGCTGCAGGTTTTGCCCTGTGAAGAGACCACACTTGAAGGGTGTGAACAGAGCCTGCCTGCCCATGCCAGTCTTTCCTCCTTCCTCTCCACCACCTTGTGTGTTGGGGAGGATGTGGAGGCTCAGAGAGGGTGATAATTTTTCCAGGGTCAAACAGCCAGCAGGCCAGTGACCCAGGAACTGAGCTTTGGTCTCCAGACTTTTGAGGCACGTGGGTCTCCCAACACTGCCAGACACTCACATGCAGCTTTCATGATACTTTTTGCCATTTCCTTTCACTAAAGGTACTGTTGTTTTCTTAGTATTTTTCCTATAAACAGCTCATTTTTAAATTTAAATTCATTTTAAAAAGAATCTGCCATTAATGGAAAACCAGTATCAGATACCCATAAATTGAAGTAGGGTGACCAGCCTTCCCTGTCCCCATCTGCCTGGGACTGAGGTGGTTCTTTGGACATGGAACTTTGCAGTTTTAAAATTGGGCGGGTCCCAGCAAATTGGGTTGAGTTGCTTACCATAAATAGAAGGCTCGTTTAAAAATGAATACCGTGAATTAATGAAAAAAGAATATGAAAACAAATATATGTATATATATGCATGACTGGGACATTATGCTCTACATCAGAAATTGATGCATTGTAATTGACTGTGCTTCAATTTTTAAAAAAATGAATACCGTGAAAATGAACTAGATTATTAAACTATAACTAGCCATAGTGACCCATCTCAGGCTCTGAGCCTAGAGTTTCAGACTAAGGAGCACCTCTTTCCAGTAGTCCCTGCCCAACAACCAGGATTCCCTCTGATTGGCTTGATTTGGTCATGTGCTCAAACTGAGCCAATCATCGTTGCCAGGGGAATGCACAGTTCTGATTGGCCAGGTCTGGAGCTAAAGGTGGGCTCAGCTTCAACCAAACCACATGGCTGCAGAGCAGAGGGACTGTTTCCCAAGGGGTGAGGTGATTTGTTACCAGAAGGAAGCCCTCTAGGAGGACATGAAAGGGTAGGTGACCCCTCTGTTGTCCCAGGAACAATCTTCTTGCTCTCCCAGGCTGTGGCTCCCAATCTGCTTCTTGCTCCCAGTGTCCCTTCCCCTCTCTGAGCCTGGCACTCTCCTTCTACAAAATAGAAGTTTGGGGAAGGTTAATATGAATGATCTCCAGGCTGTGGCACTATGAGATTTGTCTTCCCCAAGAAAATTATTAGTGAAATTTGGTGGTAGCTACTGGTTTTCTCCCTCTCTGTTGCTCAGAGATAGATGAGAAAATGGGAGATAATGTAGCATAAAGAAAGGAGCACAAGACACTTCCAGATTCATATGGCAGTGCTGACACTTTCTGACTCTGTGGTTTTGAGCAGGTCACTTCATTTCTCTGAGCCTCAGTTTCCTCATCTCTAAAATGGGAAGAACAATAGTGTTTGTTTAGAAAAGTCATGATGTGGGTTAAAACTGGCAAAAAGTGTTTGGTAAAGGAGATATGTCTGTAAGGATGCATCTGGGTGCAAGAAACAAAAAGCCAAATCAAACTGGCATAAACAAGGGCATTTATTGGTTGTTGTAACTGAAATGTCTCAGCGAGTTTTGATCCAGGTGTGAAAGAGGGGTCACGGTGTCTTTTCAATGTCTAGGATTTGTTCTGCTTTGCCCTTATCTGTGAGTCAGCTGTGCTCTTGGGTTAGCTCCCCTCATGGGAGCCCCAAAGGTAATTCTAGGCTTCACATTTGCACACCATGTCAGTCAGAAGAGAACTCCCAGCATTCCAGCAAAAGTCTCAGAAGTCAACCCCATGGCACTAGCTGAAGTCACATGCCACACTCTGAGCAATCCCAGTGGCTAGAGGATGCTGTGTGTTTATCCTGGGGGATGCAATGTGCTCATTGGCTTATCCCTGGGGCAGGGTGGAGGTAGCTTCCTGAGGACCATCTGGATCCCCAGCTGACCAGGGAGAGGTTGAGAAGGGGACAATGCATGCTGGGAATGGTGCAGTCAAATGTTGGCGATCACCAGAGACTCTAATGATGACAATGATGAAAGGGGACATCTCCTCTGATCCTTCGCTATCATTTTCCACAAGGGGAAACTGAGGCTTAGAGAGAAAAGGCTGGTTCCAGGTGGGTGTCACCTAGAAAATGTAGACTGAGATCTGCCTCTGGCTGGGTTGCTGTAAGACTGCGTTGAGATAATAATAATCCTTTGAGAAGGAAAAGAAGGACTAAAATGCATTGTACACCTACTGTGTGCTCGATTTTCTACCCCTGTCATGTCATTTTATCCTTGTAGCCACCCTGGAAAGTAGGTTTTGTTATTGCTCCCATGTTACAGATGTGAAATGTGACACTGAGCAAGTTGAAGTGATTAGCCCAGGGTCACATGCTAGGAGGCAGTGGCGCAGGGGTGCTAAGCTGGCTGTATTTGAATTCTCATCAGAAAGACACTTGCACTTCGTGTGCACCTACTGTGTGCTAGATGCGTCCTGGCCACCATCTATTACTTGAGGGGTTGGTGGGTCTGCCCCCATTTTGCAGATACCCTGTCTGCCTGTGGGAGGGGGCACAGAGATCCCTTCTAGACTTCCAGAAATGGCCCATTTTTCAAGTCGTCTTTGCCAGTGGGGCCTTGGTGACCTCTTGCTGCTTCTTTCTTTATCCTGCTGCCCATACCCGACCCCTAGCCCTTTCTGGCCTGGCAATTCCCCAGTGGGAGCTTCTGAGTCTCCCAGATTTCTGGTACCTAGCCCTGGGGTTGGGTGAGGAAGCTTTTCTGGACACCCAGGCCTTTGTCCCCCCCCGGCCCTAGGGCTCAGCCCCACCCCCATCTGCCCCCTCCGAGGCCCCTCCCCAACACTGGTCTTGGGCCAATGTTTGGGCTGCTGTGGCCCTGGCCAGGCTCGAAAAAGGAATTATTTCTGTCTCCTTGCATAGTTCTCAACCCAATTCCCAAAATGGGAAGTGGCCTGGGAGGTGGGAGGGCCTCCCCAACCCTAGCTCTGGTGGAGGAGGGAGGAAGGAAGAACTTGGCAGAGCTGTGAGAAAGGAGGGGGTCTGACCAAGGACTCCGCACACCACACACACACACACACACAGACACTGGCCCTTTTCTAACCCTGCAGCCTGTAAAAATAGTAAGTCTTTGGGGTGTTCCCAGGCCCTGGCAATGTGTTCCACGTGCTTCAGAGGGAGAGAGGGGATGGCTCCCGGGATGGGGCAGGGCATGGTGAGGAAAGAGGCTGGGGAATGTGTGTGGACCCTATGCCCACAGATAGAAGAGGGCTGGGGTTAGGGAAAGAGGAGACCCAAACAGGAAAACCGCCTCCAATCCTGGCGGGGCGATGGGCAGCTAGACCACCTGGAATGCTCTGTTCTTGCCTGCTGAGCCTGGTCCTCCTCCCTCCTCCTCTGGGAAGATTTCCCTTACTGCTTTGGTGTCTGTGTCAGGGTCTTGCGAGTGGTGTTCAGACCCCCAGTTATTCTGTGAGCTCAGGACCACCTGTTCCATTTGCCAGGATCCCTCATAGGGTCCAGCTACTACCCTGTCCAGCCTGGATCGTAAGGACCAGTTGGGTCACTGGCCAGGCGGCAGCTTGGGTCTGATGGTCTGATTGGTCCACCACACCGCTGACTAGCGGTGGGATGTCTGACTGGCCACACGGTTGCCTGTCTTCCTGATGGTTTCATGCCCAGGTCTGCCTGTCTTCCTGCCTGGGGGTCTGATTGACTGGATGAGTGGCTGTCTGTGTCCTTCTGCCCGCCTGGGTGTCTGCCTGACTCACCTGCCTTACTGCTGTGTGCCGACTGAGTGCGTGCTCGAGTCCCCCTGTCCCCAGGCTGGCTGAGAGGCTGTAAAACTGAGTGGCTCCCTCTGACCATGCTGTCGGAACTCTGACTAAATGGATGTCTGTCTACCTGCCTGCCAGTCTGGCTGTCTGTTGTATCTAACTAATTGGATGCATAGTAAATTGTCCATCTCCTTATTTAAATGCCTTTCTGAGTGTCTGACTCTGTCTGCCCGCCTGGGTGTCTGACCCAGTGGCGGGCTGGCTGGCTGCCTGATCGGCCTGCCTCCTTGTTGGTCTGACTGGCCGACAGTCTGCTGGGCTGTCCGTTTTCCACGGTGTCCGGTTGGATGAATGGCGGAGCCTGTATCTTCATCTCCAGGTCTGACTGACTGCCTGGCTGGCTGTCTCCAGGTCTGACTGGCAAGAGGGCTGACAGCCTGTCTGTTCGCTGGGTGTCTGTTGTATCTGACTGATAGGTGGTAACAAATAGGTCTGTCTGCCCATCTCCTTGTCCAACTGACGGACTGACCACTTGTGTCTCTGCCTGGTTGTCTGACCATGTGCCTGACTGAGTGGCTGCCAGACATCTACCTCTTTCTGTCTGATTGACAAGATGGCCAACAGGCTGACCGGAGTTTTCCCACCTCCGTGTCCCGCTGACTGGCTCACTGGATATTTGACTCTTGACTCCTCAACTGGGACACAACCCTAGGCTGCCCTGGGGGCAGTGGTGGGGCTTGAAGGACACACAGCTGGACACCCCCCCACACAGCCTCCAGAGGAGCTAAAGTCCTCTCCCCTCCAGAGGAAAGAGGGGAACTGGGTGGAAAACTCAGCATCTGCTCAGTCTCCACGATTTCAGATGTTTGCCCTCCAGGGAGCGGGTGATGAGGAAGGCGTGATGAACGAGTGTTCCTCACCCCATCCCTCCCACCCCCCGGGGCCTTAAGGAGGAAACATCGTCCTTCAAGGAGGCCACAGGGCCTTTTTCCCAATGTGTCAAGCACTGCCCAGGCCCTGCCACCCTTGGAGAGGGGACCCTTATCAAATCTTTACACTCTTGTTCAGACACTGGGGCGGATCCCAGGGCCCCCGGGTGCAGACCCCGGCCGTCTGAGGGCCACTGCTGGGCAGACAGGTTCCTCTGTCCGCACGCCTCCTCCCAGCCCTCAGATGAAGCTGGCCTGGGGGAGTGAGTGATGCTTTGTGGGGAGTGGAGGGCACAGTCCTTTCTTGCTGGCAGCACTTCCTCCTGGTAATAGAATTCTGCCCAGCTGCCGGGCAGGCTGTTGTCTGACCTCCCTTCCTTAAAGACAGAATTCTGCTGTTGAATGTTATTTCAGGATAAACATGTGCATGAACATGGGAGGAGATCGGCAGGGAGAAATAGGGGTTTGAAAGCCTCTGGATGCAAAGGGGGCTCCCAGGAATTTTGTTCCACCTAATTATGTCTGCCTTGTCTTTGTTAGGGCTCCCCAGGACCCCTGACTGGCCCTGGGAGATGGCAGGCTGGGTGATCCTTGCACATGGAGGGAAGGACTGGTCCAGGCTCAGGGATGGGGCGAAGAGGGAGGTCTGGAAGTTCCCCAGACCCCTGGACAGTAGAGAGCAGTGTTTGGAGATGACTGTGCACATGAAGCCAAGGTGAAGCTCAACGTGTGATCAGGGTCAGGACTTGGCCATGACCACAGTCAGAGATCAGCATGTGACCAAAGCCACGGCTCACCCTAGGGCCGGGTCATGGTTGACTCTGTGGCCAGAATCAGGGATTAGTCAGTGATGAGGGTCAGGGCTCAGTCTGAGACCAAGGTCAGTGTGTGACCAGGACCAGGGCTCAGATTGTGACCAAAGTCAGAGCCCTGTTGTGACCAGGGTCATGAAGGAATCTGTGGTCAAGATTCAGTGTGCCCAAGATCAGGATTCAGTTTTTGACTGACGGCAGGGCTCAGGGACTGGAATTTAGATTCAGCCTGGATCCTTGGGCCCTAAGAGTCGACTCAGGTCCTTATCCCTAAAGGACAGGCTGGCAGAGGCACCAGTGTGCTCCTGCTGGTGCCCGCCCCTCCTTATCCCCCCTCCACCTGGGCTCTGAGGGAGGCTGTGGACAGTGGTTCTCTCATCCTTGCCTGTTCTGCTGGAGGTGGGGCCAGAGGGCCATCCCCATATCTGGGGGAGGATGTGGAGGCAGAGCACTACCCCCGATGAGCAAGGAAGAGGGGGGAAAGGAGAAGAAAGTCATAAAAGGAAGTAGTTACATGTTTGGGGTCTGGGTTTCAATTCTGGTTCTCCTACTTACTAGCTGTGTGACCTTGGGCAAGTTACTCATCCTCTCTGTGCCTTAGCTTTCTTATCTGTAGTGGGGGATTAAAATCCTGTTTACTTCATAGAGTTATAGTAAGGATTAAGTAAATTAGTATGTGAAGTGCACCAGAGTGCCTGGTTGGTTGTAAGTTCTCAATTGGTTTTAGCTGTTTGTATTAGCTCACGGGGCCACGCCACGTGAACAGCCCACAGTGGGAGTCATGTCAGAGGAGGGAGGGTTGCAGCCCAGGCTACTGACCTCTGGCAACTCCCCAGATCTGTAGGCTTCCACTCTGTTAAGTTCTGATGCCTCCATAATCCCCTGGACGTCATCACTGTGACACTCATGACACTGTAGTTACTCCTCTAACATCTCTGTCCCCCCAACTAGTGTGTCCACCCCCTGAGGGCTGAGGTCTGATCTTTCTTGCTCACCACTGTGTCCTTGGCACCCAGCACAGTATCTGCACATAGTAGGTGCTCAGGAAACAGTTAACTGAATCCATGGTCATAGTAAAGGCAACCAGGCACTGTGCTTTGCCTCTAATTTTTTGATCCAGTTTTTAAAAAACTGATAATTAAAATGAACACACACACTCAGTGAAGCCTAATTCAAACAATACTGAAGGGTATTCAATGGAAGGATAGAAATCTCACCCCTACATCTCCAGGCTCAGAAAAAACATTTTCTTATTATAAAATCTTCTTGTGTTTGTATCTTCATACTTGTATTCCACAAGCACCACGGACACAGGGATTTTTGTCTATTTTATCCACTACTGTATTTGCACTGCTTAGAACAGTGCCTTGCAAGTAGTAGGTTTTCAATAAGGATATGTTGAAAGTTCAATTTTTTTTCTAATACCAATGGAGTTATGTCATACATATAGCTTTGTACCTTTCTTTTTAACTATTAATAAATTTAGAAATCTTAGAGATCTTTCCACATCAGCAAAAATACATTTACCTCATTTGTTTTTAACGGCTACATAATCTTCCATGCCATGAATGAACCATAATTTGTTTAACTGGACCCTATATTGAGGTGGTTTCTGGCTTTCATTTTGCCTCACCTATAATGGTGATACCTGCTTCACACCTCAACTCTGCAAGTGGTTATCTCTGATTTTGCCTGAGAAGACTACATCTCAGAGAGGTTAAGGCACTTGCCCAATGTCACACAGCTGACCTCCAAACCCACTCCACCAGCATACTGCTACTACCAGTGAGTTTCCCATCACCAGTCTCAGAGAAGACTGCCCTGTAGCACCTCCATCATCTGCACAGGGCATGGTCCTCTGGCAAAGGTCTCTTGGTCTTTGGCAATGCCTCCCAGGAGCCTAATCTGGGGTCGGGAGGGTAAGAACTCCCACATGGGCCCAGAATTCATTCCTCTAGAGCTGCGGTTAAGGCAACAGTTCTCAGCCAGGGGTGTTTTGATCCCCAGGGGACACTTGGCAATGTATGGGACATCTGGTTGTCACACTCGGGAGGGGTGCTACTGACATCAGGTGAGTTGAGGCCAGGGATGCTGCTAAACATCCTAGAATGCACAGGATGGCCCCCAGACAAGGAATGATCCAGTCCAAAATGTCAACAGTGCTGTGGTGCTTAGGGCACGGACTCTGGCCCAGACTTCCTGAAGCCAGCCCCAGGCCTTCCACTTTAACTGGCTGAGTGACCTTAGGCAAGCTGTTTAACCTCTCTGCGCCTCTGTTTCTTTATCTGTAAAAAGGCACTAAGAATAGGCCCTCTCTTCCAGATGCGTGTATATTATATTTGTAAAACACTTTGGCAAGTGCCTGACCTATGGTAAACTCTCAGTATATGAAACCATAATTGGATTCACTGCCCTGAGAGGCTGGGTGTCAGAGCTGGAAGAAGGTGTGCTCTGCGGAGAGAACAGCACAGACAGGCCCCTGGCTGCTCCCTGCTCCCGCAGCCCAGCTTCCTCCAGGGAGTGTGACTGCAGTCCACAGATAGAAATAGAACCCCCTGGACGCTATTGACCTCTGATTGGTCAGGAATAGAGGAAAAACGACCCAGAAGACTGTTTCCATTTTGGAGGCTGGAACAGCAGCTCCCTGGAGACCCTTAGACATTGAAAACTTTCCAAAAGCTGAGCATTGAAAGGTCTTAGAGACCAACAACGCCAAGCTACCCATTTTACAGATGGGGAAACTGAGGCCCAGAGAGGCGGCAGGACTTGCTCACACAGCAAGGCAGTGGCAGATCTGAGCTGAAAGCCAGCCTAGGACATACCCTCCGCAGCTCCACCCAAAGACCCTTCTCAGGCACAGACCAGTACCCAAGGTTGTATTCACTCTTCCCTCTTTGATGAGAATCTCTAGAATCCTAGCTGCCTGGAAGCAATGTCTTATAAGTGTTTACAAGCACAGGTTTGACATCAGCCAGATCTTGGTTTGAATCCCAGTTCTACCAGTTACCTGCCGTGACCTTGGATAGACCACATACAATTCCCTGAGTCTCAGCAAAAGAGACATTAGCATTTTGTTGTTGGTGAAAGGATTAGAGACAATGTGTGGGTGCTCTACACATTGCTGGTGGAATGTGAATTGGCCAGACCTCTTTGCAGGGCAATTTGACAACATTTAGGAGCTTTTAAAAGGCACTGGCCCTTTCAGCATTCCTACTCCTGTAGATACGCCCTCACATGTGGGAGATGAAACATGTACCTGGATAATCTTTGCAAGGTTGAGAACAATCCAAATATGGCCTAAGAGGGGACCGGTGAAGGCCTTAACAAGGCATGTGTACAAAGTCTTTGGCACAGTAATTAAGTTTGGGACTTTGTGTGTACTGATTAGAAACAGCCTCCAAGATACCTAATTAGAAGTAAAAATGTAAGATCCTGAAGGGTGGGTGTAGAATTTGCTACCACTTCTGTGGGGAAGAAAGAATACAGATAAGTGTAATTGCTTTTTATACAGAATATCAGTTAGGAAGGCATGCAGCCGCAAGGAACAGAAAAGTCAACAACAATAGTTTGAACAAGCACAAGAAGTCCAGAGCTGGGTGGACCAGTGCCTGCCCAGCTGCTCAAGGACACGGTTATCTTCCTTCTTCCCTCTCCCCTATTCAGAGCATGTGGCTTTCATCTTCATGGTCTCAAAATGGCTGCACTGCCTCCAGGTATCAAGTTCACATTCCAGGCAGGAAGGAAAAGGTCAAAGGGCAAAAGGAAAATAAAAAGACAGAAGTCGTCTCCTCTAGGTGCTTTGTCTTTTGGCGGGAGTGGAAAGGAATGCCTTGCCCAGGGACTTTGCCTACATCTCATTGCACAGAACTGGGTCACATGGCTGCTTCTAGTTGCAAGGGAGTCTGGGAACATGAGTATTTTTCTCTGGGCACATGGCCACCTGAACAAAGCTGGGATTCTGTCAGTAAGGTGGAGGATGGATACTGGGTAGGTAAGCAGGATCTGCCATTCATAGGTCATCACTGGAAGGATTTGTAAGAAACTGGGAACAGTGGTTGTCCCCTGGGAGGGGAGATAATGACAAGGAATGGGGACAGAAGGGAGATCCCCTTTTACCTGGCTGTATATCCTCTTGTGTCTTTTTGATTTTCAAACTGTATGCATGTATTAACTTTTCCAAAAAATGTAATCTATGTAAAAATACAATTTTTAAAAAGACAATGCATCCAAAATGCTCAGACATAAGAGGCACTCACTAAAACTGGCTTCCCATCTTTAAGCACTTGATTTAATGTTAAATGTGTATTAAATTTCCAACTCCACCACATCGAAGTTTTGTGACCTTGGGCATATTTCTCTATCTTCCTGTGCTTCCATTTCCTTGAACAAGATACAGATAAACACAATCTTTTAGTGGCTGGCAGGAGAATTCCTCCCAGGGTCCCAGTGCTGTTGGGAGATAGCTTCCTAAGACCTCTGGAAATGTACAAGCCGTGGGGTGTGGGTGGATCGAGCCGATGCTTCCCAGAAAGGGAGCAAAATTCTGCTTCATGAGTTGAAGGGAGAAATTTGCTGGTGGGAACTGGGCGAGGGAAGAGAATTACCTCTAGACCAGCTCCTTTAATACATGACACCCCAGACCCCATGACCTACCAAATACCCCTCACCCCTAATCAGAATACAACAATAATAATACACAATAATACATAATATATAATAATAATAGCCAACATGTACTGAGTGCCAGCCATGTCACCAGGCACTGTTCTAAGGGCTTTTATGTACATTAACTCACTTAACCCTGACAGTGGCCATTCAAGGTATCTATTCTGCCCATTTTATAGATGAAGAAACTGAGTCTTTAGTTGAGTCTGCCAGAATGATGAAGTATTGGGTGGGGTTGGGTTTCTCGTGGAAATTGATAGTGGAGGCTGAGCCCGGACCCAGATGGGGTTAGGACACTTGGTCACGGGAGGGAGAAACAGTAAGGATCCTGAATCTACAAATCCATGGGAGTTCCCAGGGTTCTGGGTAGGGGCTGTGGATTGGGTGTTGACCTTGGAGAGTCTGAGCAGTTCAGGCTGTTCATTAGGTAGGAAGTCCCTTCCTCTTTGGGCTAACCACTGGGTCAAGTAAAATGGCAATAAAATCCCTGCAGATGGCAGAGCTGTGGGGAGGTCCAAGCAAGACCAGGGGTGGGATTGCACACTACACACCAAGCACCTGACCACATCCCACATCTCCACCCCCTAGGCCAAGCCCCCATCATCTCCCCCCTGGTCTATTGTGGGAGCCTCCTCCCTGGTCTCTCAGCTTCCATCCTGCCCACCTCTCCACTGAAGTCCATTCTCCATTCCCAGCCAGAGGGATCCCATGAAAATTTACATACCTCCTCTGTTCGAAACTCCCCCATGGCTCCCACCTTACTCAGAATAAAGCTACAGTTCTCCCCACAGCCTACCAGGCCCTCCGTGATCCACCCCCATCCATTCTCTGACCTCACCTCCTACCACCCTCCCTCTGATTCCTAATACTCCAGGTGCCCTGGATTATTGCTCCCACCTCAGGGCCTTTGCACTTGTCATTTTTCCTAGCATTCTTCCATCAGATATCTGTGACTCCCTCAGTCTCTTCATTCAGGTCTCTGTTCACATGTCACCTCCTCAGAGTGGCCTTCCTGCCCACAGTACCTCTCCCCTGCCATCTGTCCCTCTGTTCCCTTCCTGCTTTATTTTTCTTATCACTACAAGTCAAATTACACTTTGATTTGTTCCCCTGTCTCTTCCTTGTTAGCCTCCTGATAGGGCAGGGTTTTGTTTTCGTCACTTGACTCACAGTAGATACTTCATAAATTATTATGTCTATCTACATACATATAACAGCTCTGTTGAGATATTATTAGGATGTTCAATTCACCCATATAAAGTGTACAATTTAACAATTTTTTTTAGTGCATACATAGTGGTGCAACCGTCATCAGAGTCAATTTTAAAACATGCCTGTCACCCCAAAAAGAAACCTTGTACTCACCAGCAATCACTTCCTATTTCCCGGGCCCCATTCCAGTCCCAAGCAACCACTAATCTGCTTTCTGTCTCCGTGGATTTGCCTCCTCTGGACATTTCACATTAGTGCAGTCATACAATATGCAGCCTTTTGTGCCTGGCCTCTTCCACTTAGCATAATGTTTTCAAGGTTCTTCCATGTAGCATCTGTCAGTACTTCATTCATTTCTGCGGCTGAATAATATTCCGTTGTATGGATAGAGCTCATTTTGTTTATCCTTGGTTGGTTGATGGATATTTGGGTTGTTTCCTCTTTTGGCTACCATAAATAACGCAGCAGTTTTTGTGTGGACGTGGGCTTCCATTTCTCTTGGGTGTATACTTAGGAGTGGAATTGCTGGGTCACAGGGTAACTCTATGTTTAACCTTTTGAGGAGCTACCGGACTGTTTTCGAAAGTGGCTGCGCTGTCCTGCATTCCCACCAACACTGCGTGAGGGTTCCAGTTCCTCTCTACCCTCCACTACACTTGCTACTGTCCATGTACTGTCTAGTTCTTTTATTCTAGTCATCCAACTGGGTGTGAAGTGGGATTTCCCTGTGCTTTTGACTTGCATTTCCCAGGTGGCTAATCATGAATATTTCTTGAGGGAGTGAATCTAGTAACAAAGATCCACGTGGTCCCGCCCCCTCAGCTGCCTGTCAGACTAGGGTGGGGCTGAAGTCTGGAGCCCAGGTGACATCCCCCCACCTCCGACCCCACCCAGGATGCTGTCCACATCTGCGCAGTCTCCTAGGTCAGGCCGGACCGTCAGGGTAGCCCTCCGTGCTGACTGGCAGCTGCAGTGGCCAGCTTTCTGGGCTAAGCTCTAGGGACTCACTACAGTCCCCTCACTAGTATCACAGACCTGTGGCTTGGTCTCCCCTCCTTCCATTCGCTCCTTGGCCTTTGTGGGGGCTGCTGTTACCTCCTGAAAAAAGTGAGGCTCAGAGCAGTGACTTCCTGGCCCTGGAACACCAGCTGAGCTCTGTGCTAACTTGGGTCCAAAGTGACTGAGACAAAGTCCCAGCCCAGTGGAGCTAGTGGGAGAGACAGATGGTACTCAAGTAGACAAACATGGAAGATAATTTCAGGAAGGGAGACGTGTAGTGATGAAGACTAGAGGAGGAAAGCAGAGCTGAATGAGAAGTAGAGGGGCTGCGAATTTAGATGTCAGTAATAGTACTAGGCAATTCTGCGATGTTTACCAAGTATTGGGTGCTGTTCGAAGAGGTGTACATATATTATCTGATGAGGCGGTCAGAGAAGTCCTCTCTGTCACAGAGAAGATTATCCTCTCTTGCCACACACACATACTTCATGCTCCTTGAATTTAAGCCAGAAAAATAAGGAACCATGTGAATAGAGGGTGCTCCAGAAATGATAGCTGCAAGTGCAAAGGTCCTGGGGTGGGAATGCATCTGGTAGATTCTAGGATCAGTTGGGAGGCCAGTGTGTTGGCGTAGGAGTGAAGAGAGGGTGCAGGAGGTGAGGTCAGCAAAGTTGGGGGGGAGGTGCAGATCAGGGTGAGTGACCTTCCAGGTTGACACAATGGTAGAACCCGGATTCTAACACACGTCTCAGGACTCATGGCCCAACACGCTCTCAGGGGCCACACACTCCTCTACTGTCATCCATCCTCTCTACCCAGCTCATGGGAGAAGGCATCTCCTAGGGGCCTGTGGGTCTCCTGCCCAGAGGCTGGGAACAGGTGACATGACCCTTCCTTTCCCTTCTGGCTCTGGCCCAACATCAGCCTTCACTGGAGCCCAGGTCTGCAGCTTCCTGATTGTGTGGCCTTGGACAAGTGCCCTTACCTCTCTGTGCCTCAGTTTCCTCCTGTGCCAAATGAAGATCATCATAGGACCCACATCAGAAGGTTGTTGTGAGAATTAAAATAGGTGAAGATAGAGCCAGTTAGCTTAGACCAGCACCTTGTATGTGCTTAATGGATTTTGACTTTTATTATTTCAACCATTATTATTTCATTTTCTTTTCACTCCTGGCCTATGATATGTGTGATGAGCAGGGGTGGGGGGTGCTTATGGCCAGCATAACTTGCAGCCAGGGATCTTTCTGTCTGGGGGAAGCTGGAGGGGGTCCAGGGCACAGCCCCCAGGGAGGGGTCTCATCTGACTCTGTAGGCTCGATCAGCACTTAGAGAAGTGAGTGAACTTGTAGGTGACCTACTGTGTGCCAGGCGCGGTGCTAGGCAAAAGTGGAGTGGGGGTGGGGAATGAAACAGAGTCAGCATCACTGCTCTCCCCTCCCCATCGCACAGACACCCACCCTCAGGCCTGCAGCTCCAAGCTGACCACGGGCATCGTCATGGGCTCCCAACTCCTGCAGTAGCTCTGGGCTCTGTGCTCAGGAGGGCCCCACATTTTGTTTATACTCTGCTGTCACTGTCTGGAAAATCATCATAATTTCTGAACAAGGGGCCCTGCATTTTCATTTTGCACTGGGTTCTGTAAATTATGCATCCAGTCCTGGCTGACAAGGAGCTGGGAGCACCCCCTCTTGCGAGAGCCAGCCAAATGGATGCTTGCTTTCTGGTGGGATTTGGAGGCACTATTTGATCTATCTAGTCTAATCAAGGGCCTTGTGATTTTTCTCCGAGGGTCAAGAGAAGCATTTATCCTTTAGAAGAATGGGAGAGCCCAGAAGTAGGGACAGAGAGGGCCTGATGGTGCATTTAGCAAGTGGAGGTGGGGAGGTGCATTACCAGGGACTGTGTCCCCTGAGATTTTCAAATAAATTTTGCCTCTGACTCCCAGGATCCCAGAACCTCCTGGAAAGGAACAGAGGTACCGCTGCTGAGCACCACTCTGTCAAAAGTGTTCCCTGATGTTATTTCACTGAATCGTGATTATTATTAATTATTGTTCTTAGCCTGTTTTAAACAGGATGAAACTGAGGCTCCATAAGGCAATGCTGATTGCTTAAGATCCCATGGTTAGTGAGAGGAGGGGGAGGAGATGGAGAAAGAGGAGGAGGTCGAGAAGGAAAGGGGGGGATGGGAGGAGGGTGAGGAAAAGGAGGTGGAGAAGAGGGGACGACAGAAGGCAGGACCGTGTGAGTTTGGGGGGCCCTGAGCACTTCTACCTTTCTCCATAATAATTATTGAACATTACATTTGATGGCTGCATTGATATAAAGCTGAATAGATTAATATTGCAGATTAAAATATTTTCTGCAGTCTAATAAAAGTTCATTGTTTTCCTTTTAATTGTAACAGAAATAGGGGAGGAGACCCTAGAAGTCAGGTGAGCCCCATGCTCGGCATCTCCCGTGTCTACTTGAGAAGTCTGCCCTGTCAGGTGTAGAGGCAGAGAAAGAGGATGAAGAGAGGAGGGGGAGGAAGGTGGAGGAAGGAGAGAAGGGGCCGCATCACATATCAAAGACATCAAGGCTGCAACAGAAGAGGATGCGTAGCAGCCAGGACTTCCACCCTCTGCCCTGAGCTGAAGTGTTTGCACCCTCGGGGCCGCCTCCCCTGAGACCCCTGCCCCCTGCCCGCCTGGCCTCACCTCTCCCTGGAAGCTTTATCTTCCCAGACTTCACTTGTCTGAAGCTGCGCCTGTCAGATCAGCTGTGCTCCAGGTCCCTGCATAGAGAGACTGCAGATGCTGAGAGGGTGGGCCACACCCCCTGCCCCTGACCCCGCCTGCCCGGGATGCCGCTGCCCCACTTCGCGGATTGGACCCATCTCTCCTGATTTAGACCATCACCTTGGGCCACACTGGCATGCAGCCAGCGACACTGTTACCTTTTGCTACCACTAACATGGTTATTTACTCCCAGTAAAATGGCCTTAATTTACAAGGCATTATGACTAATACCAGGTGATTATGGCCATTAATATTTATGGTTTTCACTCCCAGGAGGGGACTTGGGTGCTAATTGGCACTCTTCTCCTTGCTGCTTTTCTCAATGAGGCTTCCGATTTCCGCTGCTGTTCCAGGTTTCAGCCTCTCGTTTCAAAGGGAAATACTGCGTGGGGTATTTCTTTATTTCTGGATGATTCGCTCATTTCATTCCCTTTTTTTCCCCCTTCTGGTTCTGTAAGCAGCCTAGAAACAGGCCGGAGGCACTGGGGACTCCAGGGTGTTGGGGAAGGGCTGGGGTCATGGCCGAGCGGGAGGTGGCTGCGCTGAGCTGCCAGGGGAGCCTGCGCTTCTGCCCAGAGGAGGCGCAGGGGGAGGGAGGCCTCAGGAAGTGTGTATGTTTGCCCAGAAACACAGCCCCGTCTCGGACACCCACGCCTTCCTCTATCTCTAATCAAACATTTTCTGGTCTTTTTATATAAGATAGAGTCTAAATCAACCCCTCCCCACGCCCCAGCTCTGGCTTGGTTGAACAAACGCGGCTGTTCAGGGGCACCTGCGTTTGGGACCCGGATTGGAGAAGACAGAGCACGCCCCCCCCCCCCGGCTCTCGGGTGCGGGGGCACCAGGAGCTGATGTTGCCTGAGCCGAGAAGGGAGACGTCCTTGCCGTCTCTCCACTTCGAACGGAAGATGCGCTACACGTGGCGGCGTGTTGCCATGGTCACGAGGCGCTCCCTTCTGTCGGAACGTGGCGAGGGTACCTCTCCGGGGGTCCCCAGGGGCCTCGCCCGCTCACGCTTGCGCCCGGAGGGCACGGGGCTGGGATGGAGGCTCCTGTCCTGACGAAAGGGGCAGCCACTGCCCAGCTGCAGGAAACGGCTGCCGTGCAGAAAAATGGGCGCAGTGCTGCCAAGCCTTCCGATTGTCTAAGAGAAGGGGAGAGTTTGGATGATAGGTGAGCTGTCCCAATTATTTTTATTGTTGGCAAAGAAGGCAAATCATAAATTCTTTTAAGAACTGTGTGGGCCAAACAGGACATGTTCATGGGGTGGCCATTTTGTTTGGTTGGTTGGGCGGCCATTTTGTGACCTGAGCAGACTTTGCTGACAAAATGGCGGCCCCCTTGACCTCCTCGGCCTCCTCGGCGCTGTTTTATGTGGATAATTCTGTTGTGGGGGCTTTGTGCACTACAGGATGCTTAGCAGGATCCCTGGCCTTTACCTACTAGATGTGATTAGCACCCCCCGACACACATGCGTGTGAACAGTTATTGCACCAAAATTGTCCTATGGAGGGAAGAATTACCCTTGGGTAAAAATTGCTGGTTTGAGGCAATCTTGGTGGCCCCATTCCTTTTGGCAGTGGTGGTGTAGGTGTGGATATGTGATGCCACCCATCCAATCTGCTGGGGAGTTTCTGGGAAGGTTTTCCTCTATCACAGAAGATGATAGGAAGATGAGAGGGACTTTTTTCCTGCTCTTGGGTGTGATCATGTCTTCTTGTGATGGCCAGTGCAATGGCAGCTACCTTGGGTCCATGAAGGTGAGACAGCCTGAGAAGGGAGCCAGTCTTCTGAGGATGGTGGAACAGATGGTAGAGAACTTGGATTCTTGATAATATTGTTATGCTTCTCAATGATGGGGTAACTCTATCTCAGGATATTTTGTTACGTGGGATAATGAATCCCTTGCTTGTCTGAGCCTCTTTTAGTTAGTATTTTCTACTTCTTGAATCAAGAGCATTTCTCACTGATAAAGCATAAGTCATACTGCAGACTTTATCTCACATATCAACTTCCTCAGAGAGATCTCCCATGCACCCCATATAAATTAGGTCCCCCTTATTATTCTAAACTTTTCTTTGGTGGCATTCACTTCGATTTATGTTTATATTTTGTGTGTTTACTAAGGCTTGTCTTTCTGCACTAGACTGTGAGCTGCATGAGGACAAGAACCTTGTTTTATCTTTTCTTCCACTGTGCCTAGCTCAGTGCCTGGCACATTAATAGGCCATCAATGAATTTTTGTTGAATTAATGAATGAATGGGGAAATGGATAGATGGGTGGGTGGGTGAGTAGATGGATGATTGGAGACAGGAAAGGGTGTATGTTTGCAGCTTTGTCTGTACATTTTGGTAGAAAATTCTCAGGTCTGCATACTCCAAAGCTGAATCTAGAACTTCAAAAGTAAAGGGGGAACCCCTGAAAAGTATGTCATTTAGCACTGAAGAAAGAAAACCTGTGAATTCGCATCATGCCAATGCTTCACAAGACAGCAACCTTGTCTTCTTCCTAACCCCCCAACATCAGGGTTATTTGAGAAGTGGTTACGGAGGCCGCAGTGCCAGGCATTAGAAGGACAGAGTCAAGAAAAACAGCACAGATTTAGCCTAGAATCCCTGGGTGGGGTCCTGAGAAAAAATGGTTGGCTTTGTTCAAATGAAATCTGATGAAATGTGGAGAATCAATATATCAGAGGCAGATGGGGATGCTCTGGCTGAAGCCCCCACCAGGACAGTGAAGGGGACAGGGAGCTGGGATTTTATGGTACAGATGGGGAAACTAAGGCCCATGGAGAGCAAGGAACTTGACTGGGGTCCCCCAGCAAGTGGCCCCAAGTGAATCTGGGCAAGTCCCTGGTACTGTGATGTAGCTGAGGGCATCACACACTATGTGACCTTGGGCCAGTGGTTTCCTTTCTCTGAGCCTCCATCTCTTTGCCTGGATAATAGAGGTGGTGATGCTCTCTTGCGCTCAGCAAGGCTGTTGCATGAATTCATTAAGACATCAGTAAGCAGAGCACCTGGACACTGAATACTGCCCAGTCATCACGCTGGGTTCCTTTTCTCATCCGTGGTCAGGATATCTGGAAGGGTTGCCTGAAGGAGGTGTCCTGCAGATTCCCAACTCTCTAGGAACAAGCCCTCAGGTGCATTGTTGGGGCTCAGGGTTAAAATTCTGTCTTGAAATCCTTACTGAGACATCCAAGAAGCCAGCATGAGGCTGCCTGTGCTGGGACGTTTTCTCATTTGTGTGTTCCCCCTTCTAAAACTCTTTGTTGTTGTGGAAATGCTTCTCTCGGTCTTTTTAAAAACTGATTTGGTTGGGATATAATTCACATGGCATGAAATTCACTCATTTAAAAATATGTAATTCAGTATTTTTTTTTGTATATTCACAGAGTTGTGCAGCCATCGCCACAGTCTGATTCTAGAGCATTTTCATCGTCCCCAAAAGAACCCCCACACCCATTAGCAGTCACTCCCCATCCCCACTTCCCCTCAGCCCCTGGCAACCACTAACTTGCTTTGTGTCTGAATGGATTTGCCTCTTCTGGGCACTTCATATAACTGGAATCATATACTGCGTGGCCTTTTGCATCTGGCTTCTTTCACTTGGCATGTTTTCAAGATTCATCCATGTTGTAGCCTTTGTCAGTACTTCATTCCTTTTGATGGGTGAATGATATTCCATTGTATGGATATACCACATTTGTTTATCCTTCATCAGTGGCATTTGGGTTTTTTCCTACTTTTTGGCAGTTATGAAACAGGCTGCTGTGAACATTCATGTACAAGTTTTTGTGTGGATATAGGTTTTCTGTTCTCTTAGATTTATACCTAGGAGTGGAATTGCTGGGTCAGATGGCAACTCTGTTTAACATTTTGAGGAGCAGCTCTCTTGGTCTCCCTCCTCCCTACCCTGCCCCAGATTGTGTAGTATAATTCTGGTCAGAGCTGCCCTTGTGGATCAAGGCTTTGACCTCAGAGCTGGGTGTTCCCAAAGTCTCTTCCTCTACTTGAAGATTCTAAGGGATCCTCAGCCCATAGTAAGATGCTATGGATTCAAGCCTGCCACTTCCAGGCTGTGTAATCTCAGGTAGGCAACTAAACCTCTCTGAACCTCCATTTCCTCACCTGCAAAATGAGGACAAATGCCAGTCCTGGCTTGAAAGATAATCATGACAGTTAAAATCAGGGCATGTGTGTGAGAATTATTTGTAAAAGCTGAAAACAGCTGTAGAGATGTTATTTACTCATCCAACGTATATTTGTCAAGGGCCAATTATTTGCCAGGTACCAAGTTATGTGATGAAGATAGAGTTGTGACCAAGGCAAACTGCGTGCCCTCAGAGATTTTACATTCTCATCTTTTCAGATTGTAGCCAACAGCTCTATTATCTTGAGCAAAACCTGCTTCCTTTTCAGGCCTCAGTATCACCACCTGTAAAATGGATGATCTGGATCCACCCAGGTGTGGTAGAGTCCCTACTTCTCTCAGTCCATCAGTAAAATGGGCACAAACGTACCATATGATACAAACTCCCAAACTTTAGGGAGCATCTTCAGGAGACAAAGAGAGTGGGCTCTTCCTGGCTGCTCAGAATAGTTACAGATGGTCCATCTAGGATGGGCATGTGGACTGGGGTGACAGCTTCCTTCCCCCTCACCTCCACATCTCTGGTACTTAATGACACCGCCATCCCCAGTTAGCTCCCAGAGTAACCGGCATGATTCCATCACATGTGCTGGTTCTTTCCCATAACGGAACCCAGCCTGGTGGTCCAGACCTGGCTACTGGGCCACAACTGAGAAAAGGGCCTCCCTGGGAGTGTGTGTTCCTCATGAAGAACAAAGATGTAGGCAGCGGTCTAAAATAGACACAGAAAAACACTGCTTTTTGTTTTCTCTTTGGAAGGGTGGTTGAGTGATCCCCGGCAGGGGACAGAGAACGTCTGTACTGAAAACACTATTATTATCAGAAAGCCAGAGGAAGGAGCTGGGAGCTGAGGGGCAGGGGAAGACTCCAGCCTGGGGTTTGGCTCTGAGAGAACCCTGAGCCAGACTTGATATCGAGGCTGATTCTCACTCCTGCTTCCCCGCACCAGTGCTGACTCTGACCGTGGCCCTTGCCTTGCTCCAAAATCTTCTGTGGCTCCCCACGCCCTCAGGAGAAGCTGAAGGACTTTACATGGCATTCAAGGCCCTCCAGGATCTGGTCCAAAATGACTTGGCTGGCCTCTTCCCACTCCAGACTATTTATTGGCAGTCCTAGAACTTGCCCTACAAGTTCGTACCTTTGCATACCCAGTGCCTTCACCTAGAATGCCCAGGTTAGTCTAGAAACTCAGTTCCAGCTGATTAAAGCAAAACAATTGCTATGCCTCCCTCCCTCCATCTCAAACTAGAGACCCTAGTGACCTCAGCGAGGAGACCTGGAGTGTGAGCGCAGAGACTCACAGAGGCCGTATGTGGCCACGTGAATGAATGAGGAGGGCCAAGTGGGCCCCGGACAGACCACAATTCTCATGCTCTGTCTGGAGGGATGGCCGCAGCTCACTCTCAGGCAGTTGCTGTTACAGATGCAGAAATGTGTAGGTTGATCCTCCAGTTTTGCAAGAGAAATTGAAAGTTGGGATTTTAAAATGAAATTCCCCAAATTTTATGAATGTTAGCAACTAATTCAATTTTTTAGAAACACTGTTTAGGCCAAACAAAAGTCAGATTCAATTTACAGGCCATGAATTTTCAATTTCCGTCTCCTTGTGACAAATAGAAGAAACTAAGTCACAAGCTGTGTTTTACGTCACATAGATATATTTGGCCTTATCCTTGAGACTGGGTTGGGTGCTTTCTCCTAGGGTGGTCTTGATAATGTCTCTGAGGACATGAGATTTGTGCAGAGACCTAAAGGGAGTGCAGGAGTCAGGCTGTGGTTATCTGGAGGAAGAACTTTCCAGGAAGTTAGAAGAGCAAGTGCAAAGGCTCTAAGGCAGGAAAGGGCCTGCTATGTCGGAAGCACAGCACTCAGGCTGGTGGGCTAGAGTGGAGTAAGAAAGGGGGAGAGAAGAAGGAGATGGGGATAAATGACCAGGTCCATGTCTACACAGGGCCTGTAGGAACGTGACTTTAATTGAGAATGAACAATTAAGACGACAAATTGATGAATGAATCAATGAATGAATTCCAAACTGCTTTTACTGGAATATTCATATTTGGTGTGGGAGTGTGGGTGTGGCTGCTTTGTCTTAGGTTCTGAAGTCTTCAGAATTATCTGGGAAGATACTGGCTTGTGGTTACCATCCCCACTTTACATTGCCATCAGTCTCTAGCTGTTGTAATGGCACTTAGAGGCCTCAGATGGAGATGAGTCTTCCTGAGGGTGGGTATGTATGAGAGAGGCAGGAAAACCAAGAAGAACCAAGGCAGGAGGAGATGGTGTTCATCCCCCATCCCAGCAGGCCAGGGACACCAGGCCTCCGTGGTGGGACTCCAAGCTCAGCAGCACGCCCATGAGGTTTCCTGATCACCAAGTCCTCAGGACCCCTGCAGCAACCCCTGGTGAACCCACTGGTGATGGCACGTGGCCGGCCTGCTTTCATCCTTGGCCTATGAGACTATTTTCTGCCTTGATTCAGGCACTGGCATCCCAGCTGCTGGCAAGCAAGTCGGGTGGGGTTGCCATGGCGACCCTCAGGCATGGATTCCCAGAGATGCTCCCTGCATCCTCCTGAGCCTGCCACTGCTGATTGCTGGGGGAGAGCGTGACTCACCGTTAAATATATCGCGGACGTCCCAAATTGGCTGCTCAGCCCCAGCAGCCGGATGTGGGGACAGGCAGCATCTGGGGGTGTGTGGGGTTGGGAGACTGAGAGGCACGACCTTCTGTATATCTTCAGAGCCTGCAGCTCCTGTCACTCCCAGGTGTTACCTTCGCCAATCCCCTGCTGAGATCTCCTGCCTTATCCAATCTGTCTGGGTTTCAGTCCCAGTGCGGTCACTTGCTAGCTGTGTGACCTTGAACATAAAGCTTCACTCCTCTGGGTCTCAGAGTCCTCATCTGTAAAATGGGGGTGATGTCAGTGCCAGGTATCAGGAAGTGTGGAGCACCTGAGATTTCACTTTGCTTGCAACCTGCCAGGTGAGCCTGCCACAGTTTCATGGAGGCTGGCAGAAGACTAGAGAACCTTGGGTCAGAGACGAAGGGTTTTATTACTCACAGCACAGCAGGTGGCATGAGCGTCACACTCGCAACAACTCTCTCTGCCCCCAAGTTCCACGGGGGCGCTGCAGGGCCAACCAGGTGGATGCTATCTATGCCACCTGGGCTTGTCACAACTGAGGATCCCCAAGCTTAGGAAACCCCCAGTCTTATAAGAGGGCTACTGGCAAACCTGCCCCGCTTCTGCCCTGAAGGGAGACATTATCTTGATTACATTGGTTGAGAAACAACTCTGCTCTCTGCCCCAGAGGGAGATGCTGTTTCTGTCTTCCAAGGCTGTTTGCTATACAGACACCCTTGAGAAGATTGTCCAGAACAGAGCTCTCAGTGTCTCTTGCTCAGAAGACAGGCAGACATTGAGGGACCCATGGAGAACTGTCACCCAGCGCCTCTTCGTAGGGCTGCTGGGAGGAGCAAAGAGTTGATACATGGAAGGTGCTTTGCATAGCACCTGGCGTGGATAAGCACTTAATGAGTGTTAGCAGTTATTGTTATGAGTCTCAGTTTTTATCCCTCATGACACCTCTTTTTAACTAGTAGAAAGTCAAAGGCCTTCTGCTCCACGATTTCCCCACTTAGGTGACTAAGAAAATTACGGTTTCCACCCCTTCTAACCAGTACCCACCCATTTATCTTCTGTGCGCCACGAGGCCTGAAAAACTCCCAGGCCCCCGCCCTGTCTCCTCCTTCTGACTTCCCTGGGTTCTTTTTTAAAATGGCTTTACTGGGGGAATAATTTATATACCGTAACATTCTTTCATTTTAAATGTACGATTCTATAATTTTTAGTAAATTTACGAAGCTGTGCAGCCATCGCTCTAATCCAGTTTCAGAACATTTCCCAAAAAAACCTGACGCCTCCATGCGCTCGCTCCCCTCCTCCACCCACAGGCCCAGACAGCCACTCATCTGCTCTTTGTCTCTGTGGATTTGCCTCTGGTGGACGTGTCATGGAAATGGGATCCTATGTTGTGCGGCCTTTGTGTCTGGCTTCTTTCACTTGGCATAATGTTTGGAGGTTCGTCCGTGGTGTAGCCTTGTCAGTACTTCATTCGTTTTTATTGCTGAGTAGTATTTCATTCTTCGTAGAGACCACAGTTTGTATCCAGTCACCTTCAGCGGGTTCCTGAGGATTTTCCCTAATGGTGCTGACGAGAGATTTTGGGGCGCTGTCCGCTCCGGGGCGGGTGCTGACTGCTGTTGGCAGGACCGCTCGGCTCGCACTCCCTGGGCTTTGTCCTGTCGCTGTGGCTCTTTGGGGAGTTCTAGCCATCTTCAGATAAGAGAGGGTTTGGCAGATGGAGTTTTAGAGACTTTTAAAACCACGTGACAAACTCAGTTCCATGAAAAGCAGGCAAACCTACTTCCATGGAGCCAGTCCAAGTCCTAGAGAGAGAGAGGCGTTGGTGAAGCTTTCAGAGGCTGAACTTCTCCCACCTCTTCTGAGCTCCATCTCCATGGTAGCCCTGCATAATCATGAGAAGAGAGGAGCAGAAGAGAGGTTTTTGGTGCTTTCCTATACAGTGGCCTTATTTCCTCTGATACTCCAAGCAGGACTGTAGCTACCAGATAATTCCATGCTCCATGAAAAATATCTAAAATCCTAAATTAAAGGAAAACATCTTTGCCACGTTTGCCACCTTCATTCCTGGAGTGTGTTTGGTTAGTAGAGGATTCTGTCTCACGTAGGGAAGAGTCCAAGACTGTTCTTAGCTATTCTAGTTGAAGAGACTGGAGAGGGGTGGGGGAAAGTCAGCAGATGAAGTCTTCTGACTTAATAGCCTGTCTTCAAATAACCAGTCCTCTCTGTTGTTCTTAAAGTCCTATATCTGGATTTGGGGTCCTTGTGAGATGCAGGGAATGCCTTCCAAGTTGGGAAGGTGTTCTGGTCACTTGCTGTCACATAACAAGCCATCCCCAAAGATGAGTGGCTTAAAACAAGATCAGTCATTCATTCCTTCCTGAATCTGCAACATGTGCAGGGATGGGTGGGGCTGGGGCATTTCTACTCCGCCCCTGGCGTCCGCTGTGGCCCCTCGACTGAGGCTCCCTCACACAGTCCAGCCCTGAGAGTTGTTCCTGGCTGTCAGTTCCTCTCTGTGGAGGGGTGTGGGCTGCCTCGCAGCATGGTAGCTGGGCTCCAAGCATGATCATACCAAGAAACAGGAAGTGATAGATGCCAGTTTCTCAAAGTTTAGGTCCTGAAACGGGCACCGCATCATTTCTGCCATAATCTACTGAATTTGTCTTGAATTTTCAGAGTCTAAGTTCAAGTGGAAAGGACTGAAACCTCACCTCTTAATGGAGGAGAGGTGAAGGGTGTGAAGGTGATGTTTTAAGACTCACTGGCTGGCAAGTTCACAGCACATTAGTACGTCACTGGGTTTGGGCGGAAAATGCTCCTCGGGACTATTACACCATAAGGGCCTGCCCCAGAACAAGACATCCCTTACCGCCTTGTGTGCCTGGAGATGGTTTGAGCCAAATTTCATTTTGCCTCATTGGGCCATGTGTGAAGCAAGCCCCTACCCTGGCTGCTCTATGCCCCTAGGCCAGTGTCCCCGCCCTCCATCCCCCTCCCGAGGGGCTGTGTACTTGGAAATCCAGGCCTTCTTGCCCAGCCTTGGGTCACAGTGTCCTCTCACGACTGAGGGGAGCCCCCGGTGAGTCAGCTGGACAACATGCACATGGCTGCTTTAGGCCCTTAAGCACCTGGAATCCAGAGAAGCCTCACATCTCTCCTCACCTTTCATCAGAGCTTTTAGGAGGAAATGGCCAGAGCTCTCTGGCTGTCTTCCAGAAACACACCAACAGTGAGTTGTAACCCCCGCCTTAAGTTGGGGTGCCCAGCCCTGGGGACACCTGTGGGGGCAGCGAGAGGTGAGCACGTTCCAGATACCTCTTGAAGGCAGATCTGACAGTTCTCGCTGATCCATTGCACATTCTGAGATTCTCTGTTATGGTGGCTCAGCAGCACAGTCTAGACTAGAGTCGTCTGGCCTCTGCCCACCTGGGGAGAAGGGGCCTCGCCCATCCATGCCCTGGGGACCGAGGCACCAAGCAAGGCCCACCGTGGCTTCCCTCAGGTGATGTCTCAGAGCTCTGGACTGGGGACCCTTACCATGTATGACACTCCCCAGCTGTGTGACCTTAGACAAGTCCCCTCTCCACTCTGAATCTCAGCTTCCCTATCTGTAAGATGGGAGTTATGAAACCCACCCTGCTACCTCCTAGGGTGGTCGTGAGATGTAAGATGAAGGCTGGGCACGAACTCTGAGGACGTTGAAGGGTGACGCTTACAATAGGGTAAATTCGTGTATCTTATTAGTGGTGCCATGTGGTTACTTCTGCTGTCCTGCAGACTGTTGGGAAACTGACTTCGATTCAGGCCATGGCCGTGCTAAATTAACATTTTTTTAAATTTAAGTGTAGTTGATCTACAATATATTGGTTTCCGGTGTACAATGTAGTGATTTAATATTCTTACAGATTATACCCCATTTAAAGTTACTGTAAAACATTGCCTACATCCCCTGTGCTGTACAGTATATCCTTGTAGCTTATTTATTTTATACCTAGTAGTTCATACCTCTTCATCCCCTACCCCTCTCCCCGGGGGTAACCCCTAGTCTGTTCTCTGTTTCTGTGAGTCAGTTTCTGTTTTGTTATATTGATTTGTTTATTTCATTTTTTAGATTTTTAAGTGAAAACATACAGTATCAACACCTCTCACTAGATTTAGTTGCTAAAAAGCCTGAGCTGTGGAGTCGGACAGAACCAGGCAGAGCTTCTTGCTTGGCTCTGTGAGGGGCAGTCTCCAGAAGAGGCAACACAAGATGGTCCCCCCAGTTCGTAGCCAGACCAGCCTTCCAGGCTGCTATCCCTCCTGCCCCCAGTCACCAGGGGCGGCCCTGGCCCTGCCTCTGCATCCTGGTGGACTTGGCACCGTCCCCCGGGAGCGGCCAAATGAGGGACTGGTGTTTACTGGTCCTTTTCTCTGAGCTTCTTAGGTCTCTCCCTGAGGAGAACTGGGACATGGTCCCTCAGGCCAAGAGAAGCCCGGAAGATTCCTATTTTTTTAGACTCCTGGTATATTAATTAATGTTTTTAAAAGCTCCCAAATGAAGATATCTCAAAAGTTATGGTACATTTAAAATATAAAATTGAATGAATTCATGCTTTTGACCTACCCACACAAAATTACAACACAGTGCACGCATGAGGCTCACAAGATAACCTCAGGATTTGTTTTATGTATTTATATATTTATATTATAAATTCATACCGTTCTCTAGGCATGAGCCAGTAATGGCTGCAAGGTGGTGTGGTTGACAATCACAGTCTTTTTACGTCACCGTCACTGTTTGTGTATGTAACCCATTTAGAGTTAAGGTCAAAATTCTAAAAATATTGAAATGTCAGTTTTTTGAATAGGTGATATATTTTCTTGGTATGAAAGTCAAAGTGTTCAAAAGGGCACACAGTGAAAAGTCCTTCTCCTGCCCCTGTCCCCCTCCCTCCTCCTTAGAGGCAGCCATTGTCACCCATTTCTTCTGATCCCTTCCAGAAACAGTTTTTCCATACACAAGTTAATCCAAACTCATATGTGTGTAGATCCTTCGTTCTCTGTTTTATTGAAATGGGGGCTAATTAGTTACACACGTTCTCATCTTACTGGGACTGCTAGCACCATTCCTCAGGGATTATTCCCCATTTACGCACACTGGGCCCCTTTGCTCTTTTGTACAGCTGTGTAGTATTCCATTGTGTGGGTGGCCCAATGTTGATTTAATTTTCCCCTGTAAATGGACACTGAAGTTGTTTCAATAAATAGAGGGGCAGTGAGTAAGCTTATATCTGTATCATGAAAACTCTTGTTTAAGACCCTTAGGAATTGTGAGGTCTGAGCAGAATGGCCCCTCTTTTGCACACCCGCAATCCCTTCCTAGAAGCTGAGGCTTGATTAAGGACAGCATCACAAAATGGAGGAAGAACATTCCAGGCAGAGGGGATTCTACTGCAAAGGCCCTGGGGCAGAAATGATTCAGTATGTTGGGAGAATGGCCAGACGGTCACTGTGGCTGGAGTGGAGCATGTGAGGAGGAGAGGAGTGTGAGATGAGGTCAGAGAGGACTTCAGGGACAAGCGGGCCGTGGTGAGGCAGGAGGGAGTGAGTGAAGGAATGAAGCCACATGTGTGACAACTGAAAAGACATTATATTCCTGGACCTCCCCTGACCTTGGGCTGCTGGAAAGACTGGCAGGGGACTGAGTCCCCTAAACCTTTCTCCAAGGTCACCTTCAGACAGGAAAGAGCCCAGGGCCCTGTCACGGGGCTGGAACCCACCAAGCCTTCAGTGGACTTGGCTCTGGCCTCCCTCAATGCCCACACCAGCCTGGGCCATGTACATTTTAAGGATGGTAACAGGTTAGGTACTGAGGTGGAGCAGGGCTCAGAATATCCCACCACATCAGCCATCCTAGAACACTCTCCCCTCCGTCTTTGCGTGGCCAGCCCCTCTGTCTCTGAGGAGATCACCTTCTCAGGCCACCAAATATCTCTCCCTCCCTGCCCCCACCCATCTGTCCACCCTGCCCATCTCCTCACTATTTGGAGCTGCCACGAAGCCTGGTGGTTTCAAAGCCAGAACCCAGCTCTGTCTCAATAAGCTGCGTGCAGCCTGTTTCACTGCTCGTGGGGGTGAAGGCGATAATGGCACCTAGTTCCGGCTCAGAGCATGAACAGAGTGCAGTGCCTGCACGCTCTGAGCAGGGCCTGCACGAAGTGCGCTCAGAGGCGGTCACCGCTCTTCCGCCCAGCGCTGATCCCCACCTTCAATTTTCTGCCGTTTCATCCAGTACCTGCGTGTTGTCCAGCTCCCCCTCTGAACCAGGAGCTCAGGAACTGGGTGTTGCCCGTCAGGCTCAGCCCTGTGCCCCCAGGTGATATTTAAGGAGACCTTGAAGGAGGAGCCAGAGTTCCCACGGACTGCGGGGAGGGGAGGAGGAGAGTGGGGACAAGAGAGAGTGGGAGGGGTGGCAGGAGCCAGATCCTGCAGGGCCTCGAGAGCCACAGGAAGGAGTCTGGGTTTATTCCGAAGGCACTGGGGAGCCATAGAGAGCTCTAAAGCAGAGGAGTGACAGATTTCGATCTTGTAGAAGATTCTGATCTTGGGATTCTCTGGGAGGAGGGGTTAAAGGAGGCAGGAGTGTGTGCAGAGCCGCATCAAAACACGACTGCCTTTCTCAGGTCTGTCTGTCTGTCTCTCTCCTCTATCTCCCTCCCCCTTTCTCTTCTTCCTCCTCCTCCTCCCGTCTTTTTTCTTTCTCTCTTCTCTCCTGCTCTTCCCTCCTCATTTCCCACCTCTCTCCTCTTTTTCCTTCTTTCCTCTTCCCTTCTCTCATACTCACCTTCTCTTCCCCTCACAGGCCCCTGTCTTCTCCCCTCCCTCCCTCCCCACCTCTTCCCCAAACAAAACTGTAATTCATCTTCCCCACTCTGGCTCGCCCTGGCGCCCTGCCTTTGGCACAGCTCATTATTTTAATTAAACTCTGGGATCTGTTTTACTAACCTGACGTCCTGCTTAGGGAAACCAAAAGAGGAGCTGCCTGGGGCCAAGGAAGGGAAGTTGCTAGGGAATTGTGGAAAGGTTTCCATCACCCCATCCCAGGAAGGGGCCCTGCTTACCTCCCAGCCCTTAAAGGGGCAGCTGAGCACAGCAGTTAAGGTTTGAAGGCTGACTTGGCCTCGGGGCCCCATCACTTACTCAGCCAAGCCCTTTCCTGATCTATAAAAATGGGATATTAATAGTTCTTCTCTCATAAGGTTTTGTGAGGCTTAAATGAGCTAACACAGTGCTTTTCAAATTGAGGGTCATAAAATCAATTTAGTAGGTCACCAACCACCATTGAAAAAACAAGAACAATAATGCAAGAGTGTGTTATTGTCACAAGGATGGGTGTTGTATCAGGGTGGGTGTGCTCTCGGGATTGTTTTGCAAATGTACCTCTCACTCGGGGTCCCCATCTAGAAGGTTTAAAAGCCACAATTAAGGCACTTAGGAAAGTTCATACAGTAGGTGCTCAAACTGGTTGCTATTATTTTCTTGCAGGAAGCAAGAAAAGATTTCCCATTGATTTCTGTGCAACATCAGTAGTTTCACCCCATTTTACACATGAGGAGACTGAGGCTCAGAGAAAGAGGGTGTCCAAGGTCACTGGACCAAGGAGCATTGCAAACCCTGGCCTGACGGGGCCTGAGTCCTGCCTGTCTTCCCATCTAGACATGCTGGTGGGCGGTGGGTTGGGGGATATGCATCTGACTGCTGAGGAAGGCTCTGGGCAGCCAGGGTCTGGCAGGATGCAGGGCTGAGCCTTGCGGTGGTGGGGGGGGGGGCGGCGGCTTCTGAGGCTGGGCTACCCTTGGCTGTGACCTTGGAGGCAGAGCAACACCTCCCCCTACTCCAGAGAGCTTGCCTCTCTCCAGTGCCCTCTCCACCCCGGAGGCGAGAATGCTGCTGTTTTTTCTGCTTCCTCCTGGGTTTTCCAGAAGCCAACAAGCCTAGAAGAAATCCCCATGTCGGGCAGAGAAAGGTGGAGTGGCTGGTGCAGGGTTGTGAGGAGGCAGGCGGACAGTGTGGCAGGGTCTGCAGCCTGGGGTGGCACGACTGGCTATCGGGGGATTCTGTGAGGCCCTGATGAGGAACAAGCCCCCCGCTGAGAGGCTAAGACCTGAGCCGGGGTAAGCCTGGGTCCCAGCCTTGGTTCTGTCATAGCAGGGCTATGTGCCTGAGGACCAGTTCCTTCCCCTCTCTGGGCCTCAGATTCCACGCCCGTGTAACAGGCACGGGGGCTCTGATGATCGCTAAGAAGCTCACCACTCCTGTCTCAAAAGTGCTCCCATGCCTGTGTGATTCTGATTCTGAGAGGTCTCCTCAACCTACCCACTGGGAAAGGCCAACAAGCATTTATCGAGCACCTCCTGTGTACCAGGGGATCAAGACAGACACAGTTCCTGTCCCCTCATTCTACCATGCAAGACAATCGACAAGTCAAAGAAGAAATGACTGAGTGCTTTCAAATCCCTAAAGAGGGTCTTGGGATAACAAGTGAGGAGGAAGCTACTTTACCAAGATGGTCAGGAAGGCTTCTCTGTGGAGGTAACATCTGAACTGAAACCTCAGGGTGAGGAAGAAAGAGACCTGCAAAGATCTGGGGGAGGGGAGTAGTGAGAACTGTAAGTGCAAAGGCCCTGAGGCTGGAGCAAGTTTGAGGCACTGGAGAAGCATCTAGGAGGTCAGTATGAGCAAGAGGGTGGAGTTGGATTGGGAGGGACAGATCAGGCAGGGCCTTGAGGTCACAGTGAGGCCGTTGGCTTTTATTCCAAGTGCAATGGGACACTGGGCAGTGACAGTGTCAATGTGTTTTTCAAAGATCGTTCTGAGTGGAGAATAGACTGCGGGGGTGAGGGAGGGCACAGGGACGTCAGTGAGGAGGCCACTGCAGTAGTCCTTGTGGGACACGTTGGTGAGCTGGACCAGGGTGGTGTGGTGGAAGTAGGGAGCAGAGGTCAGACTCTGGATCCACTTGTTTTGAAGGTGGAGCCCACAGGATTTGCTGATGGACAGAGAGAGGTCAAGGAGGGCTCCTGAGTGGGTGGCCTGAGGATCTGGGAGGATGGAGGTGCCATTTGCCAAAACAGGAAAAATCCAGCAAAGAGCAGATAGTCGGGGATCAAGAGCACTGCTTGCTTGGCCTTGTGAAGTCTGAGGCTCCCATGGGGCATCTAGGTGTCAGAACAAATCTCCCACCCAGCCAGGCCCTGCCAGCCCAGATGGTGGGTGGAGGGGAGCCTGCCGTGTGGCAGAGATTAATTCCCATGACCCAGTTCCGTCTGCCTGTGGCTATCTGGGTCACCTGGACTGCAGGCTCTCACCCCTGAGAGCCCATCCCACCCGCTTTTCCAGTCCTCTGGACCCTGCTGCCCCGAGCAGGCTGAGGGAAGGAAAGCAGAGCGTTCCTCTTCCCCTGGCCCTTCTGTGAACCCTGAGTTTCCCTGCCTCTGCCTTTGCTCCTACTGTGTCCTCTGTCCAGAATTCCCCTTCTCCTCTTAACTCTCACACATCCAAATCCTTTCCATCCTTCTATAGAGTCAAGCCTAGAAGCCTCCAAGAAACCTTCCCAGTTTCCACTTAGAATCATAGGAACCATATTTTAAATGCCTATTATGTGCCCAGCTCTGTAAAAAGTGCTTTATC
Organism: Vicugna pacos; assembly: GCF_048564905.1. NCBI lineage: Eukaryota > Metazoa > Chordata > Mammalia > Artiodactyla > Camelidae > Vicugna > Vicugna pacos. The sequence goes on along the minus strand of NC_133005.1, from coordinate 36,511,758 downwards.
TTTCTGACCTCATCTAATCTTTGGAGATAGAGTTTATTGCCTGTGTTTTACTGATGAAAAAGTTAAGGTTGAGGGAGATGAAGTCACTATCTCAAGGTCAGGCGAGAGAACTGGCAGAGATGGCAGAGTAGAAATTCAAACTGCATACTCCCTGTCATGTTTTACAAAGCAACTTAGGGACTTTGGGATCCTCAAAGGCATAGACGGAGTTTATTTAGTTTCTGTATCCCCAGAATCTGGCACAGGCTCTCCATAAATGCTTACTGGATGGAGGGAGGGAAGGATGGATGGATGGAGGGATGAGTTGACAGGTGGGTGGATATGTGGATGGGTGAATAGATGAATGATAGATGAACAAGCAGATAGATGAATGGATGATGGATGGATAGAGATAGATGGTGGATAAGTATATGGATAAATGGTTGGGTAGATGGAAGGAAGGAAGGATGGATGGGTGGATGGATGGATGGAGTATAAAAAGATAGATAAGAGCAGTGTGAGAGATAGAAAACTTCCACCTGAGAAAGCTGTTCTTGCACATTAAGTCATCGGTGATGCTCCCCTCTGACCTTGGGAAGCACGCAGTTTAGAGGCCAACTCTTTACAGAGAAGACAGGAAACAGACCCACCATTTATTGAGCACCATTTATTATGTACTAGGCACCATCCTAAGAAACCTAGGGGCATTCATCAATCCTCACGAAAGCCTTAAGAAGAGAGTGCTATTCCTATCCCATTTCTCAAATGAGAAATCAAGCCACTTGCCTCAGGAATGAGAACCCCGTGGATGACTATAGCACAGCCTGTTGGTGGGATGTGCACTAGAAGTTATGGTAGCCCTGAAAGGTCCTCCCTCCCCAGGGCCTTTGCACTTACTGCTCTCTGACTGTGCTGGTTGCATAGATGAGGAAACCGAGGCTCAAAGGGATGATGGCACTCACCCAAGATCGCCCAGCTGAGTAAGTAGCAGAGCTGAGACTTTAAACCAGCATTTTCTGGTCCCGCTGACTGTCCCCTCCCTCCCCCTTCATACACACACCACCTGCTCTGCTGCCTGAGGTGGCTCTGGGAAAAGGCCAGCAGCTGTGTCTCTCCAAGACCCAGTGATGGAATCATCTGGAAGAATTTGTTATAACTGCAGATTCCTAGGTCCTACCACAGACCTCCTGAATCAGTCTCTCTGGGGTGGACTAAGGAGTCTACATTGTCAGCAAAATCCCCCAGAGGATTTCAGTGTCAGAGGGGTGTTCAGGGGAGGAAGAGTTCCCCACAGGCTACAGCTGTCAGAGAGGGTTTCCTGAGGAAGGGTGGGCTGAGGAGAAGTTGGACAGGTGAGGGGAAGGGGAAGGACGTTCCAGGCAGGGAAAGATGCCCGAGCAAAGGAGGAAGGCAAGGTTGAGGCTGGTACCCCTGAGCCTTGACACTCCCGAGAGAAAGGCCGCTCCTCCACCCAGGGCCCAGAGCCTCCTCTTCCTCTGAGTTCTTCAAAGACATTGGAAGCTTCTCACTCTGGCCTTCAAAACCCTGTGTGCTCTGGCTCCCGCCTGGCTGTCCATCATCATCTCTGGCCTCTCTTTCCCTTGCTGCTTCCACATTGGCCTCTTTTCGGCCCTGAAACATACCTTGTTCTTGCCTCAGGACCTTTGCACTTGCTGTTTCCATTCTCTTGCTGTGTTCATCCTCATGCTTCAGCTTAACAGGTGCCTCAGAGGGGCCTTTCTTGATCAGCCTCCTCCCTCCCACAGGCACTCTCTCCCCATTGCCTGTTGACCCCCTAGTTATCTATCCGTGGGCTCCTCCTCCTCTCCTGCTGACTGTGACTTCCTGCCTCAGTCACTGTTGTGCCCCCAGAGCCCAGCACGGTGCCTGGCACACAGGAAGTAGTCAGAACATGGTGACTGAATGGACATACAATGAGCAATGTGTCCCAGGCAGAGAAGGGCCGAGCCAAGCGGCTAGACTCCTCCCTTGGTTGAGTACTCAGTGCCCAGGGGGCTGCTGGCCAAGGTTTTTGGAGAATAACTTTGTGGCGTGAAAGTGGGCAGAGAGGTGTGTTGGGGAGAATTCTTAAAAGAGAAAACCAGGCAATTGAAAGGGCCTCTTCCTTCCTCTTCCCTCTGGAGAAGAAGACACACTGTTACCTTCTAGAATTCTCCAGTCATCCCCCTGCCTCCACAGACCCTGGAGCTAAAGGCCACCCTAGGCCCCCTCACTGAACAAGGGCCAGCCCTCCACGTGTGTATTCTTGTCAGATCCTCACAACTCAATGACTGAGGGAGGATCACTGCACCCATTTCACAGATAGGGAAACTGAGACTTGGAGACGTAAAGAAATTTTTCTTAGGTCTGGGGTGAAACCCAACCACTAGAACCCAGTTCTGACTCCAAAGCCTGTTTTCTCAGCCCCCATGTTGTGCGTCACTCATCTCATCCCCAGCATTCATGCTACTCTTCTGTCCCACCCGAATGTGCCACTGTCAGAAGGTCCTTCTGAGGTCGAACTCAGAGCCTCAGCACATCACCAAGAGAGGAGATTCAAAGACAGCTTCTGTGTCTGTTTCTAATGTAACTTTAGAGCTCAGTTCTAACCAGAAAGACATAGAGAGTGGTGAGCAGAGAGGGTATAGAAAACCTGAACCCCTAAGGAGGTCAAGTATTAGAAACAAAGCTTCAGAGAATGAGCTGGGGGTCAGGGTGCCTGGGTTCAAATCCCAGCCCCTGCACTTCATTCGCTGTGTGACATTGGTCAAGCCAGTGACACTCGCTGTGCTCTTTCTGCTCATGTGGAAAAGAGGGGTCTTAACAGACAGGCCCTATATCCAGGGTGCTTCAAGATTTGAACTAGAGAAGTCAAAGGGTGAGTTGGAGTGGCAGGCCCTGCTCCCGGGGAGCCCAGGCCTGGAGGGAGAAAGCATGGTGACAACACAGAGGACAATTCCAGACTACAGAGAAAGACTGGTGATTAATCGCCAAGTAGAAAGACAATGGGATCTGATGGGACCTTGCCAGGAGCTGATGTGCCCCAGGAAGAAGGACTTGATTTTTAGGGGGGAACCTCAGCCTCAGCACAGGTGCAGAATTCTTTGTTTGGGGGGCTGTCTTGTGCATTGTGAGATGTTCCACAGCATCCCTGGCCTCCACCCACTAGATGTCGGTATCAGGTCCCGCCCCACTCCACGCCCACTGTGACAACCAAAACCTTGGGCAGGGGGTAAGTTGTTCTCTGTGGGGGTAAAATCGTCCCTGGTTGAAAACCAGTGCTCTCAGGTGTAATCAAAAACCTTAGCATCTAATTTATAAAGTTTTTCGCCCTCATGCAGACCTCAGACATAGGTGATCAGCTCAAACGTGTCCTGGCATCAGGCAGGTGACAGCTGTCAGCAGGTGAGATACAGCCTGAGAGCTGCCAGTTTGAGATCTCTGTCTGCGAAGTCAGGTTGACCCTAGAGGTCATTCATTGTACAGACTCGGGGGATGAGGCCCAAAGAAGGGGAGAGACTTGCCAGGGCAGTGGCAGAGCTGGACCTAGAACCAGACTCAGTTTCCCTGTCTACAAAATAACAGGCTAGACTGGATGGTCGGTGACTGCCTGGGAAACTGCTCTCCCCCAGGGCTCAGGTAGTGCCTCCTACAGGAAGTCTTCCCTCACCCCGCCCCTAGATGGACTTGGTTTCTCCCAGGCAGTGGGCTCCCCGCCTCCCCCTGACCCCCTCACTCGGCTTTGCAATAATTTGTTGTGTGTCTGTCTTCCAGCTACCAGGTAGGAAGGAGGACTGGGTCTTGCTTTTAGTCTTGCCGTAAAGTTAAAACGTACTAAATTTTATTTACATATATATGAAATATACAGCCCTTCATTCATTCGACCAGTGACCACAGTGCGTCAAGCACCAGGGTGCTGGCACTGCAGGCTCAGCGAAGAGCACGGCAGCCTGGGCCCCATGCTGGAGCTCCCAGTGAGGTGGTGGCCAGTCACACGAACACCTGAAATCATGCTGGCGGGGCCAGGAGGAGGATGAGGCGGGCGAGGCGCCCAGGGCGTAAAATTCAAGATGTTCACTCTCAGGGTTGTACGGTGCCTGCCTCACCCTCAGCCCGGCCCTAAAGGCATGAGCAGAGAGATGTGCTCTCATTGAGGGGAAGGGGAGGGCCAAGGCACACAGCCCTGAGAAGCTAAGATGTATAAACGCACACACATACAGGGTGATGGCTCTCACCCCCTAAAATCCTAAAAAAAGGGGGCTTGCCCCTTTTTATGTAACAGATATTTTGTTAACTCCTCTCACCCCTTACTGCCCTAAAATAAAACTCATAGATAATACACTTTACCTGTGTAACTATCACTCCCCCCTCCAAATCACTATACGTAATGCCCTAACTTTAGTAGAAAGGAGAATTACAAGGAAAATAATTTATCCTAAACTTGTATGCATTTCAGTATGCAAATGCCTGGTCACGACAATGACACCAGAAAACACGATGAAGGTGTCAGGTGCTCACGCTATACATAGAAACACTGTGAGTATGACAGTCCCAAAAGCAGGGCTGCCAGTGCAGTGGCAGCTCAGATACCACGAGCGGCGTTGCCACGAGCCACATGGTTTTTCCAACGTGGTGAGTAACTCTTGGTAAAGTTCTGAACGGGTGAAAAGTACAGCTCTTTGGCTATTGTAGCCAATGGTTGCATTTCTGGAAAATTCAGGGTGTATTAAAACCTTGGCATTGGCAGAAGGTATTTGACGTGTTTAGATGTAAAATGGAGTGGAGTCTAGGTTCAGGAAAACATAAGCAGAACTGTGTCACCTGTTACAGGTCGCCTGGCATGCCAGCCGCTGCCCCCGAGTGCCTGGGCTGTCCTCCCATCCTCGGGACGTCCTCGCGCACTTCTAGCACCTGCCCTTGTGGGCAGCACCACACCCCTGAGAATCACTGGAGCCAACCTCCAGCTAGCAGCCAGCCTCTGAGCAGAAGGCCACCTTGTTATCTGTTGGTCCATCTCTTCTCAGCCTATTAACCATTAGGTTTATTTCCCCTTGATTTATATTATCAGGGGCCTTGCACACTAAGAGCAGCTTGTAGTTCTTTCTTTCTTTGTTTCCAATTTGTGCACATCCTCGGTAACTATCCTTGGAAGTAAAGGAGGCAACACCAGCACGAATTACCTCCTGACCAGTCTGAACCAGCCTTGCTACTCATCCGGGCTGAAGACTCCCAAGGAAGTCAGCAGCCCCTGACTGAACCCACTGTGAATTCTCAGCCACTCCAGACTCACTCTGTGGACTTCAGCCAGCTCCCACAGATGGTTACAGCCGGAAGGAGACAGCTCATGCGGTCTGGAACCTCTGCAGTTGTATCTCAGAACCAGAACCATAGTGAGTGCTCCTACGAGCCGAAGACTTTTAGCTCCAACTGACTTCCTTACCCCAGCATCTAATTCATGAGAACTGGATTTTTCTTGCTTAAGAAGGAAGAGGGACAGAAGAAGAAAAATTCATTTACTCCTTCATCTTTTCACCTTTCCCTAACGGTCCCCATTAGACATGTACCTCCTGGCCTCAAACAAGGAGACCACAACTGAAATTACATTAGTTCTTGCCTTTTGAGCTTCCAGGGTTTAGGTCCTCCCAATTTAAAGGCAGGATTTTTCAAGAGTAAATGATGATGATTCATCTTACATGGTTATCCCTGGACCCAAACCCATGAGGGATGTGCACCTACTGTGTATTATTTCTAATTATCCTCACCACCTCGAGGGTAGGTCTTTCTCATCTCCATGTTGCAGATGAGGAAACAGAAGTTCAGAGAGGGCTGTGACTTGCCCAAGGCCACACAGCAGGTCGGTGGCAGCGCTGGAGTTTGTCTCAGATCCGCTGCCCCTAGAGCCCAACCTTGTTATAGTCACTCTGCTGCAAAGTCATTTTCCTTCTCTTGGGGTAGAAATAGCTGTTTACCCTATTTTCTATGAACAGGTTTCCAAAGAGGCCTCCAGAATGTGTGTGATCAAGCCAGCAAATAAAAAATACGACTCTTATTACGGAACTTAGTATTAGCCAGCCACCCACCCGCCTGGCTCTAATTAAAGGCCTGTCTGTCTTCTGCTTTACAAATCACAGCTTTCTGGGGCCTATAATTTAACCAGTTGCAATCAACGCCTGGCGAGTAGCAAGTGGAAGACTGGCCTCCCCACTCCCCGTCTTACTGAGGGTGGTGATAGAGAGGCAGGGGACCGTTAGTGTGGCCTTGGGTTCAAACCCTGACTCTGCTGCTCAGGGATGGGGCTAGAGTGTGGCAAGCAAGGCACCTATCTGGGGACAAAAGTCCAGGATCGGTGTTACTGATTTTTCCTTTTCCTTCAGACTCCAAGATGCCTCAACATGACAGATCCTGTCTTTATATAAGATGTAGATATTTTGTTCACCATGCTTTTTTTTTTGCATTAAGTTTGACTTTCTAAAATATTGCATCGAAGTATTATTTATCTTGATTACTGAGTTTTGGGAGACTCCCTTCATTTTGCACCCTTAAATGTTTTCACCCTAGTCTTGACCCTGCTACCACTTCTAAGAATAAAAAGGATAATAGGAAAACAAAACAAAACAAAAAACCTTTGTCAAGCACCCCCCCCACCGCCCCCATCTCCAAACTGCAGTTTTCCCAAATACTAACAGTACTTACCTCATGGATCTCAAATCCCTGGCATACAGCTGGCACACAATAGTGGCTGCCATTGTGGGGGAAGAGTGAAACTGGGAGCACTGTTGACACTGCAGGCAGGATGAAACGTCATGACACAAGACTGTGTATCACAGGGCTTCTTCCATCCCTGGCTCCCACCCACTGAACACCAGTAGCACACCCACCCCATCACTGTGGCAATCAGAAATGCCTGCCCACCCTCACGTTTCCAAAATGCTTCCTAGGGGACAGTGCAACCACCACTGGGCTAGATTACCGTCTTGGAGATCACCCAGACCTGGGCCCACATCCAGGTTGTCATTGAGCTGTGTGACCTTGGGCAAGTTCCTTAACCTCTCTGAGCCTCTTGTTTTCTTCATTTGTAAAATGACAACACTATCTCATTGGGGTGATTTCAGTGTTTGGATATCCAATTTGTGGTGGCTGCTACTGTTATGATTATGTCATTTGTATTCAAAGCAGTAAGTGCTTCCTGGAGCCAGGCTCTCTTGTGGCGGTTTGTGGGGAAGGAGGGAACCAGCTACCAGATGAGGCTGTGAAGGGAGAAGCAGATCTAGCCTGCTAATGTGTGTTGTTTGAACTGAACTGCATTTACATATTTTAATTAGTTGCCAACGTTAACAGTTTGGAAGATTTCATGGGGAAAAACTAGATTTTTTTGTTTCTCTTGAGAAGCTGGAAAATTAGGCCACCTTTGGGCCACCTCTGTTTCCTCCCGGAGCTGGTGAGAGGTGGCCCGCGCACCTTCCTCTCTCCTGGAATGTTACATCCAGCCAGCTTCAGTGGTTTGCACTTCCTGCCTGGGCCCTGGTGACCACTGAGCATTCAACCCTTGGCTGGCGGTAAGGGGGAGGGGCAGACCACTACAATGGAAACCGGAAGGAAGACTTTTAAAAGGAAGCAAGGAATTGGGACTGGGTTGTCAGGGATGATAAGAAGTCCTGGAGGAATTCAGAGTGCCTCAGAAAGTGGCTGAGAGAATCAGGGTTTTGTTTGTTCAATCTTGCAAGCTCAGAGCAAATTGCTAAGAGTCAGGAAAATGTTAACATTCTAGGGAAAGAGGTTGGGAAGAGGCAAAGCAAGAGCAAAAACCTGGAGGCTGGAATCGTTCTAAACTGCCCAGGGAAATGAGCAGGGGCCGGAACCAGTCAGGTGAGGGACAGAGCACCAGGTCAGGAGACCCTTGGTCTAGTCCTGGTTCTGCCACAGACTGGCCTTCGACCTTGGATAGTCACCCTCCTCTCCGGGCTGTTCCTGGCCTCTGACCCAAATGGGTGAAAGGAAATGGTCGAACCAGAGAGGGACCTTCAGGCTCTGAAATTTTAGGTTGTCTTCTTCATTATACCCCTCATTATGCCAGTACACAGTAGGTGCTTAAGCAGTGCTGTTCTGTTTGTACACAGCAGCAATTTGGCCCTGTCCAGGTCTGTGTTCTCTGAAAGCAGGGGTTAAGAACAGATCTAGGAACAGCCGGAGAAAGTGGCTGTGTTTATAATCTCTGCCTGGTCTGTGGGCTGGAACCCTAGGGAAGATTCCAAACACAGGCAAGAAAAAAAAAAGTGCCTGGATGAGAGCTGGGGTCCCTTGGAGGGCTCAAGAGACAGACTATAGGGACAGGGAGGGGAGCCTGGTCCTGAGCAGCCACTGGTCTGGTTCAAATGTGATCTCTCCTAGGAAGGGATCCAGTGGTGGTTACCTTACCCCTGAAAGCTGACACAGGGCCTGCCATGCTTGAGGGATGAATAAATAATTGATTAAAAAAAGAAAGATGGAGACAAAGACAAATACAGGAAATGAGTGGAAAGGATGCATGGATGAATGGATGGATGGTAGAAAACAAAAGGATGTTGGATGCTGGATACGTGGGTAGAAGATGGATGCATTGAACAATGGAGAATGAGTGGAAGGAGGAAAGAATGAAGGGAGAGGAGGAAGAGAGAAGAAGGAAAGTGAAAGAACCAACAGATGAAAAGTTGGGTGGATGGATGAACAGATGGATGGAAGGAAGGCAAGAGAGGGAAGGGGAAGATGGACAGTACATGGATGGATAGATGGATACATGGGTGGATGGAGAGATGAGTGGACAGATGAGGGTAGACTGATAAGTGGCTGGGTGGATGGATGGATGGATGGATACAAGAATGGAGGATAGGTGAAAGGAAGGAATTGGGTTATGTTAGATAAATGAGTGGATAGAAAGTTGGGTGTATGGATGGAAGGATGGATGGAAGGAAGGAAGCCTAGTTCTGCTTCTGAACAATAATCCATTAATAAGCACTTATTGAGCCCCTATTGTGTGCCTTGCCCCATGCTAGGCACTGTGCAGAGGAGTAAAGTCAGGCTCCCTCACCACCTCACCCCACACCCTCCATATACACACACACACACACACACACACACACACACAAAGAATTCACTGCCTGGTCAGGGAGAAATGTTCAGAGGCTGAGTCTGTTGTCCAAGGCAGCTCAGGTAAGAGGGGAAATCCACAGCAGTCCTTCAATCCTGCCCGCAAACCGGGCTCCTCCCCTGTGGTCTCAGAACCCTGAGTAGAAGAGGACGATCCTGGCCAGGCTTCCTATGTGGGCTGTGAGGAGGCTTCTTGGAATGTCCCCCTGACTGGCTGCTCATTGAGGCAGGAACCAGGTCTGTGTTCACTGCTGCATCCCAGCTCTAATGGAGCCCATCCTCACACGGAAGGCAGTCAGTGACGTTTCATCAATAAATGAATGGGAGGGTGAGTGAATGAATGAATGGAGGTTGGAATAGCCTTGCCTATGGCTGTAGGCAGACGCCATCACCTTTGCAAACCTCAGTTTCCTCGCCCCTGCAATGGATTGTGAACTTTGTATACTGGGGAGAGGTTTACAAATGGAGAGTGTGACATTAATAGAGATCATAGCAGTAGTTCCAGCACCAGTCATAGGAGCAATAATGGCCCCAGTGGTCATTATGTTGGTGGTGGTGATGATGGTGTTGTTACTGGCAGTAGTGATAGAAGTGTTAACGAAAGTAGTCATTGTATTGGTGATGGCAGTGATGGTTATATTCCTGGTGGTGGTAAGAATAATCCTGTTGGTAGCAGGAAAGATGAGAAGGGAAGACATTCCAGGACAGAGGGGTGGGGGGAAATGTTCTGATTTCAGCTGCAAGTGACAGAAATCCAATTCAAACTGGCTCAAGCTAGAAAAGAAAGGGAGGGATGATTTACTGGCTCAAGCAACTGGAAAGTCCAGAAGTAGCTCTGGCTTCTGGCCCAGATACACAGGCCCTCAAACCATATTGTCAGGACTTGTCACTGCAACTTAGTCTCTCTCCATCTTTGGTCTCTGCCTTCCTCTGGGGGAGCTTCATTGTCAGGCAAGCTCTCTGGGCTTCCAGGCTTCCAATCTCCCAGCTAGACATTCCCCTTGGAAAGAGAACCTCCTCTCCAGTCCCAGGATTATATCCAAAGTCCCAGGACTTTCTCTCATTGGCCCATCTTGTGTCACATGCCCATCCCTCAGCCAATGACTGTGTCTGGAAGGGTTAGAAGATGCTTATTGGACAGCCTAGGTCACATGGCCACTCCTGGAGCTGGAGATGGGCAAGATGGTAACAGGAGAAGAGGAAAGAGATGCACATGGCCTTCAGAAGCAGGACCAGGTAAAGGTGACAGAAGTCAAAGGGCCTGGTGCTTGGCAGGTGCTCAACAATTAGTTTTTCTCCTCCTTGTGCTCTGAGAATAGGGAACAACTTATAAATTGGGGGATAGAGCAGCCTGGGTTCAAATCCCCACTCTGCTGCTTGCTAGCTGTGTGGCCTTGGGCAAAGTACTTAACTTCTCTGTGGCTCAGTTTCCTCATCCATAAAATGGGATGGCAATAATGGATTGTTTTGAGTGTTAAACAGCTTATTGCTTTTAGCAGGACCTCGTACATAGTAAGTACTCAACAAATGGAGGTAATCATGCCAATTTATATGACTTATGAGGATAAAAATCCCTTCCCTCTGACTGGACACTCGTCTCCCAGCTCTTCATACAGTTGGATTCTTCTCGTTCAGTTCTCAGCTCTGATGTCACCTCCTCAGAGAAGCCCTCCCTGACCACCACCGCTAACGATGCCCTCCCCACACCCACTCTCTATCCCATCAGCCCATTTTCTTGTCTTTGTAGCATCTGAAGTGACCTTGTTCATTTAATATCTGCTCCCCCCACCCAAATGTCAGCAATGTGAAGACAAGGTCTGTGTTGGTCACTGCGATGTCCTGAGAATCTAGAAAAAGGCCTGGCATGTAGTTTAGGTTCCATAAATGTTTGCTGAATGAATGAATGAGTGAATGAATGAATGCCTCTTTTCTTCCCTGACACAATATTTTTGTGCAGCATTTCCCCATCAGGGAGAACTCCGGGACAGAGATGCAGGGGTAGGGGAGGGGAGCAGGGATGCACTCTCCACTTTGGCAGGGGTGGAGGGCAGGGGAGGCCTAGGTGAGCCTGCCACCCTGTGCCCTCAGTCTCTGTCTGCTCCTGAGTGCCGAAGGGCTGCCTTTGGTCTCTGTCCCTGGCTTTGTGGAGGGTCTCAGCTCTGGGGGGCCCTTGGGGAACCATCCTGACTTGGGTCATCCCAGCCAAGGTCAGGCTAAAGCCGGAAGGACAGGACGCTCAGGTCTCGGATTACACATCCTTATACGTCCCGCTGCTTAGCTGGGATCAGAGCAGACACCACGCCTACCTACCCTGTCCAGGCCTGAGACAGGGGCTCAGGAGGGTGGGTGACAGGCCGACTCTCTGTCCCCACCCCTCAGGCCCATCGTGTCCGGGGAAAGCCACAAAACCCACCAGCAACGGGCCAGGGCTGCAGACAGTGTGCCTGTGTTTTCTGCGCGGTTCCATTGCTGTGTATTGAATGTCTGCGGTGTCCCACTGCTGTCCCGGTGCTTGCTAGTCTCCCACGGGCTCCTTCAAGATGGCAGACTGGAGCTTTTTATAAAACTTTGTTCCTCAGTCAGTCGTTATGGAGCATCTACTATGTGCCAGGCACAGGTCTAGGCCCTGGGGACACAGAAGTGACGAAGATGGTCTCTACGTTCATGAGGCTTTTAGAGGGGAGGACAGGCGATCAGTGAGTAAATAAAGATTTTTAAATGTACTTCAGCTCCTAAAGCAGGAGATGGAGGAGGGGAAGGGAACCCATGGGCCAGCAGGTGAGATGTCCTTGTCCACACTCTGGTCCCAGGAAGGTGATATGTGCCTCGTAACCCGTTGCTGGTTGAGGGGACCTTCATTGTCTGGGAGAGAGCAGAACGTGGGCCACCTCTTCCTACAAATGTTTGTTGAATGACTGGATGAATATTCTGCTGTTGCTCAGAAGCCTTCCTTCCATAGCTCCCCTTTGCCTGCAGGGTCTCCTCCAGACCCTCAGCCAGTGGTCACAGCCCATTGTGATCTGGCCCCAGGTGCTCCTCTGTTCTGCTCCAGTGTGTTCCTCCCAGTCCTCCCCGGCTCAGGAAATGCCACCACCATCCCCCTGGTTGCTCAGGACAAAAGCTGGGATTCCTCCTTGACTCTTTTTTTCCCTCACCTCACATGTCTGAATCGTCAGCAATTTGGTTCATTTCACCTCCAAAATATGCCTTAAATCTGTCTTGTATTCTCAGCAGCCACCTCCATCTCTTACCTGGACACCTGCCAGGCCTCCTCACTTAGATTCCTGTTTCTATTCCAATATCCCTACAGGCTGTTACCAAATGCAGCTGGAGGATCTTAAAACCTACATCAGACCATGTCATTAGCCTGCTGAGAATCCCCCTGTGACTTGTGAGGTTCTCAGAATAAAAACAACCAATCAGGTCCTTAAGGCTTTCTTCACTTCTCTCTTGGCCCTCATCCCTGACACCTACTCCTTCCTCCCAGCTCCTGGTACATAGCTCTCCTTTCTCTTCCTCCTACAATCTCTTCTCCACCTCAGGGCCTTTGCACTTGCTGTTATCTCTTCCTTGAACACCTTATCCCCGAATGTCCCCATGCCCATCTCCTTCACATCCCCCAGATCTCCACTCGAATGTCAGCTCCTCAGAGAGGCCCTCCCTGGCCATTTGAGTAGTCACTCCTCTCCTACCCCTCTATTTTCTTTAATCCCATCACTTTGTTTTATTCACCAAGTGGGTAGTGGAGAATGGGAGTGGACTTCAGAGAGTTCTGGAAGTGAGAGAAAATGCATTAGGGGCCCTAAGGAAGCAACAGCATGGCTTTCCTGCAGACCAGGAAGAGCAGGCCGCAGTACATATGGGTGAGGGGCTAGAGCAGGTGGGGATTCCAGCCCTGCACCCCTGGCTCAGAGCACTCCACAGACCCAGCTGCAGGCCCAGCATTCCTTAAGGAGCCCATGGCTGTTTCCCTGGCACTGTTTAATCCTTTCCTTCATCGCTGGCCACGCTTCTAATGATTTATTCCTAGGCTCAGAAACTGAGATCCCTGCAGAGGCCAAGCAGGCCTTATAAACAACTTGCATGGGCTGCTTGTAAGACTTTAAAAGCACAGGCCTGGACTAGCTGGCCCTCAGCCCCAGCCCAGGGTTCACAGAGGAACGTGGGCCTGGAGTAGCCAGAGCTTCAGATTCTTTCTTTGAGAAGCTGGAATTCTGGATTTGTAGGGGAAATCAGTGTTAGTAAATAATTCACTTTGTGGGCCAAAACCACCTGTCTGTAGGTAGGCCTGTCTCCAGTTGGAGAGGGGCCTCAGTTCACACTTGTCACAGCCACTAACCCTTCATTGGCACCAAGTGGCAGTTTGGGGGCCATGTGTTCGAACCACAATTTCATCCCGGCCTCACGAACACCTGTGCGGTGGAGACTGGTCTGATCGCCATGTTACAGATGAGGAAACTCAGGCTCAGAGCAATGACAGGGTTGTCCGTGCCAGGGCTCAGTCTGCATGTAGAACTCACTTGCATGGCCTGAAAGCTAAAGAGATTCCAGACTCTGAACTTCTACCTCTTTGATTCCTTCCTCCAGTCTTGTCCATTTCTGACAATGGGAAACCAAGGCTCAGAGAGGTCACCCAGCTGGCGGGAGCCAAGATTACAATCCAACTGTGTCCGGGGTCAGTGTTTGCATGCTAAACCTTTTATTCTCTGTCCAGCTCCAGTGTAAAGGAATTCTGAAAAGTTCAAATGACCGCAGAATGCTGGCAATACTGAAACCATTATCTAGACGTGCTCCTGCTAAGTGTAAGTTTTCAAGTGCTAGGACCTCGGGCCCTTCCCTGGAAACCTTGGGCTGCAGCCAGGACCCTCAGATGGCAATTCTGGAGGGAGTGGGATCCTCAGGAGTTTTGTTTAAACACTTACATCCTGGCAGCTGGTTCACTTTGTATGCCAACTCCTAAGCCTTGATTCCCACTCCTGCCAGACCCCAACACAGCTTGGAGGTTTCCAGATGGAATCCGGAATCTGACCAGCAGCTTGGAGTTCCACATGGTGTATCTCTTCCAGTCCTCTACTCTGCCATTCCTTGGTTTGTGGGGGAAGGGAACTGGCATTTACTGAGGTCCTCTTAAATATGCCAGGCACCTTCTGTGTTATATCTCAGTGTGGTTCAGCCACTTTCTAGCTGGTTGATCCTGGGCAAGTCACTTACCCTCTATGAATCTTAATTACCTTGCCTATTAAATGAAGATAAGAATTTCGTCAATTTTTATGTGCAAGGGTCAGAAACCCAAATCGAAAAAGAGGACTAATTGGTCTATATTACTGGAAAGTCCAGAGATAATGGCTTCAGAAATGGCTGTATCCAGGTGCTCATGTAGTGTCATCAGAAACCTGCATTCATCTCTTGGTATGGAGTCCCTCTCCATTGGGCAGATTCTTTCTGGGGAGCCAAAGATTATTCTTCGCCCCCAATGGGTTGACATCCTGTCAACTCGGCAGTCTCTGATGAAAGAGAGTACCTCTTTCCCAGTAATTCCAGAAAAAGTCCCAGGACGAAGCTTGATTGGCCAGTTTGAGTCATGCCCACACTGCTAAACCAATCACTGTGTGTCCAGTGGGATAGATTACCCTAACTGGTAAGCTTGAGTCTCATTCTTACCCCTGGGACTGGGGAACAGGGTCAGCTTCACTCAATACACAGGAGTCGAGGAGAACTGATTCTCTACCCTCACCACCCCCCAAAATACTAAACAGTCCAAAACATCAGTAACTATAAAAACTACAAAAACACCTGCCTCCTGGGAACTTGTGAGAATTAAATGAGATAATATGCTGTGCCTGGCCCTTAGTGAATGCTCAATTAACAGCTTGCCCTTTATCTTCTCCCTCGTGGACCCCTGAATACCCTTCTGACCCAGTGTGCCCACCCCAGAGTTAGGCAGACCTGAGTTCAATCCTAATTCTGCTGTGTGACTCTGGACAAATTATTTAGCTGCTCCAAGTCTCAGATTGGTCCTCTGAAAAGTGGAGGTGATAAGACATACCTTCTGGGGTGGTTGTGAGTAAAGGCCTTGAGTGAGTAAATGGCATGCAGTAGGCACTCAGCAGGCAGTGGCTTTCACTCTTGCCAGCCTTCTCTCTCCATGGGCGCCCGCCCCAGCCAAACTGGGTTGACTGTCGTTCTCTACCTCCAAGCCTTTGCACATGAGGTTACCTCCACCTAGAACACCTCCTGCCCCCACCTCTGCCTGATGGAATCCATCTCGGCCCTCAAAGCCCAGCCCCAGTGATTCCTGCTCCGTGAAGCCTCACCTCTGTGTGCTTTGGTTTTCCCAACCACAAAACAGGGATGATGAGAGTAGAGTTGACACAAGGAGTAAGTGAGACCGCCCATGTAAAGCAGTTGGCACAGTGCCTGGCACAGTGAGTCATCAGTGAATACTAGCTGTTACTCTTACGTCATTATCATTAGACTTCAGCTGCTAATTCAAGCTTGTGTTTCCCCATGGTGCCTCACACAAGGTGAACACTCAATAAACTTTGTTGCATTAGGGTGTCTAGTTGGAGCCATAGCTTCTAAACCCACTCATCCATCCAACCCAACAACCATCCACTCATATAATTCAATATGAATTGAGCATTCATATATCTGTTCATTCGTTCATTCATTCATTCATTTACTGCACCAGTATTTGCTGAGTGCCAACTCCATACCAGGCTCTGTGCTGGGCAGTGGGGATCCAGGCTTGCAAGATAGACATGGTCACTGCCTTCATAGTGCCAACCTGGGGAGGTGGGGAAGCAGAAAATAAATGAGTGAGCAAATGAATGAACAAGATGACTGCAGATGGTGGCAAATCACCAATGACGTAAAACAGTGTGGTGAGATTGAGTGGGGAGTTTATTTTGAATTGGGTTGTCAGGGACAGCCTCTCTAAGGAAGAAATGTGAAGGATAAGAAAGAGCCAGCCATAGAGAAATCTAGACGGAGGGCATTGCAGGAAGAGGGAAAACAGCAAGTGCAAAGGTCCTGAGGCAGGAATGATCTTGGCATGTTGAAGAGCAGATAAATGGCCAGTGTTGCTAGAGGAGAGTGATTGTGTGGGGGAGAGCAGAGGAGAAGAGATCTGAGGCCAACACGGGTGAGATCAGACAGGGCCTTGTAAGCGCCAAGAGGCTGGATCTCACTTTGAATGCAATAGGAAGCCATTGGAGGGCTTCCTATTGAAAGAAAAGGAGTGACAAGACCTAGTTTCTACCTTAAAAAGACTGCTAGGACAGGGGCAATAAAAGAGTTGAGTAGCACATCAGAAGGGCATTTAATTCAGTCTGGGAAAAGTTGAAAAGGGTATTTTGAGGAGGTGACATTTCTGCTGAGTCCTAAAAGAAGTGAGAAAGCAAGCCGTGTGAGAGAGAGAGGGAGTGGGGAAAGGGCTCTCCAGGCCCAAGGAGCCCCAGATGAGAAGGCGCTGCGGGCTCTGTTGACTCCCTTTTATAACAGGAAAATGAGAAGCTACTGGAGTCCAGAGAAGGAAGATGTTAAAAAAAAAATGATGACACATGTTAAGATGGTAAGGCAGGCTTTCGTCAGGACCATCAACAAGCATGGGGACCACTGCAGTGGAATTTTACAGTCAGAGAGAGAGATTGGGCTCAACTCCAAATACAGCATGAGCAAGTGGGAGTTTACAGCAAAGGAGCAGGGTGGGGGTCAGTGGATGGAAAATTATTAAGAGGAAACATCAGGGATGCCGGGGATTCAGGCTAAATAGACCTGATAGGATTCTTGGTTGAATATCTAGGGGGTTCTTCGGGGACACAGGGATGACCATCTTTATTTTCCAGAGCAGGTCCTTAGTGGGGCATCAAGAAGGGAGTCAGAGGAAGACTGCTGCTAATAATAGTAATAATAATCATAGCATGCTCTACACTTAGTGTGTGTTGCCTGGAAGCCCTCTAACATCCACCATTACCTCTCTCACCTCATTTCCTCTTACTCTCCCTTTCACTCACCCTACTTTAACCACACTGGCCCAAATGTTCCCACCCCAGGGCCTTTGCACTTACTGTTGCCTCTTCCTGGAATGCCTTTCCCACTGATGGTCACATGGCAGCTCCTCCTTACTATTCAGGTCTCAACTCCAATGTCATTTCCACCAAGAGCCCCTCCCTGACCACTTCAGCTAAAGTAAATCCATCTCACAGTCGTTCTCTTTCCCACTGGCCCACTTCACCTTTTCATAGCAATTATCACCACCCGAAATTATCCAGTTGCCTTGTTACTGTTCGCTGTGTATCCCTTCCCTCTACAAGATGCTAGGCTCTACACAAGCTGGGGTTTTTGCCTGACTTGTTCACTGCTCTATTTCCATGGCCTAAAAGGGTACCTGGTACATGAATAAATGAATGAAAGAATGAGGTCAATCTTAATAAAAACCTGACCATGTAGGTACAATTATTCCCTTATAGATGAGGAAACTGAGAATCAGAGAGGAAGTTCCCTATGTAAGTTTATACAGCTGTGTAAGGGATACAGAGGGAACCCTGTCCAAATGCAGGGTCTCACTGACTCCATCCTTTCCTTTGGCCTCCCTTCAATGAATAATAATAATAGCTAATTGTAACAGCTCCCACCTTAGAATAATCTTATATCGAGCTGAAGTCTTCCTCTCAGGTTTAAAACAAATGTGCAGCTAACATTCACTGAGCCCTAGCTGTGTGCCAGGCCAGCCAAAATCTCAGTGAATCCTCAGTGAAGCAGGAACCATGGATGTCTCCATTGCAGAGATGAGGAAATTGAAACTCAGACAGGTTAACTAACATGCCCAGGGTCTTACAGCTGGAAAATCAAGAAGCTGGGATTAAAATGCAGGTCTAGGTTCTTAACTAATACATTCTAGTGCCTCTGTCTAGTTCATTCATTCATCGCTTTACTCACTTATGCTGCCTTCTTCCCCTGTGTGATGAGTGAATGAAGACAGTGTTTACTGTAAAAGAGAGTGGATGAAAATCTTTATTACAGAGCCTCCCTGATGATGATGATCTTACGAGATCATCATTGGTTTTAACCTCACGTTGTTACTGTTGAAGGACTCATACCAGAAGTGTCAGTTTAGCTATTGTCTTGACGCTCGCCTGGGCTTGCATTATTAATACTGTCTCCAAGCTGTTTTTCTTTGCAAGGATCTTTGTAAGCCATTTATCTTTGTCTGCAAGGACTAGATTGGCTAAAACCAGAGGATAGAGCCTGCGCTCCAACTCAACCAGACAAATTAGTCAGAATACCCTAGATTATGCTGCAGTAGCATACAGGCACACAATCTCATGACTTTATATGTCCAAGTTTATTTCTGACTTGTAATTTCCACTAAGGACCTAGTAATAACCCAGCACAGCTCTCTTCCAAGTGGTGATTCGAGGATCTAGTAGCTCTAGTCTCTCAGCATGAGACTTCCATTCCTGCAGCAACAGACCCTAGGTGGTTATTTCATGGAAAAGATCAGAGATGTGAGGACGCTTGCCTAAGGATGCCCAGCCAGAATTAGAAAGTAGGTCTCTCAACTACCCACACATCCATTTTACCTCAATAGAAATCTCTAGTGAGACTAAACTGCTACATGAAAAAGAACTATTGTTAAGCCACCCAGATGCCTCTTTCTAAATGTATATTGGGCATTAACCAACAGATCTGGCTGTTGTTAAGAATGACCACTCATGGAGCTATCAGTCTGACATTAGCCAGAGTGGTACCCAATCCCAGCATCCAGACTAACACATCTAGCTTCTTTCAGCAACCCCAGCCACCTCGGCCAAGCTCTCAGAGACCACCCTTCCCGCTCTCCATCCTTCCAGCCTCGGGGGCGAGGGGGCCGGTTTGTGGTTCAGCAGAACCTGTAGACACTGTCCTTGCCTAACATCTCCTGTGCTCCTAGTTTTTAATTCAGTACACTGCTCTCTGCAGGAGGATGGACTGATGCCATTCATCACCGTTAAGACTGACAGTCCATTCCTCAGCTCCTCATGCCCTCGGCAAATATCGGGAATCACTCAGGCAGGAAGGACATTGCCTCACGTTTCTCCCCATCACCTCCTCCCCTGGAGGGACCAGAGTCAAGTTCCCACCTCCCTTAGAGGCATTGTTCTCAGATGGGCAGGACGTTATAAACAGCTTCCAGAATTCCTGCTTTGGCAAAGCTCATGGGAACTTCGTTGACCTGTTAGGAAGAGGGTACCCAACCCAGAGCTTGTAGGGAGGAGTCAGGTCACGTCGGAGAGATGGTTCAAGTGAGGGCATATTTTAAAAACCATAACCCAGACCCCAGATGCTGGGATAAGAAAGATCTTCAGTGTTTTTCTTTTTTCTTTCTTTAAAAAAAAAGGAGGGGGGTTCAGAGTCTAGTAGACATGGTTTAAAACCTGCCACTACCACTTCCCTAATGGTTGCTTTGGATATTGTCTTTCTAAGCCTCAGTTTTCCCAATTACAAAATAGGGGGAAGGGAACACAGCATAACCTGCAGGTTGTTTTCAGGATAAAATGACATCTTTTGTTCCATAAACATGTATTGAGTACCTACTGGGTGCTCTGAGGATTCAAGTTTGAGAAAATTGAGGCACAACCCCTATCCTCCGGTTCCTTACGTTGGAGAGAGGTGGACATTATTGTAAAACTGCAACTTAGTCGCATTATGAGGAGAAGGACATGGTGCTATTAGAGCCTGCAATTGGGGATGTGACCTGGTCAAGGAAGGCTTCCCTGAGGAGGGGATGCCTGAGCTGAGATAAGAAGGATGAGTAGGAGTTAACCAAGCAGAGTGAAGGAAAAAGCATTCGAGGCAGAAGGAATGGCATGGGCAGAGTCCTTGTGGCAAGAAGGATTGTAGAGACTATGAGGAACCAAAGGAAGGCTAATGTGCCTGAAATGAGACAGCAAAGGGCAGCGTGGAGCCAGACGAGGCCGGAGAGCTGGACGGGGTATGGACTAAGCAACTGTCACCATGAGACCCCAAAATACAGTGGCTTAGAGAGAGAGAGAGAGAGAGAGAGAGAGAGAGAGAGAGATATGTTATGAGGTAGACCAGAAGTTGGCAAACTTTTTCCATAAAGGGCTAGTCTGGTGCTGGGATTAGTTTCCATCTTGGATCTGAGATAATTGTCCCAGCTCTGCCCATGACATCCGGCTCCCAGCCAGCAAAAAAAACCCAAAAAAAACAAAAAAAAACCCAGGAAAAAGAGAGAGGACAAGCATCATTTTTGCTCACATTCCATTGCCCAGGCTTAGTCCCAGGGCCACATCTAACTGCAGAGGAAGCTGGAAAATGTCGTCTTCGTTCTGGGTAGCCCTCGGTCCAGCTAAAAACCCTATTACAATGGAAGAAGGGAAGAGTAGATGTTGGGGACATCTAGTGGTCTTCGCCATAATGGGTCAGAGTGACTTTGGAGAAACTAGAAAGAAGTCTGTTCGCAGTTGCCTAATGGGAGGCGACGGTGGCTTGGGTTAGGGTAGGGCTTAGCAGATGGAGAGAATAGAACAGATCCAAAGACAGTTGTGAGCCAGAATGGACAACACTTGAGATGGTTTGGATATGAAGGCAAAGGATGGGGCTGGATATGGCAAACGTGACCCCTAGGTTCCTGGCTTATGCAATTAGATGCAGATCTTATCTGGAAAGTTCTTCACATAGGGTAGCAGATCAGTAAGTGTTGGTGTCTTCAGTATCACAGCAGTGGGTCCGGGCTGGCAAACACAACCCCTACAGACACCTGACAGATTTTAAAAAGGGGTGAAGGGGCCTGTGGCACACTGGGAGGGCCTTGCCCGGTCTGAAGCAGCAGCTGTTCCTTAGCACCGGCAAGTGGTTGCCATCAGGAAGGCAGGCTGAATGTAGACACAGCATCTGATGATCCAAGGGAATCTGAAAATCTAGATTTTTATGTGAAATTTCCTAACTCTGAAACTTGGGAAAATAAAAATAAATTTCTCAGTCCCAAGACCTCTGGTTATAAAGCCTGGGACACCCCGAGCAGTGCAACTGTGCCCCATTTCCACCTTTGTGACTCGGTTGCCCTCTCATGGTGAAGGCCCCTTTTGCCGAGCTCACCCTGAGGCCTTCATCCTCTTGTCCAAGCACAGGATCCCTGAGTTCCTTTGTGCCCATGAGTACTCCCTGCAGGCTTCTGACTCCAATTTCTCACCAACTCTCACCAGAGGCCCCTACCTGTAGGAGAGGGAGTCAAAACCATCAGCCTGCTCCCAATCCCCTTAATCGGATCTGAGCCAGTGACCCTTCTGATTAAAACTCCCCGTCTGTAATTCCCCCTTAAAGCTGGGGAAGCGGAAGTACCATAAAAGGAGCGAAAGGTTTACTGGTCCAGGAGCTGCTGCCTCCTGCGTCCTTGAAAAGGAGGCACCCAGACCTGAGCTGGAGTCCCAGATCTACCCCTTGCAAGTTGTGTGGCCCTGGAAAAGTCACTTCATTCTCTGAGCCTCCATTTCATTCTTTGGCTTGTTCATTCATTTATTAACTATTTAGGGAGTGGCTGCTCTGCACCAGGCACTTTTTCAGGAGCTGAGGGTACAGCAGTGCAAGAAAACCCAGCCTGGGCCCTCTTGGAGCAGACATTCTATTGCAGGACGCAGAGGAGAAAATTCCAACTTAGCAAGATCAGTGCTGTAACAGGAGAAGCCCAGAGGCTGTGAGAGTCCAGAGGATGACATTCTCAGCCCAGACCTGGGGGTCAGGAGGGCTCGCTGGAGCAAGTGGCCCCTGAGCTGAGGGCTGAACTGGCAGTAGCAATCAGCCAGGAGAAGGGAGGAGGAAGGGCACTCCAGGCATGGAGAACAGCGTTGGCGAGGATCTGGAGGTGTGAGGAAGCGTGGCAGTGCGCCTTCGGAATTGTAAGTGGTTTTGCTAGGATTCAGTATGGATTATGCAGTGGGAATTGGAGGAAATGATCTGGAGAGAAAAGGAAGGTGGTCTGAATATAAAATCCAAATCTAATTATGCTTCCTGTCCCTCTGACCTCATCTCCCACTGTCCCCCTTGCTCATGCAGCCCCACTCACACTGAGCTTCCTTCTGTTGCTTAATATGCCAAGCTCATTCCCACCCCAGGGCCTTTGCACATGCCATGCTTTTACCTGGAATGCTCAGATCTTTGAAGGACACACTCCTTACCTTCAAGTCTCAGAACCAGGGCATCTCCTGTGAAAGGCCTGCCCTGACCACCCAACCTCCTGTGGACAGACACCTCCAGTACTTCTCTACTGATGCTGCTGGTTTGTTTTTCTCAATAACACTCTCTGACATCATCTTGCTCCTTTATTGGTTTATGGGGGTTTTTTTGTCTGCCTTCCCCTACCAGCTCCTTAAGGCCATCTATATCCCCAACCACTAGCATAGCATTTAGTAAGTGCTCAGTAAATATATGCCAACTAAATGCAAAGGAATCGGAACTTTATCCAAGAACATGAGGAACCACTGCAGGGTTTACAGCAGGGCTGTGGCTTGCTCAGATTTCTGCTTCTCTCCTGTGGCCCATCAGTGTGGCTGAGAGGATTAAAGGCAATGGGATACTCTTTATGGAAAGCAACTTTTTATATGACTTTACTGAGGCTTATTTTTACATAGCATATAATTCACCCATAGTCCAGGGAGCAATCTAATGATTTTTTAGTCAGTTTTCCAAGTTGTGCAACCATCACCTTAAATCAGTTTTAGAACATCGTCATCATCCCAATGAGCGCCCTCATGTCCATTCACTGTTAATCCCTATCTCCGCACCGGCAAACACTAACCTGCTTTCTGTCTCTATAGAGGTGCCTTTTCTGGACATTTCGTATAAATGGAATCACACGCTGTGTGGCCTTTTGTGTCTGGCTTCTTTCACTCAGCATAATATTTTTAAGATTCATCCCCATTATCACATGTATCAGTATTTCATTCCTTTTTATGGCTGAATAATATTGCATTGTAGGCTAGACCATAGTTTATCCATCGCTTAATGGGCATTCAGGTTGATTTCACTTTTTGGCTCTTGGAAGTAATGCTGCTGTGAAACAGGTGTATGTATGAGAGCAGTTTGCAGGACCTGAGCACTTGGTGGAGCTCAGCTCACCAGAGCTTCTGGCATCACTATACAGACCTGACCCCCGATGCGCTGTATGACCATAGACTAGCCCCTTCCCTTCTCTGCTTGAGTCTCCCCATCTTTCCAGAGAGGAGTCTGGGCCCTTTTCTGTACAAACGTTCTGTGCCTTGTCCACATTCCTGGAAGAGCAGGGGAGTGTGCGGAGCAAATGATAAACAGTCTGTTTATTGCTGGAGCCAAAGGTAGGCATCCTGTGATCAACCACCAGAGCCAACAGCTTTTTTTAGGATGAGAAGGGCCTGGCTCCAGCACTCTTGAGTCCCACTCTGGGTACTCCTACCTGCTAATCTCGTCTCTGAGAGGGCCAAAGACCCCTCCCACATTTGGTGCAGACAAGTGGGCTGCAGGATTCAGAACCTCCTCGCAAGGAGGGGATTTGGGGACAGACCTAAGTACTGGTCCTGGTTCCTGCCTCTGCTCTCTGGGTTCCTGGAATCCTACCCAAACCCAGTTGGGCTCAGATCCCAGGAAAGCAAGGCTGGAAATGCAGAGGTCTGGTCAGGGGTTTAAGCTGGGCCCGGGAGGACTCAGTGCTGGCTGGTCCCCCATCCCTGGGACCCATCCCAGAGACCAGATTAATACTGTTCACTTGGGTTCAAGACTGTTTAGAAAATACCTGCTGCCTTAACCAGGCGATGACCACAGACCTAGTTCTGGGCCTCCAAAAGCAACCAGTCCAGAGGCTGGGGGTAAGGGTGACAATAAGTTACCCAAATAGCAATGTGATAACATAATATATATTAAATGGCTATTAAGTGATAAGTGCTCAATTACTTTCATCTCCATTTTAGAGATAAAGAAATGGAGGCTCAGAGAGGAGAAGTGATCTGCCCATGGCCACACAGCCAGAGGGGACTAACAGCACTAGTCCTCAAACCCAAGTCCAGCCAGCTTATAAATAAGTATAAGGCTGGAAAATAATAAAAGCAATTCAAGTTGATCTAAGGGCCTTGTGAATGCATTGAATTCTCTTTGCAGCCTTGCCCAGACCACCAACCCCCATCTTAAAGTTGAGGAAACTGAGGCACTGATGTTCAGAAGCTCCCCAGCCAGGAAGTGGACCCCTGACCCTAAGGGCTTCAGTGGGTCTGGAAGAGAAAGAAATGTAAGAGGGGAGAGTCAGAGGAGACCCTCACAGCCAATTAGCACACGTGCTATTTGATGTGAGCTTGCACCAGGAAGGGAGGGAGCCCCTGCCACACTCTGACCCTCCCAACCCAACCCTGAGCAGCAGACATCCCCAGTCCAGGATGCAATGAGGGTTCTGCCCCATTTTCTTCTCTCCTAAGCATCCTCAGGCTAAGAGGAGGGGAGGGGAGAGCATATTCTTAGGTACAAAGGCGGTGCCCGCCTTAGAATAACAGCGCTAAGGACTGACAATAACTGGGTGCATAATTCATGCGTCTGTCAGCAGACATCAATTACGTGGGCCTTCCCTGGAGTCGTCTGAGGGTTAGAAACTGGAGCAGGCATCCCCTGCCAGCCTCTGGGGGAACCGAGACCTCCCCGCTCTTAAAGGAACAGACTCCTCGGAGTCTGCTCCTTCTCCTGCAGCCCCACCTCCAGGCCAGGAGTCAGAAACTGCAGCAGCTCCACTGGGAGGCTCAGCCCAAAATCCTGGCTGGCTGCCCTGTGAGGTCGGACCCACTACTCTGTGCCTAGGTCTGTGCTAACAGACAGCCTCCTTTCCCCTATTCCACAGCGTCTGAGGGGCTGCCCACTGGTATGTCCTAGGGTTTCTCAACTTTGGTACTATTAATATTTGGGGCCTGATAATTCTCCATTGTGGGGGCTGTCCTGTGCATTACAGGATATTTAACAGCATCCCTGGCTGCTACCCACCAAGCTCCCAGCAGCACTCCCCCCACAAGTCATGACAACCAAAAATTTCTGCAGAATTTGCCAAATGTCCTCTGGGCAGGGGTCAAAATCATCCCCCATGAAGAACCACTAGAAGATCCCCATTTGACAAATAAGGAAACTGGAGGCAAGGAAAGTTTCAGTGCTCCAGGACACCCAGCCAATAAATGGCAGAGCTGGATTCCGACTCCAGGACCCACACTCTTAACCTCGAATGCAGGAGTTCCCAAGTGTGCTGCCAGAATGTTTTATTCCAACAGTCACCTATTTACTTTAATGAATATTTGATACAGATACCCCTAGCATGCAAAATCAGCAGTTTTACAAATATTATTTCTCAGGACAAGGCTAAAATAAAACGAAGGTGAGGAGTTTTTTTTTTTTAATCTTAAGGAAAGTGTAGCAGAACACAAATATGATGTCAAAACCAAGCAAAACAAAACAATAATTTATTTAGGGACACATACATTTGTATTAAAAAACTATACAGAAAAGAAAAAGGATGAGGAAAAATTCCGATTTCTCTCAGGCATGGTGAAGGACACACACATACTGTTACACGTTCTGTTTTTTGATGGTGGGTTCAGAGGTATTCGTTTGATTATGGTTCATAAATATATAAAAAATTAGATCTACTTTTGTACGTTTGATGTATGTCATTTTAGAAAGTTACAAAATTTTGCTTTTTCAATGAGTGCAAATCAAGAAATTGAAGCTCAAAAGCTTTCTGTTTTGTTTTTGTTTAAAGATGTGGGGCATGTCGGACACAGCTATAGCAAAAAGTTCAGGAATTTGGTAGAACAGCTGAGGTTGGAGAAATGCTTTCATCTTCCAAGCTGGCCTAGAAAACACCAGAGCTCTCTCAGTAGCCCCAGCACCTTGCAAAATACCTCACACATAGCAAATGATTAATAAACAGTAGCCAGATTGAAAACTGAATCCTGTCTGGCCCTTCCATTTGTGCTCCATGAACTTGAGCCACAGCCAACAAACACAGTGGGAGGAGCCACCCTAGTATAGGTGCTGGGGGTGCAGAAGAGAATCTCAGGACCCATCCCTGTCCCCCTAAAGCTAACAGATTCTGGGCAGGAATGAACACATTCTCTCTCTCTCTCTCTCTCTCTCTGTCACACACACACACACACCCCTGTAATAGGCTATGTGTGATAAATACCCACAAGGCATGGCAAAATGATGAAGGAGACCAGACGATGGAGTGGCTGGCCCCTCCAGAGATGACCTCTGCTGGGAGGGGCCATGCGGGCTGGGTTTTAAAGGATGAATTGGAGTTCACTGGACAGAGAGGAAGAAACACAGACCTGCAGAATTGACCAATAGTGTGTGGTTGGAGAAACGTGACGTTTAGGAACCTGTGGCCTGAGAGGCCAAAGAGAGGGGTCAGAGTCACAATGCAGAGGGACTTGGCAACCGCGAGTCCTGACTGAGGATTCATTGCAGGGGACAGAAACCTCCCATGCTTACCGAAGCAGCAGCAGTGTTCACTTCCAGGATACAGCAGGCAGTTTCAGAACAAGGACTAGAAGCGAAGACTAGCCAGCCACTCGGAAGCTCAGTGGTCTGGGCAGAAGGGTGGTGTGGACTGAGATAGTTCCTCCATGATGTTAGCTGACACTTATAGACATTCACTAGGTGCTGCTGGAAGCTGTCCTAAGTGCTTTGCATGTGTTAACACATTTAATCTTCACAGCAGCTCTCTGAGGTAGAGACTGTTATCACCCCATTTTGCAGAAGAAGAAACTGAGGCTTAGGTTAAATACCTGGCTCAAGGTAAGGAAGTGGCAGTTGAGACTTGAACCCTAAACAGCTTGACACCGGAGCCCAAGCTCCTAACTGTGGCTCTCTACACCCTTTTTCAAACCTCCTGTGTCCTCACTACTCTTCTCTGCCTCTTCCCTTTAATCTCTGACTTCTCGCAAAGGTTCAGCTTTCTCTGATTTTTATGGCTTTTCTGTTCCCCTACAACTTGGGAGACAAGTTGCTTGAGGCTTGGGCTTATCATGAAGCTGGTTTAGGCCTAGATTGTACTTGACTGTTTAATTCAGAGGCTCTCCATCCCATAATCCACTCACTCCTGGATCCCTGAACTCAGATTTTCCACAGTAGGCTGGTTCAGCTCAGCCTGGATTTTCTGTCCACGTCTGGGCCAGTCAGCGGTACCCAGGATCAAAGGACACAAGCATGGAGACCGGCCCAGCCCTTGAGCAGGGGCAGCAAAAACAGAGGGGCAAGTCTATCAAAAGAGTGGACAGCTTTTGGGGGAGTTGGGGAGGAAGTCTGTTAGATTAATTTAGGAGTTAAATTTTTTTCCTGAAGAATCCTACAGATTTTATTACATAAGAGAGTGATGTGATTGAATTTATATTTTTGAAGAAAAGACCCCAGAGCAGTTTATCATATCTGCTTGCATTTCTGCATAAGCTGTAACTGGCTAGAGTTCCATTAATTCCAGCAAATATCCAGTGAGCCCTTTCTCTGGGCCAGACCCTTCTCTTGATCCATGATCCTCAGCCTCAAAAATTCGTAGTCCTAATCAGGTGTTAATAACATGAGACCAGGATGTCTATGCCTCCCTGGAAATAACCTGCAAAACCATGTGTATTTAGCCAAAATGTCTGTAGCTTTCATCTCATTTCTAACACAGCTTTAAGAGCTCATGTACTGGGGTCAGACAGACCTGGGTTAAAATCCTGGCTCTGCAACCTAGTAGCTTTGCAAGCCTAAGTTTCCTCATCTGTTCGTTGGTGGCACGATACTTAATGGAGTTGTAAGAACGAAATGAAGTACTGCAG
This sequence comes from Vicugna pacos, assembly GCF_048564905.1. Taxonomy (NCBI): domain Eukaryota; kingdom Metazoa; phylum Chordata; class Mammalia; order Artiodactyla; family Camelidae; genus Vicugna; species Vicugna pacos. The sequence goes on along the minus strand of NC_133005.1, from coordinate 36,483,835 downwards.
GGAAAGTGACAAACACACTACCAAGTATACCACGAACACTCGATAAAGGTTAACTATTGTTGTGATCATTAATAACGTGTCGTGAGAGCAGTACCCCATCCCATAATAGTTATGAACCACTGGTCTAGATCATGAGACAGCAAACTATGGCTTGCAGGTCAAATTCAATCCACTGCCTGTTTTTGTAAATAAAGTTTTACTGAAACAGCCACACTCACTCATTTCTACATTATCTAAGGCTGCTTTCATGCTACAGCTGCAGAGTTGAGTGGTTGCCAACAAGGAATTCTTGGGCTTCAAAGTCTAAATATTTACTATCTGGCCCTTGATGGAAAAAGTTTGCTGACTCCTGGGCTTGATGATTAGTTTTATATCGTTTTAATTCTCTGCGTCTGGTTTTCACATCTGTATGATAAATGGATTTGAATAAATAATCTTTTTAGCTCAAACATCCAGTCATTAAGTGATTAATGCGATATGAAAATGCTCCTGAGTGTTGAGAAGCGTCCTGTAGACCGAGTGTTAGGATGACCATCCCATTGGTGGTTGATAACTAAATCCCACTCTCTTTTCCTCACAGATCCTTGCCATCATTTCCATCATGTTCATCGTCCTCTCCACCATTGCCCTGTCACTCAACACGTTGCCCGAGCTGCAAAGCCTTGACGAGTTCGGCCAGACCACAGACAACCCCCAGCTGGCCCACGTGGAGGCCGTGTGCATTGCATGGTTCACCATGGAGTACCTGCTGCGGTTCCTTTCTTCACCCAAAAAGTGGAAGTTCTTCAAGGGCCCGCTCAATGCTATTGACTTGTTGGCCATCCTGCCGTACTATGTCACCATCTTCCTCACTGAATCCAACAAGAGCGTGCTACAGTTCCAGAACGTCCGCCGCGTGGTCCAGATCTTCCGCATCATGCGTATTCTCCGCATTCTGAAGCTTGCACGCCATTCCACTGGCCTCCAGTCCTTGGGCTTCACCTTGCGGAGGAGCTACAACGAGCTAGGTTTGCTCATCCTCTTCCTCGCTATGGGCATTATGATCTTCTCCAGCCTCGTCTTCTTTGCCGAGAAGGATGAGGATGACACAAAGTTCAAAAGCATCCCAGCCTCTTTCTGGTGGGCCACCATCACCATGACAACTGTTGGGTATGGAGACATCTACCCCAAGACTCTCCTGGGAAAAATTGTGGGGGGTCTCTGCTGCATCGCAGGAGTCTTGGTGATTGCTCTTCCCATCCCCATTATTGTCAATAACTTCTCTGAGTTCTACAAGGAGCAGAAGAGGCAGGAGAAAGCAATCAAGCGGAGAGAGGCTCTGGAGAGAGCCAAGAGGAATGGCAGCATTGTATCCATGAACATGAAGGATGCATTCCCCCGGAGCATTGAGATGATGGACATTGTGGTTGAGAAAAATGGAGACAATATGGGTCAGAAAGAAAAAGTGCAAGATAATCACTTGTCTCCCAATAAATGGAAGTGGACAAAGAGGACACTGTCTGAAACCAGCTCAAGTAAGTCCTTTGAAACGAAGGAGCAAGGATCCCCTGAGAAGGCCAGATCATCTTCTAGCCCTCAGCACCTGAATGTTCAGCAGTTGGAAGACATGTACAATAAGATGGCCAAGACCCAATCTCAGCCCATACTCAATATGAAGGAGTCAGCAACACAGAGCAAACCAAAGGAAGAACTTGAAATGGAGAGTATCCCCAGCCCCGTGGCCCCTCTGCCCACTCGTACAGAGGGCGTTATTGACATGCGAAGCATGTCAAGCATTGATAGCTTCATTAGCTGTGCCACAGACTTCCCTGAAGCCACTAGATTCTCTCACAGCCCTTTGGCATCACTCCCCAGCAAGGCTGGGGGCAGCATGGCCCCAGAGGTAGGCTGGCGGGGAGCTCTGGGTGCCACTGGTGGTAGGTTTGTGGAGGCCAACCCCACCCCTGATGCCAGCCATCGCTCTGCTTTCTTCATCGAGAGCCCCAAGAGTTCCATGAAGACCACCAACCCCTTGAAGCTTCGAGCACTTAAAGTCAACTTCATGGAGGGTGATCCCAGTCCATTAGTCCCCGTTCTGGGGATGTACCATGACCCTCTTAGGAACCGGGGGGGCGCTGCGGCAGCTGTTGCTGGACTGGAGTGTGCCACGCTCTTGGACAGGCCTGTGCTGAGTCCAGAGTCCTCCATCTACACCACAGCAAGTGCTAGGACCCCACCCCGGTCGCCTGAGAAACACACAGCAATAGCATTCAACTTCGAAGCAGGTGTCCACCAGTACATTGACGCGGACACAGATGATGAGGGGCAAGTGCTCTACAGTGTGGACTCCAGCCCTCCCAAGAGCCTCCATGGGAGCACCAGTCCCAAGTTCAGTGTTGGGATGAGATCAGAGAAGAACCACTTTGAAAGCTCCCCCTTACCCTCCTCCCCTAAGTTCTTAAGGCAGAACTGTATTTACTCTACAGAAGCATTGACTGGAAAAGCTCCCAGTGGTCAGGAAAAGTGCAAACTTGAGAACCACATCTCCCCCGATGTCCACGTGTTGCCGGGGGGAGGAGCCCATGGAAGCACACAGGATCAGAGCATCTGAACCACCCCACATGGAGGAGAGACTTGTGACAAGGTCCAAAGAGGAGTGCTGTTCAGCTTACCTGCTGCATGAACTCTGAAACAGAAAGGCTCTGCAAAGCCCCCAGAAAGAGGAGAGACTCCAGAGAAATCTCCCTTAAAATCTTGAGAGCTGGAGCAGGTCCATCAGAATGAAGTTGGCCAAGCCATAGGGTATGGCACCTCCTTGTAATGATTCCACTGCCCTCTTTGGAAGATGACAAGAGCAGAACTCATAGCCACCACTTCCACATTCTAGACACAACCAAGGCCACCTACTCCCCATCCTTCTCTCATGGCTCTCCATCACAGCCTCTGAGGGCAGCATCTCCATCCCTCCTGGCTTCAGCTGGAGAAGCACGCTGGAACAAGTGGCTGGTGTTAAAAGAGTGGGTTGACCAATCTGGTTTCGGGTGTTGCCTGGCCACCTCTAGGAACTTCTGTCCATCACCTCCTGGATGGATCCCATGGTTAGAAGGCTAAAGGGAATTGCTCGTGTCGTGGGGAAAGCTGCACTGTAAGCCACAGTCCCAGCACAAAACCCTTACTCAAATGTCTTCATTGACTTCAGTATTCCGTAGTACCTGAGATTTTATTTTGAGATATCATCAGGGTGAGTTGCACCACTTGTACTCAATTCTAATTGCCCCCCTGGCAATCTGGGAAGGGTTAAGAACGCGGGCACTCAGCCAACAGTATGAACTCTGAGTACTGCTTTAGGGTTGTAGAATGAAAATGCTTTCTGTACATCGCTAGTGTAGACTCAAAAGATATGCCAGTGTCAAATATGCAACAGAATAGCTTATTCAAAGAGACTGTATGTTACTGAAGAACAGAATAAAAATCTGATTTTTTTAACCTGAAAAAAAAATGAAAGAAAAAAAATCCCCGATTAAAATGCCCAGTTCAGACTTTTGAACATACTTCCTGCTGAGGCAGGGAAAGCATTTACTATAATAGAAATTCTCTTTTTGTTTCCTGTGGTATTCAAGTTTTTAAAAAGTTAAAATAAAAAGCACTTTATGTTTTTCAAATAGGTTTCTACCAGGGACAGTGTCAACATCTTGCACTTTAAAACAAGCACGATTTCCCATGGGCCAGTCATTGGGACTCTAGTTGGGTTTTTGCTACACGCGTGTGTCCAGCCACGGTGGGTGATACTGTGCTGGTATTGCTGTCTGCCAAGTCAAAGTCTGTGGGCTCCTTCCCTGCCCCCCGAAGCTTCCCCTTAACCCTCTTGCATCAGGAAGGGTACTTGGCCCTTGCGTGGGGCCTCCTAAAGTCACATGTGCAGGAAACATGAACATCTCGGAAGAACGAAGTAGACAGTTGGGCACTGGGTGTTTTACTCTGTTCTCTTTCTTGTCAACCAGCTGTTGGTGTGTTTTCAGTGTCACTGTCTGTACTAAAAGCTCAGCTCTCCTTTCTGCAGCCATCAATGCAGCCAGTACAGACAAAAGCAATAAGTATTCGTGTGCATTGTGAGCAGTTCTGGTCTATTTCTTGGTGTTGGTCCTCCTGTCCTAGTTTGATGACCTGGCATCGGTCTGCCTGATTTTAGTCCAAACAGCATGGTGGTGTTGGCCATTCCTCGGTTCAGTAACATTGGGTGGAGCCACTGGTTAGCACAATGCCATGCTGTTGGCCCATCTGTCAGTAAAGATGACACGTTATTGATCTGCTTGTCTTTAGTATGTCGTTCTGTTAATACAGTGTTGATGGATGATGTCCCAAGTACAATAGTGTAGCTCTGCCGGTCCTCAGTACAGTGCCAGGCATACGTCGTCCTGATGGAACAAAACGTGGGTTGCCTGTCCTTCATAGAATACGTTGTTGTTCTGCCTGTTAGCCCAATGGCACAATCCACCTGTCAGTACACAAACATCACGGAGTCGTTCTGCCTGCCTTCTGCACAGTGGCCTGAGGTTGGGCCACCTGCCACAGGTATGATGACATGGGGTCATTCCACTGCCCTTAAAAATGCATGTTCTCTGCTGCATGTGTAACCCGGTTCATATTGCTTCTCAGCGCCTCCAAGGACTGTAGGTCCCTCCAAGAGGGTGCAGTCCTGATTTTTGCTGCGATAACAAGGTATCTGGACTCTGAAAGTACCTTCAGAATATGCTCTCGCAGCGAATGTAAAGGGCTTTGAGGGGCAGGGAGTGTGAGTGCTTCCTGTGGCAGCAGCACACCGGAGGGAGGAGGCAGCAGGGCTCCCTGGGCGCTTGGCTGAGCACACAGCACGAGCTGGGGGCCTACGGGGAACGGCCGCGGCGCAGCCCTCCCCGGGCCACCTCACGTGTCTCTGTTTCCATTGCCATTTGCGTCCGCCATCAGCACAAACGTGAAAATTCAGGGAAAACAAACAAATGCTTTTTGATAAAAGTAAATAGTTGTGATTTCCGATTCAGACATTTTTAGAGCTGATGCTGCCTGTAAACACTAATAATAATAATAATAATAAACAAGATAGTCTATTTTACATATCAGGAAAGTGAACATGTTTAAATACAGCCATATCTATAGCGAGAAGGAACTTACCACCCCTTCTTCAAATTGAGGCATTTCATTTGCTGGTTGAAGCAGTCAAGAAGTGTACGGATTGGAAATGATTTCTTTCTCTTTTTTTAAAACTAATAACCAATTGGTGCAACTCTCCTTGTAACCAAAGGCCCTTTCTGCCTTGTGTGGTCATGCAGGACCTAGCCCTTTCCTCCTCGTGTATTTTGTCTGAACTTACAGTAGCATTTTACTGAGTCACTTTTGAAGGATGAATTCAGAAGTATTAAGAACCTACCTTTTCAGGCTTCATAGCCAGAGTCCTATAGAGTTCTTATAGAAACAGAATAATTGAAACTCAGCATATACTATGCTTAGAAAGTATTGCGTTTTGTTTTGGGTTTTCCTTTTACTTGTGGATGTATTGTAGGAACATAGCTTTTACCCTGTGCCGATTCAAAATAAGAGTATTGTGAGTTTTCCCAGGCCCCCACCTGCCAAAAAGGAACATACCCAGGTTTTTAATCTGTGTACCCCCTACCTGTACCTGCACGTGCACTGGGAAATCTACCTGAGAGTCTCCACTGAGAAGCTAACCCTGGTAGACAAGTGCTGATGGAGGAGAGAAAAGCAATGGTTTGGAGGCAAATATTGCTTTAATTTGGTGGTCCAGGTCCCACCCATTCCTGAACCAACGAAAGTGGAGGGGAAAAAAAAGTCAACCCAAAGAAATGAATCTAGAGACTGGAGGCAGATGGCTGCCTGGTCCTTTTGGCAAATTCAGTAAAACTTGTCAAGAACCCCGCCAAACTCCCACCACTATCAGAAAGGGCTAGGGACCAGGTGGCTGCGTGTCCTGATCACGTAGGGGACCGGCTACGACCAGTGGAGAGAGGTGGGCAAGCTCTGGGGGAATCCGTTTATTCACCTTTTTACCTTGGGGTAAAGAAAAACCACGGGACTTTGGTGCAGTAGATTTCTCAGTGCCTTCTTTAGGAATTTTTTCTTAAGCACACTTAATGGGGAAAGAAAAAAGAGGGAAGAACATTTGTTCCCTGATGGCCCTTTCTCTAAAAGCATTGGGGATCAAGAAGGAAGAAGACGGCAGTGGGGAAACAGCAAAATCCCGAGGAGGCCGCTTCCTTTCAGCCCACCTGGCTTGCCCCTGAGAACTGCTGGCGATACAGACTTTCTCACAGTGATTCCCAATCTCTTCTCCACCACGTCTTAGTAACTGTAAGTCTCATCCCTGCCCTTTCTCCTGGTAAGATCCACGTTTCTACGGAGGAAAAAACAGAACCGTATTCTCTTCTGTAAAACTGTGATGTATTGTTGATGTTTGTAACTATTGTATATTTCTGTCTTGCTCCAAGTCCTCGCTGGAGTGTGTAGTCCATGGGCAGGGGGAAGTTTTTTAAAGCCAGGTTTCTGTCCCTCTCTCTCCCCTTTCCTCATTTCTCTGCCAACTAGGTTCAAGTAACATGGCCCCAGACTTCAGCCTCCAGTCAAGTAACTTTGAATCCAATAAGAGCACGGCAAAATGTCTCTAGGCCATGATCCTTTGGGAAAGGACTTTGTCTACGGCTGCGGCTGCAAAGTTGGCAGGAGGAAAAAGGGGGCTCCTCTGACTCCCCCAGCAGGACAGTAGAGAGCCTCCAGCCCTGAGCTGAAACATCCTCGCCTCCCACTGCTTATATGACAGCATCCAAATGCTTTCACTCCACCCGGGCAACCCAGACCAGCTCTGGCCACACCCAGAAATAAGAGTTACCTCTGCATTTTCTGTTGCCATTTTTCTGGCTCTAGAAGTATCTGATGCGTGACTACATCATAGGACATCCACGTATCTCAAAGTAGTCTATTTTTCTGTTCAGATGAAATATATATATATATATATGTATGTATTTTTAGCAAATTTATAATAGGGCCATTGAGTCTAATTTCTTTTGTAATACAGGATAACATCTTAGGAGTTTTATTGTTGGTCATTATCGCAGCTGATATCTTCTGGTCTTTTTCACTTCCTCCCATTGCCCCTTGGGCTGTTTTGTTTTGTTTTTTTTTTCCTTTTGATTCTGATTTTCCAGAGGTGGGGAAAGACTTTGGGGTCTGACTTCCTCAGGCAGGCATTTCCTGACACAAGGCCTAGAATCTGTTGACCTGTTACTTTACTCATTCTGTCTGTTCTATTTATTGTTCTTAAGAATCCAGAGCACAGATGCAGGAGTGAGACCAGGGGGAGCAGGGATACAGATGGCCCTCAAAATCAGGATGGGATGTGGGCTGGTTTAGCTCATCCCCCACACTCTTCTTGGAATCTCAAGGAACTGAGTTTTCTCATTCCCAGAGATCTTGGAATCTAAAATCTCATGCAAGAAAAACTCCCTCTGGCATTTCTGAAATTCAGAACGACCCCTCCTGGCTGCCTGTCTCCACGTCCTGTGCCCTACTCCCCTGGAACATCAATTGGATCTGAAGGTCAGAGCACTTCCAGGTTCCTGTAAAACTCAGAGAAAATTTCTGGGCCTCAGACCTCATCAACTTTTTATCAGTTCTTCATTTCAATCCATTTCCAACAGCCTCACTAAAAACCAGTGGCCAGACAAGCTTGCAGCCAAATCCTGAGAAGATGTGTCCCCAGAATCTGCCATCTCATCTCTCCTTCCCTTTCCAGCTGCCTGGCTCCGTAGAACCAGAGATTCGTGGCGAGGACAGTCGTATTTTTCCAGCTTCCACCTATCCAGGCCTTGGAGAGTGTCTGGATTGTCCTGATATTTAATTCCCCACTGGACGGGTTCCTCTGTCCAGATGGGCAGAGGATGTCTCATGAAGTAAGATCTTCCACAGAAAGAGATTCTCCATCCATCAGCTCATGCAGGAAGATGAAGAAAGCCCAGATAATCTCTAACTTGCATCTATCCATTTTCATATCCCACCTGCCTCGCCGTCAGCTTCAGGGCTCTGGCCTCTGCCCTGGTCAGAGATCTGAGCCAAATGAGGACCCCCAGATGGTGGTGAGCCACCCCCACTGGGTTTGCCAGATTTGATGCCCAGAGAAGCAGACACCCTTGCCTGTGGCCGCTTTCATCTAGAAAGAGGTTGCAGAGTTGGAGTTTCCATCCACTGTCCCTGATACTGTCTTAATCAAGAATTTCTCCTGAACTTTCCAAAACGCCCCCTTGAAGAAAGGAACTTGGAAGGGGCTCTGTTAATTGGGTGGCCCCTTGTCTTCACTGCTAACTCTAACTCTCCATTCGTCTCTACAAAGATCCTGGAAAGATCTGAAGGCTGGCAGGGATGAAGTGCAGTGGGGCAGTTCACCTAAAGAAGAGACCACCTGCGCACAGGCTGGCTGCACGCAAGTCTCTGAGAGGCTCTCCTGCATGAAAGGGATGGGGTGGTCAGTTTGACTCAAATTAAGTAAGCACTTCTAATAGGAGTCTACCTAACCATGGACCTTGATGCGTGTCGGGTAATGAGCTCCCCGACACCACAGGTGTTTAAAGAGAGGCTAGTTGACGTGCAGAATGGATGTTGCTGAGGGACCCTAGCACTGCATGCCAACTGGGCTGAACATCTGGGGAAGCTCTTCTCTACCATCGCACACCCCACCCCTTTCTGGTACATGTGTGTGTGCGTGTGTATGGTTTGAACATCTGAGCACAGGCTCAAGCCACTGGGGCAAAGGTGGGGAGCACAGTTAGCAGAAATTCAAATTCTAGCTTTCTGAGGGGGTGTCAGGAAGGGAAGGGGCAGCAGGATCCTCTCTCTGATCTCTGCTCCCCATCCTGGACAATTTTAACGACCCCGTCTGTCGCCTATTCAACTCATCCCCGGTGCCCTAACAGGGACCACGCTATGTGGGATGCAGCTCATCCCCCCTCCCCCCAGGCCAGCCAAGGAGCAACCCCCATCTCTAGCCGGCCTTCTCACGGTGCTTCAGCCCTTCTGCCCAGACCCTGTGCCCTCATAGGCCTCAGGCTTTCTGTACAAGAGACAATTATCTTTTACCCACTCGCCAGCTGCCTAATGAACAAACTGGCCAGGCAATATCAAATGGCAAAAATCCCCAAAGGGCTTTTTTTTCTGGCCAATAAAACAGGAAATCCCATTCAAGACCCTTGAAAAGTCCCCACCCAGTGAAGTAAGTCCAGAAGGGCCAAAAGAGAGAGACGGTGGTAATCCAGTTTTACGGCAAAACCAGGCATTGGCTCCCTCTGGATAGAATGCCCAGTCGCCCACATCTGTAGCCCCTTCCCACGTGAGTCTGGACACTGCATTCTCCAAAGAGAGCATTTGACAAAAGAGATTTTAAAGTTCCCCCTACTTGTGTATGGTGGCTTGGAGGAGGCGGGGCTTCATCCTCGAGTGACCCTGAGTCCAGGCAGTCTCAGGTTGCTTCATTATAGGATGAGGCAGGGCGAAGGGTTTGGATGGATAGTCTGAGCAACTGTCTTCCTCCCAAACCAAAATGGAACAAAAATCCAGTTTCCAAGATCCCTCTCTGAGGCTCTGACCTCCAAGAATAGCTCGAGTTGGTGGCTGCAAAGACCTGACAACTCTGGAAAATGGAGAAAACTTCCAATTCTGTCCCATTAGGATGCTCTCCAGGGTCATGCATGGATCCCTGCATACTTCCTGCCTCCCTAAACTAATCCAGGTTTGGAAAACAAGGAGGGAAGCACAGGAGAAGATGGGGTTTGGACTTCACAGGATGGCTCAGGCCCCCTGGTCCTCATGAGGGCTTTGGGGTCTCTCTCAGACGAGCCTCACATCTGAGCTCAGGGCGCCTGGGGGTGGGGCAGAGAATGACCCGCAGCTGCTGGGCTGGGCCGCTGGCCCCTTTGCTTTCCAGGCCTGTCCTGGCTTTAATCCAAGATCAAGGAACTCAGGGTTATCTCCCAAATTAATGACTTTGGCACATAGTGGTCACCCAACCTGTGTTGGGTTTGTTTGGTTTTTTTTTTTTTTTTTGAGTGAATGTGTAAATGATTGACTTCTGAATGGATGAGTGAATGTGTGAGTGGATAGAGAATTCATTCATTCTCACCTGCTTGATGTATTGCTAACTGGGAAGGAAGGAGAAATGGGAAGCCCCTCCCATTGAAGCCTGTAAGCCTCACCAATGCCATCTGCTCTTTGACTCAATTGGGGGCCATGATGACGGCCAAATTTGACACTTTTCTGCCCGAAGGGCCTTCTCAGAGCTATACATCCAGGGGCCTGTGGGGCAGCCCCAGTCTCCTTCCAGCTTGCCTGCCCCGCCTTTTCAGCCTCGTGTTGTAGTTTAGCTCACATGTAGCCCATGGGAGACCACAAAGTGGCTTTCCAATAGGCTAAGCCAAGGGTCCAAGGTAAGGGTTTCCCCTGGTCTGGGACTTGCTAGGGGCAGGAATGTGGGAGCTGATATCTGGAAACTGGATTGCATTCCCTGAGCCATGGGAGTCCAGCTGGAAAAGAGAGCCAGCCTGTCCTCCAGGTTTTAGAGCCAAAGGGTCTTCCTCTTTTCTGAGCCCAATAACCACCGTGGTAGCATGCGCCCCAATCCCATCAGCTAAGACCCTCTGTCTCTCCTAGGAACCATGGGGAGAGGTTGAGGCTTTTCTGCCAGCAAAGCCATTCTGATTGCCCCACCCATAATGGGGGCCAAGCCAATCACATTAGCCATAAATGACCAATGTCCTTAGCCGCTCTTTTCTTAGGGTCGCGTTCGTGGGTCCTGTTCATCTCCGGTCATTTGACGTCTCTAGTCCTTCCTGTAAAGCTGAAAATGAGCATCACACACACACACACACATACACATTCATGAGGAAACCAAACAACAAAAAAGCCAGTGTCTTTTTCTGCATGTGATGAGATGGAATTGTGACCTCCAGCTGCTGTCCTGTCTTGTAAAATACGTCCAAATGTTTAAGAATTTCTAAGCAAATGGTCCCTTAATGAGTCTGCAGAGTTCAATAAAAAGGTATGGAGAAAACAAGCTTGGTGGAGTTGGTTTATTTTCTGGAGGGCACAGAGACATGAGGGTATGAAGATCTGTAAGGGAGGCTGAACTCAGGAGCCTGGAGACCTGAAGGGGCAGCACTGTTTCTCTTCTTTCGAAAGAGAGGAGGCATGAAAATGTAGCTGACTTGTTATCCCAATATGTAAGCAGTGGTAACCCAACCCATGCTGTGTTCATGAAGCCCAATTCCAGTCATCTGTCTCTCACATCAACCATCCTAGGTATTCCTGGCTTTGCTTCCTCATAAAAATGTCTCACAATACAAGTTATAAGCTCAAATGCCTACAGGAGCCACATACAGGTAACATAAATGAGTAAAGCAACCTAGCTAAGAGGCATAAGGGAGTGGTGGTGAGTGTGGTGAAGATTGCACTCTCTGTCTAAAGGAGTGAACTCTGTTCATCTCAGGCTGGTGATCACCACACAGGGATGTAGCCCTGGCAATGTCAGATCTTCAGATCTTTTTAGAGAAGTCAGATGTCTTGATTTTTATGGGAAAAATCCCAACTTTTTAGTGTTAATTAGTCCTAATTTTTCCCCCCTTTGGTCTTTTTCCCCTTTGGTAGTAGCCAAATAAAATCATCTGTGAACGGGCTACCCTGCTCTTAAGTTGCCCTTTTGTGATCTCCAACTTGATTGACAGGGTTTGATGATTTCTCTATCAGTTATCTATTGCTGTGTAACAAATTACCCCAAAACCTAGCAGTTTGAAACATTTATTGTCTCATAGTTTCTGTGGGTCAGGAATTCAGGAGGGTCTTTAGCTGAGTAGTTCTGGCGTGAGGTTACAATCAAGACATCAGCTGCAGTTATCTGAAAACTTAACTAAGGCTGGAAAATCTGATTCCAGCACAGCTCAGGGGGCCTCAGTTCCACACCATGTGGATGTCTTTAACAGACTTCTTGAATGTTCTTACAGCATGACCGCTGGCTTCTCCCAGAGTGAGTGATAGAAGAGGAATCAGACAGCCTCCCTCCCACCAAGTTCTATTCATTAGCTCATGCTCGAGAGCAATGGCACCTCATAAAGAGAGAAGTATCGAAGACTTTGTGGACAAATTTTAAAACCACTACATTCCAAGGTCTAGGAAGAGTAGTTTCCAACTTTAGAATTTCATAGGCCAGTAGAACTGCCAGTTCAGTTTGGGGAAGTATGTAAGCTTTGCTGGCATGGTATTGTGCCAAGTAAAGATGTTAGAAAGGAACTGCCATGTACTGTCACCATTTCCTAGTAAAAGGAAGGATATTTCAAATCCCACCCCACCTCAATATAATCTGTGAATGAAAGGCTGTCCTTAAAAAAGAAGAACTTGCCTTTTTTCAGTAGACTAGGGTTTCTCAACGTCAGCACTGTTGACATTTGGGGCCGGATCACCCTTTGTCGTGGGGCCGTCCTGTGCACTGTAGGATGTTCAGCAGCATCTCTGGCCTCGACCCACTCGATTCTAAGAGCACCCCAGTTGTGACAACCAAAAATGCCTCAAGACACAACCAAAAGGCCCCTAAGGAACAAAATCCCCTCTAGTTGAGAACCACTGGAAGAGGTACAAAATCCAAAACCCAAAAGGTACAGTGAAAAGTGAAACTTCCCTCGCACCTCTAGACCCCATTCCCCTGTTCCCAGAGGCAATTACTGCTACCAGTTTCTCACATATCCTTCCAGAGACAATCTTGCCAAAGACAAAAACACATACGAGTGCGTGTGTGTGTGTGCGCACGTTTGTTTTGTTTTATTTTATCCCGAAGAGCAGCATTTACACTGTTCTGTACTTTGCTGTTTGTCATTTGATATATCTTGAAAATTATTCTCTATTAGCACACGAAGAGTCTCCCCATTCTTTTGTAAGCCTGTGTCCTGCCCTGTTGTACAGAGGACTTGCTAGTCTCCTACAGCTGAACATTCAGGTCGCCTCCAAACCTTGGCTGTAACAAACACAGTGCTGAAGTGAATGGCCTGCCAGCGGCTCCTGTGGGTTCTACCTTCAAAATAGATCTGGAAGCTGCACTCCTCACCCCTCCGCCGCCGTAGCTCTGGGCCGAGCCTTCGCCGTCTGCTGCCTGATGACTGCAGCAGCCTCCAGACCAGGCTCCCTGCTTCTGCCCTTGGTCCCTTTCAGGCTCTTCTCATCACAATGGCCAGAGGGAGCCTGTCACACTGTCAGTTTGATCATGTCACTTCACTGTCAAAACCTTCCAAAGGCTTCCCGTCACATTTTGAGTAAAATACAAAGTCCTTGGCAGAGTCTACAAGGCCATACATCCCCTGGCCCCTGCCTGCCTCTCTGATTTTGTCTCCCCCTGCTCGCCCTGAGGGTGCTCTGCTCCACTGTCACTGGCCTCCTTGCTGTTCCCCAAACGTGCCCACCCTTGGCTCTCCAATGATGCTGCTCCTTTCTGGCCCCCTCCCAGGCCCTTCCACCTTCTCTGACCCCTTATTTTATTACTGTTTACCTCCTTCACTCCCCATCAGACACAGTAGCTGCCCGTCAATTTCCAATACACCAAGCACACGTCTATCCCAGGGACTTTGCTCTGGCTATCCATTGTACCCAGAACATCTTCTCCAGCCTAGTCACATGGCTCACTCCCTGTTTATAATAGCCACCTCCCCCATGACCCCATCCCCCCCGCCATGCACGCATCTCACAATCCATTCCCTTCTCTGTGTGATGGTTCTCTGTAACAGTTACCATCTTCTGACATGTTATATTTTATTTGTTATTTTGTTTATTGTTTACCTCCCTCCAGAAGAATGTAAATTCCTCCCTCCAGCAAAGTGGAAATTCAAAAGCTGAAAAGCAAAGAGAACAAGGAATAAAAAAAAAAAAATAGAAGAGAATATGTAAGGAACAACTCCAAAAGGTTTAACATATGCATAATGGGAAGAGCAGAGAGAGAAGAAAGAGAGAAAGGAACAAAAGAAATAATTGGAAAAAATGATTGAGAATTTTCGCAAATTAATGTCAGACACCAAACCACAGATCCAGGAAGCTCAGAGAACACAAAGCAGGGTAAATGAAAAACAAACAAACAGACAGACAAAAAACTACACCCAGGCATGTCATTTTCAAGCTACAGAAAAAGAAAATCAAAGATAAGAAGAGATCCTAAAAGAAGCCCAAGGGGAAAACACCACTCCTATAGAGGAACAAAGGAAAGAATTACATCCTACGTCTCCTCAGAAACCACGCAAGCAAGAAGATAGAGGAGTGAAATATTTAAAGTGTTGAAAGAAAAAAAAAACCCATCCTAGAATTCTGTACTTTGCAAAATTATTCTTCAAAAGTGAAGGAAAAATAATGATTTTTCCCAGACAAACAAAAACTGAAGGAATTTCCTGCCAGTAGACTTGCCTTGCCAGAAATGTGTTTAAAAAGTTATTTAGAGAGAAGGAAAATGATAAAAGTCAGAAACTCAGATCAACATGAAGAAAGAACAGCCATCAAAGAAGGAATAAGTGAAGATAAAATAAAAACTTTCATTTTTCTTCTTCTCAATTGATCTAACAAATAATAATATCAACAGTGTATTTCGTTATGTACACTATGTATATGTAGATATATACACATATACCTCTATATAGGTACATATGGCACAGAACAGTTCTAAAAGAACTGACAGAAAAAAATTCATGAACTAGTAAGTGACTACAGCAAGGCTGCAGAATACAAAATTAATATACAAAAGCCAATCACTTTCCTACACGCCAACAATAAACAAGTAGAATTCGAAATTTTAAAAACACAATGCCATTTACATTAGCAACCAAAAAACTACATAGGTATAAATCTAACAGCTATGTATAAGATCTACATGAGGAAAACTACAAAAGTATAATGAATGAAATCGAAGAAGAACTAAACAAATGGAGAGATAACCCATGCTTATGGATATGAAGACTTGATATTGTCAAGATGTCAGTTCTTCCCAGCTCGATCTAGCGAGTCCATGCAATGCCGATCAAAATCCCAGCAAGATATTTCATGGATATCAACAAGCTTATTCTAGAATTTATATGAAGAAGTAAAAGATCCTGAATAGAAAACAATATTGAAGAAGATCATAGCTGGGGAACTGATACTTACTATAAAGACTTAAGACTTACTATAAAGCTATAGTAATCATTCACTCGACAAACACATACTAGCAACTTGTACATGTCAGCTATGGGTAAGCATTGCAATTCTGAGATGATTTAAGACATCTTTCTCTCCTTTGTTTCTTTCTCCTTCCCTCCTTCCTTCCTTCCTTCCCCTTCTTCATTTTCTTCTCTCTTTTATGCCTTCTTGCCTTCTGTAAGTATTTATTGAACACTTTAAATAGGTCCTCTGGTGCTGGGGATACCAAGCTGGATTGGACAGAATCCCTGCCCTCATGGAGGTAACGATCTAAAGAGGGAGACTGCACTCATTCACCTCAGAAACAGGCAAGGAGGCTTCAAAGAAACCACACACACATGTACACACACACAGATCAAGGATGCCTGCAAGAGGCAGGATGTGGCCCAAGATCTCCTGCGTCCCAGATGCTTTTGCTAAGCCCTTTCCATGTGTTATCTCCCCCAATCCTCATGAAACACTACAGGGAAGACATTGTTATTATCTGCATTTTGCAGCTGAGGGAACTGAAGCAAAGAGCAGTAAGGGGACATCCAACACCTAGCTAGGAAGTGGCAAAGCTAAGACTTTAACCCAGATCTGTCCAATTTTGCCTGGTTACTGAGTCCGCCAAAAGGATCGAGCGTAATAATTCAGCAGGCAGAGCAGCGCAGGGTTGGAGAGAGCCCCGCCGGAGCCAGACTGCGTGGATTCAAAATCCTGACTCCTCCACTTAGTAGTTATATGACATCAAGGAGGTCCCTAGCTTCTGGACCTCAGTGTTCCCATCTGCAGTTATAAGGCTAATTCACTTAAGCAGCAGGTATAAATGAAGCCCTCTGGGGCCAAGAATAGGATGAGGTGAGCAAGGCAGAACTGTACCAGCGTAGAACTGGGTGCCGTCTTTATTTGAAATGTTGGTATTTTGTTCAAAGTGGGGTTTTTTGCATTAATTTTTTTTAATGCTGTTTATCTTGATGATTGAATTTTAGGCACCCCCTAAATCTTGCACGGAGATGAGTGCCTCACTCAGCTCACCCTGGTCCCAGCCCTGTCCAGGTTAGGGGTAGGGGTGGGGATATGGCCTTGAGCAAAGCAAATTCCTGCCTTAAAGAGATGCACATCCTAGGGGGAAAGACTGCTGATCAACAGGCTTAAAATGTATGACATGTCTGGTGCTAGGAAGAAAAATGAAATTGGGCAAAGAGGCAGAGAAAGCCATGGGGCAAACAGAAGTACCTACTTCACAAGGTTGGTGTAAAGATTAAAACAAATGATCTGTGTAAGGCTCCTAGTGTAGAGGCTGGTAAGTGGTAAGTGGCCATTAATGTGATTTCAGTGCCTGTTCTAGGGGGGGCACCAGTGAGACTCCAGGGCTCTGCTCTCCTGGAGCTTACAGCTTGGGTCAGTGTTTCATCACTGGTGAGCTGGGACCCACTGGGGCCAGGGTTCTTAAACTTTGTGTGCTGTCTAATGAAGCCAACTGACCCCGTCTTAAATTTTAAATGCATAAAACACACAGGTTTACAAAAGAAACCATTTCTGTTGCAATGCAATTATCAAAGTATTTTTAAATACATGATATAATAATAAATGTGCTTCTTAGCAAATTAAATAACAAGACCTGGCAATGGATCTAGTAACTACCATAATTTCGAGGTAGTGAATTTGAAACTTAAGTGCTATTTCAAGGCATAGATCACATCTATAATGAGATGCAAAATAATCTGTGATTTTTGTTAGTGACAATGTCACAAATTCTGCTAATACCACTAAGATTTGTTGCCTGTATTTATAACTGGAGGAAGTGCTACATTTCAGCTAGAGGTCAGTGAAAATAAAGCTATAGAGTTTTGTCCTACCCAGGTTCACAAATCCAGATTACGAATCCTGGAATTAGGGGACTTTGAAATCTATTTCATGGGTCATGACTAGCACTTTGGATGAAAGAATGATATAGACTAGGTGAGACTAGGAGAGAATAGATTCATGAAATTTCGTTTCAATTGTGTGTGTGTGTGTGTGTGTGTGTGTGTGTGTGTTACAGGTCATGATGCAAAATACTTCTTCCTGCAACTCATGGTCCAAAGTATCTGAGAAGCAATGGTGCAAAGGAAAGCGTGTCCAGCAAGGCCACTGCCACATTGCAGGTGCAAAACGTCCCTGTCCCTCCCTCCAGGCCCCCATCAGCCTTGGTTTGGCCCCTGTCTGCCCTTCTGCCCACACACTGGTACACATACAAGACCCAAGCTCAAAAAAGGCTGTGTTGTCACTGGTTGCACAGCTGTTTGCCCCTCCTCCGAGAGAGGAGCAGGTGTGGCGATGCCCATGTCCTGAGCTCATCGCCTGTCTGGGGACATGCCCCTCCTGATGGCCACATGTCCCCACAGCAAATATTAGGAAAGCTGTTTGCGAAGAGCCAGCTGGCAGCATGTCTGGAGGAGCCAGGCTGCAAAGGTTTGGGGCTAATTAAACAGCCTCTGATGAGACAATATAGGGAGCTAAGACCGGGCACATATTCTTGTGCTTTTCGGTGGGGGGGGGGGTGCTTCTTATTCCCAATCCTAGATATCAAAGCCGAGAGTCTGGGAGAGGATATTGGAATCAGAAAAAAAACAAAATTTCTAAGGGAATCTACCCTCTGGTCTCCCAAGGGGAAGGGGCTTTGATCCTCTGCAAGTGGGAGATACGGGAACAAGTGATTCAGTTGTCAGATGGGCTGGCATTTAACCCTGTGCTAATAAACAGGAAATTGCTGAACGGGAATGACAGGCTTTGGCGCTGGCAGCAGGGTGGGGAGGACTCAAGCTGCAGCTCAATATAGTGGTTCTGAAGCATCTGAGCTCAAATTCTGCCTACATCACTTCTTTGCTATGTGACTTAGGACAAGTCATTTCCTTTCTCTGGACCTTGGTTTTCTAGTCCGTAAAATGGGGGGGGGGGGGACAGCATTTACTTTAAAAGGCTCCTGGAGGGCTTCAATGAAAAGATGTAAAATGCTTAGCCCAAGGCTTTGTATGCAATCAGTGCTCAATAATGGTAAGCTTTCATTGTTACCATCATTATTATTCCCATGGCAGCCTGGGGCCTCTGTCTGTTCCTTAATGGAGATCTATCATCCAGGCTGAGCTCCTCACAATGCCACAAATCACAGAGAACATAAAATCATGCTGGTTACCATTTATTGAGCATTGACTGTGTGCCAGGCCCTGTTCCAAGCACTTCACATGCATTTGCTAATTAATTCTTAGCAACAACTCTCTAAAAATCAACCTATGAAGTTATCATCACGGGTATTATAAAATTATCACCAACAACAACTCTGTGAAATGATCATCATCCTCATCTTACAGATGAGGAAATGTATTAGTTACTTATTGCTGCATAACAAATTACCCCAACACTTAGCAGCTTTTATCTCACACATTTTCTGTGGTTCAGGCATTTGGGAGTTGCTTAGCTGCATGTTTCTAGGACAGACTGTCTGATGAGGTTGCAGTCAAGATTTTGACCAGGGCTACAGTCATCGAAAGGTCTAACTGGAGCTGGAGGACCCACTTCCAAGATGGCACCTGTGCTGTGGAGAAAATGAAACAGGCAGTGATACAGCATGATTGGGGAGTGTCACTCTGGACAGGCAGTTAGGGAAGACCTCCCAGAAGTGGTGATAGTAAGACAAAATCTGATTGATGGGAGGAGATAGCCACTGGAAGAGCTGGGAGAGCTCTTCAGGCAGAAGGCACAGCAGGTGCAAAGGCACTGAGGTAGGAACAATCTTGGGAGGCCAGTTTGGCTGGAGACAGATGACTGAGGAGAAGAGTAGTGGGTAGGAGGTGGGAGAGGTCAGCAGGGTCCATCACACAGCACTTGTTAAGCAGGGTTACTCTAAGTGCAGTGGGCAGCCATTGGGGGATTTAAGCCATGAAACAACACAGCCTTGCATCCCAGAGCCCCTCACATAATGAGTATGGTCCAAGCTAAACCTGAGGTATCTGCTCCTCCAAGGCAGTGTCGGGGAGCTCAGTCTGGAGCAGCTCGGCCGGGAGTCACTACCATCCATCCTTGTCTTGGCCTCCCTGCCAGCCAGACTAGAGGCCCCATTAATATAAATGAGGCCTTTGCTGACTCGATTTCCAAATGAGTCCCACCACTCAAGATCTCTATTCCAGGAAATGTGAAATTTATGTAATGAAAATTAAAAGAGAAACTGGGGAAGCAGCTCCTTAAGTGCCTGCTTCCTGGGTAAGTGAGCCAGGTCTGTGCATCTGGCAGGAGATGGATGAAGGCACCACCCAAGGGCTGTTGGGAACCTGGGACCAGCAGGGAGGCGGGGAGCATGTTGGCTGCAGGCAAGGATGAAGCCACCAGACATCCTTCCTTTCCTCCAAAAACGAGCCATGGTAATAATAGCTCATGTTCACCCTACCTGCCCAGCACTGCTCTAAATACTTAACTTACGCAAGTTAACTTACACAAGTTATCTATCTCATTCAAACTTCATGACAAACAGATGGTATAGGCACTACTATGTTCCCCATTTTACAGATGGGAAAACTGAGGCTCACATTGGAGAAATATCTGATCAAGGTCACACAGAAAAATAGTATCCAAAATGGGACTTGGTCTTTTGTCTATTATCCCCACAGACCCTCTTGTCCAGAGCTCGGACAATGTGGGTGGAAGGAAGAAAATCTCAAGAGTCAGAGAGACCTGGGTTCGAATCCAAGCTTCAAATACTGACCTGCTGCATGACCTTGGAGAAGTCATTTACCACCCTGAGAGTCAGTTCTCCTCTGACTTAGCCCCTTCTCCACTGAGTTCAACTCTGAATTAAAGGAGAAAATATATAAAGATGCCACACACAGGATATTAAATGTCCTATCAAATTGATTTAATTAAAAAAAAACAGTTTTAAACTCTTAGAACTGGAAAGTCTTAGGGCAATAGCTTCAGGTACAGTTGGATCCAGGGGCTCAAAAGGTGCCAAGAGCTCAGTTTTTTCTCTCTCTCCATGTAGTGGATCCTTACTAGGAACTCCAGGGTTATACTATTCTTACATCTAGAAATCTTGGTTGAAAGAGAGCTTTTACCCAACAGGGCAGCAAAAGTCCTAGGATTCACTCTGATTCAACTTGGGTCATATGCTCATCCTATAACCAATCTTTATAGCCAGAGAGATGGACAATGTGACTGGGCCCCCCAGGCCACATGCCCATTCCTGGAGCTAGGGGGAGGGGTGCAGAAAGCCCAGGCTGAACCATTTGGACTGTGAGGGGAAAGGCTAGGTTCCCCCCAAAAAACTGGGGTGCTGTTACCAGGAAAACAAAGAATGTATGCTGGGCCAGCAAGAATACCAGATGGTGCTCCTGGCACATAGTAGGCCATAAATAAGTACATATGCAACTGAACGAACAAACCAGAGGATGCTTGTAAGGATAAAACAAAATAATATATGCGAGTCTCTGGCACATATCAGCACTCAATAAATCTTGTTTTAAAGGAACAAGAGGTACTCAGATTGGGTTGGATTCTGGTCACGTGCTGATGAGCACAGATGCTGGAAGAAACTGGAAGGAATGGCTTTCCTTGCCTCAGCCAGACCCCCTTATTCATTTTCCATCCCCGGGCAGAGCAGGGCCAGGACTAGGGAGAGGAGAGGGAGGCACTCACCGTGGCATAAAATGTAAAGGGGTATCAAAAAGCAATCAAAATAAATAATATTTTTTAAAAATCAATATTGCAAAAATCTCTGATAATCAAAATATTGACATTTTAAATAAAGACATATCCATATGCATACATTTACATATCACTTATGTCCAAATGTCCAGACACATGCACATATGGACATTTTCACAGACATGTTTTTGTATATTTACTTATGAATCTGCACAGGGCCACTGTACTACACAGCCCCAGGAGGTCTCATTCCACTGTAATCTTTATGGATGGCATCCCCTGCATTGTGCAGGCAGCCATCTGTGGCTGGACACAGCAGTCCTGTGTATGAACAAATATGTACACACATCTCCGTCCTTTGTAGATGCACAATCATCATCTAGCACTAAGTATGTGTCACATAACACCACACGTGCACATGTGCCAAGAGATATAACAGCACAACACAGTTTCATCCACACTCACTTTCCTGCCCCAGGACCTTTGCACTTGCTGTTTGCCCTGCCAGGGATGCTCTCGCCCCAGATAACCATGTAGCTCCCTCTCTTGCCTCCTTCAACCTGTGCTTTCTCAGTGAGGCTCTGACCTCTGACACCATTATATCCTACCACTGTCTAAAACTGCAACTCCCCACCCACAGTCCATATCCCTCAACCTTGCATTATTTTTCTCCTTAACATTTAAAACCATCTGACATATATTTTCCTTTTTATCATAATTAATGTCTAACCTGCTAAAATGTCAGCTCTACACGGACAGGGATTTTGTCTGCTTTGTTCGCTGTTGTGTTCCCAACCTCTAGAACATTGCCTGGCACAGAGTGTGTTCTCAATAAATATTTGTTAAATGAATGAAGTAAGCCAGGGAAGTGGGGATCCCTGAGAACAACTGAGATCAAATGTCCTGCTACCCCAGGAGGAAGGCAACCGAAAGTCAGATGTAAGTTGATTTCCAGAACTAAGTAACAATGAAAGGTACATTCTAAGTGATGTATTATCTAAGTGATGTATACGTGAGTATTATCTCATTTAATCATCACAGCAGTCCTATAAGGTACTATCTTCTAGCCCCAGTTTTCACT
The DNA here is from genome assembly GCF_048564905.1 of Vicugna pacos. Classification (NCBI taxonomy): domain Eukaryota; kingdom Metazoa; phylum Chordata; class Mammalia; order Artiodactyla; family Camelidae; genus Vicugna; species Vicugna pacos. The sequence goes on along the minus strand of NC_133005.1, from coordinate 36,461,868 downwards.
GGAGGGAACAAAGGCACTAAGAGGTTAAATCACTTGCACAAGCTGTCACCATGCAGAAGTGGCAAAGCTGGGATTCAAACCCAGCTTCCCAGTTCCACGCTGCCCAGACTCTCCCCCTGCACGCAAGCGCGCGCGCGCACACACACACACACACACACACACACACTCTCTTTTATGTCGTGTCACCAGGCCCTTCTAGTTTTCAGGCAACTCTCAGGAAAGAGACCTCCTTCCCCCAGCCTGGGTGTCTGAGGGCCTCGCCTTCCCCCCGGTTCTATCTGCCAGTTCTGTCTCTATTGTCCTCACTGCATCCTAGCCAAGTGCAAACCTGCATCCCTGGTGACAGCTGGAAGCTGTAGGCTGTCCAGTTGTCATGGCGATGGTCTTCAGCTCCTGTAAACAGTCCTGCCTCCTGGCTGCCTGGCTGGCTCACTCTTAACCACACTCGGAAGCTGTTGCCTGGGCTTTACTCCATACTTGAACCCTTCTGGGTGTCTGGGTAGGTCCAAAGGTCTACATGTCTATCCTGCTCCCATTTGAGGGCCACAGGAAGCGTAGAAGCAGGGCACCTGGTCCCCACCTCCTTTCCTGCCCCTTCTTGGCTATGTGACCTTGAGCTGTCACTTCCCCTCCTGACCCTATGTTACAGGGTGGCCATGAAGTGTTAATGAGCCTATTAATTCATTCATTCAACAAATAATTATCATACGTGTCATGTGCCAGGCAGTGGTCTAGGTGCTGGGGACATGGCGATGACCAAGGCAGGCCAGGTCCTCTGGGAGAGAGACAAATAAGTTCTGAAATAAGGTAATACAGCTGAACATGTATGACGGGAGGGACTGGGGCAGGAGCTACTTAGGGTGGCCGCCCTGAGAGGTGACATTTGAGCTAGACCAGAATTAGCAGATAGCCGAAAAGGAAGTGCAGCATCTACAAAGGCCCTGAGGCAGGGATGACTTGGCCTATTTAAGGAACAAAAGGCCCTTCCCTCAAAGTGATGCTTGTAACTCTAGGAGGGCAACTGCAAGGTGTGAGCCCCGATGCTGCAGGTAGAGGGAGAGAAAATGAAATTTGACCAGGGATGCTGCCCAGGATGTCAGGAGGAAAGAGAGCTCATAGCCAGCTGCTGCAGGTCCAGACATGGAGTCTGCACCTCTGCACCAGGTGAGAGTAAAAGAACACCAATAATAATACAACAATATCTAGATGCTTTACATGTATTCACTAATCTAATCTTCATACTGTTCTCATAATCATCTGCATTTTACAGATTGAAAACTAAGACAAAGAGCTACTTGCCCAAGGTCAATGGCAAAGCTGAAAATATACCTAGCAGCAAAGCCCATGACCCCAGCCACCATCCCAGGTGCTCTGCAAATGAGCAAAGGGACTCAGTTCAAAGCCTCCGGGAGTGGTGGGGACCGTGGGACTAAAGCACATGCCCCTTCTAGAGGGCACCCCCTCACCAGCTTCAGCCCATTGTCGGAGGCATGAGGGAATATAGACTGACTATGGCAAGACATTCTAATTTTCCAAAATACATCAGATTTTTATGTGAACTCTCCAAATTTTAAAATGTGGACTGAATTGTTTGTTCCCAATCTCAAGCAGTCCAATAAAACATAGTATCATTCTAGACGTCCCGGCGGGACCAGCTTCATAATCTGCAGGGCCCAGGGCAAAATGATAGTGCGGGGCCCCAGGTTCAAATATGAGGAAGAATCTCAAGACAGCAACAACAGAGCAATAATCCAAGTGCAGGGCCCTTCGGAGCGCAGGCCCTGTATGACTGTCCAGGATGCACATCCTTGAAGCCAGCCCTGCCTCGCAGGTAGGCCCTTCCTAAATATTTGTTAAATCAAACAGAAGGCAGTGGGAAAGGAAAGAAAATGGACATGCATTTGGCCCCTTGATGTATCAGACACAGCTCTGTATAATAGCTAACACTTAGCAAGTGCTCACTACGGGCCAGGCACCGCGGGTATCAATGCATTTAAACCTCACAGCAGCACTGTATTATTATTCCTGCTTTCCAGATGAGGAAGTTGGGACTTAGGGAAGTGAAGTCATTTGGTTATCGCTAATACTTGACAGAATTGATCACAGGGGCAAATGTGAGGCAGAACAAATAGGGGGGAGGGAAAAATACAAGAGAGAGGGTGGGAGGGAAGGCAAGAGGAAAAGAAGCCACCACGAGCCTGTCTCCCAAGCTGGACTGCACTTAGGTCTCTGCCAAGACGGTGCGGAACCTGGGGAGGCCGCCGCACCCCAGATCACAGTGCCATCCTCCCCAGCTTGGCTCCTCTCCGGCGATCCAATTACTAAATGCAGCCGCATTCTTTAAAAATGTCTTTCCTCTTATGTAATGCAATAGTGACAAACGCCAAACAGATGGTGCTGTGACAAGCTTTTAAAAAGTTGATCGGGAGCTCATCTTTCACAATTAATGTATGGGCATTTAAATGAGCTTCAGCCAGCCACTGAACTCCACCAGGAATTCATACGGGACAAATCGCTTGACGGTTGGCCGTGCTCACCTCGTCTCCAGCCAGGGGTTGATGTGAACAGTGGTCATGCTGACTTGTGAGCAGCAGTCAGAAGATACCTGGTTTGGACAGAGTGAAGAAATGCCTTGGGCCTCTCAAAAGTCCAAAAAGCTAGAGGCTTCCTCAATCTATTACCAAGACTTTTTTTTTTCTTCAAACTTTAATGACGTCTTGGGGGAGCAGATCGTCTCTCTCTCCCAGAGGGAAACGAGTTACTCACAAACTATGTCAGATGCTGCCAGCATGCGATCTTCCCCACCCCCACCCTTCTTCCTCAGTGTTCAGGGATGAGATCATTCCATTTGGAGCCAATTATAGATGCAGAATGCTGGGGATGTGCAAAGAAACCTCCTCAGAGCCCTTCCCTCCCACCTCACAGGCTGTACCCTGCCTGGATGGGCAGGAACAGGAGGCTGCATGTCTGGTCCCAAGTTCAAACTCAGGGTGTGCGAAAGCTACACATTCCTAAGTCACAGCTTGGATCTGTCAAGCTAGGATGCTGGGCAGCTGGCTAGATGTAATCTTTTGGCCTCAAAAGTTCAGAGCTGGATGAGTCCAAGGAGATCATCGCTGTACAGAAGGGGGAAACTGGGGCTCAGAGGAGGGACGGGGCTGACTCAAGGTCACACAGCTAGCTGTGGGGGTAGCTCCTCCACCTCCCGAGAGGAGAACGTCTGTTGCCCAGCCCACTTCCTGCTGCTTGTGATACCAGCACTCTGAGTTTTCCCAGGGGAACTATCCCTTCCCTTTGGTCCACGTGATTCAAGTAGGACTGACCCCTCTCCCACCTCCAGGGGTGCATGACTCGCCCAGCCCCAGCCCATCAGAGCATTTCATTCCCCACTGCCTGACTGGTTCAGGGATGAGCATGGAAGATGAGCCTGGCCAATAAGCAGCAACCCCAGGACTTTAGCCAAGGCTAAGGCCATTGAAAATGAGAAACTCTCTTCCACTCGGTGATACTAAACTCGGAGGAAGAAAGCCTAGAGCTCCTGGTGGCCATCTATGCCACCACAAGACACCTGCCTAAGAAGGAAGCCAAACAGGAAAGCAGGGCCAAAAGAAAGTGATACAACAGCATTAATCATTAAACTCCTGGATCTAGCCATACCTGAAGGGAGATCTATACTGAATATTTTTAATTACATGTGTCAATAAGTTTCCATTTTTGCTAAAGTTGGTTGAGTTCTGTCACTCATCCCCCAAAGGGCCTTGACTTGAGGTGCTTTGGTGTGGGGCAAAGCTCCAGGAACGTCACACTGCATGCTCCACATCTCCAACTCCAACACATTTCTGAGCTTCTTTTTATTAGGATTGGTTGGATGGAGACACCTCCCCCTCCCCTGGCAGAGTCCCTGACTCTCTGCACAAGAGCCAGCCAAAGCCATGGGTAATGAGTCATATCCATTTCACCTGCCTTCACTAATCAAGGACCTGCGTGTCCTCCAAGGGCAAGTAGCCTGAACAATAAGACAGTTGCCCGGGTTGTTTTCCGGGAACTTGGAGTCAGCTTTGTCTCGTTCCAGCTGAGCTGGTTACAGCTGGACAGGACCACCAACCCTTCACCTGGGCATGAGTGAGTATTTCCTTGGTGACTTTTTGACATCAGAGGGTGGAAAATTCAACCCTTAGATTGTGCTAAGCGCCTTCATTTTTGAACGTGGGGAGGCCTGTAGCTTGCTTGCACCTGGGAAGAACAAAAATGACAGCATCTTTTCCCAATCAGCTTTCCCCAGGCCTCAGACCACCCTGCCGCTTTATTGGTTATCCCATAAATACCCCAGCCCCTCCTCGCCTTCGCCTTCGAGGAGGTAGGTTTTTCTCCTGTCTCCGCGCTTCCCTGCGAACCTCGCTGTCTCAGCGTTTCGGCAAAGTGAACCTGGTGCGGTAACACAGCACCACACTCCAGAAGGAGCACCCAAGGTAAATGTCCCATTTCTTGGTACCCGTGGCCCGGTGTCCCCACCACAGCCTCTGCCTCCCTGTTTGGTCAAGAGCACCGGCTTTGGTGTCCAGTTCAAACCCCAGCTCCAGTATTTCCTAATCATGACAACTTGTACAAGTCACTCGACTTTCCTGAGCCTTGGTTTCCTCTTCTGTAAATTGGGGGAAGACCAGCTACCTTACAGGGTCCCAGGGGGCTGATTTTCCAACAGTAGTTATGAGGGATTCCAAAAAAGATATGCTTCAGAGCCTGGGCAATTCAGGCACTCAGTCTTCTTGGGAAGACAGCAGCTAAACACAGAAAATGATTTCCACATAAAACGGCCTCCTGCAGCCAGAACAAGGACAAGGGCAGAGGCAGGAAAAGCCTGCTTCTAGGGAACCTGGCCTGGGTGTGAGTCCGGCAGCCCCCTCGCTGGCCTCTTGAGAGGCCGGCACCTCTTTCCCCGCCACTGCCCCAGCTCCTCGGGCCCCAGACCGACACACACAGGTGCTGCCGAGATGCTTGCCCAGTGACTCATTCACACTCCCAGAGAGGGGAACAGACAGTGATTCCCAGGAGTGCCCGGAGTCCTGATTTAGGAAGGAGGATTGAGCAGCAGCGACATGTGGGCCAGTCCCTGCCTAGCCCCAAGGACAGCGGAAAGACACACCCCTCCCCCACCCCCATCCTGGGAGCTGCTGGGCCCAGAGGCAGGGAGAGCTGGGCCGGCACACTTCCGCGAGGAGCAGGAGGGAGCCAGGGCTCCCGCACGCTTCTTTATTCACCATGGCCATGCTCCCCGAAGTGAGGGACTCGTAAATGAGATGGTTTTACATGAACCCGGGACAGGGCATTAAACAACTGAGAACAAGATGGATGTACCTTGAAAACATTATGCTAAGTGAAAGAAACCAGACCCTAAAGGCCATTTGTGTGATTCCATTTATATGAAATGTCCAGAATCGGCAAATCCATAGAAATACAAAGTAGATTTGTGGTTGATTAGGGCTGGAGGGGTCTGATGAATGGGGAGTAACTGCTAACAGAGGGGACAAGATTTCTTTTAGGGGGGATGGGAAATGTTCAAAAATTAGACAAAGTTATACGATCATACAAATATACTAAAAAAGACTGAATTGTACACATTGAGCTACTGGTATGGTATGTGAATTCGATCTCCAATAAAGGTGTTAAAACATATATTAATAATAGTTGACTCCCAAGGGGAGAAAATCCGCTCCCTTTCAAGTCCCTTGGAATTCCCTTCTAGTTTGTCAAGGACCTCGTCTCCGTTAGACACTAGTGTCTCCTCACTCTCTCTCCAACACGCACTAGTGTCTTGTTTGAACCAGGAGAGGACAGGCTTCATGCTCGGTTCCTTGGGCAATGAGACCTTGCCAGACTTGATTGGTCTCCTTTGTGGGTTTTTTTTTTCTGATTGCCTTCTAATTATGGCAACTGATTGTTCACCTATTCATTTCATTTATTCAACAAATATTTATTGAGCATTATTGCATGCTGGGCTCTCTTCCAGGCATGGGGTTACCTGAGAACAAGACAGACCAAAAACCTTACCTCATGGAGAAGATGTACCACTAGTGCAGAAAGTCTTAGCAGTAGGTGTAGCTCATGGGTTTCAAATCGCTGCTCTGCCACTCGCTAGCTGTGTGTCCTCAGGCAAGTGGCTTAACCTCTCTGTGCTTCAATTTCCTCACATGCAAAATGGGGATAACAACTGTACCTAACTCAGGATCCAATGAGTCAATATGTGTAAAGGGCCAGGACACTGCTTGGCACACTGTAGGTACTTAATAAATGTTTACTACTATTTATTTTCATCTCTAGTTGTGACTTTTTAAAAATGTCCTCTTTACACACATATATATTGAAGTTTCCTTTTAAAATAAATTTATTTAAGTAAAAAAAGGTGGGGGTGGAGAGTCCAAAAAAAGGGTACAAGCAAGGAAAACAGGGCAAAACATAGGAGTGTGTCTAGGAGATGAAATTTGGGAAGCCCTGACCTAGAGGGAGAGGGCAGTAGGGCTGTGACTCAGCTGGCACCCAGTGGAAATATAAAGCTATTTTCAGTGTCAGCATAAGGACAGGGCTTGTTCCTTCAGTCTCAAATTTGCAGATGTCTCCCTACTCCCTCATTCGGTGGGATCCCAAGCCCAGGGGGGTTCCCTACCACCCAGGGAGGCTTTGGGAAGAGGGGCCCTGGGAAGATAAGGGACAGCTGTGGCTAGATGAAGACGAGGCTGTGGACCTCGGGGCAGGAACAGTCACGGAGCTGCCCGAGCCTCTCCCAGGTCCCTCGGCACCGGGGGTGGCCGGCCGCTTGCCACAGCAACAGCTGGTGCCTGGAAGACATGGGGCTGGTTCAGTGGCGATGACTCTCCTAGGTGCCAGGGATATTTGCCTCAGGGGCCCCTTCTCCATGCAAAAATATTTTAAATCAGAGTTCAGCACTGTGTAGAGATAAATATAATCTGGGCTGGATTCAGTATCAGATTTTCATTGTTATCATATCAGTTTTTTTTTGCTTTCTGATTTTGAAAGAAGTTATAGCATTTTTGTGAACCCTGAAAGTAGATGGGCACTGGGCCCTGTGTTTACTGTGTCTGATGGAGAAGTTGGCCCTGGGCTGACCGCAGAACCGCTGACCCTAGAGGCCACACGGGGCAGTCCAGACTCAGCTCGTAGGGTCTGGTGAGGTGACACTCTTCCGTCCTTGCTGGGCACACCAGGAAAGTTACTTAACCTCCCTGTGCCCCTTTTCCCTTCTGTTAGGAAGCAACACAGTGCAGTGATTAAGAACACAGGTCCTGGAATTGGTGGTGGGTTCGTGAGCCAGCTTCTCGGAGCCTCTGGCTCCTCAGTAGAAAACAGATATCCATAATCTCCACCCCTCTGAAGCGCTGGGTTCTATGAGATGCTGTGTGCAGAGAAAGTAAAAATGATCATGATGCTAATAGCTAACCATTTCAGCAACAAGAACGAAGGAGCCAGTGCTACGAGGCAGCCACACAGATGAAACTTGCAAATTTCATGTCAAGCAAAAGAAGCCGAATTCCAAAAGGTACCTCCTGCATCATTTCATTTATGTGAAGCTTGAAAAAAAAAATTAGACTCTAGTGTTTAGGTATCTGCACTGAGGCGAGTAAAGCTATAAAGAAGACTGTACAATGAATGACCATGAAAGTCAGGATGGAGGTTTCCTCTGTGGGGAGGGGAGGGGCTGTGATAGGAGGGTATGTGGGGGTGCTGGGGGGCTAGTAAGGCTCCCTTCCTTTCCTCGGTGGTGACTACCCAGGTGTATCCTCTTTGCAAACATTTATTAAACTGTTCATATATGTTTTAGCCAATTCTCTATAGGTATAATTCAAATCTTTTAAAAATGCGAAATAACAATAATAGCAATCTTTGTGTTATTATCCTAAGCTTCTAAGCACAGTGCCTGGCACCTATTAGGCACTTTATGTATGATAGCATTTAGAGTTACCATGATTATTGCCATCCTCACTATTGAAAATGGAATTAATGTCCCTTGTCTCAAAAGGGCTTATGAGGCCTGAATGAGAGCTCATAGAGAAAGCACCCACTTGGTGCCCAGCACACAGTAGGTGCATGACTATGGTAGGTGTTCCTTCTGCTTGTGCCAAACTCAGAGACACTTCTCACGCTAAATAAACCTTCCTAAAATCCCCATCTGGCAGGCTAACCCTCCCTGGGCCCAGACCCTTTGCATGCCCGCCCTCACCAGCTGCCCATGGAAAGAATCTGGCTGGCAGCTCCTCTCCATCCTGGCTTTGATCCTCCGCCTCTGTCCAGTCCTGCCTGGTGAGCTCATGCCCTAGTCAGACCTTCCATCACCTGTTCTGTGAGCCTGGCCTGGCTGGGGTGGGAGCAGGGAGAGATGCCCCTCTCTGGCACAGCCCTGGCTCTGCTTTCCATTTCCTGTCCATGCCTAGTGGAGGCAGCGGTTCCTGTGGTCTTCATCTCAGCCTCATCAAAGTGCCATGTTCCTGGAGTATTTGCATCCAAAAAGAGAAGCTTCGGATTAATCTGAGTTTTAGGGCTAGAAAGGCTTATCTGAAGATGGATAGGTAAACTAAGTCTCTAATATGTGAGCATCTAGCCCAAAGAATGAATCTCTAATGGTGGAATCTCAGGTCTGGGACAGGTAAGTAGGGAAGAGTTGGAGGAAGACAGGCAAAGAGGGCCTCTCTAAAGTATCATAATACTGTCTGCCATTCATTAATTGGGCACCTACTGTGTGCCAGGCTCATCACATTTATTACATCTGGTTTCCACAAAGTACATATTATTGTGTCCATTGTATAGGTTAAACATGGCAATAGCAGCTTCCACTACTGAGCATCTACGAGAAGCCAGGTGCTCTCGTAGAGCAAAAGGCTCAGGATCCTTCCTGCAATCCAAGTAGTGTCCATTGTATAGGTTAAACATGGCAATAGCAGCTTCCACTACTGAGCATCTACGAGAAGCCAGGTGCTCTCGTAGAGCAAAGGGCTCAGGATCCTTCCTGCAATCCAAGTAGTGGGGACTGTCAGGGTCAGAAGGAGGGTTTGCCTAGAGTCACATACCTAGTAAGGGCCAGAAATGGGGCTTGAACCTGGATCTGTGTAGTCCCAGTGCATCTTGTTCATATACATCTGTCCCTAACACCCCATCTGGCATTCTCTGCTCTAGGTTTGCAGTGAGCGGGGCTGCTCACTTTTAGAAAGAAGGAAATTAACATCCTTGGGAAGGGGAGAACTCCCTGGACAGACCCCAGAGAGAGCTCTTGTTTCTACAGTTTAGTAATCCCTGCCCTGGAAAAGCACAGTCAGTGGGAAACAGTCTAGACTTGTCTTTAGAGCTTGGCCCAGGAGTCTGAGCTGTTTAGATCCAAAGCCCACTTCTGCCACTTGCTAGGTATGTGACCTTGGGCACCTCTTCATGAATTGGTCTCCTTATCTGGAAAGTGAGGATCCTGAAAGTGTCCACTTCAGGCTCTCGGAATGTTTCAGCAGTATACCGTGTGTCCACGTGTCCTCACTGTCCTCACCTCCATCTACGTTCCCCCCGACTCATTCCACACTGGCCTCATTAATGGCAGCATGCTCCCACCTCAGGGCCTTTGCACTTGCTGTTCCCTCTGCCTGGAACACCCTTCCCCCCAGACACCCACATGGCTGCCTCCCTCATTTCCTTCAGCTCTCTATTCAAATGTCACCTCCTCAGGGTCACCTTCCTTAAAAAATAACAATCCCTATAAATTCCCCCTGATTCTACTTTCTTTCCCTAACATTTAACTCCTGTCTGACAAATTATTGATTAACTTGCCTAACGTCTGCCTCCTCACAGCAGAATATGTCTCCATAAGAGATAGGACCACAGCTGCTTTGTTCACTGCATCTCCCAATGTCCGAAACATTGCCTGGCTCATGCTCAGTAGTAAGTGCTCAACAAATATTTATTGAATAAATGAATAAAGAAGAGAATGAACAAACATAAAAAACTTAGAATAATGCTTGGCACATATTAAGTACTCGGTAATTGTTAGCTACTATCATAATGCTAAGTACCTTCCAAGACACCTGCCATTGGGGGTGGAGTCTAGGGGGATGATATCAGCCAAATCTGGGTCAACTTCTGCTGTATGACCTTGACTAAGTCACAGTGCCTCTCTGAGCCTCAGTTTCCCCATCTATAAAATGAGGGGAACCAAACTAGGCTTGTAAGGTGTGAGGATTCAAAAATAATACCAGCTCCCTTGTCTTGAGTGCTTTCTAGATGCCAGAAGCTGTGCTAAGTCTTCCATTTGCACAATCTTGCTTCACTGTCATCATTACCCCATGGGGAGGACCTCTTATTATCTGCATTTTCGGATGAGGAAACTAGGGTTCAGAGAGGTTATTTGATCACCCAAGGTCACACAGCTAGAAGTGACAGGAATTGTTCCTCCTCTGGGACCAGAACCCTCCTGGTGCCTGCTCAGGATCCTGCTCCCGAAGCACCTCCATCTCTCAGGCAGCAAAGAAGCCACAGGCTCTGCTCTCACACTTCCCCATGCCCGAGTCCCAGTGCTTACCCTCCGGCCCCACCGCCATCCCCGTAGCAGCGCCGGCTCCTGGCATCCTGGGCAGGCCACTCACACCTCACACAAACCGTGTGGCCCTGGGTCAGATACCTCATCCACTGGGCATGGGGTGCCTTCACCTGCTGGCAGCTCCGTGGAATGGGCCCCAGCCGGAACTGGACACAGTACCTGCAGCCACATAGGAAGACACCACCCCGAACACCTGTGAGCATTTATGGAGCACCTACTGTGTACCTAGCCCTATGTAGACCCAGGCTGGTACAATTTCCCCCTGCTATGGAAACCTTTTGGGCAGCCTATTCTGCATCAACAGGTTGCACACAAGAGACTTGGCTCCTGTTTTAACAGTCTTGAGGGACTCTATGGGCTGGTCCTTCTTCTAAGCACCGTATCCCAAAGTCTGTATAGTTTACTTCTCGTCTGTCTCCCCCACCAGAATGTCAGCTCTACAAAGGTAGAAATTTTTATTGATTGTGTTCACTGCGTGTCCAACTCCTAAACTAGTACATGGCTCAGTAAAAAAATTGCTGAATGAATCATTTGGTCCAGTGGAATAGGGAAACGCTGCAAGGTAGATGCTGGCCCCAGTTTACAGATTAGAAAACTGAGGACCAGAAAGATAACTTGCCTAGAGTCACACAGCTAATAAGTGGTAGTCCCTAAAACGGAACCACCTAGTCCCAAAAAGCCTCAATAAGCACTCTGCTGCATTTTACAAAAGATTCTACTTTATAAAAAAAATTCACCGCAAGAATTACTTAAAAGGGAAGCTCCTCATTCTGTGGTATCTGAATTAAGACTCTATTTGCCAAAATTTTACTTCTACCCCACTTTTTCTACAAGGAGCAGTAGGAGATGCAGTTTGTCCAGGACCCCGGGGTGACTGTGTGAGGCTGCTGCCCCCTGGTGGCTGCAGCCTCTGAGAGGCTCAAGGAGTGGATGTTTTCTTTCAGGAACAGCCCTTTGGGCCAGTGGGGAGCCCCTTCCTGTCAGCAGCCCCCAGAACTCCTCAGGAATCTGTCCCTCACCAGAAGCCTGTGATAACTGGAACTTTTGTCTTCCCAACATGCTTTCTTTGGGTGCTTTATTCGGAGAACTCTTGTCCTCACCCTACGTGGTCTTGCGGGAGCAATCAGTCCAGGTGCCTGGCCCTGGCTCCCCACACTGGCCCCTAGAGTGGGCGGGTGTCTGAAGTTGACCAATCAAGGGGGTCCCATCCACTGGGCCTGACGGCCTGGGATCCAAGCAGGACCAGAGTCTCCTCTAGAAATGACACAATGAGACTTGGAGGACTCCTTTAGCTGGTGTTGCTAAGCTGGGAAGACTGGGAGCTGCAGGTGAGCATCTTGGTCACTACATGGAAAGAGGCTGCCTGAGAATGAAGCCAATATATGGGGCAAGGGGGAGAGGGAGAGAAGGAGAAAGGGAGAGGGAGTTCTCATAATATTATTTGACCCTGTGGCTCCAGTCATACTTGAAGTAATGCTATTTCAAACTCTCCCTCTCAGTTGTATAGACCAACAATTCTTTTCACTTGAGCCAGTTTGAGCTGAATTTCCGTCACTTGCAGTGAAAGGAATCCTCTCCTCTCCACCTCCGTTACTACTGCCTTAGCTCAGATCTTATGCTTTCAATTGATATTTGAGTATCCACCAGGTGCCAGGCACTGTCCCGCAAGCTTGGCATCATCAGCCGTCTGACTCCAGTCCCTGAAACCCACCCCTCAAAGGAGCAGGTCTACCCCCCTGGTCCAAACCACCTTCATTTCTCATGAGGACCATAACAGTAGCCTTCCCATTGGTCTCCCTGATTCCTTCCTTGCCTCTCTGCAATCGATTCTCCGAATAACATCCAGAGATCCTGTGAAAACCTAAGTCACAGCATGTCACTCCTCTGCCCAAAGCCCTCCCATGACTCCCATCTCATACAAAGAAAGTACCCAACTTTCCACCACGGCCTATAGACTCTGTGTGATCTGACCCCCTTCCTCAGTATATATTTCCTACTCTCTCAGTCTCCCTGAATTCCAGCCTGAACTGCTTGCTGATCCTGAACACACCAGGCATGACCTCCCTGCCTCAGGGCCTTTGCACTTGCTAATCCCTCTCCCAATCATGCTCTTCACCCAGATAACCTCCTTGATATCTTAGTTCAAAGATCACCTTCTCAATAAGGATGTCCCTGATGCACCCACCCCTTCCCTGCTTTACTTTTCTCCATAGCATTTAGCACCATCTGACATGCTGTTTATTGTCTGCCTCCTCTGACTAGACCGTCCACTCCATGAGGACAAGTATTTCTGTCCTTTTTTGTTTCTTGCTGTAGCCCCAAGGTCTGACACAGTACCTGTCATATAAACAAACATTGAGTGAATGAGTGAGTGAAGCTGAGTAGACACCAACTATTAAAGGATTCAAAGTCTACATTCATGAGCTTACAATGTAACAGGAAAGGAGATGGGGAGAAGCTATCAAAGTAAGAGAGACACGATCAAAGTTTCATCCAAGGAAAAATGTTCACAGATTTGAGTTTGACTCCGAGTTCATTTGCTTCCACTTACCCTACTGTCTTCTGATCCTTGGGGGCACCTCGCTTTTCCCTCTCGTTGCCATAGTTGCCTGTGGTTATCAGAGCAGGGACTGTGGGCCAAGGAGAAAACAGAGTTAGGTATCCTAGCAACCCCCACAGACTGTGACACCACAGGAAGCAGAATTAGGTACTCCCAGTGTCCGGGTCACTTGTATGGCAGCCCCAAGGAGGCTGGGAGATCTTGTAACTGGGCAGATGGTCCCCACAAGGACCATTTATGCAATGCTGGAGGCAGGATCATATCTATCTCTGAGAGTTAGGGCTTAGCACAGTGGTTGTATAGTGGGTCTCAATAAAAAGTTCTTCAAATGGATGAATAGTGAGTGAAAAAAATAAATGAGTTAATAACTGATGAATGGATGGGTGGGTGGCTGAAATGTAAGAAAGGAAGAATGGATGGGTGATGGTAAATAAATGGAAAGATGGGAGGTTGAAAAAAAGGAAAGACAGATGATTGAGAAAAGAGATGATGGATGGAAAGGATGGATGGAGAGATGACAGGTGGATGGATGATGGAATAAAAGAAACAGGAAGATAGATGACTGAATGGGTGGGAAGATGTAAGGTTGGAGGAAAGGGGTTTCAGAGGTATGGATGGATAAATGAATTAAGAGAATTATCTTGTTGGGCTAACTTCCAAGTCTCTTCCTTCCTAGAGCAGACAGAGGAGAACACAAAAGAACTGAGAGTCCATAAAAGGCTGGTGATTCCTTAGGAGAAAAAAAATGCCAAAGGAAGTCCAACCCCTCCCCATTCCCTGAGTGATGGAGCTGAATCCAAGAAATGGTATTGAACTAATTAATGCTTGTGACCTAGAGAAGGGTCACACCAGGGCATCCCAGGCCCCTCTCCCTCCTGCTGCCATAAAGACTGGGCTTGGTCTTTGCCAAACACACTTAATTCACAACCTCCCTTCTCTCTTCTCTTCCAACAACCAGTGCTGCTTTTGGTGTAGCCTAGAGCAGTGAGCAGAGCCCCAGAAAAGCCCAGGTTCTGGTTCTAGCTCTTCCTCTTATAGCTGAGTGATCTTGATCCTCTCTGAGCCTCAGTCTCCTAATCAGAAAAATGGGTATAACACCAGAACTTATATCATACAATTATTGTCAGAGTGAAACAAAATGATATGCAATGAGCCACGTATCTTGGGTAAGTTTTGTGCCTCCCTGAGCCTTGGTTTCCCCTTCTGTAAAATTGGTATAGTAACACTGGCCTCGCAGAGTCAAGTAATGTGGCAAAGTGCATTGCAGATAGTAGGGGCAATCAGGAGAATCTTCCTGGAGATAACTGACATCTACGCAGGAAATGATGAACCAGGCAAGTTAGATGTGGGTGGCAGGGGAGAGGGAGAAGGATTTCAGGTGCAGAAAATGACTTTCCTTCTTTCGTCACCCCGTTGCCACCACCCTGGTCCAGACACCATCCTCTCTTGCATGCACCACTGTAGTTACCTCTTCCCTGGCCTCCCCGCTGCCCTCTGACCCGTCAGTCTGCTGTCCCAACAGCAGTCAGAATGGTCCTTTAAAACACAGGCAGAAGAAGCAAGGAGATGAGGTCATAGGAGGCCAAAGCCAGAACACATTGAAAGCAGTGGGTAGATACTGGAAAATTTAAAGCAGGAGGGTGACACCATGGTAAGATCTGAGCTGTAGAATGACCTCCCTCCCTGTCAGGCTGTAGCATGGGGACAGATTGAAAGGGGGCAATTTGGCCCTGCTGCCTGCCCTCCTACCCCTTCACTTTCTTTGTCAATTTCTTCAGCTATAAAATGGGCATCACCTATTTTTCACAGTGACATAAAAATCCTTTGTCAGGACATGCAATATAGCCAAAATCTGTTGTTTGGCCTATCCTGCATCCATTCTCCCCAGTTTTCCTCTGGAGAGCCCCCCTCCCTTACTCTCATTCAGACAAGGCTGGGCCACCCCTCCAGCTTCAAAGGGAGCACGTGCCCCAGGACCGGCCAGAGCACTGCATCTCTCCAGCTGTGCTGATTGGTTCGGCAGTGGACGTCTGACCCAAGACAAGCCAACAGGACTTCATCCTAGGACATTTGCGGAAACGAAGGGAAAAGAGGCATTTTCTTCCAGCCTGGAGTTATCAAAGATCATTGCAGGAGGGAAGCCTGTCTGAGAATGAGGCCAACTCAGAGGAAAACAGAGCTGAGAAAAGGAGAGAGATTTCTGGCAACATTGCTTAAACTTCTGGATCCAGCCAAGCCTGAACGCAAAACCTGGAATTTTGGTTACATGAGTTACATATTTTTGCTCAGATCAGTTTAAGTTAGGTTTCCTATCATCTTCATTTAAACAAAGCCCTAATGCACACTGGGAGATGAGTAGAAAGAAGACACTGAGATGCCCAGAGGAAGTGACAGCTCATTCACAAGGTGAGGAGGGGGATCAGAGCAAAGAAAGACAAAGCTCCACCATAAACTCAGACCCCACACAGGAACCTGTGGAGGGCCTTGCAGTCCAGCCAGGCCGTTGCTACTGACAGCCACCCCCAGAGCCACCCCAACTCACGCAATGACTGCTGGCACTCCGCTCCCTGGCGGCTCCAGTACTCCATGCAGCCAGCCCGCTCTTCCAGCGGGGGACAGGGGGCGCCCCCATTCTTTGGCTCCTGCAGCACACGCCTCTGGCGGACACGATAGGAGACCTGGCAGGGCTTGGCACAGCGACTCCAGCCACTCCACTCTGCCACAGCGCAGGGGACCGCTAGAAGAGAAGGCAGCACCTCCGAGGGCAATGTCTGTGGAATCCGGCCAGCAGCCGGGTCTACTCCACCTTCTCCACAAGCCCAACCCCACAAAACACCACACCGAGCACTAGACTCTTGCAAACCTGGATCCACGCCTTCCTTAAAAGCTTCTCTATGGCAACTGTTTATACAGCTACCTGAACTTAGAATTCCCTGTTTTATTTACCCATCACCCTGTTGGGGATCATTCCAGTGGTTTCCATCACTCATTCAGTATTTGCGAATTCGTCTATTTGCTAAAAATTTTTTGTAACCCCAAACCAATATTGGAGGTGCTTCTGCAGTTATGCACAGACACACACACAGAACAGCAAAGTTTTTGAGTGCACAGCCTCAGCTGAGGTCAAACAAGGTGCCGACCTGCCTTCTTGGAAGGAGGCCGCAGGCGGCAGCGTGGGACGGGCCGAGGAGCTGCGGCTCTGGGACCAGGCGGACAGGGTGTGAACTCTGGCACCTGTTAGTGGGGCAGCCTTGGGCTGGTCACTTAGCACCTCTGAATCTCGTTTCTCTCTTTTGTAAAATAAAATAGGATCTACCAGATGGAACTGTTTTCAGGATTTAAGATTATAATCTTTGTGAGACATGTTTGTACATATTTCCCCCAGGAGCAATGGTTCTGTATTCATCAATTCAGTGTTTGTGGGCATTTTATAGAATATAACTACCAACAGTCATGAGAATTGACTATATATGTTGAATATATATACATATATATGTATCTGCAGAAATTATAAATAACAAATTCAGTATAGCAGTTACCTCTGAGGAGAAAGGGAAGGAATGCAGAAGTGATATTCACCAAGGCTTATATCTTGGCTTTCCATGAGGGTTTGTTTTATTATTCTCTCTATATTGGGGTGTGTCTGAAATATTTCATAATAAGAGAAGGAGGTTGCTGGGGGTCCAAGTCCTTGAGATGCTCCCTGTACCTACCACAGTCAGGGGCCCAGTGAGTAGGTATTTTCTGATGATGTGGCCTTTGAGACCTTCAGCTTCTTCATCCAAGTCCACAGTTCCAGTCCAGGACTGGACCAAACCAGACAGGGGAGGCTGACTGGCCAAAGCACAGCATCTTCGGACTTTCTCTTGGATGCTCCAGCCAGCAAGCCTTGACAGTCACACACATGTGCGCGCACACACACACACAGACACAGAGATATACACATGCATGCATGCACGTACAGCATCACTACTGTCAGAATTAGTTCTCTTATTCCACAAATATTTACCGAGCCTCTCCTGTGAGTCAGGCACTGTCCTAGGTGCAGGAGACACCGTGGTGAAGAAAGACCAGGTCTGTCCTCATGAAAAACATTCACCAGCTATGAGACATGTCCTAGTTCAACAACTTGAAAATGTGAAGAAAAAAAGTGTCCCTCCTTGAATTGAGGGAAGGAAGTGAATGTGTTGTAAAAACAGATAGTGTTGCTCCTGGCACCTCGGGAAGTCACATACTCCTTGCATGAAACTCAACTCTTGACAGAGTTGAAATGCACAGCAGGAGGGAGGGAGGAGATAAAGGAAGACAGCCTAACAGTCATCTGTTGCTTTCAACATCCACCTAATAAGGACATCAATATTTCACTGCTGCTGGACCAGGCAAGCCACGTACCAGACCTCACGTAATCCTCACAGCAACCTTAGCATCCTTCTCTGCGCCCTGTGCCCCCTGGGGAAGCCTGTGTATCACAGAGACTCCCTGGCCCTCTGGCTGCCAGTTGAGTTCACCCAGTGGGAGACACTGGCAGGGAGGAGAGTGCAGCCCAGGTGTTTACTGCCCCCCACCCCATCTGCCTCACTCACATGGGGGGACCCTCAGCCATGGATCCTGCCCTCACCAGCCTCCTATAACACCGTTCCCTCCTGTACCCCTGCCCCTACCGCTGCAAGCAAAGGCTTTGTCAATTTCTGTTCCATTGAACTCTTCTGGGCGTACCATTGTTGCTCGCCAGAACCCCAATGCATGTATATATATGTATATGTATTTGCACTATTGTCAAAACTATCTCACAGAAGAAGTGCATCTTAAGGGGGCAGAATATATGAGTTAAGCCAAGACAGAGTCAGACAAGCCTGGATTCCAACTACAGTCTCATTGGATTGGGGCGACGACAAATGTGAAGCATTGAGCAGATCATAAGTGTGCAATACAACAGAGAGCGCTATGCATTTATTCAAAAACTACTTAGGGCCAATTATGTGCTAGGCACCTGCCTGGGTGCCAGGAACATAGTGAAGCAGAAAAAGTCCCGGCCCTGGAGGAGCTGACATTCAGTGGGGAAACAGACAATCAACAATACAATATATGATGTAATGACACCTAGGGATCTATGCTCTGAGAATAAACAAAGCAGAATAAGAGTGGCAGTGGGAGGTGATAAGACACTGTCTTAGATAAAGGGGTCAAGGAAGACCTTCATGGCAAAGGACATCTGTGGAGGAGAGGGGGGGAGCTGTGTCAGTATCTGAGGGGAAAGTGTTCCAGGCAGAGGGAACAGGCAGTGCAAACCCCCTGAGGGGGGGTCAGAGTTAGATGCTGCGGGACAGTGAGGAGGCGAGTGTGGCCAGAGCATAAAAAGCAGGAAGCAAAATGGCAGGAGGTGACGTCAGCGAGAGAAGGGTACAATGATAGCATACAGGGCCTTGATGACTATTGTAAAGAAGCTGGATTTTAGTCTAAGCATGAAGAAAAGCCATTGTCAAGTTCTGAGCAGAGGAGTCACATGATCACATTTCAGGTTTTAACAGGATGCCTCTAGCTGCTGGGTCAGGGTTGGGGCAGAAGCAGGGAAACCAGCAAAACAGCTACTGCAGTCATTCAAGCGAGAATCTACAATAGAAAAGTCTACTAGGAAAAGTGAGTTTTGTGTCACTGGAAGTGTTCGTAGAGTGGCTGGACAACCTGGAAGGGAGACTGCAGACCAGATTCAGGCACTGGCTGGACCTCTGGACCAAGAGGAGGCACCAAAGCCCCACCATGATCCCCTGCCAGGCAGGTGAGAGATTTGGCAGAAAATTGGAAGGATGCCACCCTATATACATACTTTGCACGTTGCTGGCATCTGTGAAGTCACCATGCAGCATGCGCAGCAGACACCCCCAGGGAACTGTCATCACACCTCACCTAAAGCTAGGGTCGCAACCTCCATACATTCATGTGATTGATTATTCACACCTTGTCAGCCTCCTCAACTAGAATGTCAGCTCCGTGGAGGCAGCGGCCTTGTTCCCTGATGAATTCCAGGGCCAAGCACAGGGCCTGACACATAGGCACCCAGTAAGTTAAACAGTCAGTGAATCCTGAATGAGCTAATCTGTGCCTTAGCGACAACAAAGGAAAAAAAAAAAAAAAAAAAGACCACAGGTTGTCATTGCAAAAAGGCACCACCAGATGGCGGTGTTTCTCAAAACAAAGGCCATCCGACCTTTTTCAGACAAAAAGAAATTCTAGTTTATCAGTGCAGCTGAAAAAGAGGGGGGTTGGAGGGAGGTTTTCAGGTTGCTCTTCTAGCTCTGGAGATCCAGATAACATCTTGCCGGCTGAGCCAGTTGGAGCCAGACTGAATTTCCCACAGTCCCCTTGGACTCTTCTGCCCCCACTCCAACAGGCCCAGACTCATCAGGAAATGCCTTTCTAGACAATCAAACTCCACCTTCTTCTCTGAACCTCACTGTCTGGCGCCCTGACCATCCATCCTCCTGTCTACCAGAAGGATTTTTCTGGAAAGCAGTTCTGGCCTGTCACCTGAAATCTTTTAGTGGTTCCTGTCTCTTATTGAAGTGGTTTCACAAAAGGTCTTTTGTGACAGTGCATCACAGAGACCCCCAAGGCTAGTAGCTAAAAATCTGAGTGTTCCTGCAATTCATCCACAGTCATCCCCTGCCTCCTCCTCCTGTTATGTCTCCACACACTTTTACTTTTGAGATCTCTGAAATGCAGGGTCCCCCACAGCTCAGAAGCGGGCAGCTGTCATTTCTGCCCTCCCAGCCACCTTACCCCCATCATCTGGTAACACCACCTAGGTTTTCTTTTGAGGAACCAACCCTCCCCACTCTTGGGCCACATAGTTTAGATAGAACTGACCTCACCTTCTTATTCCTGGAATACAGTATGTGACCCAGACATGGCCAGCTGATATATTCCTTCTCCCTAGACTCAGTGATTTACTGGATCTTGGATGAGCATGTAACCCAAACCAGGCCTATGAGAACGACCCCTAGGATTCTTGCTGGAACAACTAGGAAAGGATCTCTTATTCCACTCGGGACACCAGTTTGGAGCTTTTGGGTACTACCTTTTGTCAACACTTGGTGACAGCATGCCTGAGACTGAAGCTAACGCAAGCAGAGCAGAAAGGTGGAAAGAGACGGAGTCCTAATGACATCCCTGGAGTCCCTGGATCAAATTCTCTTCTTAGCTTAAGTAATATGAGCTGTGCCACAACCCTAATAGTACTGTCTAGTACAATGACTATATAAGAGCGTAAATGGGGACTCTGATCCTTACAGGGTTGAAGTGAGAATTAAGGAGCATAGAATACTTGAAAACATTCAATAAGGAACTTGGAAAATGTGAAGTAATGGTATCCATCCTTTAAGGCTTTCCTAGCTGCTCCAGCTCCACACACACACCCCCAACCCACCTCCACTCCCTCCTCACCAACCATTTCCAAGCCTCATCTCACTCTGACTGAGATTGTTTATTTCTTTCACATCCACCCTGTCTCCCAAAAATAGACTATAAGCTTGAGGGGGACCAGAGTCCAATCTGAGCTGAGCTGGGCACCTAGCAGGTAGCCAGCACTGTAATTGAACTGAATGTGGGCAACCTCAAGGGCTCCTGTTTTCATCTGTAGATTCAAGTGTCCCTCCTACGATATGCTTAAGTCCCTCCCACCCTCAAGCAACCATATGATCTTGTGATCTGGAGCCAGACTGCTGGGGTTCAAATCACAGATCTACTGCTTAATAGCTGGGCACCTCTGTGTCTCTGTGCCTCATCTGTAAACTGGGCATGATTACACTATCTATTCCATAGGGTTGTTATGGGCTTAAAGGAGACTATCTAAAGCACCTAGAACAGTACCTCTGTGGCACTTAATAAGTACTCAATGAAAGTTAGTGTTTATTTTTTTTTCTTTTTTAATTTTTTTAATGGAGCTACTGGGGATTGAACTCAGGATCTTGTGCATGCTAAGCTTGCACTCTACCACTGAGCTATACTCAACTCCCTCACCCTTTTTTTTTTTTAGGTCATCCTCATCATCTCTCTTTACTACAGTCATTCCTGAAGTCAATCAACTTTATCACCTAAATCACTTATGAAAAAACACATACTCCTCTCTGTCTTTTGCCTCCTAACTGGTCCCCATGTCCCCTTCTGCTATGCTCCCCTGGGAGGTGGAAAAGTGAATTTTTCCCAGGCCTATTCAAAAGACCTCAGCTCCGCCAGGCCCAGACAAAGGGGCAGTACCCTGACCAACTGCCTTTTTGACGCCTTCCCAAAGGAGTAAATCAAAGAGGTGGGCAAAGCTTTGAGGCTGCTGGACCCACCAGCCCAAGCTCTTTATGCAAAGGGAAAAAACAAAAAACGCTTGGGAGCCGATAACATTGTGTGATTCTGTAGGAGTGGATCAGACTGTGGGAAAGTTATCACTGATCCCTCTGACTGTTCCCCTCTGGGACCCCCACTCCTGCACTGTCGCTGGGGATCCCTTGTGGCTGCAGCTTAACCAGGAACCTCAGCCCCACTCTGAATGACCCCATGGCTTGCACGTGTTCTCTGATGAGTACAAAAGTGTTCCCAAGACAGATCTTCCGAAAGTTTAATCTGGGGAAGTTTCATTTGCTGCAATTTGGGAAGCTCCCACTTTTCCCTCGAACCCCTCCATGCCCCACGCCCTTCCCCCAGCCAGGGCTGCCAGATAAATAAAGGACGCCTAGTTAGACTTGCTTTTCAGAAAACGCAAAATTTTAATATAACCATGGCTAATGCAATATTAAGGACATACGTGTACTTACTAGGTATAGGTTATTTTATCTGAAATTCAAGTTTAACCAGGATCTTGCATTTTTATTTGCTAAATCTGGCACCCTACCCCAGCCAATGCAACCCGTCCTCCCTGTTACCCCTTCATGCCGCGTGCGCCCTCCTTAGCGCGTGTGCCCCCTCCTCTCTCGCGCTGCTCAGCGCCCACATGTGCCTATTTCTGTTGGGTGCTTCACTCACGTGCCTGGCTTGCTCTCCTCTTCCGCAAGCCCTGCATCCTCACTCTGGCCCCCAAGTCCTGCGCGCGGTCCTTGCACACTGACCTCCCAAACAACCCTCTCCTCTCCATACATCCTCTCTCCATTCTGTCCCTACCGCTGCCGGGATTCGCGCGGCCGGATCCACCGCCCTCTCATCTTTCTCCGCCGGCACCTTCGCAACCCGCGCCTCCCCTGGTGTCCTGCGCGCCCGCGTCCCCGTTGCCCGTGCGCCTCTCCAGGTCCAGGACCCCCCTCCAAAGGCAACTTCTTTTCTTCTTTACTCCGTCGCACCCCGGTACCCCGCTCCCCTCGGTGAGGGGAGCTCCGCCAACGCCACACGCTCCCGGGGGCGCACCTGGGCAGGCCCGCGCGTAGTCGGGGCAGCAGTCCCGCAGCGCTCCGCACGCCTGGTCGCAGAAGCAGAGCCGGGGCCCGCGGGCCGCGCAGGTCGGGTCACGGCCGGGGCAGCAGCGGCCCAGCGCGGCGCAGCCCTGCCGGGGCCAGAGCGCGCCCGGCGGTCCCCGCGCCCAGGACACCGCGGCCACCGCGGTCAGGGAGAGAGCCAGGGGCAGGATCCGCGCCGCGCCGCGCGGGGCCATAGCCGGACTCGGGCTGGGGACCGGAGGCCGCCGGGCACAGACCCCGCGCGGCCCGCCCCGTGTTGGCGCGGAGGCTCCTGCCCGACCGCTCCCCAGACCCACCTCCTACGTGTCGCGGAACTGTTATCCACCCCCCATTCGTCCTGTCCAAACTTCGCACCGCTTGTGGCGGTGAAATTGCAAGATAATGGTAATAATAACAGCAGCAGCTTTGCAGGGGTCCCCATTGCCCCAAGGTTCCAGGGAGATGAAAGCGATACAGAGGCTCATCAAAACGATACATTATAATAGCTAACAACAGTGTATTGTTGTAATAAAAACAGTAACGGCCATAATTATAATAGCAATAATGCCAACAATAGCTGCCAATATTATTATAATAGTAATAATAAGCATAGGAATTGCCAGGTAAGGCGCTTGGGAGCCAGGCTCTGTACCAGGCTCTTTGTGTATCATCAGAATTGCCCAAAACTGAGTCCCTTAGATACACCTTTATTTTTTGCTATATATTCTTACCGTTTTGACAACCATTTCTTGAATATTCCTCTTTAAACTGATGCATTTTTTTAAAATGTAAAATGATTTATTTGTTACAAATCTTGATCACTCAAAAGAGAAAGAAGTCAAGCCACTGACTGGGAGAAAATATTTCCAAAAGACATATCTGATAATGGACTACAAAGAACTCTTAAAATTCAACAAGAGAACAAACAATTCCATTAAAAAATGAGCCAAAGACCTAAACAGACACTACACCAAAGAAAAAATACAGATGGCAAGGATCATATGAAATGATGCTCCACATCATGTCATTAGGGAAATGCAAATTAAAGCAATGAGATACCACCATACACCTATTAGAGTGGCCAAAACCTGGAACACTGACAACCGAATGCCGGTGAGGAGGTGGAGTAACAGAAACTCTCACACGTTGCTGATGGGAATGCAAAATGGTACAGACACTTTGGAAGATAGTTTTGGCAGTTTCTTACAAAACTAAATACACTCTTACGATACAAGCCTGCAGTCGTGCTCCTTGGTAATCACCCAAATGAGCTGAAAACTTATGTCCATACAAAAACCTGCACATGGATGTTTATAACAGCTTTATCCATAATTGCCAAAACTTGGAAGCAACCAAGATGTCCCTCAGTGAGTGAATGGATAAACTGTGGTACATCCAGACAATGGAATATGAATCATTGCTAAAAAAGAACTATCAAGCCATGAAAAAACATGGAAGAATCTTCAATGCATATTACTAAGTGAAAGAAGCCAATCTGAAAAGGCTACATACTGCATGATTCCAACTATATGATGTTCTGGAAAAGGCAAAACCTGGAGACAGAAAGATCAGTTGTTGCCAAGGGTATGGGGGAGGAAGGATGAATATGTGGAGCACAGACGATTTTTAGGACAGTGAAAACACTCTGTATGATACTGTAATGGTGGATATATATCATTACACATTTGTCCAAACCCATAGGACTTACAACATCAAGAGTGAACCAGTAACATAAACTATGGACTTTGGGTGATAATAGTGTGTGGACGTAGGTTCAACCCTTTGCAACAAATGAGCAACTCTGGTGGGGGATGTTGATGAGTGAGGGGCTGAGCATGTAGCGGGCAGGGAGTTTATAAGAACTCTGTACTTTCTGTTCAGTTTTACTCTAAAAAATAAAGTCTGTTTAGAAAGAAAACATATCACTTCATACATGGAAAGCCAGCAATATTTTTTTCATAAATAAAAAGAGAAGGAAGAAAGGTCAGAAAGGCAGAGGGCATGAAAGACAGAGGATACTGTAAATGAGGTAAATCCTCATGTATTGGAGCCAAAATCAATAGGTAATGTCTAAAAGCTAATAAAAATATAAAGCTAGTAACAAATGTTCACATAAGGACATTATTTAGCTCTATGGCAATAACCATTAGAAGAAATAGCTATGAAGGCCAGATGTGGTTACCATGCCACCTGAGCATATGAAGATACTCAACCTTTTCTAATAAGACATTTTAAAGGCAAAGGAAGAGAGATACCATTCCTTACCAATTACCGATTGATATTTATTTGAATGGAATTGGGGAGAGCATGGAGAAAGGGACACTTGACTATGAAGTCGGTGGACAAGTACATCAGTACAATCTCTTTGGGGGACAATTTGTCAATATCTATCAAACTTACAAAAGTACGTACCTTTGGACTCAGGAATCCTAACAGGTAAAGGCACGCATGTGCAGGAAAATGAGAGTACAAGGTTCTTTGCTGCCTCACTGTAACATGAAAAAGCTGGCATCAACCTCAAGGTCCCTCATAGGGGCTGGTTAAATCAATTATTATCTAACCCGACAATGGGATATGGTGCAGTCTCCTGAAATAACAAAGTAGTTGTTTATGCTCTGATGTGGAAGATCTTTGAGATACATTGTAGGAGGAAAAAGCAAGGTGCGTAGCAGTGTTTGTAGCATGTTACCATTTCTGTTTTGTTTTGAAGGATATTTATATTATATGCTGACCTATGCATAGCATATCTCTGGAAAGAGATGTAATAAATTGGTAAGAGTGATTGCCTTTGGAGAGAGGTAACTTTTGAAATTTTTATGTTGTGCCTGAATACATCTATTTGCCGTGCCTGGTAATAACTGTTCAAATACATGTGAAAAAGAAGTTAAGTGATTGCCTTTAGAGAACTGAATAGGAGGTGGGAAGGGTGGGATGGGATGGTGGCTTTTAATTACATACATAATCAAATATACATTATATGTATGTAACATATACTAGAAACACACACATACATATAATACTGATTAACAAATATTTTAACTACCAAGAAAAAGGAAAGAAAGAAGAAAGAGAGACAGAGGCAGAGAGAGGTGGTCTCTATTGATGGAAGGGTCCAGTCAGGGCAGGCAACCATTCCTGACCATGGAATGTCCCTGAGAGGTCCCTTATGACAAGGACCAGCAGCTTCCTGTAGTTTCCAGCCTCCTTTATCTGGTTTCTCTCTGTCCTGCCAGGTTTGAAGCATCCAAATAGCTGGTGACCTAGTTCCCAGAAAATCTCCCTTGCTATCCTTTTGTAAGGGCCCTGGGGAGTGTGGGGCTCTTGGCAGATGCCACATCTGTGGACACAAAGAGAAGCTTATTCTCCTCTTAGCAGGGACCCATCAGAATGCAGAGAACTGTCCAGCTGAGGTGGAGCACACCCCTCTCACATGGCTCTGGGCTCTGGGTGGGGGTGGTCAGTCTCCCTTCACTGCTCACGTCTGTCCCGGTTGTTGACTGCTGCAGAACGAACCGCCCCAGACCTCAGAGACTTACAATAACAACCTATCATTATCTTTCACAGTCCTGTCAGTTGATTGGGTGGTTCGCATGGGGTCTCTCATGCAGTTGCAGTCAGAAAGCAGCTGCTGCTGAAGTCATCTCAAGGCTCCGTTGGGCTGGACGTCCCAAACAGCTTTCTCACTCACCTGTCTGCTGCCTTGCCCGATACGGCTGGGACGAGCAAGGAAGGACTAGGGGGCCTTCTTTTTTGCCCCACGTGGCTAGCTTGGGTTTCCTCCCACCATGGCAGTCTCAAGGTCGTCCAACTCCTTCGATGGCAACTGATTTATCCAAGGGAGTGTTGTTCTGAAAGTCAAAGTGGAGGCCACACGTCTTCTTTCCACCGAGCCTCAGAAGTCAGGCACATCACTTCTGCTACGTCCTGCTGGTTTCACGGGGCCAGCCCAGAGTGCACGCGGGAGGGGGCCACACAAGCGCGTGAACAGCAGAGTGTGTGGTTCTTGATGGGCCATCTTCAGAGGCCAGCCACTGCAATGCTGCTGCCAGTGAACACTGTCTCCTCTTCCTTCCCTTGCCCCTCCAGCCACCCCTTCTTAGTCTATTTAAATGGTTTTTCCTCATCTTCCAGCTTCAAATTAATCGAGTGCCCCAAATCTCAGACCTGGCCTCTTCTCTGTCTACATTGTCTCCCTTAGTGATCTCATCTGTTCTCATGACTCTAAACACTGATAAGCTGACAAGTCCCAACTTCACATCCCCAACCTGAACCTTTCCTCTGAAGTCTAGACTCCAGTGTCTAACTGCCTGCTTGATATTTGTGCTTAGGTATCTCACCAGGACCTCAGTGTTAGCAGCTCTATACCCCTTCCACACCTTCCACCCCCTCCCCCTGCTCCCAGACACTTCACAAAAGAGTAGACCTGAACAGCCAGTAGTTGCACATAAGAAGATGCTCAGTAACATCGTTAGGGGAGTCCAAGTTACAATCACAATGAGATACAACTACGCATCCGTTAGAAGGTAGAACATCACAAAGACTGGTCATAACAAGTGCTGGTGTGAATGGGGAGCACGTGAAACTCTCCTATGCCAAGATGAATGCAAAGTGTGGAAAACCACTCTAGAAAACAGTTGGGTAGTTTTTCAAGAAAAGGTAAGCATGTACCTACCAGAGGATATAACCCAGACATTCCACTCCTAGGATTTTACCCAAGAGAAACAAAAGCATTTGTCCACACAAAGACTTGTACTCAAATATTCAGAGCAGCTTTATTTGTAATCATCAAAAACTGGAAACAATCTAAAAAGTTCATCAACAGATGAATGAATAAACAAATCATGAAACACCCATACAATGGGATGTTTCTTAGCAGTAGAAAAGGAACAAATTCTTGACCCTATGACACCTCAAAATCATCATGCTGAGTAAAAGAAGCCAGCTCCCATCACCTAAAAATGAATACGTACTTATGAGTTCATTTACATAAATTCTGGAAAATGCAAACTAATTTATAGTGACAGAAGTAGGTTAGTGGTGGAGGGGAGGAAGGGACGGAGGGTTGCCAAGGGGCACGAGGATGGATGATGGATTTGGGAGGCAATGAATATGTTCATTATCTTAATTGTGATGAAGTTTTCATGGGTTTGACACATATCAAAACTACTCAAATTATACACTTTAAATATATGCCATATTGTGTATTTCAATTATACCTCAATAAAGTTGGGGGAAAAAATTGAATCAAAGGAAAAGAACAAAGGACCAAAAAAAAAAAAGATGTATTTTTGGATGAATACACACCAGACAGTTAATAATCACTATCTTCAGGGAGTGGGAAGCGGGGGACAAAAACTACCACGTGTTACCTTACATGTATCCAGCTTTAAATGTTTTACAACAAGCATGTGTTACTTATGAGTTTAAGAAAAACAGCAATACATTTTTTGCCCCAAGCCTCAGCCTAGCGCTCAGGAGGCCTGTATCACATGCCCCAGGTTGTTCTGCTAAACAAAGACACCTCCTGGAATTAAGCCAAGGGTTTCTGGGCCAAATTCCCATCTGGAGACATTGAAAAATGTGCTCCCTCAGAACAGGGACTTTATTTACACCTATATCTACATTCCGGGCTGGGGCCCACATGGGATGATTGCCCAGGAAGATAATGGAGTCATTAATCTCTGTTCAAGGCTTGGGCTCGCCTGGCCAACTTCCCATCTGGGTAATTAAATCAGCTGGCAGCCCTGTATCAAGCCTCCATGGCGTCCGTGGGGCAGAGGGACAGGACACCCCTGGATGCCACACTTGGCTTCTCCAGAGGGGCAGGTTCCTGGGTGACTTTAGGAAAAGCGAGTTGAACCCAGGCTGAGGGCCTTGGTCTTGGCTTGGCTAAGCCCAGGACTCAGGTGAACGTGACCTCTTGGCATGTCATGGGGTTGGAAACAGCTGTCTGAGCTTCTGCATTGGTGAGGCTGCCCAGGTGTGTGCTTCTAGATTTGGTACCCCATAGCTGGTCCAGCTCCCCCCAGCTTTCTTCCTTCCTGGATAACAGCCGCTCTCCCTGCCCCCAGGCCCAGAAGGTAAATCTGGATTTGGCTCGGCCCCCACTGCTCAGAACAGGTTCCAGAGCTGGAATCGCCCGGGCGCCAGTTGGAAATGCAGAACCTCAGGCACCACCCCAGACTTACTGAACCAGAATCTTCATTTGAATAAGATCTCTGGTGATGTGAACACATTCGTTCTCAAACCTAGCTGAACATTATTAGAAGCACCTGGAGAGGGTTTTCATCATACTACCTGGGATTCTCAGCTGAGATTTTGATTCAGTTGATCTGGAATACTATCTAGACATCAGTGTTTCTTACATTTAGTATGGTACACTAACTTTAAATGGGTAGCTTGGTATTTTTACACACACATACACCCATGTCACCAACACCCGGATTATAGCATAGAACATTTCCAGCACCCCATAAAGTTCCCTCTTCCTTTTCAAAGTAAAATGACACACTATCCTGATTTGCCCAAGACTGACTGAGAGTTTTTTCCCGGGACCTGGGACTTTCAGTACTAAAACCAAGAAAGTCTTGGGCAAACCAGGATAGGTTGATCACACTCTTTCAAGGTCTATATCCCAGCTCACCTCGACAGGTAACCACCATTCTGATCTCTATCTAGTGGTAGTTTTAAGAGTTGCCCAGATGACTCGAATGTGCCGCCTGGGCTGAATCCAGTTTGCAGCAGAATCACCCAGAGGCCTTGTGACACCATTGCTGGGCCTCACCCCTAGACTTTCTAATTCAGGAAGTCTAGGGTGGAGCCCAAGAATCTGCACGTGGAACAAGTTTTCCAGGTGATGCTGATCCTGCTGGTCTGAGTACCTGCTTTAAGAACTAGAGGTCTAAGCCAATCACATTCCTCCTATCCCCTTGCCGATGATTGGTTTAGGTTTGAGCAGGGCATGCACTCTGGCCACCCGGACGTGAGGAGAAGATGGCTGGGAGCTTCTGAGGCAGCATTCCGGTAAAGCCTATTAAAGGGTACCCCCGGAGCATGCATATCGCATATCAGCACGGGCAGGGGCTTCTGGGAAAGACTTCCCCACTGACAGTGGGAAACACGTGGGAAGGAATGTGTTCCTCTTTGAAACACTCAACAGTAGTGTCTGGGTGTCCCCTGAAACTATCTCATGACCTTGATGCGACAAGCCTGAAGACTAAATGCCAACAACAGGGCAGGGGAGGGGAAAGCGGGAAAGAGCCTGAGGTCCTTAAAGAACTTGTTGAACTGCTCAATCAACCAACCCTAAACTGCCTCCCTGGAAACTTCTTTCCTTTTTATTTAAGTCACATATAATTGGCTTCTCTCCTATTCATGTCCAGAGGAATGCCATACCCTGCGTTAAAGTGTGGTCCTAGAACCAGCTGCATCGGTTGCTCCTGAAAGCTTGTGCATCTCAAATGACTAAACTAAAACAATTTAGTAACGAGTGTGATGTTTTTATTCAAGGGCAAACAAGCTATGGTGTAGGAAAGTACAGTGCCTCACAGTTGGGACACTGAGGGATCTGGGGCAACAGCAAGTTTTACAGAGCATTAGAGGAGGCATGATTGACTAGGAGCTCCTGTTTCCCGGGGTAAGGTAAGCTAGCGAAAGCTGAGTTGGAGGATTGTGACCTGTGTTCGGTGTGATCGGTGCGATCGGTGATCGGTGTATGTTTCCTTGACAGGTGTTTCTCGTAAGTGCAGGCTAACTTCAGCTTAGATTTGTGACATGGGCTGGGCCACTGTGGCGGCCTCCATTTTGTGGGTCCTGATATATGAATTAACTTTATCACTAGGAATGCAGAATCTTGAGCCTCACTGTAAAATCTGCATTTTAAACAAGATCCCCGCAATAAAGTCTGAGAAGCTCTAACCTATACAGCAGCACATATGCCTTGGATTTTCTGGGTCTTTCTGGGGGCTTCCTGCCCCACCTAATAATTGCATGAAATCATGTTACTGTAACAGCAAGGGCTCATGTGCCCACAGCAGAGAAAGCCAAACTCTGACAGCAGGTGTTTGCAGCAAAGTAAGGATTTATTTCAGGGCGCCAAGCAAGGGAGTGGGAGACAAGCCTCAGATCCACTCCCACTTGGTCTTTGAGTGAGGGGCTTTTTTTATTGGCTGGGGGAGGTTATTAGGTTTGTTTCTTTTTAATGGCGGTACTGGGGAATGAACCCAGGACCTTGTGCATGCTAAGCATGCAGTCTACTGCTTGAGCTACACCTCCCCCGAAGGGCTTTTTTTAAAAGGGGAAGAACAAAGTGTCTGGGACTAACCATCATCTTGCGACATTCCCGTGACCTTTCTTAATTGTAGTTTTAAGAGTCAAGATTTCTCTGGTTTATGATTCTCCAACCAGGGGTCGGTTAGCTCACCTTGCCCTGAAGAAACAACCTGGGTTTGTAGGTTGATAATGATGTCTATAATAACAATTTTACTACATTAATGGTGTTAATCGACAACAGCTATTTTAGTCGTCTGACTCTGGTTGATTAGTGTCCAGTGAGCACAGGATTGAGGTCAGAGGGGACAAGAAAGGGAATAAAGTTTTGGATAGAGAGATGAATCATAAACTTGGTAAGGGACCTCAGTTTTAGGGGGACTCAGTTTCGTTATTAATAATCACACGAAAAGATGCCATAAGCACTGCATACAGAAGCACCCTCGCCAGGTATCCCTCGCATCTCATTGGTCAGAGATAAGTTGCATGCGTTAATGCAAAGGTGGCTGGGGAAGTGGGTGCCTGGCTACCTCTGCCTCTGTGGAATGAGACAAGCTCTGCCAGCAAGAACACAGTGGGGGTGGGGGGGAATGGCTGTTGGTTAGGAGCCAGCAGTGTCTACCATAAATATATATTATTAATGAATTTTTCAGAGGTTGGACAAGGCTCAGAGGTGTAAAGTCACTTATCTAAAATCACGTAACTAGAAAGTACTTGCCACTTCGTTGAAAACTGGTCGATTTTTATAAATGAGGGTGGTTGAGTCAGTCAGCGCCTAAGCTGGGTCTTGAACCCCAATACCCTGACGTCCAATACAGTGATCTAGCCACTTCCTCAAGCTGTCTTCCTCTTGGCCTTTGCATGTGTTTATATCTTAAATAATATATATTTTAAGGACAGCGCTAATTCAGTGGGAAATAGGTATCTATGTGACTTCCTGTGTGGCTAGCCACCATCTGACAGAAGAGATGGATGCCTGATAAAACTGAAATTTTCCCAGGTGCTTTTGGATATCATCCAACCCCAAATGCAAATGGCACCAGGAAAATGTTATCTGCACCATTTCCTGCCAAATGTCTAGCTGGCTCCACTGGTAAATGATGAAGTTCAGGGTGGAGCCAAGTGCATGACCCTCTCTGGACGGTTAACTTTCCAGTTCAGTTTCCCTCTCTGGCAGACAGGGTCTGGGAAATTGGAGGCCCATGAGTTAGAAATGAGGAAAGTTCCTCCAAAGCAAATGAAACACGTCAAGTGTTTACAAAGAGATGTCTGGAGTTTTCCATTTTTACTCCACATTAACATGAGTTCAGGTCTGATAAGTGTTTAACTGATGTCAGTTCTATGTGTCTGGGGCCCAAGTTCCATCAATGGACAGGTTTTTTGGCAGCTGAAGACGAATATTAAACACAATTCTGGGTAGCTTCACCAAACTCATTCCCATCTCAGGGACTTTGCAATTTCTGTTCCTATTCTCACAATGCTTATTCCTTTCAGATTTTCTCATGCCCCGCTCATTTTCATCCTTTGGGTCTTGACTTACATGTCACATCCTGAGAGAGGCCCTTCTTGAATATTGTAACCAAAGCAACTTTCCATTCATTTGATGCCCCATCCTCTTATTTTATTTCCTTCATAGCACTTACTGCTGTCTGAAATTATCTCCTCTCTGTTTACCTGTTTATTGACTGTGTCCCCAACTAGAATGAAAGCTTTATGAGATCAGAAGCCACATCTTTCCTAGCTCTGTCTGCTGAGGGGCCTAGAAGCAAGGATTACACTTAATGCCTAGATCTTGGTTTCTCCAATAAAGGGAACCAGGGCTCCTTGGTGAAATGACTGATTCCAGAGCTGGAATAAGGAAAGTGCAAATGATCCACTTGATAAGGGGACCAACTGACATCATGTGCCTTCTGATATTCTCTAGGAAAGACATGGCGATATTTCTGTGTATTCTTGCCCAAAAGATGTATAACCTGAATTCATTCATGAGGAAACAGCAGACAAACCTAAATGGAGGAATGTTTTACATAATAACTGGCCAGTACTCTTTTCAAGTGTCAAGGTCATGAAAGACAAAGACTGAGGAATTGTTCCAAATTTAAAGAGAGTCTAAGAAGACAGGACAATTAAATGCACCTTGTGATCTTAGGTAGGATCTTGGACCAGAAAAAAGAAGTTAGTAGGGAAACTGGCAAAATTTGACTGAGGAGTATGGGATAGATCAGTAGTTCTTAAAAGTGTTGTGCTTAGGACGTTTTCAGAGGGTCTGCAAGGTCAAAACTGTTCTCATAATGACAGTAAGATGTGACGTTTCTCACTGTGTTGACATTCACACCATTAGTACAAAAGTAGTGGTGGGTAAAACTTCAGGCTCCTTAGTGTAAATCAAGGCAGTGGCACCAAACTCTGCTAGTAATCATTGTGTGCTTCAGCCCTATACACCCACAGTTAAAAAAGAAAAAGAAAAGAAAGCCAGTTTCATTTGGCATACTCCTTGACAAAGCAGTAAAAATTATTAATTTTATTAATTCTCAACCTTTGAGTAAAATTTTAAAATTATGTAGAAAGTATATATAAAGGACTTCCACTGTGCACCATGTATGATGGTTGTCTTGAGGAAAAGCTCTTTGTGTGACCGAGTTGTAAGTTGTACTAGCTGACTTTTCATGGAGCATTATTTTTTTAACTTTTTAAAATAACACTTTTATTGTGGTATGGTTCCTGTACAGTAAACTACACGTATTTCAGATGTACAATTTGATGAATTTTGATAGATATATACAGCAATGAAACCACCACTACAATCAAGATAGCTAACATTTCTATCACTCCCTAAGAGATGCAATTTTCGAATTCCCAATTTATCCATTCCCACCCACCTTTACCTTCTGGTAACCATAAGTTTGTTCTCTGTGTCTATGAGTCTATTTCTGTTTTATAGAAAAGTTCATTTGTGTCCTTTTTTTTTTTTTGATTCCACTTGTAAGTTATATCACAATGACATTTTTTTCTCTTTCTGGCTTACTTCACTTAGAATGACAATCTCCAGGTCCATCCATGTTGCTGCAAATGGTATTATTTTATTCTTTTTATGGCTGAGTAGTATTCCATTGTATATATGTACCATAACTTCTTTGTCTAGTCATCTGTTGGGTTGTTTCCCTGTCTTGGCTATTGTAAACAGTGCTGCTGTGAACGCTGGGGTCCATGTGCCTTTTTGAACTGTATTTTTCTCTAGATGTATACCCAGGAGTGGGATTGCTGGATCATATGGTAAGTCTATTTTTAGTTTTTTAAGAAATCTCCATACTGTCCTCCACAGTGGCAGCACCAATTTACATTCCCACCAACAGTGTAGGAGGCTTCCTTTTTCTCTACACCCTCTCCAGCTTTTATCATTTGTAGACTTTTGGATGATGGCCATTCTGACTGGTGTGACGTTATATCTCATTGTAGTTTTGATTTGCAATGGAACATTATTTTTACTTAAAATGATAATTAACAGACAAACTATGGTTATTCAGATTTACATATTTGTGAGAAATTTTCTCTGACAATGTTCGCTAAATGTCAGTGTGTTTAATGTAGCCAAGTCAAGTCAATTCATTTCTATTTGAACTCCACGACATTTGGCCTATGATACCCATCAATCTCTGGGGGCTCTGCCACATTCCAGCTGAAGAAACTGGGGCTCAGAGAGTCACTTATTCAGAGTCACACAGCTAGAAAATGGCAGAGCCATATATATTAGTCATCTATTAGGTGCAACAAATTGCCACAAATTTTAGCAGCTTAAAGCAACACACGCACAATTATTACTGGGCATACACAACATACACAATTCTATGGGCCAGAAATCTAGGTGCAACTGGGCTGGGCACCTCTGCTTTGACATATCTTGCAAGGCTGCAGTCACAGTGCCACACAGAGCTGCAGTTTCATCTGAAGGCTTGACTGAGGAAGGATCCACTTCCATGTTCACTCATATGGTTGTTGGTAGGATTCACCTCCTCATGGGTGGTTAGACTGAGGGCCTCAGTTTCTTGCCACGAGGGCTCACAACATGGAGCCTAGTTTCCCAGAGGGCAAGCAAGTGAGAACAAGACAGTCAGCAAGTTGGATGTCACTGCCTTTTTGTAACCTAATTTTAGAAATTTAGAATTTTGCCATCTTCTATTCATTAGAATCAAGCCACACTCAAGAGGAGGAGATTATAGAAGAAAACCAAGAAGCAAGGATCACTGGGACCAAATTTAGAAGCTGCCTAGCACATCACATTTTGCACCGGGCTAAGAACTCCAAAACCCATTTTATAACCAAAAAATAGCTAGCCTTGATTAAGTTTTTATGTGCCAGGCATTGTCCTAAGAGGTTTACAAATATTGCTGTATACAGTCCTTACAATAACTCTACGGAGTAGGTACAATTAGCATTTTTCCATGTTTTATATGAGAAAATAGGCACAGAGAGGTTAAACAACTTGCCCAAAGTTACCCAGCTAGTACATGGGAGAGCCAGGCACACTGAATTTCCACAGGACTTAAGAATTATAAACTACTTTCTTTTATTCTCTCAACAGTGTGAGTTAGGGATCATAAGTTAATATTTTTTTACCCATAAGAAATCCAAAGGTTAGAAATAAAGATGATAGCAATTATTTTGTGAGTACTTGCTACATACTAGGCGTCTTTTTAGTGATTCACATCTATCACCTGACTTTATACTCCCAGTAGCCTTGGTCTGTCAAGATCATCAGGCACTGCTACTTACAGATTCAGGATGAAAAATCATTTAAATAACCCAGTGCCCCAGTGGGGATAGTTTTCTTCAGCATTTTATTGGGGTTAGGGGCATCTTGCTCAGGATCTGTTCTCTTCTGCATCAAGAGAGTTCTTAAGAGCTTAGCACCATGCAGGATTTTGCATCAGATCAAATTTACTGCTCGGAAAAATCATCTCAGGCTGAGCACTTTCCTGTAACCAGCAACTGGCCAGCTTTTCCAGTAATCATCAACAAATTAGGAGATTTTTCACTAGGGGGAACTTCTCAACCTAGGACTGCATTTGCTTAAGCAGGAACTCAGCATATTGAAAAAGGTGATTTAAAAGGGGGAAGGGAGGAAGAAGAAAAACCACAATTCTTTTAAGTGGATGTAAGAAGGAGAGAGAGGGAGAACTCAATTTTTTCACTTTTTCCAGATTTAAAAAATAATGCCCTAGGGGCAACACCCCATGATTCAATTTAATAACATGCCGTTAAGTTGCCATCTCCACTCATTCTCCTGTTTTGCTAGTATCTTTGGTGGGCATTAAGAGTTTGTCCATTTCACAGATCTTTACTGAGCATTTCACACCAGACATTTTCCACACTTAATCTTTGCAGCATCCCAGTGAGACATTATCACGAGCTCCATTTTACAGTTAAGAAAACTGAGGCCAAGAAAGATGACATGATTTTCCAAGTCTCACAGCTGGGAAGTGATAGATCCCAGGATGCCAATGCGTGTGGGAAAGTTAAAAAATACAGAAGACATACAGATGGCTAAGTTTATGAAGAGTTGCTCCATATGTGTCATCAGGAAAATGCAAATTAAAGTAACAGTGAGCTACGACTACACAAATATTAGAATGGCCAAAACATGAAATACTGACAACGCCAAATGCTAGCAAGGATGCAAAGCAACAGGAACTCTCATACATTGCTGGTGGGAATGCAAAATGGTACAGACACTTTGAAAACGAGATTGGAAGTTTCTTAACAAAACTAAACGTACTCTTTCTTACCATATGATCCAGCAATCATGCTGTTTGGTATTCGTCCGAAAGAGTTGAAAATGTATGTCCATTCAAAACCCTGCACAATGATGGGGATGGGGTGGGGATCGAAGTGGGGGAGTGCAAGGGTTTACTCAGAGCTTGTTCCTAAGAACAAGTCAGTCAAGCTAGCACTGTATTTGATTTCTTTTTAATAGAGTCCATGCACTAGCAGGCACAGAGAACGCATTTAGCAACATTTTCTGTAATTGTTGGAGAAAAGTGATAGAAATGAGAGTAGATCCTCCTCCAAACCACAGTAAAAACACTGTGCCTGGCAGGAGCAACCAGCAAGCAGCTCTGGGAGGTCACTAGCAAAGAGGTTATTTTGGAGTCCTTGGGTTTGGACCCCAGCTCTGCCTCTCTACCCGTCCTGGTCCACTGTAAACAAAGTAATTCTAAGAGCACAATTCCAGAAGAACACAAGGGTGCCCACAGAATATAAGGAGACCGCAGGAGCTAGTGCAAAACCCTGGAAATAGAGGAGGGACCCATTTATGACAAGGGGCCAAGGAAGGAATGTCAAAGCCCAGTAGGACAGTGAGGTGGAGGAGCTGGAGAGGCACCCCCAGGGCAGAGCCAGGGGAATGCATAGCTTAACCTCACTCTCCAACCCCTCCACCATCTCTGGCTGAAGTTCCCACCATAGGACTCAGAGCTGACAAAGATGTGTCCCTGCTACAAAAGCGCTGAGCAAGGTGGACTAGGGTGAGGAGGGGACCTGGACAGGCAAGGGAAGATGTTGGCAGAGGCACTTGCTAACTGCGTGGCTTAAGTAAGTCACTTTCCCTCTCAAGCCTCAGTTTCCTAAACTGTAAAGTTGGAATAATAAAATTACTGCCCTTGTAGCGTTGAAGTGAGGAATAAATTACTTACATGTAAAGTACCTAGCATGAAGGCTGGTAGGAAATTTCAATAAATGGCGTTGCCATTATTGCGTTGTTACTACTGTGATTCAAGTAGGGAGAAATGGAGCTTAGAGAGGTATGTTTGGACTTGACAAAAAAGCGGTTTTACTGAGTCCAAACTCGTTCTGCTTGCCACACGACAGGCCAATAAATCGAGAGACAAGGTGTTGGGGCAAGGAATAGCAACTTTATTTGGAAAGCCAGCAGACCGAGAGGATGGCAGACTAATGTCTTGGAGAACCATTCTACTCCAGTCAGAAAACAGGCTCCTTTCATACAAAAAACAGGGGAAGGGGTGTGGTTGGTTGTTGCAAACTTCTTGCTGCAGGAATTCTTTCTTCTTGCATCCTTCCATGTGGGTCAGCCCTGGTGTCTCTGTAAACCTCCAACAAAACAAAGGTTAGTCTCTATTTTGCAACTTGCCATCTCTACATAAGTGCAGAAGTGCTAACATCCTTAAAGGTCAGAGCCCCTAGAATAGGCTCTCCTGTTTCTTTCAGGCTAAAGGCAACACTGTTTTACAAAAGGTGCAGAGCTGGCAAGACTAAGCCTAGAACATGGGGCACAGTGGTCAAAACTAAAGGAATAGATCCACTATAAAGTCAGATTTGTTCTGCTCTTATTACAGTGGGACAGTGACATGTCCGAGGCAGCCTAGGACATACTATGATAAATACCACCCACTCAGTAGGTAGCTCCTCTAGCTGTAACAACACCAGGTCAACCTGGGCAGAGCCAAAAGTGACACCAAAGTCCCAGACTGCACATGCCATCGTTTCAACACTGGAGAAAAAGAAGAAGAAAAAGAAGAAAAAACTCTCACCCACCAGGACCACCCCCATCCCAAACCCTCCCACCTGCAAACTGTGGCCCTGTGGTGCCAGTCTGTTTTAGCAAAAGGACCATTTGTTTAAATGAGCCTGCCAAGTAACAGGATCCAGATTTCTCCTTTTCTCTCTTTTTAAGAAAGCCACAGATATAAATAAGCCCAAGATGGTCTGTTTCTGCCATGACTAACAGATAAAAGACAAGACAGCTGCCTTCTAAACAGACCTGCAATTAATTCACATTGGGACCTCGGGAGGAACTGATCAGGGTCCAGCCAGGGGACCACAGGACCTGCCAAATCTACCCACCCAGGCTTTGAAGACAAATAGTAAACTGTTGGGAAATTCTATAAACCCAGGTATCCCCCAAGATGATCTTGGAGGAAAAGACCAGGTTGGCAGAGATAACGAAAGTTCCTCAGAAGGTATGAGGTCCATCAAGGCTTCATCTTAAAGAACAGATGCATCATCCCAAGCCAGATGCTCCCTGGAATAAGGTTGCCAGATTTAGCAAATAAAAATACAGAACACCCAGTTAAATTTGAACTTCAGATAAATAACAATTTTTTAGTGTAAGTATGTCCCATGTAATAGTTGAGACGTGTATCTGAAATTCAAATATAATTGGGCATCGTGTGTTTTAGCTGGCCCAGGAATGACAAGGACGGTTGCTGAAAGGGACACAGATCAAACTGCAGAGGTCTTACACTGGTGACCTCCAGGCCATAGGAGGCTCAGATGTATGCACTGTTCAGTCTTCCGTTTATAAAATTGAAATCGGTTGCCAACGTTTTAGGAATTTCTGGCTTCCTTTAAAAATTGGAAGCTCTACCAAGCTGCCCCACTATAATAACATAATGAGAACAGAAGGGAACGTGGAAGAGTGAAAGCTGATTACTGATGTGTTAGATTGAAGGGATTGTGGGTAAATTTCGTTTTGGTTGGTTGATTGCATGGTGAGTGATGGTCGGTCGCACTATCAGCAGTCCATGATTCAGGCCTGGGGAACTTGCCTTCGCAGACTCTGCTGCTGCAGCCAACCCCAGAAGTGCTGGCGGCAGGATCTGAAATGCTTGCCCAACTTCAAGGCCACTGCGGGGCCATTTCCCTCCTTCCTGGGTAGTGGCATCTCTCCACAGG
This sequence comes from Vicugna pacos, assembly GCF_048564905.1. Taxonomy (NCBI): domain Eukaryota; kingdom Metazoa; phylum Chordata; class Mammalia; order Artiodactyla; family Camelidae; genus Vicugna; species Vicugna pacos. The sequence goes on along the minus strand of NC_133005.1, from coordinate 36,422,354 downwards.
CTGGAGAAATGTGTGCCCACAGCGCCCCCTGCAGACACAAGCTGATGCCTGGAAGGGATAAAATGGGATCCTAATGAACAAGGTTGGGGTATAGATTAATGAGATAATAATTAACACAGTATGGCACATGGTAGGCACTCAATGAAGACACTTCTTATATCTCACCAACACTGATCTTCCATCTCAATGTTGCAGGAAGATTCGTTTATTCACTAGATATGAACTGTATCCCTGTTACGTGCCAAGCCTGGGCAAAGCACTTTACAGACCTGATTTTATTGAACCGTACAACTCTCTGAAGTAGGTAGGCATTGTTATGAACCCATTTCACAGATGAGGAAACTGAGGCATATAGAAGTCAAGCGATTTGCCCAAGATCCCTCAGCTAAAAGGACAAAGAAGTAGGAGAGTAAAACATCAAATGTTGGGAGGGACTGAAGCTGGGGAGACACGATGCAGAGTTTGAGTATCTAAGGCTTAGCATTGCCCCTGGGGCTCAGGGAAGCTGTAAAGCCAAGAGACTCAAAGTGGGTAGGAGCTCTCTACGGAACTTCTCTGACCTTTGGGTAGCAGGCATTTGGGACCACTTCTGACCTCAGAGGTTTCTCACCAACAAGCAAGTCCAGCAAAAGCATTTGAGATTTCAAGAACCGGGATTTGGCTCCTTCCTGTATCAGTTAGACTGCATTTCAGTAAGAGGCGGCAATGAAGCCAAGGATTACAAACTGGAGAGCCAGACTGACAGGGTGCAAGTCCTGACACCACTACCTACCGGCTGTGTGACTTCAGGCAAGTCGTTACTGTGTAAGGAATAGCTTTAGAAACTGCAGGGGATGCAAGAACAGAAAACACTTGTTCTCGTAAAAGGCAGTAACTTGTAGAGAGAAAAGGAGTCAAGTAAGAGTTGTGATTTGATTCTCTCTCATATAGAGCTGGGGAACCGTAGCTCTGAGCCTGTTTCCTCATCTGTGCAATTGGGGTGAGAATCATGCTAGTTCTCTCCTCACAGGCTGTTGTGATGAATGAGTGTCCATGGCCGGTGCCTCAGCACCATCCCGCCACAAGTGTCTAATTCTTCTTTCATTTAGTATTTAAGTGGCCTACTATGCGCCAGGCACTGTGGCACATGCCACGGAGGGGCCACCAAGGAGGGAGACCTGCTATCTATATGGAGTCATGGTCTAATGTGGGAGACAAATGATAAATATACCTGCTATATAAATACATATGTGATGCATATATATTGTATATGTACAGGCACTATTCATCAGGCAGTGGTAAATACGAAGAAAAATACAAGGGAATAGAAAGTGGAGGGGAAGGTTTTAGATAGGTCCCAGGGGTGACATTTGAGTGAATGAGGGGAACCATACAAAGATCTGAGGGGGCTAAGACTGATCATCCAGGCGATCTGAGGTTCAAGTGAACCTAAAGTGATAGAGGGTTAGGAGACCTGGGTGCCTGAGAAGGGAGATGAGGTCAGACGTTGAGGGAGAGGAAGTTGGCATAGGCCTTTAACGCCAGCTTTTACTGAAAATGGGGAGACATTGGAGGGTTGAGCAGGACAGTGGCACGATCTTCTGGTTTCAAGGGCACCTCGGCTGCATATAGTTCACAGGGAGCAATGGTGGATGTGAGACCAGTAATCAAAGCTTGGATGATGGTGGCTTGGATCTGGAAGGTGGTAGCAATGGAGGTGGTTAAAAAGGGTATCAGATATACCTGAAGGATTTGCTGAGGGTTACACACAGGAAATATGAGCAAAATGTCAAGGATAACTGAGATTTTTGGCCTGAGCAACTAGACTTGCCAATACCAGGAGTAGAAATGGTTGTAGGCAGTGCAGACTTGGTGGAGAAGGGATCACTCAGTTCAGTTTTGGACAAGTTAAATGTATGAAGGGAAACAAGACTAGAGATGTAGGCTACAGCCGGAGCTTCCAGTGTGCTAAGAAATTGATGTGAGAAAGGTCAGTTGGCTTGCAGTTGGTAATGTTCAAGACCATTAAGACTTTTGATTATGGAATTCTGTACTATTTATGCTCTATACCATTTATTGCTGAGTATATTACTCCCAAAATGGAGTGACTTTGAAACATTCAACCTCATTTTCTATAGGTCAGGAATCCAGGCACAGCTTAGCTGGGTCCCAATTCAAGGCCTCTCACAGGCATCATGGTGTCAGCAGGGTTTCCAGTCACCAAAAACCAGGCAAGGATCTGCCTCTGAATTTAGTTGGCAGGATTCAGTTCCCTGCAACTGGCTGGAGATCACTCTCAATTCCTTGGTACTTGGACTGCAACTTAGTAGCTTGTTTCATCAAAGTGAGCAAGCCAAGGAATGAGACAGGGAAGAGAAACAGCAACTGAATGTATACAAGTCATGTTTTTTATAACCTAGTATCGGAAGGGATATATCCCCTTGTGCTAGTTTTCTATTCATTGAGAGCACTAGGTCCTCACAAGAGGAGGGGACCGAGTCAATACCGGGAATTCTACAAGCACAATGTTAGGGGAAAAAACAAAAATGGAATCCTTTTCCAGATTACTCAATTATCTGGGGACAGAGGGAAATTAGTGAAACCAGACTGGTCCCATTATTAGACCAATCTGTTTAGAAGCTTCCATGGTTAGAGTTAAAAATGTAAGTTAGATGTAGCCCAATCACACTTATCTCATTCATGCCTGTAAAAGCACAAAACCCGGCTCAGAAAGGACAAGTGGACAAGTGTGGGATGCACCCACCAACAATTATTTGGTTGTTACATATTGTCCCTGTTCAAGGCTGAGTATTCAATGACCATATACAACATTTTAATTTAAAGGATTTTATTGTCTTTCTCCAGATAGAAAGGCTCTAAGTTAGAAAACTTCACCAAGTTTAATAATATAATAATCCTCGATTCTTCAAAGCAGACACCATCTTTTCAGCTCCGGACACGTGGGTTACACAACCTTGCTGGACTGATTCACCAGAACTATCACGCTTTCTCAGGAAAGCAGAGACAATCTTTTTCAAGAGATCTTGTGTTCCAACGCCATAAACTGAAATACTCAAAAAGAAAAAAAGTACATCACAACCAGTACTAAGACTTCTGTAACAAGGTGGATGTACAGTCAAGCCCCAGACCAATCTCTTTCAAGTCTTCTTATCTCGAGTCTGGCACCTCACTCAAGTCTATTTGTCCCTGATGTCAAAACGCTCAACCTCAACCTATAATCTTCCTAGGCACAGGAACTAGAAATAAAAGGAGGGAAAAACCAGGACTACACAGGGTACCAAAGGGGCTTAACACACTTGAAACGCATACAAAGATACTCTAGGGACAAATGGGGTCATCTGAGTATACTGATTAGCAGATATTAGGGAACTATTTATTTCTTGGCTATTAATGATCAGGTATATAGGAAGATAGTCTTACTTCTGAATTTAGAGGAATTCAAATGAACAGTCTAGGGATTAAGGGTCATAAAAGCAACAACTTTCAAATGGCAAAAATCTACGCACTTATGTAAACAAAAGCAAATATTTTAAATTTAGGGTGTTGAGCTTGTACATGTTTCAGATTTTTCATAAAGCAGGGACTTGATCACCAAGAGACACGTCTACTGTAGTCAACACACTCAAGAGGAGGGAAGCTATCATTGATGTTGCTCCCTTTCCACTGTAAGGCTCCTAAGCACACCAGGGGATCAATCGGGCAAACGCAGCCAGTTAAGAAGGCACAATTTAAGGGCTGTATAGGCCAGCTTAAAGGCCTACAACCAAGGCCCGATTCAGACAGGTCTAGCTTAAGTTTTCCTTAATCAGTACAGCTGATATTCAAGGGAGTCACGTTCCAATCATGGAAAGACACATATACCCAGCGTTTAAAAAAGACTCAGGTGTGGCCTGCCTGTCTCTTCGGCTTGCTATGATGGAGCACGACACCATGTTGAAGAGGCCCATGGAGCAAGAACTGAGGTTGGCCTTCAGCCAACAGCATGAGGAACTTAATTATTCCAAAAAAATTTTATAATTTGAATCCCAACTCAAATGTGATTTGGAGCTCCTCTATTCTTGTACTATCTGCCAAGTTAATTCTAACTTTACTTTTTCCTTTCTTAGGGAAAGACATAATACTACTAACAGGTCAACAGTCCTGCCAAGGATGCAATTTTGCCCTCTTATTTTTTAATTGACGTATACTCAGTTTAGTATGTTGTGTCAATTTCTTCCCCCTCCTGTTTTATACACAGCTTGGAACTGGGTCCCGAGGTTACTCTCAAGTGGGCAACAACTCTCTACCATGAGCACATTAAACATAGTCATCTTACTAGGGAGTTAACACTTGGGTAACAATTTGCAGAATCCTCACCTGTTACAAGACAGAACCAAGCCGAGGGTTCTATCAGGCTGCAATCAACCTACTCACTGCTCTGGGGCACACAGGGCTCCAGACCTGTAGGAAGTCAACAGATGAAGCCAAGATAAATGACCTGAACGATGGAAGAAGTAAAAAGCCTATACAGCAATCCCAATTTCCACTAAAAAGTTCACGTGCAGTCGACAGTCTGGTGGTGGTAAGCAGAAAACATAAACGTTTTCTTTGTGGCCAATGCATCAGACAAAACTGGCTAATAGTTCAGTTAGATCAACAGGGTCGATCTGATGGGGAAAAAAGTTATGTCATCAGCTACAATGGCCATGTTTGAGTTAGAAATTGGAATGCAAAAGGGATAGCCCCTTTAAAAGCAGTTAATTCCTCCTCCCATCTACAGGTCCTGTATCTATTCAGCCATGTGGGCACACTGAGACATATGGACATCACTTACCAATTCTTTACCAATCCTGTATTCATCCTGGTCCATTCAAAGTCTGCTTTCTGCCAGCAATTAACCTGATATAAAAACTGACACAGGAGTTCCAATTAGCTAGATGCCCAAGGGAGTAGGGGACAAAGGTGCTGCTCACGCTGGCATATCAGACAGAAACTGGCTTAGAGAAATTAGATCAACATGGTCGATCAGTCGGGGAAAAAAGTTCAGTCATCATATATGCCAGTAGGAAGCTCTTGGTTTCTAGAAAGACCTGAGTCAGGAATAAGATTTGATTGGTCTGTTTCTCGGCAAATTTTATGCAGTATTTGAACACTTCTGCGTCCTGCTGCAGGCAGTAAAAATTTAGCTAAGACCTACACCCCTGCCTTCTGAATTCACATTTCGTAGAGGCCAGTGTTGCTGACAAGAACCGCGGAGAAATGGCTAGCTTTTACTGAGAGGTGATTGCAAGGTTTTGACCAAGCGCCATGATTTTGCATTTTAAAGCAAGATGTCATTATTAAAAAACCTGACTTCAAAGACTCTGGGACAGTAAGATTAAAGAAAAACTGTCCAAAAACGCCCACTGAGGTGGCATTCCTGGACTCAAGTGAATTTAAACGTTAGGGGGTAGGGGATTAGTTTCAACAGAAACACATTTGGCTTTCCTCAAGAAAATAGTACATAATCCATTCCCTTGGAAACAAAAGTACAAAAGAAAGCTGTTTATCAAGAACAAATAAAGCGAAGGCATCCAACACGGTGCCTTCATGAGCATTGTCAGGACACTAAAAATTTAACACCTGTGCACTGTCAAAACATTTTTCCGCTTTAGAACAAACCCAATGTTTTTGAGAATTATAAAAATCTATCTAGAACACCTCAAAGAAGACCTAATAACTAAAATACACTAATGAGTTGTCCTTAATCTTCCTTTCTTTTTCCCCGCCAAGGTCGCCTGGCAAACGAAGAATTCCCTCAGCGTACGCTTTTCCTACAACAGGCCAAAAGACAGAGGCTTACCGCAGAGGTAGGAGACTGAAGGTTGCGGACGGCTACACGTGGCTCCCCGGAAGGCCCGGCAGCGGCCCACTCCTCCAAGATCCATTCTGTCGGCTCTGACCGTGCAAACCTGCGAACTAACAAAGAAAGGTCGTCAATCGCCATCTTTCAGAGTCGAGAAAAGAATATGGCAGGGCCTTTTGAGGCTGGTGTATCAGAACTAACTGGCAAGTAATTAAAGACATCAACATTGTCGATCTGACGGGGAAAAAAGTCAAGTCATCATTTATACCAGCCAAGGACTCCTTAGGCCCGAACAGAAGGCGTGGGTTTTTCCAGCTCTAGCTAAGCCCCTCCACGGCCCTAAGGCCTACTTAGTAGGGTCAGAGCAGGGGGTAGCCACCGGCTACGGCGATGGCGCAAAGACAAAAAAAGAGGTAGAGATCTCGACGAGCAGTCTCCACTCACCACACACGGTAGTAAACCGAGGTTCCTGGCACGGAACGTCACCGGATGAAGCGCGGATAAAACAGGGTAAAGACACCAAAGAGCCGCAAACGCGAAAGGACTACGGGCGCTGGAGCGTCCCTTATATAGTCCGAGGCGCCTCTCACGCCTGCGCACTGCACCCAAGGCACTTCCTTTTCCCCTCCCACGCCGGGAGAGGCCCTATGGGCAATGTAGTCCCCGCGCCGCCCAGCCGGAGCGGGCCTAATGGTTGTCCAGGCAGCTCTATCCCCGCCCCTTCCCTGTACACACGAGGCCAGCCGGGCTTCTTGGCCTCGCCGCCATGTCGCGCTTCACACGCATCCAGCCGTCCGCCTGGTCCCCCCTCTTTCGGGGACAGCTGAGGCCTGCGACGGCCCTGGGTGCTGTTAACCCGTCCCCCGCAGTCCCCTCCCCTCAGCAGCGCCCGCTGGAGCCCGCCGGCGAAGCCGCCGGCGGGGAGCTGAGGCGACGCCCGCGCTTCCGCCGCCCCTGGCGGGTCTGAGAGCTGGGGCGCCGGCTGTGCCCGGGCCCGGCCCCCTCCGCCTTCTTCTCCTCCTCCTTGTCCTCCTCCTCCTCCTGGCCGGCCCCTCGCCCCGCCCAGTGTCTGCGGGGAAGGGAAACCGAAAGTGCGCGGCGCCGGGCGGGGCAGCCGACCTGCCTGGGCCCGAGTCCCAGCACCAGTCTGAGGCGGCGGTGGCGGCGAGAGGACACATTGGAACCCGGTGAGCGACCCCTGCCCCGCGCCCCAGCCCGGCACCTGCTCCCGCCGGCCGCGACCCCACGTGCTGGCGCCGCTCCCCGCTGCTTCTGCCGCCACTTCTGCCCCGACGCCCGCTTCAGCGCACCCGCCACCTCCTCAGCCCCTCGCGTCCCCATCACCCGCCTCAGCACCCGTCACCCCCCAGAGCCCCCATCACTTCCCAGCGCCCCCAGCATCCACCTCTACTGTCCCCTCTCCTCAGTGCCCCTCTTAGCCCCTCCAGCGCCACATCACCTCCTCAGAGCCCAGCGCCTCCGTCACTCGTCTCTGCCCCACCTTGGCACCCCGGTTCCTCCCGCAGCGCCCCCTTCACCTCCTCTGCCCCCAGCGCCTCCATCACTACCTCCGCCTCCAGCCCCATCATCTAGTTCTCCTCTGTCCCCCGTCTTCACCCTCACTTTCTGCCAAACCCCTCTTCATCATCTTCCATCCTTACCGCCCATCACATCATTCATCCCCCATCTTCTAGAAGCACCCTCCGCACCTAGACTCCCCATTCCTGTATCCCCATCCCCATCACTTCAGCAAGCACCTCCCAGCTGAGCTCAGCCCCACCCTCTTCTTGAGGCCCCCAAACCCCTTCCCCTCTCCCCCATCTCCCTGCTGCTCCCCGCGTCAGCCTTGCCATGGCACCTTCATGTCCTCACACAACCCTGGCTCTCCCTTGACCCTACAATATCTCCATAAGGACCTGCTGGGCTCCCCGGTGCAAGAGACTCATCCATCCTTTCTTGTACTCTCTCAGGACCCTGGAGACTTCCCCTTGAAACTCAGCTCTAACCTCTTTGATCCCACAATGGTAATTACCATTCTTCTCTAATTTAACTCCTATACCAGCTTGACTATCACTGATATTCTTCCTGCCCTTTTAGGCCTTGATTCCCAAAGAAACCCACCCTAGTCTGCTTTTTCGTAGCATTTCCTGTTTTTCTCTGCTCCTCCCTTTCTGTGCTTTTCTTTTTTCTTTTCTTCTGTTTCTTTTAGCCCAGAAAATTTGTGAGTTTCTATTTGAGTATTTTCAACAAGAGGAAGTAGAGATTTTCCCTTCAGATAATTTTTTTAATTAAAAAAAAAACTCTAAATATTGAACTTGTGCCATAAGAGCTGGGTTTGATAAGATGAGGGTTGAGATTCACCAGAAATATTCCCAGCTGGAAGGAAAGGGACTCCTTTTTCTGATGAGGATAAAAGCTATTCTTCATATAATGCCAAATCTATTCACAGTTTTCAACTATGAATATTTTAAAACTCAGTGAAAGGGACAGTTGAATAAGTCTCTTTGCTGAGGACCCTCTGTCACCCACTCTTTCCCTAGCCCCAACCAACATGATGTGTATGAGTTGGATTGAGAAGTTCCCTTAAAAGGGGCTTCCTCTTCCTCTTATGGCACTACTGTCAAAAACCATCAAGGTAGAAGAAAGAGGAGAAGAAAAGGACTGCAGATTCTAGCTGGTCCTGAGGAAACAACATCCCATAGATGCTAAGCCTCCTGGTAATTGAAATATGTTATTTCTTTCTCTTGATTCAGTAGAGTGGAGGGCTTAATCAGTTTGTCTGTGTTCCAAAGAATAGGATAAGGGATAACTCTTAAGTGTTTACAAACTATAGAGTCCTATAAGCTATAGAGAGTACTATATGATGTAAGTGCCGGGTGGGTTGGTGAACACATGGATTTTGGATTAATGAAAATGTAGTTCTTAGTATCCTGGCAACAATATTTGTTTACTTAATAGAAGAGGAAAATGAAACCTAGCAACTGATTAAGTAACTTGGCTAAAGGCATAAACCAAACATGAATTGTAAATGGGAATTGTTGACACTCCCTCAACCCCAAGAAAATACAAGGATAAAGAGAAGGGGAAATTTGATTCTTTGAAATTTGATCCTAAATTGTGAATTTAGTATTTTATATCATAATTGGGTGTTCACAGAGTTGAACACTTGTGCACAAGATTAAAATCTGTGTTTAACTCTTACTTAACAAATCATTAAGATACAGAGGCAGAAGGATTAGCTTGATGCTTTTTGGAGTTTTTTCTGCTAGATGCTGTGTTTCAAGGGCACTAATAACTCTCACCTTGTGCAGATTTCCAGGTAACTGAAAGTAACATAAACCTGGAGGAAATCGGGTAACTCAGACATGGAGGACAGAAGACCTTGTCCAGAGGCCAGGCCCAGAAATCTTCATGCTAACCACAGAGGTGAGCAAGATTTTCTACCCTAGATGGTCCCAAACTGATGATAGTTACATTTACGATTTTTTTACTTTACACGACGGACCTAAAGTGATATGCATTGAGTAGAAACCATACTTCAGATTTTGAATTTTGATCTTTTCCTAGGCTAGATATGTGTGTGGTAAGATACTCTCTCGTGATGCTGAGCAGTGGCAGCGAGCTGCAGCTCCTAGTCAGCTGCGCTATCCCAAGGGTAAACAGCTGTTACACTTATAACCATCCTACACCCAGACAACCATACCGTTCTTCACTTTCAGTGTAGTGTTAGATAAATTACATATTCAACACTTGGTTATAGAATAGGCTTGTATTAGATGATTTTGCCCAACTCTAGGTGAATGTAGGTGTTCTGAGTACATTTAAGGTAGGCTAGGCTAAGCTGTGATGGTTGGTAGATCAGGTGTATAACTGCTTTTTCAGCTTACAATGTTTTCAGCTTACAGTGGGTTTATTGGGAAGTAACCCCATTGTAAATCAAAGAAGATCTGTAATGGGAAGGAAATTCCCTATGAATAAGCAGGCCCACCGAAATTGACTGCACCTTTCAGGTAAAGAATGGTTTATTCCCTTGCTACAGCATGAATGACTCTGAAACCAGACAGCCCTCCCCTTTCCTTAAGAGAGCTGATAAATGGGTACAGTTCACTTTAGCAAAGGTAGTCATGATGTGTCAAAAATGGATATAACTCTGGTTTGGAGCAATATTATCCAATAGAAACATAATGCAAGCCAAAAATAAAATTTTTGATTTTCTACTGGCATCATTTTGAAAATCAAAAAGAAACAGGTGACATCCATTTAAAAAACTTAATACTAATTTAATAAAAGTTGGAGTTTGTCTTATTTAAGCCAGTATATCCCAATAATATCATTTTATATTATAATTGAATATATTTTATTATTATAGTACTTTTTTTGGAGTTTTTTTCTTCCAGTTTTGTTGAGATATAATTGACATACTAACACCATATAAGTTTAAGGTGTACAGAGTAATGATTTAACTTACATCTATCATGAAATGATTACCAAAACAAGTTTTTTTGTATATATATTTTTATTGTAGTCAATTTACAGTGTTGTGTTTATTTCTGCTGTACAGCATAATGCTTCAGCCATACATGAACATACATATATTTGTTTTCATATTTTTTCACCATAAGTTACTGCAAGATACTGAATATAGTTCCTTATGCTATATAGTATAAACTTGTTATCTGTTTTATATATATATTAGTTACTATCTGCAGATCTCAAACTCCCAGTTTATCCCTTCCCACCCTCTTCCCCTTTTAGTAACCATAAGTTTGTTTTCTATGTCTGTGAGTCTGTTTCTGTTTTGTAAATAAGTTCCTTTTTTTTTTTTTTAGATTCCACATTTAAGTGATATCATATGGTATTTTTCTTTCTTTTCTGGCTTACATCACTTAGAATGACAATCTCCAGGTCCATCCATGTTGTTGCAAAAGGAATTATTTTATTATTTTTTATTTTTTATGGCTGAATCAAAATAAGTTTAGTAAACATCCATCATCTCATATACATACAAAATTAAATAGAAACAACAAATTTTTCCTTGTGATGACAATTTTTAGGATTTACTGTATTAATAACTTTCATATGTAACATAGCAGTATTAATTATATTTATCATGTTGTATATTACATCCCTAGTACTTATTTACCTTATAACTGAAAGTTGTACCTTTTGACTTCCTTCATCCAATTCTCCTTCTCCCCACCCCTTGCCTCTGGAAACCAGAAATCTGATCTTTTTCTATGAGTTTATTTGTTTTTGAAGTATAATTGACCTACAACATTCTTTTAGTTCCTGTTACACAACATAGTGTTTCAGAATTTCTATACATTTAAAAATAACCATAGTAAGTCTAGTTACAATCTGTTACCATGCAATGATACTACATAATTATTTACTATTGTTGTGTTTGTTCATTTCTTTTGTTTTTTAGATTTCACATATAAGTAAAATCATACAATATTTATCTTTCTCTGTCTTATTTCACTTAGCATAATACCCTCTAGGTCCATCTATGTTGTTGCAAATGGCAAGATTTCATCCTTTTTATGGCTGAGTAATATTCTACATATATATGTTAATCTCATACATCTTTATTCATTCATATATTGACAGGCACTTAGGTTGCTTCCGAATCTTGGCTGTTGTAAATAATGCTACAGTGAACATAAGTGTGCATAGATCTTTTCTTATTAGTATTCATAATACTTTAATAATTTTAATATTTTATTTATGCTCCCAAATATTCAAATACTATTATTTTGAGATGTTACCAATATAAAAAATTTAATGAGATATTTTAACTTTTTTGCTATTAAGTCTTTAAAATGCCATGTGTTATTTTACAAATCTTAATTGAAACTAGTCACATTTAAGATGCTTAACAGCCACACATAGCTAGTAGCTATGTATTTAAAAGTATGTGTCTAGAGTCCTAGTCACCAAAGCAAAGTTAGTTCCAAAAGCATCACTCTACTGCAGTGATTATTCTGTTTGCTCAGGACTCTCTAAAACAGAACTAAACTAAATAGATTCTGGCCTTTCCCAAAGTTTGCATCTTGTCATCTGAGTTTCAGTTGTGGCACAAATGTGGAAGAAGTATAAAATTCTATTTTCTGAGCTATGTGAATGTTGAAAGGATGAGAAATGATACAATTTTCTATTCTTCCAAAACATTGAGTCATCTAATCAGACCAAAATATTAAAAGCAGAACTTTCTTCTGATATCTTGGAGTTTGAAAAGTAAATATAAAAGTAACAAGTATAAAAACTTAGAGTTTGGGGGGAGGGTATAGCTCAGCAGTTAAGAGTATAAGCTTAGCATGCATGAGGTCCTGGGTTCAATCTCTAGTACCTCCATGAAAACAACTAACTAAATAAATGAACCTAATTACCTCCCCCACCAAAACAAGCAAACAAAGAAAAACAAAAAAACCCCCAAATTTAGAGTTCAGTAGTACAGTATTTATATCTTACCAAATTTTTCTTTATCTCATCACATTAAAATTTTTTAAAAGTGCAAAATAAGGAAAATGTACATCAACGGATTTGGAATTTGATGGCATGAAATTGTAAAATCATCTTGAATATGATGTACATTTGAAACTTTTATGACATTTGTTATCATTAAATCATTGTATACAGTCTTATTTTGTTTCTTTGTTTTTAAAATCTCCAAATCATTCTGCTAAGTTGGGTCAACTCCAGAATTAGTTTTAAAGGAAAGGAAAGTGAAAAAAAAAAACAGACTTGGAAATGTTGGCCAAGGTCACTTATGAAATGTGTGGCCGATCAAGGAAGACAAGTTCAGCTTCACCCACAGGATGATGTTGGCTTTCCAGTGTGTGCTGGGAAGCCTCCCTGTCTGAGGATTGATAATAGATAAGTACTATGTGGATGAACTCATGCTGCAGAGAGGAGGAAAAGTTAAGTTTCATTTTTCAGTTTCGTAAACCAAAGTTTAAGTTTCATTTTTCGGTTTCCTAAATCAAAGTTGAGTTTCTTTTTTCGGTTTCCTGAAACAGAACTTGAGTTTTATTATTCAGTTTCCTTCACAATCTATTAATTGACTCAAAAACAACTTAGTAGAGGAAGCCCTTTGCCGTCTGATGTTGGGCAAAGTTCAAGAAGCATTTCCCTTTATAGTTTTATCCCACTTGATGTTGCCTAATTGTTTAGCGGCAGAGCCAGTGGCCCTAGAAGTCAATGGGGTATTCCCAATAAAAAATTATTGCTAGTGCTGCTGGTAATAGCTAACATTAACAAGAGCTTTTTATGTGTCAGGTAGTATTCTAAATACCTTATAAACGTTTAATCTTTACAACAACCCAGATAGTGAGGCTTAGAGAAGTTACACAACTTGGCCAAGGTTAGGCAGTAAGGAAATACCTAGGGCAAGATTTGAACTAGGTCTGTTTGACTGTGAAACTCATACTCTCACTATTATTTGGTACTGGCAAGAGACTAGAAGCAATGAGATGATCTTTTTTGAGCCTCTGAAATAATCCCAGTTTGTGAGGATTAAATGATTATCTATTCTCTATCATGTATTCGGCACTCAAAAAATGTTTATCCCTGTTTTCTTCTGCACCCTTTGAAAAAAACAGTGTTTTCACAATATATAGAGCAACTGTAGTTATCTATTTTACATATATTACATGACTTGGTAGGAAACCTTTTTTTCCTCTCCGAACAAAACCTAAGCTCTTCAATTGTTTTGAAAAATGAAAGTATGTTCATATTATTGTCCTATTGAATTTTCTCACACCATGATTTTTGTGCTTACCCAATATTCCCATTGTGTTTAGGACCTATGGATGGAGAATTACCACCAAGAGCTAGAAATCAGGCCAATAACCCACCAGCCAATGCTCTCAGAGGAGGAGCCAACCAGCCCAGAAGGCATCCTAGGGCCAACAACCATCCCATTCCTCACCGGCAAAGAGAAGAAAGATTTGCGGCCATGGGCAGGAACCCACATCAGGAAAGGAGGAACCAGGAGGGGCATGCCAATGATGAACCTAGAGGCCAAAGACATGGTCAGGAAAATGACACCAGGCCAAGAAATGGCAACCAGGAGGGAAGGAACCGCAGACCACCACGGTCTGATGAAAACTTTCAGCAGTGGCGGACCCCCCATCAAAAGCCTGCAGAACAGCCACAGCAGGTGAAGAAACTGGGCTACAAGTTCCTAGAAAGTCTTCTACAGAAAGACCCCTCTGAGGTGGTCATCACACTTGCCACAAGTTTAGGACTGAAGGAGCTCTTGTCTCATTCTTCTATGAAATCCAACTTCCTTGAGCTCATCTGCCAGGTTCTTCGGAAGGCTTGCAGTTCCAAAATGGACCGCCACAGCGTTCTCCATGTCCTGGGCATATTGAAGAACTCCCAATTCCTCAAAGTCTGCTTGCCAGCTTATGTGGTAGGGATGATCACTGAACCCATCCCTGATGTTCGAAACCAGTATCCAGAACACATTGGCAACATCGTCTCCCTTGTTCAGGACCTTGTAAGTGTCTTCCCTGCTAGCTCTGTGCAGGAAACTTCCATGCTCATTTCCCTCCTGCCAACTTCTCTTAATGCTTTGAGAGCCTCTGGTGTTGACATAGAAGAGGAGACAGAGAAGAACCTGGAAAAGGTCCAGACCATCATTGAACATCTGCAGGAAAAGAGGCGAGAGGGCACTTTAAGAGTGGACACCTATACTCTTGTGCAGCCTGGGGCAGAAGACCATGTTGAGAGCTACCGGACCATTCCCATTTACCCCACTTACAATGAAGTGCACTTGGATGAGAGGCCATTCCTTCGTCCCAACATCATTTCTGGAAAATATGACAGCACTGCTGTCTATCTGGATACCCACTTCCGACTTCTGCGAGAGGATTTTGTCAGACCCCTACGAGAAGGCATTTTGGAACTTCTCCAAAACTTTGAAGACCAAGGCTTGAGGAAGAGAAAGTTTGATGATATTCGAATCTACTTTGATACCAGGATTATCACCCCCATGTGTTCATCATCAGGCATTGTCTACAAGGTGCAGTTTGACACAAAACCACTGAAGTTTGTTCGCTGGCAGAATTCCAAGCGATTGCTCTATGGGTCCTTGGTGTGCATGTCCAAGGACAACTTTGAGACATTTCTTTTTGCTACTGTGTCTAACCGGGAGCAGGAAGATCTCTGCCGAGGAATTGTCCAGCTCTGTTTCAATGAGCAGAGCCAACAGCTACTAGCAGAGGTCCAGCCCTCTGACTCTTTCCTCATGGTGGAGACAACTGCATACTTTGAGGCCTATAGGCACGTCCTGGAAGGACTCCAGGAAGTCCAGGAGGAAGATGTACCCTTCCAGAGGAACATTGTGGAGTGTGACTCTTATGTGAAGGAGCCAAGGTACTTGCTAATGGGAGGCAGATATGATTTCACTCCCTTAATTAAGAATCCCTCAGCCACTGGGAAATCTCTGAGAAGCACCGAGAGCTTGAGACGTCCCAGAGTTAATGTCTTAGACCCCAGCCAGTGGCCCTCAAAAGAAGCCCTGAAGCTGGATGACTCCCAGATGGAAGCCTTGCAGTTTGCTCTCACAAGGGAACTGGCTATTATTCAAGGACCTCCTGGAACAGGTAAGAGAGAAAACTCTTCTGAGCACATGACATCTGCCCTTATGAGATAGGTTAAGGGAGGCTTGATTCTAGGTTTCTAGAATGTCTCAGTTAAAAACATTCCCCTGAAATGGGCATCAAACTTCTTTGAAAAGTAGCTGCGCATAGTGATTTTCCAGTGAGGACCCACACCAATGTGCATGGTAATAGACCAAAAATCGCAAGATTAGAAAACTGCTAAGGGGTCAAACTTAGGAAGATGTGTTACTTCTGCTTCATCAAAGGCTATGTTGATTTGCTTGGTTTTATATAACTTGAAATTAAATAATACCAAGCATATAATAGCACTGTCCGGCAAATACTGTTTTATATGCTTTACATATGTTAACTTGTATCCTCACAACAGCTGTGTGAGGTAGAAACCATTGCATTTTACAGATGAAAAAACTAAGGCAAAAAGAGGTTGAATAATACGTTGGAGCTCACATAGATGATAAGGGACAGACCCAGACTAGAACTCAGGCAGTCTGCCTTCTTTGTCTGCCACACTGTACTTGCTTCTCTTGGAAGTATACTTCCCTATATCTTCTTGCCCATGTGCCACTCTGTAATCCCCTGGGGTGATAACTGCTATTAGCAGTTTGATATGTATCTTTCCAGATGTTCTCCCAGGTTAAAACTGATACATCGTTGTGTCTGTATGTGTATTTATATGTTTACATACATACATGTACACTTTTTCTGTTTTTTTAATAACAAAAATGGGATTATGCTCTACATAGTGTTCTACAATTTATAGGTATGTATACAACAACATGTTAGGGACATTTTTACATTCTTTACACTACAGTCACATGTAGAAATGTACCTTACTCCTGCCATGCATGCATTCACTCTGGGGTATGAATGCACCATGAGTTTTTTTTTTTTTTGGTATTACATACAGTGCTTAATAACTGTTTATATATCTATATCTGTGTGTTTATCTTTGAGTACTCTACTTGTTATTTCTGTAGTTTTTTTCCCTAAAGTGGAAATTTACATTAATAGTTACAGTAGGTACTGCTAAATTACCCTCCCAAAAGAATACTTAAAAAAGAAAAGGAAAAAAAAAAAAACAGGAAAAGGTCCTTAAAAAATGCTGATAAAGTAATGGCAATTCATGATTAAAAATTATTGTAACAATGGAAAGTTTTTTCTGATAAACACCCATATATGATGGGAAAATACGCATAATTAAAGTGGTGCTTTCAGGGCTTTAGAAAAGGGATGTACCAGTTTTTACTTCCACCAAGAATGAATGAATTAGTGTTCCCATTCCTTTATATGCTGCCAACATTGTTGTATGTTATCAGTCTTCTTTGCTCATTAGCAGTTTTTGCTGATCTGAGAGGTTTTTTGACTCATTATTAATTTTAATTTTATGTTTTAATAAAAAACTGTTTTAATATTTTAAAAAGTCCCTATCTCTCCTCCTACCATCCCACTTAGTTCCTTTATCTAAAGCAGTGTTATTATCTTCCTGTTAATCCTTCCTGAGATATTTTATGAATATTCAAGCAAATACATACTTATATTTACTTCCCCCCACTTTTTTTTAACCCACTATGCTAGAAACACTTTGCATGTTACTTTGCTCATTTATAAAATATCTTGGTGATCCTTTCATATTGTTGCACAAGTAGTATCTCTTGTTTTTGACTGCATAATATTCCATTTGTGTGGCTAGCTCATAATCTCTTTAACCAGTTCCCTATAGAAAAATCTAATACAAACAATAATTCAGTAAATAGCCTTGTTTGTGAGTCATTTCACATACAAACAGAATATATCCAGGAGAGAAATCCCTAACTGTATCAAAAAATATGTGAATTTCTGTTTTTTATAGATATTGCCAAATTGCCCTCTGGAAATGTGTATCATAGTAGTTAATCTGTATTTCTTTAATCAAGAGTGAAATTAAATATCCCTTATTGTGTTTGTTAGCTATTTATTTATTACTGCCTCTGTGGATTGCCTTTTCATATTTGCCCATATTTCTGTTGAATGGCTTCTTTTTCTTATTGATTTGTAGGAGCTACTTGTATATTCAAAATATGCATGTTGCAAATAATTTCCCCAAATGTTATCACTTGAATTGGGAATCTCTAGTTCCAAGTATAGTAATCATTCAATCATTTCGGGCTAGCTTAAGATACACACACGCGTGCGCGCGCGCACGCACACGCACACACGCACGCACGCAGCTACTAAGAGCCGACCTGTGAGTTTGATAGAGAAGTAGAAAAGGGGGTCATTTTTGAAGTGGAAATCCTACAAAGTACCCATTCTAAGGTAGAGGAAGCAGTGGGAAGGGGTGGGTAAGTATTGAATTACAAAAATTTTCCTTCCTCTTCAGGGCTCCTTATCCGTTCCTTATTTAATCCTCCAAATTAGAAACAAAAGAGTTATCCATTTCTGTTCCACACCCCTGCCAAACCATTATCAAGTTCCAGTCAAGTTTATCTCTGAAACTTCTCCCCAGTCGGCCTACTTAACTTAGCTGGAGGCAGGCCTAGGTCCTTACTCACCTGGAAGATGTTAGGAACCTCCCAACCAGTCCATCCCTGTTCCCCTTTGCCCACTCTTACTCAATTATCACTTTTCCAGGGAAGACTCTTCTAACCTTACAGTAGGCCGGAATCCCAATTATATGTTTTATTTGTACTATGTATTTCTCATTTCTCACATTTTAATTTTGTGTGTAGGCAGGGGGTGGGGGGGAGGTGGGGCAGGTAGGGGAGGGTGGTAATTAGGATTGATTGGTTGCTCACTTACTTGATTGATTCAAATGGAGGTCCTGTAGATTGAACCCAGGACCTTCTGCATGCTAAGCATGCTCTCTGCCACTGAGCTATACCCTGCCAATTTATGATTTTTATATTTGTGTGATTAACTGTCTTTCTCTTCTACAAGTCTGTAAGGTCCAGGAAATAAGAACCATGGCCACGATTGTATTTCTTGCACTTAACCCAGTGTCTAACACCTGTTTAGGCACTCAATATATATTATTTGAAGAAAAAAAAAAGGAGCAAAAATTGTGATTTACCATGCTATACTAAAAAGTCTTTTTTTTGTATCACTTCTTCACTCAACTTTTGAGTTTTTTGAGGACAATGGCTATCTTAGCCTGACACAATGTAAGAATTTAGCTGTTTATAGACAACTAATTGATTATTGGCCATTTACAATGAGGCCATAACTCTTAACTCCAATGCTGATTTCTGTTTTTCCCTCTTATAGCAAAGGCAAATCTGTTGTGATATATTAAAAGCATTTGTAAATAATTTGCCACGTGAGATTGGAAACAACATGTATGTCAATCAGTAGGAAACAGAAAAATACCTTACAGCTGTGAAAACCAAAAAAAGAAAGGATTCTTTCTTTTTTATAACTGATATCTTTTTTTTTTTTTTTTTTTTTTACTGATAGAGAACTATCTCCAAGATATATTAAGTGAAAAAAAGCAAGAAACAGAACAGGGAAAATAGTCTGTTTGTATTCAAAAAAGAAAGGGAGAAGGCTCAAAAAAACTATATATTCGTTTTTGTTTGTATATGCCCAGAATGACTATCTCTGGACAGTTACACAAGAAATTAGTAACACTGGTTGCTTCCAAGAGAGGAACTAGGTGACTGGGGACAGAAGAGTGAGGAGGCTTTTCATAATATATACATTTATGCTTTGTGGATTTTAAACCATCTCAGTGTATTAACTTAAAATTTTAAATAATAATAATTTGCTGTGGGTAACTAATTACTCCTTTTGGAAAGTCTCTGAGTTTTTTTAACTCTCCTTTTTCCTTGTTTTCTAGGGAAAACCTATGTGGGTCTAAAAATTGTTCAGGCCCTTCTTACCAACGAGCCTGTTTGGCAAATTAGCCTCCAGAAGTTCCCCATCTTGGTTGTGTGTTATACTAATCATGCTTTGGACCAGTTTCTGGAAGGTAATGTCTGTTGGCAAAATTGTTCTCTATTAAGACGTTTATATTTGAACCATGGGCAGCTTCAGTAGCTTTCTGTTGCTCTTTGGCTAAAGGCCATGGTCCTTACCATGAGCTGGAAGGCTAGTGTGTGTTTGGCTCCAGCCTAATTCTGCGTCTCATTTCCTGCCTCTCTCCTGTTTTCCCTAACTCCAGCAACACTGATTGTCTACAGTTCCTTGACTTCCTCCAGCTTCTCCCTTGGTCCACACTGTTCCCTCTGCCAAGGATGTGTTTTTTCTCTCCCGCTCTCTTTCCATCTTGATGAGCCCAGCCTGGCTGACTCCAGCTTATTCTTCAGGTCTCACTTCATGTAGGCCTACCCTTTTACCCCCAGACAAAGTTAAGACTCCCTTTGCGTTTTTCTTGAGAGACTTAGTAGATATGTAACAATTTATTTGTATGTGTCTCTACCCTAGACTACACACTATGAAGATTGGTCCTGTGTTTTGCTATACTCAAAGATTGTGGCCCATACTAAGCACTCAGAGAATACTAATTGCATTAATGAATTAATAAGTGTATTTTTCCTTTTGTTGACTGTTATTTTTTCATTCTCTTATATCCTTCTTTCACCTAGATTAAATCCTCCTTATTCTTGGAGTCTCAGTTTAAATTTGATCCTCAAGAATTAGATCTGTACCCCACCCACACTAGTTAAGGACTCCTGTTATATACTTACAGTATCATGTATTTATAGTATTAAGTTTTATTACAATTAAATGTTTAATGTGTATCTTCTTTGCCAGACTGTGAGACATGAGAACAAATGAGGAACTGAATCTGTATTTTGATTGTTGTATCTTTAAAACCTAGCACATAGCTGACACATAATAAACAATCAGTAAATATCTATAGAGTGAATGATAGAGAACATTTACTAAGGGCTTACTTTGTGCCAGGCCCTACCTGAGAGCTACAAAAATATTCTCTCATTTACCCAGACTGTAGCCCTGTAAGGAAAGTATAACTGTATTTAAATCACAGACAAAGAAGCTGAGGCTCAACTTAAGTAACCTGCCCCAGGTTACATAGTAGCAGTAAGTGGTGGAGCCAAGACTTGGGTCCCCAGCTGTCTGATTCTAAAGCCTGTGCTCTTTAAGCACAATACTGCTCTGCAAGTCACATCATCTCTGGGGCCTTCTTGTTCATTAATGGGGTAGATTTCCCATAAGTACCAGTTTGTACCATAAGGGACCAGCTGCAACAACATCCCAGACACACAGAGCGCTCACGTGAGAGAATCCAGCATAGCTCCCCTCAGCTCTGCCATGCTCCACTTTGCTCCTTAGGCATCTACAAGTGTCAGAAGACCAGCATTGTGCGGGTAGGTGGAAGGAGCAACAGTGAAATCCTGAAGCAGTTCACCCTCAGGGAGCTGAGGAACAAGCGGGAATTCCGCCGCAACCTCCCCATGCACCTCCGAAGGGCCTACATGAGTGTAAGTCCCAGCTTTGGATATCTGAGATAGCTCAAGGGGAACAACCAAGAGATCAGTGCTTTCTGGGTGCGCAGGTGGGGGAGATAGGGAGGCTCCACGAAGCTGTGAAGGATCCAGCTTTCCTTCCAGCATTCCATTCTGCTAATTCCATGGGGTGACCTTTGCCCTCATAATCCAAGACAGAGAAAGGACAGAAAAAGGCACACCCTGCCTCCCAGCCCCTGCCAGGATCTTAAAGCTACTTCCCCAAAACCACCCATAGCACTTCTGCTTACAGCCTGTTGATCAAGGAAGTGTCATCTCCTAGTTGCGCAGCCAAAACTCCGAGTTCTTATTACTAAGGAAAGAAGAGAGAAGTATCCACCACAGTATGCTCAGCCTATTTTTCTGTTGTATTATTTGTTCCCTTTTCTTACTAGTTGGTAGGAGTCTTTTAGATATTTTAGATACCAATCCGTTAGTTTTAAAACTACAGTAATGTGCTTTGGGAAATTGGTTTGTTGACTGGTCTATTTATTCTCCGTTCTGGCTATTCTTGTCTTAGCTTTGTTTTCCCTCAAGTCAGGGACTGAGTTTGGGGCATAATGATTCCTCACCATTTATTTCCCTCTGTTCTCGGCAGATCGTGACACAGATGAAGGAGTCAGAACAAGAGCTGCATGAAGGGGCCCAGACCCTGGAGTGTACCATGCGTGGTGTACTACGGGAACAGCATCTGGAAAAGTATATCTCCCTCCAGCATTGGAAAAGCCTGATGAATGGACCAATACAGGTAGGAGGTGCAAGTATCTCTCTTGTCCTAGTATTTGGAGGGAGCCTTCAGGAGAAGTAGCAGTCCAAAGCATTAGCTATAATCTGATGCTACCATGATGTGAAAAGTTCCTTTTTGTAAGGAGAGGCAGGTGAGTGTACTAATCCAAAACAAGACTCAGGAGCCAGTCTGCTGGATTTGAATCCTGATTTTGCTCTAGGCAAGTCATTTAATTTTTCTGTGCCTGTTTCTTCTTATAAAGTGAGGGTAAAGAACAGTAAGTTGAATCATATGAATTTTCCAGTATTTGTAAATTTAACGTGCAAAAATGGCAGTTTTTTACAGATCTACTTAATCCTTACAGGATTGTTATGGACAAACAAGTCAATATTTGTAAACCTCTTAATAAGTGTGCTCTAAGTGCTTGTTAAATGAAACAAAATCACAGTGAGGCAACCTGGCACATACAGAGAGCTTGGGAGTTGACAGACCTGAGTCACACAGGCTGACTGTATGGCTCTGGTCAGTGTGACCCTCGGGTCCCTGAGCAGTCAAGCAGGAATAATAATAATGCTTGCCTTCAAAGATTATTATAAGTATCTGACACAATCTCTATAAAGTGGTTGGCCAGGAATTCAGTGAAATGGTAGCTCTTCTATCGATGGGTTGGTGATTTCCAGGGTTACAAAGCCAAAAGCCTAAAGGGGTCAGTCAGGTCCTATGAATGACTGAAGCAGGCTAGATGTGAGATTTTGGGAAGTAGAGAGGACTGTGGCAAACGGGAAAAGGGGTGGCAGCAACCCGCTTCAGCCATTTGTTGCAATTCAGGAATACAGGCTCATTGCTGCTGTAGCTCCTGATTCTGTCAAGAGAAGCAGGAAATTTTTGTTTTTAAAATTTTATGAAAGTCATATTAAATGGTCCAGTTCCCAAAGGTTACCAATTTGCAGCCTCTAAATTTTAAGGGAGTTACTTTTTGATCGTTTGAGAAGACTGTTCCTTCATATTAGTTGTCATAGAATTCTCATGATTGATAATTCTTCCTTCCTCAGGATAGCGAATGGGTTTGTTTCCACGGCTGGAAGCATTCCATGATGCTGGAATGGCTGGGTCTAGGTGTTGGTTCTTTTACCCAAAGTGTTGCTCCAGCGGGACCTGAAAATATAGGTAAGAAGTGTATGTCTACCTAGAACTACATATTAAGATGGAATATGGTACAGACTAGAAGAGTAGGACTTTAAATTAATACCCAGAATTTATGAAGAGCTATAATCAATCAGAAAAAGACAAATAATAGCTTAATAGGAAAATAGATAGAAGACTTTTGACACATCACAAAAGAAATCCTCATGATCAATAAACACGAAAAGTGCTTATTAGAAATGAGAGGAATTAAAACTACAATGATATACTATTACACACCTACTAGATTGGCAAAAATTAAAATGTTTGATATAATCCCACACTGATAAGAATGTGGAGCAGTGGGAACTCTGATACGATGCTAATGGGGATATTAATTGGCAAAGCCACTTTATGATAATAGAAAAACAGAAGGAACTCAAATGTCCATCCACATTTGTACAACAGATGGATCAATTACAGTCTATTCAGATAACAAATACAACTGTAAAAAGGAGTGAATTACAAGATATACAGCAACATAGATGTCTCAAAAACATGCTGATTGCAAAAAGCAAGTTATAGGAAAATATATACAATATGATTTCATTTATATAGAGTTCAGAAAAGTCAAAACTATATAATATGTTGTTTAGAGCTATATGGACATTATATATGTGGTAAAGTTAAAAGAGAAATGAGTAATATAAAATTCAGGTTAGTAGTGCCCACAAGGGTCTTCAGAGAAATAGGTAACTTTTTGCTTCTTAAATTGGGTAGAAGTTACTTGGATGTTCATTTTATGTATTTTTATTATCCTTTAAGTTGCACATTTACACTGTATACTCTCCTTTTTGTATGTGTGTGTGACATAAGTAAAACCTTCCTTCAAAAGGCACACATACATTCATGTGATTTTTTTCTTAATATAGCAAAACAATGTGTAAGGAAACCTAAGTCTCTCTCCCCTGTCATTCTTCCCTGTTTCCCTACCCCAGAGGTAACCACTTAAACCTCTTAAGAATGTCTTCATGCCTCTAAGCTCTTGTAAAATGCCCTCTTCTGTCCCTTGGCTTCAAGAGTCTCCAACCCTGTCCTGCCTGCTTTCCTCTCTTAGCCCAGGCAGAAGGGGAGGAGGAGGAGGAAGAAGGGGAAGAGGACAGTTCGCTGATTGAGATCGCAGAGGAGGCCGACCTGATTCAAGCAGACCGGGTGATTGAAGAGGAAGAGGTGGTCAGGCCCCGGCGGCGGAAGAAGGAAGAGAATGGGGCAGTCCAGGAGTTAGCTAAAGTGCTTCTGGCCATGAGGCTAGACAACTATGGCCCCAGGACAGCCGCTGGGCAGGAGCAGGCTGCAGGAGAGTGGGAGGTAAACTCACTTCCTCGTGGCCCCCGAAAGCCCTAACGGAGTAAGAAATGGGAGTTCAGTTTTTACTGCCAGGTGGGTGGGGGTTAGATCTCCTGAAACAGGCCTAAGAGCATCTGTTTTTTGGGTTTTATTTATTTATTTTTTTGGAGAGGGAGGTAATTAGGTTTATTTATTTATATAATGGAGGTACTGGGGATTGAACTCAGGACCTTGTGCATGCTAGGTGTGCACTCTACCACTGAGCTGTACCCTCCCCCAGAGAGCATCTGTTCTGACTAGAACTGCAGCCCCTTATTTTCACCCACTTCTGTTGCAGTGTATTCACTTCATCCTCACAATTAGCTTACTTTACTCTTTTATAACCTAATTCTAGTTGGGTCCAATTTTCAAGAGTATAAAAATTACGACCTTTTAGAAGGGCCCTGGGAAGAAATGCTAACTTAGAAAGGAGCAGGTAGCCAAGTGTTTCTCATGAAGTGAGTAAGATCAAACACGATCTCAGTGCTTGGTGCTTTCATGGACATTATCTTCTCAGCTACAGACAAGTCTATGAACATGCATTAAGATTTTAGAGGATTCAAGAAAAACAGAATGAAGTAAGCTATATAGGCTGGATGGAATATTCATCCTTAATTCACCTTGAAATTTGATATTTCTCTTAGAGCCAAAATAGTATAAATGCCCAGACTTCCCCTCTGCTCCTTCCTTGGGTAGAACCCAGTGGTCCTCAGAATTTACTACATGTTACTATGACAATAGAGCACTGAACCCCATTCCATTTAAAGGCCTTTTAATGAAAACCCCATTTAAAGGCCTTTCAAGAGCAACTTTGACTGAATGCAACTTTCTCCAGTCTGCCGGCTTTGAACCTGATCTCCTAGTTCAGTTCAACATCACCATATGTAATGGACAGAATCATGATCCCAATACTTGGAAGCATGGATGGAGCATTTCTCTGCCATGTAGCTGCAGGAGGGGTTGGATTATTTGGTTTTGAAGTGAAGAGAGGTCCATTGTATTGTGACATCCATTTGGCATGCCAGTCTTTCCAAAGGCTCATGGCCTCAGACTCAGAAACAGCCAGGGGAGAGCACTTTCTCCATAAATGGTGCCTTTCACCCACTTGTTAAATGTACTCTTTTGTTATGATGGCATTAAGACCATATTAGCAGAACCTGTATGGCATTTAGCAAGAGAGACACATAGGTTTGCTCTCTGCTACTTTAATGACCCATATGTTTTAGGAATGAGAAGCAGACTGTGGTCAAAAGATGTTCAGTGATTACTAGTGCCAGCATGCTTTTAAAGTGCTTTCCATGTATTTACTCCTTCAGTTAATCCAGCAACTCTATGAGGAGGTACTGTTATTATTCCCATTTTATAGAAGGGGATGTGGAGGCCCATAGAGGTTCAGCCTAGGACCCACAACTAACAAGAGGTAGATGGTACTTTGAACCCAGGTAAACTGGCTCCAGAGCCCTCATTTTGCCACTCTACAATGGAATAACTGCTGGGAGAATATAAGACACTCAGAGAAGTTCATCAGAGGTGACAGCTCCTTTTTTTAATGTGCTCTGTCTGGTCCCTACCTTGGGCTTAGAACCAGGCTCACCTCTACTCAGATAGTGACCCTGACTGGTATTGGTTTCTGCAGACCCAGCGCAGCCAGAAAAAGAAAATGAAGAAGAAAGTAAAGGATGAACTTCGCAAACTGAACACCATGACTGAGGCTGAGGCCAATGAAATCCAGGACGTTTGGCAACTGGACCTGAATTCTCGCTGGCAGCTGTATAGGTACTATGCCCACCCACCACCCTGGCCCTAGCCAGCCCATGTAATTTCCCCAGGGGGTTCCTTTCCTTTTGCTAGAACATAAGCCCTGAAATTCTTCAACATTAGTGTTAAGTAACAATTGATTGAGTACCACCTGCCCTGAGCTGAGTGCTAGGACCTAGTCATAGGATAGAACAGACAACTGGCTCTACCGTCATGGGGTTTAGAGTCTATCTAGGGAGACAGATTAGTGAATTCTGCAAATGAAAAGTTACAAATGGGCATCAACACCAAGAAAGAGAAGAGCAAGGAGTGCTAAGAATATTAACACGGGAGCTGAGCTGGTCTGAGGTATCCAGGAAAGTAACATTGGAGGCAAGATCTGAAGGATGAGTAGGGATTAATAAGGCCAGAGGGGAAGAGGGTGCAGATGAGCTCACAAGGACCACATAGGTGAAGTCCTCAAGGTGGGAGGAAACATGTTTGTTTGAGAAATTGAAAGAAGGCAGCCAGCATGGCTGTGACTCAGAAAGACAAATGGAAATTGAGGTCAGAGAGGTGGGCAGGGGCCAGACTGTGCAGGGCCTTTCAGGGCTAAGGTGAATGCAGATTTTATCTGAGGAATACCATTAGAAGGTTTTATACCAGAGTGTGACATGATCTGTTTTACTTGCAGAAAATTAGGGGAGGGCAAGGGTGGGGACTCAGGCAGGAATGGAGCAGGGAAAATTTGTAAGAAATTCTTGAAGCTTTTAAAGTCCCTTACTTTTGTCCCAATAATTAACTTCTGTTCATTATCCCCCTCCTTTCTTAGCTCCTGACCACTTATATATCTCTCTGCACATCTTTTTGTTGGACATTTTAGACTGAACATGGGAGCCCTCATTTGGTTCCCTGTACACCTGGGTCTCTCCTCCCTCTTTCTCTGTGGCTTGTAACCTCCTCAGGGGTCCTGGTTCCAATTAATGTGCAAGAGACACTGAAGGGGGTTCCTCCACCTTCTCAAAGAGCACATGGCTTCCTCTCCCTGGTTCTCCACATTCTCCAGGCTGTGGCTTCAGAGGTACCAGGCCGATACCCGCCGAAAGATCCTCAGCTATGAACGCCAGTACCGCACGTCAGCAGAGAGAATGGCTGAGCTGAGACTCCAGGAAGACCTGCACATCCTGAAAGATGCTCAGGTTGTAGGAATGACAACCACAGGTAAGAAAGCATGGGGTTCACTCCTGGTGCCAAGCTCCTATCAGATTATCTAGGACAGGTAAAGAGAAACTTGTTTAGTAGGTTAGAAAAAAATATCATAAAAAGCTTTTGAAAGCAAGCTGTATTTAGGGAACTGTTGGTGAAATTCACCCACCCACTCTGCTGCATTTGGAACCTCAAAGGTGAGAACATGTGGATAATGCTCTGGAGACCACCCCGCAGCACTCGTTCTCATATGGTGGTCACCACAGCCTTGAGTGAATGTGAGGACTGTTGTCACAGACCCGGGCTTAGGGGTCACCAATCTAGAAGCCCAATGGCACCGTGAGTCCACACATCAGCTCAGAGTCTTTCTTCTCTTGACTCAGGTGCTGCCAAATACCGCCAGATCCTGCAGAAGGTGGAGCCTCGGATCGTCATTGTAGAAGAAGCTGCTGAAGTCCTTGAGGCCCACACCATTGCCACATTAAGCAAAGCTTGCCAGCACCTCATTCTGATTGGGGACCACCAGCAGGTAGGGCAGGGCCCCTGGAAGATGGCTGGCTCTCTGGGGGGTGGAATCAGACAGCAAGACCCTGGCCTCTGCTTCACCAGTCCTCAAGCTTACCAGTGGCTTTCTGTGATTCCTCTTTTCCTCACCTCCCATGTTCAGTCTAAAAGGAGATGCTCTTAGATTTGGGGCATATTTTAGAGGTAGCATCATCTATTTCATCTGTTGTCTCTGCTACTTTTCTAACCTACCATGGCCTTTTAAGTGGACTGTTAAAGCAGCATGCTTCACATCCTGCTGCTTCCATTTTTGCCACCCTGTAATCCATTCTTCATAAAGGAGCAAAAGTGAATTTTTTAAAAAAGTAAATCAGATCGTATTAGTCCCCAGCTTAAAACCCTCCAGTGGTTTCCCACTGCACTCATTAGAAGAATCCAGCTTCTTAATGTGGCCTACAAAGGCAAGTGTTCTCAGCGTGCTTCTCTGACCGCACTTCATACTACCATCTCACTTGTTCACTGTGTTCCCATCCCGTTCTTCACGCTCCCTCTCATGGCTTGCCTTTTGAATGACCGGCAACTTCCTCCGTGCTGGCATCAAATCAGATGTCACTGTTCAGAGGCCTATATAAAGAACCTCCACCCCTGGGCACTCTGTCACATCATCCTTGTTTTCTTGCTTTCACGGCTTTTGTCACTGTTTGTCCTTAGCCTGTTAACACCTAAAGCAGTGCCTGGAACATAGAAGCCACTTGAAAAACATTTGATAGCTGGGTAGATGGATGGATGGATGGTTAAAATACGTTTTTAATGGCCACCTTTCTCTTCTCAGCTGCGCCCCAGTGCCAACGTGTATGATCTAGCCAAGAATTTCAACCTTGAGGTTTCCCTCTTTGAACGGCTGGTGAAAGTAAACATTCCGTTTGTCCGTCTGAATTACCAGGTGAGAAACTAAACCTCTTATTACCAGATGTCCAGGAGAAGGCTCCTGGGAGCCTACCAACTGCCAGCAAGAAAGGTCTCAAAAATAAAGCTGGCTTAGTAATGAAATGACTCTGTCAGATTTGTTTTGTTTTCTGTTTTAAAATACCACAAGATCAGTCTGTGTTGTTTGTGTTGGATGAAGGAGCTGTTTATATTTAGCTCTTTTCTCCCTATTATTCTTTTCAAATATTATGACACCAGATTTTCCACCAGCACCTTAGTCTTTAGAAAACTGTCTGTTTATTCTCTGCCCATGTTTTTAATGACATACATGTCTTGTTTCAGCACCGCATGCGCCCGGAAATTGCACAGCTTTTGACCCCCCACATTTACCAGGATCTGGAGAACCATCCCTCTGTTCTCAAATACGAGAAGATTAAGGTGAATCTTTCCTACCTGATCTTTCTCTGATGCTGTGAGCAACCTAGGAGATTATATTTTCCTCAGGACGAAAAAGGGCTTTCAGAAGGGAATAGAGCCAACTTTAAAAAACTGGTTATTAAGAGGAAGAACAGCATAGAAGTTGAGAATACAGACCTGGGTTTTTGAATCTCGGCTCTGCCACTTAGTAGCTGTGTAAGCTTTAGCAAGTTATATACCAATCCTGAGGTTCAGGGTCATCTTCTATACAGTGAGAATAATTGCTGCTGCCTCATTACAGTACATTACAGTACATTCTATACATTGAAGGAGACAATGTATATAAAGCAGTCAGCACAGTGGAATGCTCCTAAGTTAGCTGATTTCTCTTCAGCCTCATTATCATAGCTGCTCCTTGTTCCCTGGACTATAACGGGTGGATTGTGGATGGCTGTTATAAATATTGACATCAAATAAGTATCTTGAAAACTAAAATAGACTAATTCTTTATGTATTTTACTATTTGCCATGGCCCCAAAACAAAGCACATGGTGACTAACTCAGATTTAAAAACTGTGGTACGGAGTGTACAAAAGCCTTCTAAGGTATCTCCCTGGAACAGGGTCAGTGGCCAATGCACGTGAAGATAGCAAGAAAAAACTACCATGAGTGAACCTTCTAACACGTCACTTCTTTTTTTCCCAGGGGGTCTCTTCCAACCTTTT
The DNA here is from genome assembly GCF_048564905.1 of Vicugna pacos. Lineage (NCBI taxonomy): Eukaryota > Metazoa > Chordata > Mammalia > Artiodactyla > Camelidae > Vicugna > Vicugna pacos. Next base: position 36,392,703 of record NC_133005.1, on the reverse strand, counting down.
CTTTGTAGAACACAACTTTCCTGAACAGGAAATCCAAGAAGGCAAAAGCCACCAGAACCAGCACGAGGCTCGCTTTGTGGTGGAGCTGTGCAAGTACTTCCTGTGCCAGGAATACCTGCCCTCCCAGATCACCATCCTCACCACCTACACCGGGCAGCTCTTCTGTCTGCGCAAACTCATGCCTGCCAAGACATTTGCTGGTGTCAAGGTCCACGTGGTGGACAAATACCAAGGGGAGGAGAACGACATCATCCTCCTCTCGCTAGTGCGCAGCAACCAGGAGGGCAAGGTGGGTTTTCTCCAGATACCCAACCGCATCTGCGTGGCCTTATCCCGCGCCAAGAAGGGGATGTATTGCATTGGAAACATGCAGATGCTGGCTAAGGTGCCCTTGTGGAGCAAGATCATCCATACCCTTCGAGAGAACAATCAAATAGGCCCTGCGATCCGGCTGTGCTGCCAGAACCACCCTGATACCCACACCTTAGTATCCAAAGCTTCTGACTTCCAAAAAGTGCCCGAAGGAGGCTGCAGCCTACCCTGTGAATTCCGGCTAGGCTGTGGGCACGTCTGCACCCGTGCCTGTCATCCCTATGACTCCTCGCACAAGGAGTTCCAGTGCATGAAGCCGTGCCAGAAGGTCATCTGCCAAGATGGGCATCGGTGCCCCCTTGTTTGCTTCCAGGAGTGTCAGCCTTGTCAGGTGAAGGTGCCCAAAGTCATTCTCCGGTGCGGCCATGAACAAATGGTCCCTTGTTCCATGCCAGAGTCAGATTTCTGCTGCCAAGAACCTTGCCCCAAGGTCCTGAAATGTGGGCACAGATGCAGCCACCCATGCGGTGAGGACTGTGTGCGGTTGTGTTCAGAAATGGTCACTGTGAAACTCAAGTGTGGACACAGCCAACAGGTGAAGTGTGGCCATGTGGAAGACCTCATGTATGACATGCCAGTCAAGTGCACCACCAAGTGTGGTGCCATCTTGGACTGCGGGCATCCTTGCCCCGGCTCCTGCCACAGCTGCTTCGAAGGGCGCTTCCATGAGCGCTGTCAGCAGCCCTGTAAGCGCCTGCTCATCTGCTCACACAAGTGCCAGGAGCCATGCACTGGCGAGTGCCCACCCTGCCAGCGGACCTGTCAGAACCGCTGTGTCCACAGCCAGTGCAAGAAGAAGTGTGGGGAACTGTGCAGCCCCTGCGTAGAACCCTGTGTCTGGCGCTGCCAGCACTACCAGTGTACCAAACTCTGCTCTGAGCCTTGTGACCGACCCCCGTGTTATGTGCCTTGTACCAAGTTGCTGGCTTGCGGCCACCCCTGCATTGGTTTGTGTGGAGAACCATGCCCCAAGAAGTGCCGTGTCTGCCACCAGGAAGAAGTCACCCAAATCTTCTTTGGCTTTGAGGATGAGCCAGATGCCCGGTTTGTACAGCTGGAAGACTGCAGCCACATCTTTGAGGTGCAAGCCCTGGACCGTTACATGAATGAGCAGAAGGATGATGAAGTTGCCATCAGGTTGAAGGTCTGCCCTATCTGCCAGGTGCCCATCCGCAAAAACCTGAGGTACGGAACCAGCATCAAACAGCGACTGGAAGAGATTGAAGTCGTCAAGGAAAAGATCCAGGGCTCAGCAGGAGAAATTGCAACCAGCCAGGAACAACTTAAGGCACTACTGGAGAAGAAGAACCTTCTCTACCAGCTACTCCCTGAAGACTTTCTGATGTTAGAAGAGAAGCTGGCCCAGAAGAATCTGTCAGTGAAGGACCTGGGCCTTATTGAGAATTATATCAGCTTCTACGACCACCTGGCTGGCCTATGGGATTCCCTGAAAAAAGTGCATGCCTTAGAACAAAACAAAGTGAGGACTCGATTAGGCCAGGTTCATGACTGGCTAGCCAAGAAGCGTCTGAGCTTCACCAGCCAGGAATTAGATGACCTCCAAAGTGAGATCCAGAGGCTCACGTACCTGGTGAACCTCCTGAGCCGCTGCAAGATGGCAGAGGGGAGGGTGAGAGGCAGCGTAGCAGAGGAGGTTTCCAGTGTCCGTAAGATCCTTGAGAAAACGTCCAAGTTCACCCGTGCCGATGACCAGCTTGTGCAGAAGAAGATGGAAGCTTTGAAAGCCACCCTTCCCTGCTCTGGCCTGGGCATCTCAGAGGAAGAACGAGTGCAGATCGTCAAGGCCATGGGTTTCCCTCGTGGCCACTGGTTCAAGTGCCCCAATGGCCACATCTACGTGATTAGCGATTGTGGGGGAGCCATGCAGAGGAGCACATGCCCTGACTGTAAGGAGGTGATCGGGGGCATAAATCATACTCTGGAAAGAAGCAATCAGCTTGCTTCTGAGATGGATGGAGCCCAGCACCCTGCCTGGTCTGACACAGCCAACAACCTGATGAACTTTGAGGAGATCCAGAGGATGATGTAGGAGGAGGGCTCACTGCTGCCTTTGGCCCTGGCTGCCACCTGGCTGGGGCTGGCTCCCTCATGAAGGAACAGAAGTTTGTTTTTTATTATTGTTCTTTAGTCTTAGCACCTGTTTAAGGGTCTACTTTTAGGGCTTGCCCACATTTGTTTCTAGATTTACCCCTGCGCTAGAGTAAGCACTTTACCTCCAGAACTGAGCAAAGTTAACAGATTTTTCCTCTTTATCTCTCCTACAAGTTAGTGGACAGACTGCCTGGAACACATTTGGGGCTTCCACCCAGGGCTACCTAGTGGTACCTCTGGGTCCTGACTCAGTCAGATGTATTTTCTGCAGTGCTCCAGAGGCAGGTAAGAGCTCTGCGAAGCAGGCTCATTCTAGTTGCCAGGCCCTAACTTGCAGACTAACTTCCATTCCAATAAACAGAAGCCCAGAGGAGTCGTTTATGAACTGCTTATCCTTTCAAGGAGCACAAGAATCCCTCCTCCCCTCCTCCCCTCCTCTTTGGGCACCCTCATTCCAGAGGACTGAGGCGTGTGAAAGGCAGACTTCACTGACGAATCCTGCCCCAGTTACAGTCACTGAGAGTGGGGGCAAGTGACTGACCGCAGCTGGGGGCTAATGCAGCAGGCCCAGGCTCCCTGAGGAGTGATCCCCATGCCTTTCCTGTGACTTGCACTTTGGGACGGTGGAGGTTTCTTTGCCTGCAGTAGGGGTTCCTTAGCCACACTGGTTCCCTGAGGCCCTGAATGGAACTAAAGTCAAGTTTGGTACCAGCAGCAGCTATCCAAAGTGTAATCCTTTGTCCCAACACCCTCTATTGCAGCTTTTGCCTGGGCAGGGTTAGCATGCCAGCAGCTTCTGCAGGTCCCAGATCTATACCAGAAGCCAGCCCCCAGGCCTGCTGCCTGCATACATATTCCCTCAGTCCAGTGTTTCCTAGAACTGACACTTAGTCATCTCAGGTCTTTCTAATGTTGGTGAGAAAAACATCCCTTTCCTATGTATGCATTTCCTTTTTGTCTTTACTATGCACTTTAGCCTATAAAGCCAATTAATAAAAACTATGATTGAGAAAAATCAGTGGTCCGTGTTTGTCCTGTTAAAAACAGCTCAGGCGGCTTGAGACAGTGAGGATGGGAATGGAGACACTTCCGACAAGGAGGCCATTCTTCTGTTTCTGTGGTATGGGTTTTTTTTAACTGCTAAGTCATTTTTAACTCCTGGTAAAAAATGTTTCAGCCTGTGCAAAAAAGGTATACTTGAAGTTTCCTTCCCTAGAGGCAATCCTGTTAACAGCTTCATGAGTCCTCCCAGAGATAATCAGTCCATGCATATGCAACATATAGCCCTTAAAAAGGTATGTAGTTCTGCACTTTGTTTTTTTAAAACTCCAACTCAGGGATCTTTCTTTAAGCACATACAGTCTGAACCACAGTCCATCTTGCGAGTGTGCTATTTACTAAACTGGAACCCTTTGTTGGCAACTTTTAGGCACAGCCTAAATGAATAGCACTGAACATAATCTTTAATGTTGAAGGTGTGTGCTACTGGATAACTAATTTTTTAGCTAGAGGGGAGGTCTATGTACTACTTGAGATTATATATGACATAAACTGCAATCACAGTCGTCTCAAGGAGTGTCCCCTAGCTTTCATCTACTTGTCAAAAGGACCTTTCATCGAGAAAAGGATGAGAAGCACCATCTGCAGGGTACAAGCTTTTTTTGTTTTGCAGCAAGGAGCTAATTTATCGCGCATACTTTGTCCCCTTTGAGCTTCCATCTCTCCAGTAGCACTTCCACATCACAGTAAAGAGTCAGGGTATACGTTCAGCATTCCAAAACCCTGAATTCCCAACTGCAAGTTTGCAAAGTTACTCCATCTTTCTAAGCCTCTGCTTCTTTATCTGCAAAGTGGGGATAAATAGTACCTGCTTCTAGAGGTGTAGTGAACTGAATGAGACAGTGCTCAGTACACAGGATGTCTGGTGCACAGCTGATGCTCAATAAATGACAGCCTTTGGTTCTAGGACATCAACAGAAGAGAACTTCTAGCAAGAATTTCCTCATTCCACATCCAGCTCCTCTACAAGCATACAGATGCATTCCAACTATACATGGCAGTGCCAAGCTAGTAAATGACAAAGACTGTGCTGTTGAGGGAAGAGACAGAGGAATAAGATACACACAGTTAGACTGGTTTCTTCACCCTCCCCAAAATACCTTCTTCCATTTGGTATATTCATTATATGAAAGCTAATCAGCAAGAAAGGTGCCTTGGCTGATAAGGATGCTCAGGAACCAGCTACATGCCACCATCACCCCCAACTTTTCCTTTTTAATGTACAAATGACACAGATTTATTAAAGTTTTAAAGCATTTTTTTTTTTTACAAACGGAGAAAAGAGACCAAGCCAGGATGACTTCCCAAAGGAAGGGATCTAAGAGCCGCTCCACGAGCTTCTTCAAGCCACCACGGCTACTTCCTCCTCTTGTATCTATGAAGAAAATGAGCAGAATAAAGACCACCCCCAAGACCAGAAAGAGGGAGGAGCTCACTTTCCAGGACAGGTTTCTTCTCCAACCCCACTCATAGCCTCTGGCATTCCAAAACTGCAAACAGTACCTGGAATTAGATTTAAAGTTTCCTCCTCGTCTCTGGTGGGGCAAGCCCAACTGTTTTCTTTCTTCAAAGGATGGGCTGTGAATGAGAAAAGACAACAAGATGTTGAACAAACCAGCAATGTCTCACCCCACCTGCTCCACCAGCTCCCACACAAAACAGCACCACAAACGCGTCATTTTCAGGGCCTGAGGTTCTAAACCTGTGTCTATTTCTGATAACGGGTTTTTAGAAGTCAAGGCCCAGCTTCAAAACAAGACTGGGAGAGGCCTTTCCTTCTAGGAAAACTACTTGGAAAACTTGGTCTACTCAGCCCCCAGCCGCAGCCCAGAGGATGTGGGGAGGAACAACATGCCCAAGAGCAGACCGGGATGCTTTGTTTGGGGTTCTGTCACTCCCCTGAGAGAAAGCTATTTCTGAACCAAAAATATGCCATGTCACCTCCAAGGCAGGAGAGTCTTAACACTTGTCTTAATTCTCACCCTGGACTGGCAGGGAGAGGGTAGATGGGAGCCCTTGAAATTATATATAGGCAGACCTCAGAGATACTGCAGGTCTGGTTCCAGACCACTGCAATGAAGTGAGTATTGAAATAAAGCAAGTCACACGGATTTTTTTGAGTTTCCTAGTGCATACAAGTTACGTCTACACTATACTACAGTCTATTAAGTGTGCATTATGTCTAAAAAAGCAATGCATGTGTCTTAATTAAAAAATACTCTATTGCTAAAAAATGCTAACTATCACCTGATGACACAAGATTGCCACAAACTTTCGGTTTGTATAAACTGCAATATCTGCGAAGTGCAATAAAACGAGATGTGTCTGTGGTATAAAGCTGTGGGTGTATAAGGAGTGGGAGTGGGGAAAGAGAGAAGGTTCAGAGCTTTCATCAGAAGACAGAGACCTCCAAGATGACTTAAAGTCCTACCCAGCTCGATATTTTTTCAAGGCCTTCTTGCTAGTGTTGGTGAGTTCTTCATCAAATACAGATTTCTTCACCTGCTTTTGCTTCTTCACTGTGCACAGAGAGAATGTATTAGACATGTCCTCTTTGGTCCAAACTCCTAAATCCCCTTAAGCTCAGGGTAATAGTTCCAAGTTCAGTGGATGCTCTGGCCTGATGTTTTACTGATATGGAAGCAAGACATCAGATCCCAGCAGAAAAGAGTTAAGGACTCAGAGTACCAGGTGTGAAGAACCACTCCAAAGGATGACTGCAGAGTCCAAAACTGGAATGGACCACCTAAATGTAAAATGAGCTGAAAACATCTTTGCTTCATTCTACTCTGACCCCCTCCTCCAAGTGGCAGCTGGTAAGGATTAGGCTCCAGAGTCAGAAAGGCCTGGATTCAAATCCTAGCTCTTCCTACTAACCATGGGGTCATTTGACCACTTGGAGCCAATAAAAGGACAGCTGTACACAGGTACATACTCACTACTCAAAAAACGTGGGCTCTTATCATCTTCCTCTTTTCCCCCTGACCACAAGCACAGGTATCAGGCAGAACCTTCCTACCAGCCCCTTCGGGCTTCCCATCTGCCTACCAGGGCCCCTCACTGGCTCCTCCTCAGGCATTGCTCGGGCCCGCTTGGCTCTGCGATTCCTCTTGGCCAGCCGCTCAGCAAACATCTGTGCCTTGAGGATTTCAAACTGGGACCTTTCCTCCGCCTCGGGAGAAAAATGACATGTGAGTATGGAACAGACCAGGCAGCGCTGACCCATGACCCTGGGCAGGGACCCAACTCCAGAGGGGAGCCACTCACTGTCATCTCCCCTTTTTTCTTGGCTTCCTTTATAAACTTCTTCCTTTTCTTCTTTCCTCTTAAGGCTAAGTCAAACTCCTGCAGAGCCTTGGCAACTGGGATGGGAAGAGAGTATGAGATTTCAGGTACCATTTTATAAAATCTTTTTTTAAACTTACAATAAGAAGTACACATATTTTAAATTGGTACTTAAGGGCTTATATATGTATCTAAATAAACATCTTCCTTACTTTTAATTGTGGCAAAATATATGTAACATACAATTTGCCATTTTACCCATTCTTAAGTGTACAATTCAGTACCATTAATTACATTCACAATATTGTACAACCATCACTGTTCTCTGTTTCTAAAACTTTTTCATTATCCCAAACAGAAGCTCTGTAGGCATTGAGTAATAACTCCCTCCCCATAACCCCTGGTGATACTCTGTTCTACTTTCTGTGTCTATGAATTCGCCTATCTAGGTACCTCATTTAAGTGGAATGACAGATGTTTGTCCCTTTGTGTCTGGATGACTTCACTGAGCATGTTTTCAAGGTTCATACTTGTAGCAGTATGAGAACTTCATCACGGCTGAATCATACATCCCACTGTACGTACATACCACATTCTGTGTATCCATTCATCTGTTGATGGACATGGGTTGTGTCCACCCTTTGGCTATTGTGAGTAATGCTTCAGTGAACACCGGCATACAAGGATTCGCTTAGCTTCCTGTTTTCAATTCTTTTGGGTATAGAACCAGGAGAGGAATTGCTGGGCCCAACGATAATTCTATTTTTAGCTTTTTGAGGAACCTCCCTGACATACTTTTTTCCTTCTTCCTCTCTTCTTTGGTTTGGAACCAGCTCCTCTCAGGCTCTGGGTTCGGAGCCTCCTTCCCCTTCTCCAGGAGCCGCTGTGCTGTGTTGATCTGTGGGGACAACAAAAGGGTGAAACTTGCATCTGATGATAATATAACACGGCAGCTGCACGAGGAGCCAGTCTGCAAATGCCTGGGGCTCTGATGAGCCTTTTGGCAAACAGCATTTCAGAAAGGCAGACCTGCAGGGGCCCATGCAGTCTGCCTACAAGCAGCATGGTGGACCAGAGCGCTCCCCACAGCCTCACCTGGGCTTCAGACTTTTGCATCTCTTTCTCTTCAGCCTCTAATTGCAGAACTGCATACACGTCTTTCTCCATTTTCTCAATCTTGTCCCGGAACTTGAGGATGACATCTCAAGGGAAGAGAACAAAAGAAATTTTAAAATAAGGATGAATATAGTGTAGCTGATAAAAATACGGCAGATGGGTATTCAGTGACATAGAAAACTGAGGTTTTTTAATGTATGACTTCTCTGCTTAACACCTTCGCAAAGGCTTCCTGATATTCCCAGAATAAATTCCAAACTCCTAAATGTGGCTCCTGCCTACCTCTCTGACCTCTGTGTCCCCCTTGCTCACCATGCCCTGGACCCTCTGGCCTTCCTTCTCTTACTCCCACACCAAGTGTGTTCACATCTCAGAGGCTTTGCCCTGGTTTTCTCTGCTGGACACACTCTGTCCCCAGACCACCCATGGCTGACTCATCCTTATCATCCAGGACTCAGTTCAAATGCCATCTGTTCAAGGCCTGTCCTCAACAGCGTTTCTAAAGGAGGCACTTCTCATGTCGTTCTCAATCACATCGACTATTAGCTTATTCATTGTCTTTCCCCATCAGAGTATCAGCTGTTTTGTTTCCTGCTGTATCCCCAATACGTAAACTAGAATAAACAGCAACAGATTGAATAAATTAAGTGAAAAATTTTTAAATGAAAAGGAAAAAAAAGAACCTATGAATGGAAGAAAAGGTCTGCAAAGCTATGTAACTAAATGCTAAGTGGTGAGCTCTTTCACATATAATTACATTTTTGCTCTTATTTGATTTACTTATTTCCAACACTGATTACATATTATTTTTGTAATTAAAAGAAATTTCTTAAGGATGTACTTTATATAACCCCTATGGATGAGAACAACAAATAGAATGAACGATATCTAAAAAGAATTAGTGTGGACCCCCTCCCCACCCTCTGCCCCGACTGAGAGGAAGGAGGGGAGGAGTTAGTGGGGATGTTGCCTCAAGAAGAGACCTTCTCTTCCCAAAGGCCAGCAAACAGCTACGAGTAGGGCACTTAGGGCACAAGTCTTTCCTCACTCCCTTTCACTCACAGAGAGGCTGAAGCCTAGAGAGGCCAGGGGAGACCTGCCCATGGCCTCACAGCAAGGAAGTGGCAGAGCTGGGGTTCAGATCTGGCTCCTAACTGCAACGCACACTCACCTGTTATCCTCTGCTCCCCCCATCCCATCTGATCTAGGACACTGCCCCACGCATCCAAACCCCCTGAGCTGCTGCACTGATGCCTGCTGACCTTGGGGCAGGATCCGGGCCTTCACAGGGGCCTTGGCAGCCTTTACAATCTCCTTCAGCATCTTCCGCTCTTCTTCCCCCACCAGAGAGACCGAGCGCCCAGCCCGGCCAGCACGAGCTGTTCGACCTACCCGGTGAACATAATGCTTAATGGTGTTGGGCATCGTGAAGTTGATGACCTGGAAGACCAAAGTGAAGCATCAGTCAGACCCGGAGTCGGCAGAGACAGGGTGACATGAGGAGGCAAAAGGACTTCCACCAAAAGCTCAAGGAGGATGAGACCTACTCACCGTTTTCACCCCCTCGATGTCAAGTCCACGGGCTGCTACATCTGTGGCCACGAGGATATCAATCTGTTCATCCTTAAAGCGCCTGAAAATAACCACAAACTTGTGGCTGGATATCTGACCCCAGTACTCTGCAGGGGCCTGAGCCAGCAGAGAGAACACAAACCCTTCCGGAGTCAAGCAGAAGAGTCTAGACCATCACAGTGAGGACAGATCCTAAATGTCATCCCCTCCAATACTTACAAGCCCCCTAAACATCCCACAACACAGAGCAAGCGTAGTTTTCTGCACATCACTTTAAGCAGCAATTCCTACAAATACAGAAGTTTGGGAACCACAAAGCTAGACTATGGGAAGTAGAATATGCAAATATCTCAGCATTCAAAACAGCCTTTCTTTAAGAAACAACACTCAGCTGCCTACAATGAATATGCATAGGTGGAGAGTTCTAAAGGGTTCCTCCTTGCCTACCAAGGTGACTCAGTTCTCCAAGAAGTAAACAAGGAATCACATGAAAAAGCACAGGGCCTGGAATTTGATTCCAGATCTCGTTCTAGCAGACCCAGGCATGGGCACTCTCTGGAAAAGCTGCAGAAGTCAGAACGTGTGCTGCAGCTTCCCAGGTCAGAATTTCCGGCTGTGATCCCAGCAGCTCCCACACTCAGGCCCTGGGGCAAGACTATCGTTTTCTACAAAGTCCAAGTTCTGAATATATCTAGACATGAGCTTACAATGGTTAGGCTAAAATGTCTGAAATGAGGAACTGTGCTATGTCCCCTGCTATTGCTCTAACACGACCTCTGGGTAGTATTTTCCCTCGGGAATGAAGAGGGCCCTCTCTGAAGGATGGCTAGGAGCCTCAGCCCCCCCAGACTTTACCGGAGGGCCTCCAACCGCTGCGTCTGTGACAGGTTGCCGTGGAGCTCGCCCACCTGCAGTCCCATGAGCCCCAGGAGGATGTGCATGCGGTGGGCCTGCTTCTTGGTCTGGGTGAACAGCATCACATGGTCGGTGAAGGTTCTCATCAACAGAGCTGCCAGGGAGAGAAAAGTGAGCCGGCAGCCGCCTCCAACACATACTCCCTCCTCGGCTGCAAACTGGTTGCTGTGCCTGGCATGGGGGAGGCAGGTGAGGTCCCTGCTTGTGGCGCTCCCACTCCTGGGCAGAGACAGGGAAGCCAATTCCCAGTTCTTGAGGGGGATAAATGCCATGAGAGAGTTAAGAGAAGATGGGGCGGCTTCAGGGCTGACTTTTCCTGAAGAGGTGACATTAGGCTGAATGACAAGACAGGCTCATCCATGAGAAGACTTGGGGGGAGATTCCAGGCACAGGAAAGAGCAAACATAAAAGGCCCCATAAAACATAAAAGCTTGGTGGGTTTGAAAAGCGAAAACAGGTGAGTGTGGCTGGAGCACCATGAGCTGAGGTGCTAAGGCCAGGGCTCTAGGCAGGCAGGGGGCTCCACGCAGGCAGGGGCAAGTCTCAGAGCATCTTATGGAACTCGCTAGGGAGCGTGGATTTCAGCCTAAGAGTAACGCAAGACACTAGAGGGTTTTAAATAGCAAAGGAACAGGAGCGAATGCTCGATTATAAATGGTCCTTTGGAATGATCTGCAGTGTGGAGACGGGGCTACCAAGGGACAGGGTGGAAGCAGACAGCCAGGTAAGAGGCTGCTGCAATAATCAGGCAACACAGTAGTGGCCGGGATGGAGGGCCAGAGGGCCAGCTGCGGGGAGGTGGGTAGTTCAGCAGGATATAAAGAGGACTGGATGGTGGGAGGGAGGGGACTCACTGAAAGAAAGGGAGGAAGAACTAGTGAAGGTGAGGGGCAGCCGGGCAGCAGTATCACACTGAGTTAGGGGGTACTGGATGGAGGGGGCATCCGGGGACAACCACCCGGGGGGCCGAGTGCCCCACCCTGCTCAGCCCCACCCTGGGCTTTCACCTGCCACAACAGCTTCCCGGTCCCCTTCCCGAGTTGGCCGGATCCGGATGAACTCCTGTCGCAGGAAGGGGGCCACGTCCGTGTTGCTGTTCACAAATATCCGCACGGGGTTCTTCAAGGAGACAGAAGCCAGATCTTTCACCTGCCAGGCACAAAGACAGGGATGCTCACCGGCCTGCCAGGAGGCGAGGAAGAAAGCAAGCCCCTGCCACAGCCCAGCCAGCCCTGGGGGCCTCTGCACTGTCCTTCCACTCCCTGCCCGGCTCCCCACAGCCCACCTCATCCGTCATTGTGGCTGAGAAGAGCATGGTCTGGCGGTGATGGGAACACATTCGGATGATCTCCTTCATCTGTTCCTCAAAGTACTCGTCCAGCATCCTGGTGGGCAGGGGAGGGGAGGAATCAGAGAAATGCACTGAGCTCGAGGCTATCTCAAGCAGAAAACACCAGCCAGGCGATGTTTGGATACTACCAATGGTTATGTTCCAGGCTCATTTATTTACTTATTTTACTAGTGTTATCTTAGCTTTTTACCAAGATTCACCCAGAATTATCATTTGGCCACTTTTGCTTTATCTTTCTTTTGCTCAACTGTATGCTGCAGATATCACGACCCTTGACCCCTAAATATTTCAGCACATCTTTCCTAAAAACAATGACCTTCTCCTACATGTGCAATGTCATTATCACACTCAAGAAATTCAAGTGTCTGAATATTACCTAAAGCAAAGTACAGTCTATATTCAAATTTCCTTAACTGTCCCAAAGATGTCATCTTACAGCTGTCTTATTTTTTTAGTCCAGTAATCAAAGTTCCTACATTGTACTTCGTTGTCATGTCTCTTTAGTCTCCTTAGTCTAGAAAGTCCCCTCACGCTTTTCCACACTCTGCATCTAATTATTTCCCAGTGACTAGATTCAACAATCAGTGCTGGGACAACGTGCGCAGATGCAGCCGTGAACTTCTCTCTCAATCCACCCTGAGACAGATCGTCAGTCTGTTTCAGTGGATGTGAGTTTGGCCCCTTGGTTAAGGTGGTGTCTGCCAGCTCTCTCCCCTGGTAAAGGCACCTTTGTTTTTGCAGGTAATAATAATCTGTGAGATTGCTTTGACTCCAGTTTTTTCAACTGATCCAATCCTTGACTGTTTCTCCTCCAGTTCAGGCTCCAGGAGGATCAGGTACCACACTTAGTTGTCATGTCTCCTTGGTCTCCTTAATCTGAAATTTTCCATAGGTGTTGACATTTTTGATATTTAAAACCTAAATCAGATGGTGTTCCCTAGGCTTAGAATGATCTCCTTTACCTCCTTCAGGCCTCAAGAATGGTCAAGAGGGCCAATCAGTTATTCAACACCAACTGAGCATCTGCTAGATTCCAGACACAGCCCTGGGCACTGGGATGTGGCAGCAAGCAGCGCAAAGCCGGCCCTTCTCGAACATGAAGTTCTGGGGAGAGGAGGGACACAGCCACCCCACGAGCATTCAGGTAACAGTGCAAGGGGTCAAGGAGGTGTAGCACCTTGGACAACGTAAGGCAGGAAGGGAAGGGTGAGATGATGGTATGAGGGGAGGGCAGAAACTGTTATAGGGAGTGGCCAGCAGAGGACCCTCAGGTAAGTGACAACTGGAGCAGAAACCTGGCGAGGTAAAGGAGGTCATTTCAAGCTGAGGAAATGACAAGAGCAGAAGAGAAGCCCTAAAGTAGGCGTGTGCAGACGGGATTGACCAGTGGATGTCCTGGGTAGGGGGTGAAAATGAGACAAGGATGGTACTGAAGAATTTTGGCCTGAACAACAGAACGACAGATCTGCCCTTCACTGGGATGGGAAGAAGGGGAGAGGCATAGAGGATAAGAAGATGGGTTAAGGATCCGGTTAGTGTGGAGATGCTTCAAGTTGAGAGTGAACTTGAACAGGCTTCTTTTCCCTGCCACCTCCACATTAGTCCAGTTCATTAAGAGTTCATCCTGTTACGTCGTGAAGGAAAAGGTGAGCTGATGGGACACAAGTGAGAGAAAGGCAAGAAGAGAGAGAGGGAGGGAGAGAGAAGGAAGAAGTAGGGAAGGAGAGAGGGAGTCCCCATCACAGTACTAGAGGCTGTTTGTTGACTCCTCGCTAGGCACTGGCACTTTACCAGAGTTACTCCTTGGATCCTCAACACCATGAGATGGGTACTTATCCACACTTACAAACAAGAAAAGGTTTTGCTTTGAGAATCTAAATAACATTTCCCAATTTCAGGAAGAGGCAGAGTCCAAATTAGACTTACCTTCCCTCTTAACCATCACATTACGGAAAGGGACAGAAAGAGAGCAGGATAATCCGGGCTAAGATGGACAAAGGTGCACGTGAGCAGCTGAACTGGTGAGAGCATGCAGGAGAATGTGGAGTGCAGGTTCCCATCAGGGCTGTGGCTCTTGGGACCCCACCATGTCAGGTGTACCTGTCAGCCTCATCCAGGATGAGCACCTCGATGCTGCTCAGGTGGAAGGAAGGGCAGTTGTGGAGGTGATCGATGAGCCGGCCCGGGGTGGCGATGAGAATGTCAGGCGCGGCCCGAAGGGCTGCTTCCTGAGACTTCACGTCTAGGCCACCTGCAAAGGGAAGAGCCCACCAGGTGGCCAGCTGAGTCATTCACCAGTACTGATGAGCAAATGGCAGAGCACAAGACTGACAAAGGCCCCGCTCATGTGGATTTTACAATACACTGGGAGAGACAGGTTATTTAATTACAATTGTGCTAAGTGCGAAAAGCAAAAAAGATGATGATACAAAGGCACTTCCAATTAGAACGATTCAACCATCCAAGGACTGAGAGAAGCAGCTGCGAAACTGCTACCTTTCCACGTCGCCTACAGCTCCCACCACATAAGGAGGATAAAATGAAGGTTAGTTTATGGTCTCATATAATACCATCAGAAAAATTCTGCCGCAAATAATATTTGATTCATTACTCATGCCAAGCAAAAATTATATCCTAAATTTGCTCAGTACCAAGAAAAAATTTTTTTTCATAATTTTGAAATATCATTTTGTAAGGCTGCAAACCACCTCCCATCTCCCCACTATTTACTATGAAACCTTGTCATCTGGTTTTTTGTTTTCTATTTATTAATTGAATTATAGTCAGTTACAATGTGTCATCTGGTTCTTAAGTGGATTCATTCACAAATAGGCTTTCCTGGCCCCCATCACCCTCAGACAGTGGGGCACATCCATCTTCCACATGCTAAGTCTCTCAGGGCAGCCAGCCCTCCCTCAGACACTCACCCACAGCCAGGCAGGTGGTGATGCTGCAGAACTGGGCCAGCTGCTTGGTGACGGAGTGTACCTGGATGCCCAGTTCCCGGGTGGGAACCAGCACCAGCACGCGGGTCACTGGAGCCTGGCGGGGTTTGTAGATCAGACGCTCCAAGACGGGCAAGGCAAAAGCTGCAGTTTTACCTGGAGGGAAGGGCAGCAGGACAGCAATGAGAAGAGCTTCGGTCCCTCCCAGGTTCAAGTTTTCACCTGCGCACAGAAAACCTACATCTCTGCTCAGAGGGAAGTGAAGCCACTTATTTTTCATAAAACCTTTTTCTGATTTTTATACCATGTGGTTAATGTAAAAAGTCTGAGAAATACAAAAAATAATAATAATAATAATAAAAATCACCCACAGTTCAGCCAACCATAGATAAGAATGAACGTAATGGTATCTATATTATCAATCTTTTTTTAATTGAAATGTAAAAATATAAATTTTAATAGAATAGCACTATATATTCTGTTTAGTAACTTCCCTTTTTAAAAAAACTTAACATGTATTTTCCTATTTAAGTATTCTTTACTTTCTTAAATTGGTTGGACAGTATCCTAGTCCATGACTATTTCTCTTCTATTCTATTACATGAGTGTATAGTTACCTGTACTAACATACAATGTTGTGATAAACAGCCCTTTTATAAAATATTTACTGCTATGACGGGGCCTATAATGGGAGTGACAGGTGGTCACGGTCACAGACACGCCCTGATAGGATTAAATAAAGATGACCTTCACCAGACCCTCTGAAACCTGTGACCTGTGACTGTTCTATTTTTAAAAAGTAGAGGTTTTAAAGGAATAGAAAAATATATATGAAGTTTTTTAAAAAAGGAGAGTTACTTATCTGAGAAAGCCTTAGTACTAGGCTCCGAAAAATGAGTTTATAAATCTGATGGTTATTTGAAAGAATTCTGTGAAAATATATTGGAAAAAAATGTGGTAAAAGCTGTATGAAAAAGTGTTAGTTTTTTTCCTTTTTATGCTTGATCTGATTTGAACATTTACGGTTAGAAAGTACATTGTGAAAATCAACTTATATATTTTACAAATAAAGAAGTGTATTTTTTATAAAAGTAGAAAAAAAAGGAAGTTACGATACAGAATATATAATCTTTATCGCATTAAAATTTATGTGTGCATATTTAGCAAAGTGGCTTCTTGGTAAGTCAACCTAGAGCCTACTCTGTGTTGAACATCCTCCTGCCTCCTCCTCTCCCGCCCCCACCCCCAAGTCCCTATCCTTTTCACCTGTCCCAGTGGCTGCACAGGCACAGATGTCCTTCCCCAACAGACCCACAGGTATGCATGCCTTCTGGATCGGGGTGGGCTGCTTGAAGCCCATGGCAGTGATGGCCTGAAGAGAAAAGACAGGGTCAGACAGGAGGGGCAAGGGGAGTCTCACATGAAGCAAACAAGGCAGGTTTCCAAACAGGTTTCAATCCCCCTCAGCCACTCAGTCCACCTACTGTGTGTGAGAAGCTATTCTAGGTACTGAGGATATAGCAGTAAACAAAAGAAATAGCAACTCTGCCCTTAGGAATCTTAGAATCTGGTAGAAAAAAACAAACATACCTCCTAAAAAGGTAAATGCTACGGAGAAGGCTACAGCAGTCGAAGGGCCTGCTGGAGGGCAGGAGGGGAGGGGTGAGTGCAATTTACAGCAGGGTTGTTAGGGAAGAGGACTGAGCAAGGGACCAAGGAGAACCCTGAAAGATGTGAGGAGCACCTCAAGCAGATTTCTGGAACGACCTTCCAGGCACAAGGAATCACAAAGTGCAAAGGCCCTGAGGAAGAAGACGCCTGACCTGTTTGAGGGCCACTGAGGAGGCCAGTGCGGCCAGAGCAGAGTGAGCACTAAAATACATCATCAGAGGGGACCACATGGGGCAGGGCCATACAGGGCAAGACAGAACATGTGTGTAGGGTTCTCTGACAGCTGTGTGCACAACAGAGTTTAGGAGGCGAAGAGTGCAGTTTTGGGCAGGGAGCCCAGTTACATGGAGACTGCAAGAATCCCATGGCTGACAAAAGAAGCCACTACCTTCAGAAGAGGGCGGGAAAGGTTCATGTCCTGGAATGAGAGATTTTCATCATACTGAGATGCATCTTCAAAAAATCCTCCTGCCTCCTGCACCAGAAAATCAAAAGACAGAATAAGAATTCAGCAAAAAGGGCTCAAGAAAACTAAATGACCTCAAAATCCTTTCAGGTTGTAAAAACAAGCTGCACACTGTTATCCAAGCCCACGCTCACCTGTCCTTTCTTCTTCTTCTTCCGCTCCTTCACTTTGAGGGTATCTATGGAGAAAACGAGAGCTGATAATCAGGGCTCATATTTATTGAGGACTCACAGTCTGCTGGACATGGACCTAAGTGTGGGATGTGGATGGACACCTCACTGAATCCACGCCAAGACCTGGGGAGCTACTGTCATCAGCATCACCCCACAGATGAGGACGTCGTGCAGCTGCGCAGGTCAGTCACTCATCCAAGGTCAGACAGGAAACAAACTCAGCAAGTTCCAGAGACCAGGCTCTCAACCACTGTGCTATATAATGATGCTTTAGCACTCATTTCTGCAAGAAACATTTACGGAGCACTCATTATGCGGCTGGACCCATCTGAGGTGGGATGTGGGGGACCTAGCACCCCAAATAAGTTGGAGTCATAGGGGTGCCAGCAGCTGGGTATGACTGGAGATGAGGAAAAGAGCAAACTCTGCCTGCAAAGTACAACCACCCTAACAAAATCCCAAGAAAAAAAGAAAAGCTAAAAGAACGGAGTGCAGTATGGAGATCTTACGTGTAACTGTGCAGAAGAGCATAGAATAGCCTACAAAGGAAAGGCAAACAAACACTTCCCAACTTCCTGTCCCCATTTCTGACAGCATCACCTACCTGCTTTGGTGAGGATGTTCTCATCACCTGACGAGTAGTCACTCTCTGATTCTTCATCTTCTGAGCCTTCCTCATCTTTCCCTTCGAGGTCTTCCTGCTCCTCTGGTTCAGAACCCTCCTTCACTTCTTTCTCTTTCTCCAACTTCTCAGACTTGGCTTCTTTAGCCTAGAAAAAAAAAAAACTGTAATAAAGCAAGGCAACTACAAGCTTTAAGGAAATCCAGAATCTACAAAGAGCAACATTATATTCCCCAGCCTGCAAGAATACTATGCAGATTCCTAGTGAATATTAACCAGACACACAGAGGAGCCTGCCTTTACCAGCCTCACTCCAACCCAGGCTCAGAGAGAAACGGTGGGGTCGTGCTGAGAGTAAAGCTCAGGGCTTTACTTACAAAGAGAAGTAACTGTTTTGCTTACTCACTTCTGTTTTCCTTTTCTTTCGAACCTTTTCAATCTTCTCATCTAATGTCGTGGCTGCCCTCTGCAGAAAAAAATAAAGAGATGAAAAAGAAACAGACATATGGGAAAGAGGCAAGGCAAGGTTCTCTGAAGGCAGTGTCTCATATTAATATAGGAAATGCTTGTTTGTCCTTGGACAGATTAATCAATCTGTAGATTATGAACACACAAAAAATTAAATAAATTATCTGTTTGTGAAAAAACTTTAGATTACTTGGAACCAGTAAGAACATCCACATTTCAGAAGGTGTTTACTATTCAGAATGATACAATGACCAAGAGATGTCACATTATATCTGAATGCTACTTAGAAAAACTCTTCCCCTTGCCAGTCAGACATAATTTAGCCTCTCAAATAGAACGTTGAAATCTGAGCAAATTCAGGTAATACTGGATATTGCTAAAACTTAAGAAAAAGAAGAGGTTAAGTAATGGTAGGCCCATTTTACGCATGTTCAAAGCACCCTAAACTGCTAAGGCATTTACCACAGCTACAATTAACTGTGTAATTACTTGTCTAGTCATTTCCAAGCCTGCTAGAGTATAAGCTTTATAAGGCCAAGACTTTAATTACATGGGGGTCCATATGAAAAGAAAAAACATCCTCTCAAGATGACATGACCTTGAAAAGACAATGCTGCTTTATTTCAGTCAGAACAAGGACCAGCAGAGTCTGGATTAAACTGCTCTGAGCAGGCAATATTTCTCTTGGAAGTGCATGAAATCAAAAATAACTTTCACACATCATCTGCTTATTTATTAACCAGACTCAAAGAAAAGCATGGGATCGGCAAACAAGCAGATGACAGTGACGTTTGTGGCTGTGCTGTGTGGGAACCAGGGACCCTAAACAGTAAGGCCACGTGATGTCACCTGGCAAGTGACAAAGAATGACAGTATCTGTGGGGCAGAGTCTAGATGTATCAAAAACTACTACCAAGGATACCTACTAGATGGTTCTTTGTTACAAACCGACATTAAAAAAGATTTCTTTCTAATAATCAAAACAAGGAGTGAACAGCTGAAAAAGAGACCATTTAACATAGCTATGTCCATGTTTTAAGTCAAGCAATTTATATGTAACATTTGGTATTCCTAAACCACTGGACCCTGCAACCCACTGCCCAATCTTAATAGCCCACGGCCTAGAGCTGCCTATCACTATCAGTCTCACCTTCTTCTTGAGCTGGCTCATGACGTCAGCCATGGCCCAACTGCCATCGTACATCCCCGCCTTCTCAGTGAAAACAAAGTCAGGGTTGAAATCGGCACTGCGGTTCTTCTGCAAGGCTTTCTGCTTTCTGCCCAGCACAATGGGCCCCTGGGAAGAGGGAGAAGCAAATGACTGTGGGACTGAGATGAAAGAACACTAGGAAAAGAAGGAAATGAGGATATCCAATAAGAGAACAGAAATATACAAGGCAAAAACAGACAGATGACAAGAAGCAGCAGACCAACCTACAGTTGTCCTGGGAGATTTTTTACACACCTCACTAACTGACACATCAAGCAGAAAACAAATGGATAAGTCTGTAGAAAATCTGAACAACACAATTAATAAGCTTCATTCCAATGAACATAGAACACTGCACTGGAGAATGCACATTCTTTCTAAGCACATATGGAATAGTAGCAGAAATGAATCACACAGTAGGCCTTTTAAGCAAATCTCCAGTAAGTTCCCCCCAAGTCAATATTATATAGACTCTGTTCTCTGACCACAACTTAATTAAATTAAAACTCAATAACAAAACAAAAAATAACTTTAAAAACTCATACATTTGGAAACTGGAAAGGAAGGGGGACTGGCTGAACTGTGGCTTCAGGAGGATAAACTGAGAAGAAAAAGCCCTGAGAACTAAAAAGTGCTATACTGACATTTTTTTTCTTACCTGAGTTAAACAATCTCATAAGAACTCTGACTCAAAACTTTATTACTAATAATAATTCTATATCATTTCTCTCGTGCCTAGTTTAACTACCAATGGTTGCATAGCACTTCATACTTGGAGTTTTGCATTGTCATTTGCCAAATTTGCTTCAGTCCTTTTCTGTGGTGGTTTTCCATTCAAGAAGTGAAAAGATCACTCGGTTGCTAAGTGGAAAATACACTTACAGGGGTGGCAAGAGAAAGTGCTAGAGACCAGGTATGTTTGGGCTGTGGGTATTCAGGTGCAAGATGGCAGTGGCTTGGACTAGGGAAAAGTGTGGACTGAGAGGGGAAGAAGCTTAAGGGAGATCCTTGAGCTAGCCTGCAAAACACTGGTGGGGAGAAAGGATGAAGAAGCTGAATGACTCTAAGATTTCTCCACTGAGATGAAGCAGGTGGGGAGGGGGAGGAAGATCAGAGTTCAGCTTTGGAAAAGTTGAATTTTAGAGGCCAAGGGACATCGAAACGGAGGTGTCCTTGGGCAGATGAGGCCGCAGAAGAGAAATCACCTGAGCTGGATCCTTATAAAGGGTGAGTATACCTTTTCGTGACACTGATCCCCTTTTAACTGCCATACTGTTTAACATCTCTAACTCCCCACCTCAACATAAGCTTCAGGAGAGTGGTGTTCTTTGCCCATCTTGTTCACTGCTGTGTCCTGATGCTTAACACTTGGTGTAGCACGTGTAAATATTCAATAAGTACTGACTTATGAACGCATGGATAACCAGGGCTCCTTGAGTAGGACCCAGGACTGACTCTAGATCTCTATGACACCGACCCTGGATTACATATCAGTTCAGTGAATGGGTATTGAGTTCACCAAGGCAACATGGAATGGCACGGGCACAGGCGAGGTGAGGAAAAGCTAGTGGCGAGCAAATTGAGGAGGATCTGGGGGGTCCGAGTGAGACCCAGGCACACCTGCCGGCCTGACAGAGGCTGCTGAGCACTTGGGGCAGGGGCCTGAAGCTTCACGGGGAAGGGAAGCGGTCAAGGACATCGACTGCCCGCCGCCGCGCTCCCACCCGCGATAGCTCTTACCTCCTCCTCCTCGTCTTCGGAGTCAGTCTCGGGCTCCACTGGCACCTCATCATCGTCGCCTATGGTCCCGATTAAACCCAGCTCCGCAAGCATGTTGCCTCAACAGCCACTTCCGGAAACCAGCGCGGTGCGCCGTCAGGCCCTCAGAGTTCCGCGGCCTCCGCGTCGTCACCGCGCATGTGCTGACACCACTTCCGTTTGGAGGCCGCCCCTACCGTGCACTCCCCCCCCAACTCTTGCAGAGCGCATGCGGCAAGTTGGGGCGTGGTTTTGTGTGACGCTCTCAAAGGGCGGGGTTTGTGTTAAATAAATTCTATTATCTTGGTGCTCAGAAAGCGGTGAGACGGTTGGAGAAGTGTGCGAGGTGTGGAGGAGGAAGTCTAAAGAGGTGCGTGGATAAGCTCTGTATTTATGTACAAAAAATTGTGTCAGGAAAGTCAATAAACGTTAGCAGTGATTGTCTCTAGATGGTAGGATTATAAGTGATTTCCATTTTCTTTTTAGATTTTTTCCCACAATAAACACCTATTTTCATAAAAAAAAAAAACTTAAGTACTTCTACACTTATTAACTAACTTAATCCTCACGGCAACCCTAGCAAATGGTACCATTACTGTCACCCTTTTACAGATGAAGAAACTGAGGCACATAGACATTCCCAAGATCACAGAACCACGTACTTAGGGATTATAACCCAAGCATTGGCTCCAGGGTCCCTAGGAAAGTAGATCTCACAGCTTAACAGGAACTTTTCCTCTCTTTTCTGCCTGTGGAAATCTTACTGACTTAACTTTCCCTAAGCACCACCCTCTACATGAAGTCTTCCTGGACTACCTATCTTCCTTCGTAGCTGTTTGCTCTTTCCATGTCAGCACTTTCTACTTGCCACAGAGTTGTAGTTGTCTCACAAAAAATTCATGTTTTTAAAAACTATTTATAAGTGTACCATTCATTGGTGTTTGGTACACTCACCATGTTGTACAACCATCATTACTGTATGTTTCCCAGACTTTTTCATGAGCTCAAACAGAAGCCCTGTTAACTGTTAAGCAATAACTCCCCATTCTCCTCTTTCCCCAGTTCTTGGTAACCTCTAATCTACTTTCTGTCTCTCTGAATTTGCCTGTTCTAGATATTTCATGAAAACTGAAATATACAATATTTGTTCTTTTTTGTCTGGCTTATTATACTTAGCATAGGGTTTTCAAAGTTCTATCTTGTAGCTTGTGTTAGAACTTCATTATGGCTGAATAATGTTCTATGGGATGGATCTACCACATTTTGTTTATCCATTTCATCCGTCAATAGACACTTGAGTTGTTTCTGCCTTTTGGCTATTGTAAATAATACTGTAATGAACATTGGTGTGCATGGATCTATTTGAATTCCTGTTTTCAATTATTTTGAGTATATACCTAAGAGTGAAATTGCTGGGTCATATGGTAACTTTATGTTTAGCTTTTTGAGGAGCCACCAAAATGTTTTCCACAGTGGCTACACCGTTTTACATTCCTACCAGTAATGTCTGAGTGTTTCAATTACTCCACATTCTTGCCAACATGTTTGTTTATTTGTTGTTACAGCCTCAGATATCTTTTAATAGTGGTTGTGATGGTGATGAGTTTCATATTCTGGCATCAGATGCAGTCTTGTGAATAAAGAACACCTACCACGTGGGGGGAGGGTATAGCTCAGTGGTAGAGCACATGCTTAGCATGCATGAGGTCCTGGGTTCAACCCCCAGTACCTCCATTAAAAAATACATACATAAATAAATAAATGTAATTACCTTCCCCCACAAAAACAAAAACAAGAATTCCTACTACTTAGTTGAGTGTTAGTGTCTAGACTAATGTTTCTTTTTTTAATTTTCTTTTTTTTAAATTGAAGTATAGTTGATTTATAATATTGTGTTAGTTTCAGGTATATAGCATAGCGATTCAGTATTTTTGCAGATTATACTCCATTATAGGTTATTATAAGATAAGGGGTATAATTCCCTGTGCTGTATAGTATGTCCTTGTTGCTTACCTATTTGATATATAGTAGTTTGTATCTGTTAATCCCATACCTCCAATTTGTCCCTCCTCCCTTCCCTCTCCCCTTTGGTAACTACCAGTTTGTTTACTTTATCTGTGATTCTGTTTCTGTTTTGCTTATACATTCACTTGTATTATTTTAAAATTCCCCATATAAGTGGTATTCTACAGTATTTGTCTTTCTCTGCCTGATGTATTTCACTAAGCATAATATTCTCTAGGTCCATCCACGTTGCTGCAAATGGCAGTATTTCATTCTTTTTTATGGCTGAGTAACCAATGTCTCTTCAACTAGAGATAATAATGGCCTCTCATAAACACAAAAAAACCCTCATAAGCACATAAATACAAAATTTTTAATACAGTTATGGGGGCCTCCTCAGCCTCCTGATGTCCATACAATCATCCCAAGTAAACGCTCTTGCTCCAGACAATGTGCAGCAGAGGCTCCATCTGATTCACCTTCTGTCCACTTCTCTTCACCTCTGCCACCACCACCTATTTCCTCACAACTGGGTGTCTGCAACAGCCTCCCACTGATCTCCCTGATTGTGCCCTTGGCTCCCTTCAATCCATTCTCCACACAACAGAGAGATCTTTTAAAAACCTAAATCATACTGCCTTGGTCCCTTGCTTAAACTTTACACTGCACTTAGAATAAAATCCTGATTCCTTCATGGGCAATGCGGTGTAGCCCCTGTCGGGTAGAAGCCTACTCTGCAGCTTCTGCTACTTTTCTCCCCTTTGTTCCCTGCACTCCAGCTACATTGGCCTCTTTCTTATTTACACAGGGCGGTCTCACTCATACCTTAAGACCTTGGCACTGACTGTTCCTTCTCCCTGGAATGCTGTTCTGTCTCCTCAATTCTCGACTGGCTCTTTCCTGTCCTCAGATTTCAACTCAAATGATACCTCTTTGGCGAGTCCTTCTCTCACCACCCCATAAATCAGCAGCACCGATTTTACAGTCACTCTGTGTGTCAGCCCTCTTTTATTTTCCTTGTAGCACTTCGCACTCTTTGAGATCATTTTATTTATTTATTTGGTGAATGTGTTTATAGCCCTTATAGATAGGAGCGCCACAAGAGTGAGGGCCTTGTCTGTCCTAGTCACTGGTATTTCCCTAGTGCTTAGTACACCGTAGGCATTCAGTCATTGATGAACAAATGAGTGAATGAATGTCCTTGTGTGTTTTCGAATCGTTTTTCAGATGTCTATCAAGTCTGTATGTCAATGTTTGTGCAATTCAACTATTTGAGTCTTATGTCAACTCTGGCTCCCTCCACTCTTCCCTGAGCTCCGGAGGGCAGGAATCATGTCCAATTCATCCTTGTGCCTTGGAGTAGTACTGCATGTGCACAATCTGTAGTGAAGGAACGGCATTTTAAAATTCCATTGCAGATTGGTACTTTTGTAAAAATACAATACAGATGTTGTGGCAATGTCAGCTTGCTGGAAAACTTTCTGAAAGTTTATTCTCAATTTCTGTACTTAGAGTGTCCTGGGCACGTAATGAACGGTTTACAAAAGGGCACCAGGCACAGTCCACATTTTGAGTCACACTGCCTTAGAGGTCAACACAATACATGGGAGATGTCAGTGTTTAGAGCACTGCCTTGAGCTCTTAGAAAACCACATCATATGGAATTAAAGACAAAGATAGAGATGAACAAACTTCGTTTATTGCAAAACATCAAATAAATGCCAATTGTTAGATTAACACTGTCCATTAGAATTTTTGCAGCAATGAAAATGTTTTATATCTGTGCTATCCAGTATGATAGCCGCTAGCCACATGTGCCTGTCAAGCATTTGTAATGTTGCTAGTTGAGGAATTGAATTTTCTGTTTTTATTTTAGTTAATTTAAATAGCCACATGTGGCTACTGGCAAATATTTTTGATAGTGTAGTTATATCGAGTTATATCCTTGAAAACACAGTATCTTCATCTTTAGCACTCAATATCCAGTCATTTCTGTGCTCGCTTCGGCAGCACATATACTAAAATTGGAACGATACAGAGAAGATTAGCATGGCCCCTGCGCAAGGATGACACGCAAATTCGTGAAGCGTTCCATATTTTTAAAGTGAACTGAGATTTGCACGCCATATGCACATTTTGATTAACCTCCTGTTTTCTTTTGTCAAAGGCTTATGTAGCCACAAGTACGTCATAGTCATTGAGTCTCCCATTCTGCCTGTGTGTGATCAGAGCATCTCATTGCCTTAACTCCACACTCTTTTCCAGGCTTGTCACTGACGGTTAGTGGGATATTTGGAAAGTTCTTAATTTGATGGTGACCATGTGTATCCGTTTGGTACTGCAATGTAAAATCACTCAATTTACCAATGTATTTCAACAATTAAAACATTTTTATCCCTCTTTAAAAAAAAATCCAGTCATTTCTAAGATCTGTGTAGTCTTCTGGCTAAATATTGGTCCAGTCACAGCTCTTCTCCATCCCCCATCTCATTGGGGGATAACAGTACTGCTCATCCTTGATTTTCCCCTCTTCCTCAATACGCCCTCCCCAATCTCCAAATCATTACCATATCCTCTTAATTTTATTCCCTAAGCATTTTATAACCCTCTGTAATTCTCCATCTCTACCACCACCATTACCTCTCACCTGGACAGTAGGCTCATAACCAGCCTCCCTGCATCCAGTCTGGCTCACAATTCCCAACCCCAATGCCCTGCTGAAAATCCTTGCGTAGCTTCCCATTGTTTATTAAGATAAAGAAAAACCTCCTCCTCCTGGGCCTCCAAGCCCCTCCTTGGTCTGGGTTTGGCCCTATTCCCTCTTCTAACTATCTCAAACCCACTTTTTTTTTTTTTAAATAAAAGGCTCTCATGATCAATGCAGTTCTCCTTCAGAACATCAGGTACAGTTTCAACTTTACTTTCATTTGTAGTGAGCTCATTAATAGTCTCCCCCACTAGATTACCAGCTCCATGAGGACTGGGTCTGTTTTTTGCTCAACATTTTATTCCACTGCCTGGCACACACGGGGATGGTGTTCAATAAATATTTGCTAACAAGACAGTTTGGCAGAGTGGTTGAGGTCACAGCTTCTAGAAGTAGCTATCTAGGTTGAAGTCCTGGCTCCACCTCTTACTAGTTTTGACTTTGGCAAATTAATGTCTCTGTGCGTCAGTTTTCTCACCTGTAAAATAGCAATAGCCTAACACCTACCTCTTAGAGTTGTTAGATGGCATGATTTAAAACAGCACTTGGCATATCTGAAGTGCTTGATAATATCATTTATTACTAAGTGAATATGCGTTGTTACTGCATAAATGAATATATGTATATACTTTGCTATTGGCCTTCCGTCAGGACCTGCCAGTAGGGGGCGTGTGGGAGAGACTGGAGAGCTGGAGAAGATAGAAAGGACTTGCTTTTGGTTTGCTTCACATTTTCTGAGAGTCACTCTAATTGCTCTTCTCCCTGGAGGTGGCCATTCTTTCCAGTTTGAAGTTAATTCTAGTCTGTAGTTTTTTGTTTTTCTTTTTAACACTCATGGACCCAGCTTCACTGACTGTACCCACCCAGAGCACCAGCGATAGTTGAGCAATGCTGCCTCAACTCCACCGTAGTTTGGGTCCCAGCCCCATGGAAACTTCCTCTGGGCTCAGGCCACTTGGTGCCTCTTTGCAGATCTGAACTTCAGCTGTGTAGACCCCTTCTCTAAACTTCTTAGTTCTAATAATCCTAGCCTCTTCCTTTTCTTTCCCCAGCTCTTGGGCTGCTTCCTGCAATTACTACTTCCATAATACTTAGTGTTTCTTTTTGCCTTTTACGTTCTCAACACGTGTTATGAAGATGCGCTATTGTGATTTACAAGAGATAAATAGTTAGATATTCAGATGACCAAAATGTATTTCTCATATATATTTGGTCTTCATCCACAGTTAACTGTTTTCATTTCCTTTGGATGAATACCCAGAAGTAGAATTGCTGGATCATGTGGTAGTTCTATTTTTAATATTTTGAGGAACCTCCATGCTTCTTTCCAAAGTGGCTACACCAATTTACATTCCCACCAGCAGTGCACAAGTGTTGCTTTTTCTCCACAGCCTCACCAGCACTTGTTATTTCTGTCTTTATGATGATAGCCATTCTAACAGATTTATATATCTCATTTTGGTTTTGATTTGCATTTTCCTGATGATTTTTAATGTTAAACTCCTTTTCATGTACCTGTTGGCCATATCTGTGTCTTTCGAAAATGTCTGTTCAGATCATCTGCCAATTTTTCAATCAGATTGTTTGGGGTTTTTTTTGTTTGTTTGTTTGTTTGTTTTGGCTGTTGAATCATTTGAGTTCTGTATATATTTTGAATCTTAGTCCCTTATCAGATATATGATTTGCAAATATTTTCTCGCATTCAGTAGGTTGAATTTTCGTTTTGTTGATGGTTTTCTTTGCTATGCAGCAGCTTTTTAGTTTGATGTGGTCCCACATGTTTATTTTTGCTTTTGTTGCCTTTGCTTTTAGTGTCAAATCTAAAAACTCACCACCAAGACTGATGTCAAGGATCTTACCACCTATGTTTTCTTCTAGGGTTTTTATGGTTCTAAGTCTTATATTCAAGTTGTTAATCCATTTTGAGTTAATATTTGTGTATGGTGTGAGATAGTGGTCCCGTTTTATTCTTTTGCATGTGTATGCTCTGTTTTCCCAACATGGTTTATTAAAGAGATTGCCCCTTCCCCAATGTATGTTCTTGGTTCCTTTGTCATCAATTGACCATATATGTGTGGGTTTATTTCTGGACTCTTTTTCTGTCCCATTGAGCTATCTGTCTTTTTTATGCCAATACCATACTGTTTTGATTACTATGGCTTTGTAATAGAGTTTAAAATCAGGAACGATGATGCCTCCAACTTTGTCCTTTCTCAAGATTGCCTTGGCTATTTGTGGTCTTAAACAATTCTTTACGTTAAATTTTCTCTAGTAAGATGACTGGTATAGTTTATGTATCATAACTGAATTTTGACTGATACATAAGCCAAAAAGTATATATTCAGACAAGTATACAAAATCATATGTATATCAAAGCACTATCTGTAATGGTGAAAAACTTGTAAATGACCCTACTGTATAACAATAAAGAAATAGTCACTCAATTGTGGTACATGCTTACAAGGAAAAACCTTAGCCATTAAAAAATATGTAGCTTCATTTATACTAACATGGAATAGTATCTATAATATCTTAAGAAAGCAGATTATAAAACAATATGTGTGATAAGATTCCATTTTTGTATCTGCAATACGGATGAATTATTAGGAAAACAGTTGGTGTTTTGTACTTTTTGCTGCTGTGGACTCACCAAGAAAAGAGGGGGAAACTGGACTTCAGGCCCATCAAGGAAGGTTAAACTGAAGAGACCCAGAGGAAAAAGTGATAGAGGTGTGTGGCTTTAGAGTTGCGAGAAGAGTGTGGCCTAATGTTTATGTCAGGATGGAGGTTCTCTAACATGGGAGAGACACGGAAGCTTCTGCTGTGAGTTGAAGATGAGCAACTGATCTAGTCCCAGAATGTTGTTTCTTGGTCAGTGTGATAGTTAATTTTATGTGTCAACTTGACCAGGCCACAGGATGCCCAGATATTTGATCAAACATTATTCTGGGTATTTCTGTGAGTGTTTTGGGGTGAGATTAACATTTCAGTCACTAGATTGAGTAAAGCAGATTACCATCCATGATATGAGGGAGCCTAATTCAATCAGCCGAAGGCCTGAATAGAACAAAAGACTGACCCTTCCCTGAGTAAGGGAGAATTAATTCCTCCTGCCTCAAGGCCTCAGCCAAACTGGAACATCAGCTCCTTATTCTACAGCAACTTCCAGTCTTCAGACTCAAACAGGGACATTCACTGTACAGATTTTGGACTTGCCAGATCCATAATTATGTGAACCAACTCCGTATAATAAATCTCCCTCCATCTCCTGCTCTTCCTCTGTCTCTCTGTTTTTCTATATATCTATCTAGATATCTCTAGATAGAGAGAGAGAGAGGGAGAGAGGGAGAGAGAGAGGGAGAGAGGGAGAGAGAGAGAGAGAGAGAGAAACAAAGGAAGGAAGGAAGGGAGGGAGGGAGGAAAGGAGGAAGGAAGGAAGAATCTTCAGACCTGAAGGCTACATCCAGAAACAATGGCCAAATTGCTCCACAGATCTCCTTTGGTTGAGGTACCACTGAGGTCACTGCTGGTTCTAGACATCATGATTTGTCCATTGACTACAGGACCAGAGACCCCTTGCTGCCTGTGAAGCTGAGAGTCTCTGCCGCCATGCTGGCTATAGTAGACTCTGAATGGTTCTCTGCTTCCCATGGAAGACAAGCACTGATTCCCTGATTGTTGGAGCTTAGATCACAAGCCTGAACTTCAGCTGCAAAGATCCTGAGACTGGTGATCTAGTCTCATGTGGGTTCGTCACCAGTTGTAGGTTCTGGCCAGCAGAAGTCCCACCGAGACGGAATGAATTACTCAAGACTCTGGGGAAAAGTCAAGAGAGTGAGAGGGAGTTGGGAGCCAACTCCCCGAGCCTCTCAAATCTCTCATATTTATTGAGTACAGTCAAAGCAGGAATTTAGGGAAGGACAGGGTGGGATCACAACGAGTACAAAGGCTTTGTTTATTGTTGGTGTTTGGCTCAAGGTTAGAAGACCCTTTTTGGTGAATCATAATCGTGTTGAGCCTTTCAGCTTATCATGGGAATCAGCTGCTTGACAAGATTTTCTTGGACTCAGGGGGCTGTGCCTGTCTTAGGTTGCCCCCTCAGGGGTTCTTACCCGTCATTGGCTAACCAGCCTTCTCACCTCTGAGTCTGCAGCTTCTTACCATTCCAGCCCAAGGCTGTTTTGGGGATACAAGACTAACAGCAGGCACGCCCAGCGTTTATAGCTGGGGGCCTGAGTCATTGCTAAAACCTCAAGGCAGGTACTAAGCACATCTTCTTTAAGGAGATAAGTGGCTGGGATTGTTACAACTTGTTAACCCAATCATGGGCTCCCACAGTCTCAGTCTTAGAGAAGCATGAATTGATGAGGTGGGATATTCCCAAACACTGGGATATGAAGGAATCCAAAGATATTGGGCAGTAAAGAATAACAGACATTCACTTCAGGAGGACTGGGAGGACAGAGGGTGCTGAGTTTCTGAATATTCAAGACCTCCATCTCTCATTCCTGTAGCACCAGGGAGTCAGCAAGTCCCTTGATAAGGGTTTGTGTGTGGCCACGGTTTGCACGGGGGAAGTGGATACTGACAGCGGAGTCTTCTGACTTTGTTGGAACTTGGTCTTGGACTTGGTCTCTGAGCAACTCAGCAGTGATCATGAGTGGAAAACTAAACTCGGCCATCCTGAGTTTTCTTGTATTGTGGGAACCTTGGTTGGTTGGTTGGTTGGTTGGTTGGTTGGTTGGTTTTGCATGATTCCAAGTAATGGGAGAAAGCCCCTAAGAAGAGCTGACACTGGATTTACTGACAAACTTGGTAAATAGGGACTGAATCAAATAAATTCAATGCTGAGTTCTCTTTTGGATAAAAGGGCAAATAGGGTGGTTTCACAAAGTAATCAGGGACCCAGGCTCCTTCTGTCCTTTTGTTCCATATCATCATCACATGGCTTCCACCACAATTGTCCAAAATTGCTGCTGAACCTCCAGCCATCAGGCCTCATTCCAGCAAGCATAAAGGAAGGGGCAGGGAAAGAAGAGCTCATATCCTACCCTTAATCACACTTCCCGGACTTCTATTTCCATCCCATTGGCCAGAAATTAGTCTGTGGGCACACCTGCCTGCAAAGATCCTGGGAAAAACAAGTTTTATCCAGAGTAGCCATATGCCCAACTAAAATTCTAGAGTTCTACTGCTGTGGAAGAAGTGGATAAGAGCCATTGAGAGCAGTGGGAAATCTGTCACAGTTAAGAGGCACATACACCACAATTTATCTCTGGTAGGTAAAATTATGGGTGATTTTTAATTACTTCTTTATAGTTTTCCGTGATACTTGATAAAAACAGTAACAACAACAACCATATATTTGTCACCAGGAAGGTGGGAGGAGCTTTGTTACTCTTTTCAATTTGAGGGGGAAAAATGTGAATTTGAATATGATTAAAAGAAATGGTATGAATAAAACAAATGGTAAAGTCATACTGAGAACAAGGAAGTAGTCAAAGAAGTACATCTGCTCCCAGGAGGGCTTGTGCAATGTTCCCCAGGAAATAAAACTTCCCTGGAAGTGCTGCTTCCTTTAGCAACCCTATTATTGCTCTCTCCACCTACAGATAAGATCTCTTTCTCCCCAGAATGCCAGGACGATCTATTTGGACTTGTCATGGCACGAGGCATGTTTTACACTGACTTATGTCTACTTGCCTCCATCCTGGTGCCACCAGACTGTGTTCCATGAGTGCTGTGCTGCTCCCTGCACCACGCAGGGTGCCCCATGGGCTTAAGCCTCATTAAATATTTATTAGATGGAGCCAAATCCAGGCTGCCTTCACATCTTAATTCCCCAAAATGATTTGCAATTGATAAGATCTGGGTAGATGTGGAAATCCTAACAACCTTGCCCAAGAATGAGCAAATCCTCGAGATCCTTGGAGGTCAAAGATGTTGGGAGCTTTAGAGATTTGCTGCATTTGCTTGTAAAATTCATTTTGACTGTCAGTCCCACTCCTACTCCTTACCATCCCCACCTAATTTCTTATCTCTTCTCCAAACAAAAGTCTACAAAGAACAGACTGGAAAAAAGGAAAAATGATTTCTTCCTTTTTCTCCTTGGGAGTCTAACATCAATCCCAGAACTTTAGATGTATTTAGGAGTACCAAGTTTCCCCCCTCCAATTCAAGGCAGAGAGCTTCTAACTGATTTTATTTTCAGAGAGTCAAGGTGGATGTTCTCAGTAATTAGTGTTGAGCAGTGTTCTACTACTGAATGGTGGTACCAACTCAAGATCAGTTTGCCAACATAGTGTTTTCATTAATTCCACAAATATCTATAGAGCTCCTACTTTGTTCCAGACTGTTCTAGACACTGAAGATATTGCCATCTCATTCCTACTCTCCTCTTGGCTCATGAATTTGAAGTGTAACCTTCCTAATGGTGCTCTCATAGCTCCATTTTACAGCTGAAGAAACTGAGGCACAGGGAGATAAAGGAATTTGTCCAAGGTCATACCCTTGGAGGGTTGTAATACCAGTACAAATAGATAATAAGTGAGATGAGAAAAGAAGGCATGTTGATAAGAGGAACTGTTCCAAAGCTGAGAACCGGAGGTGGGGAAAGAGGCACCAAAATGAAGATTTCTTAGAAATCCTCCCCCACACACCCCAGCCCTAGGCAGCCACTAATCTACTTTTTGTCTCTCCTGGACAGTTCATATAATTATATGATCTTTGACTGGCTTCTTTCACTTAGCATGTCGTCCAGGTTCATCCATTGTAGCATGTACCAGTATTTCATTCTTTTATACATGGCTGAATAATATTCCATTGTATAGATATGCCAGACTTCATTTATCCATTCATCAGTTAATGGGCATTTGGGTTGCTTCCAGTTTCTTTGGCTATCATGAATAATGCTGCTGTGAAAATACATGTACAAGTTTTTGTGTGGACATATGTGTTCAATTCTCTTGGGTACTAGGAAAAGAATTATTGGGTCATATGTTAACTCTCTGTTTAAATTTTTGAACAGCTGCCAAACTCATCAGAAAAACATTAGGATCACCAGTTTGAGAAATATGACAAGTGAACTGCCTCTTAGCTCTTTTATTCAGAAACAACACATATCACTTCTGTTCATGTTTTATTGGTCAAATCAAGTCATACAGCCACACTCAACATCAAGGGGACAGACAGGAAAGTACGGTCTTATCTAAAGTACTGAAAAGGAGAGCAAATCAAAACTACAATGAGGTATCACCTCACACCAGTCAGAATGGCCATCATTCAAAAATCCACAAATGACAAATGCTGGAGAGGCTGTGGAGAAAAGGGAACCCTCCTACACTGCTGGTGGGAATGCAGTTTGGTGCAGCCACTGTGGAAAACAGTATGGAGATTCCTCAAAAGATGAAATAGACTTACCATATGACCCAGTAATCCCGCTCCTGGGCATATATCCAGAAAGAACCCTACTTCAAAATGACACCTGCACCTCAGTGTTCATAGCAGCACTATTTACAATAGCCAAGACATGGAAACAGCCTAGATGTCCATCAACAGATGACTGGATAAAGAAGATGTGGTATATTTACACAATGGAATACTATTCAGCCATAAAAGCCGACAACATAATGCCATTTGCAGCAACATGGATGCTCCTGGAGAATGTCATTCTAAGTGAAGTAAGCCAGAAAGAGAAAGAAAAATACCATATGAGATTGCTCATATGTGGAATCTGAACAAACAAACAAACAAACAAAGCATAAATACAAAACAGAAACAGACTCATAGACATAGAATACAAACTTGTGGTTGCCAAGGGGGCAGGGGGTGGGAAGGGATAGACTGGGATTTCAAAATGTAGAAGAGATAAACAAGATTATACTGTATAGCACAGGGAAATATATACAAGATCTTATGGTAGCTCACAGAGAAAAAAATGTGACAATGAATATATATATATGTTCATGTATAACTGAAAAATTATGCTCTACACTGGAATTTGACACAACATTGTAAAATGATTATAAATCAATAAAAAAATTTTTTAAAGTGTAATAGCTGGGAGATCAATTAGGAGGCTATTATGAAACTCCAGGTGAGAAATGATGGACATAGAAATTTGACAGTCTTCAGCATATAGATGGTATTAGAGCCATAGGACTGGATGTGCTCACCAAGACAATTTAGGTAACATGTTCTGATCCACTTAAACTTTGGCTTTAGAACACTCCTAACCATCCTTGGTGCTACATTAGGAAGACTTTTTAATAAAGGCTGGTGGTCAGATTTAAAAAAAAATAAATAAAGTGCTGAAAAGGAGAAGAACTGGAAATACGGAATGATACTAATGGCACCTGCAGTGAATGTTACATGCAAGACGTAGTGAAGGCCTCTATGGGGAGATGCCCTTCACTCTAAAACTTGAAAGATCAGAAACAGCCTATTAGAGGCTGAGGGCAAAAAGGCAAAGGGATGCTCAACATCACTAATCCTTAGGGAAATGTAAATAAAAGCCACAGGAACTATCACTTCACACCCACTAAAATGGCCATAATCAAAAAAGAAACTGACAGTAAGAACTGTCAGCAAGAGTGTGGAGAAACTGAAACCTTCATACATATTTGATGGGAATATAAAAGGGTGCAACCCCTTTAGAAAACAGTTTGGCAATTCCTCACAAAGTTAAACATAGAGTTATTATGTGGTCCAAAAATTTCACTTCTGGATATATATATACCCAAGAGAATTTAAAACATCTATCCACATAAAAACTTATGCGTGAAAGTTCATAGCAGCATTATTTATGATAGCCACAAATGGAAACAACCCAAATGCCCATCAGCTGATGAAGGATAAACAAAATGCAGTAAATATATCTATGCAATGGAATATTAGTTGTCAAGAAGAAGGAACGAGGCGCTGATACATGCTACAACATGGATGAACCTGGAAAACACTACGCTAAGGGAAAGAAGCCATCATATATTTTATGATTCCGTTTGTATAAATGGTCCAGAACAGGCAGATGCACAGAGACAGAAAGCAGATGAGTGGTTGCCAGTGGCTGGTGAGAGGGAGGAATGGTGAGGAACTGCTGATGGGTGCAGTCTTTCTTTCGGGGGTGATGAAGATGTTCTGGAATTAGAAAGCTATAAGTATCCTGAAAACTGCTGAATTGTACACTTTAAAAGGGTGATTTTTTTTTAAAGAGTGAGTTTTATGCTATGTGAATTACATCTCAATTAAAAATAGGTAACAGATCATAACCTGTTGAGCAAAAGAGAAAAATAAACTGAAAGTCTGTACAAACTACTGTGAATAAAATAAATAAGCTACAAGGATATATTGCACAGCACAGGGAATATAGCCAATATTTTATAACAACTATAAATGGAATGTAACCTTTAAAAATTGTGAACTATGTTGTACACCTGAAACTTATATAACATTGTACATCAACTATACCTCAATAAAAAAGAAATTGAAAGTCTGATGAGGAATAGAATATTTATCTGATTTCAAAGTACCTCTCCACAAAATCCTTAATAAAATGGAAAAAAGAGTAACTCTACAGATGCCACCTTAATCAAGTGATCAGAGTGAACACCGTCAACAATGGGACAAACCCCAGTCATGTGCCACCTGATCAGATATAATGAGAACACACCACTCTCGATGTTTGATTTTCCTGCCCAAGATGCATAACCTGAATTAATCATGAGGAAACCTCAGTTAAACCCAAATGGAGGACCATGCTACAAAATAATTGGCCTACAATGTTTAAAATCCTTAAAAGGACGAGAAAGTCAAGGGAAGACTGAAGAACCGTTCCAGACGGAACAGTCTGAACGCAAAGATCTTTTTGCTCCAAGTTACATTACTGGGCATATTGACAAAACTTGAATGGGGTCTGAGGATCAGATGATAGTCCTATATCATACTCATTTTATTTGGATGTGTGTATCACATGGAAAAAAGTCCTTGTTGCAGGAAATACCCACTAAAGTGTTTGGGGATGATGTGGTATCAAGTCAGCATTTACTCTCAGATGGTTAAGGACAAAAAAAAAATTATCTGAACCATTTTCACAGCTTTTTTTGTAAATCTGAGATTGTTTTTAAATATTCAAACACCAATTTCCAATGAAGTTTCATATTTTCTTAATTAACTTACTTTAACATTAATCCTGGGTTTAATCCCCAGTCCCTCCATTTAAAAATAATAATAATGATAATTAAAAAAAAAACTAATTACCTCCAACCCCCCAAAAAAACTTTAAAAAAATCCTTTCTTCACTTTACAATCTTTCTTATATATCCATTTTGAACATAAATAATATCTACCATTTATATGGCACTAAATTCTTTATACAAGTGTGACAACATGCATAAAAAACCCATAATTTACTGTTTCACTTGAGAGTTCAAAAACCTGCTCTGGCTAGGTCAAGCAGGAAAAGGAATTTACTGGAAAGATATGGGATATATGGCAGGCTCCGTCGGAAACAGTTCCCTCCACTTAATAAAAGTGTGTTTATCTTGAGCAAGTGACTTTGCTACTCTGTGCCTCAGTTTCTGCATCCATAAAATGGAGGAAATTATAGTACCTACCTCACAGGATTGCTGTGGAGGTTAAATTAATTAATACATGTAAAGCACTTAAAAGGGGGCCTGACACACGGTGCTCCATAAATGTTTTTTATTATCATTAACTGACTTGTCCAAAGAAGCCAATGAGTGGCCAATACAGAATTGGAACCCAAGTCCATCTAAAACCAAAACCTGAACTCCTTACAACAACCCTTTATCACAACATTAACTGAGCCGTGATTCTCCCCCTTTATCTCTCAATGGAGAAAACCGAAGGATGTTCCTTCTCCCACCCCACTGGCTGTTACTTCCTTTTGTGTTCTCCTAGGGCTTACAAACAAAAACTTGTCCAGCTGGCTCTTCCCTTTCAGAAGCTCAGTTCATGCCCACACCTGCCAAAAAGCTTTTGCTTCACTGGTATACTTTGTTTGCCTTGGGTAATGTTATTCTTTTAAGTATAGAGGACATTTAATCTAAGTAATACTGTCCATGGCCTTTGATCTAGGCATGCAACAGCTGCAGCTGTAACATGCTTGCTTCATGCAGTGCCTGGCTGTCTTGTGTCAAAGCAATATCCTTCCTTCTCCTATTTGATGGAGAATATCAGGTCAACATCTGAAAGAGAAATGCAATTCCCTGGAAGGTGGTGTATTAATCGTGTATTTTAGGTTTTGTATTTTCTGATGTTTTGACATCTTCGAAAGCTTACTGATGGGGAGAGGCTGCCCCTCGCAGGGCTACTGTATTCTCAGAGATAGCAAAGGGCTCAGCTCTGAGCACATCTTTCATAAGCAAACCAACCAATCTCTACTCTATAGCTCCAGCCACCTCACTCTTCACGCCAGTATTTCCCCTTCCCTACTTCAGCCCAAGACCAGGCAACCAGAGACGACCCCTGTAGCCCAGAGCCCACTGGCATTATTTAAACTCATCAGTACTAAACTGTTTACTCTTATTCCAGTAAAAGCTCTGGCTCAGGCTTTCCCCTCTCTCTTGTCTTCTGCCACTTGACCAATACCCCATGCTTCCTCTGTGATCATGCCTGGCACACAGTGATCCCCTCTCTGGGACCTGTGAGTAAATAAAATTTTTCCTTGAAAAAAAGCTTTGTTCTCATTTCCTCCCGTAGCCACACCAAGTTTACCATACTGTAGCCAACATTTACATTCTTAGAACTGGTATTATGAATTGATTTTTTTTTCTAAAAAAATGCTTGATTTATATTTGTTGTTAAAACACTATTAATGCATGTTAACCTAAAACAAAACAGAGTATAAAGAAAATTTGAGAAAGACAGAAGATAACACCCATATCCTACCATTTCAACAAAACCATTACTTTCATTTTCCAGTTTGCCTTCCAACTTTGCTCCATATGCTTTCCTCTCTCATGAAAATATTAATG
Organism: Vicugna pacos; assembly: GCF_048564905.1. Lineage (NCBI taxonomy): Eukaryota > Metazoa > Chordata > Mammalia > Artiodactyla > Camelidae > Vicugna > Vicugna pacos. The sequence goes on along the minus strand of NC_133005.1, from coordinate 36,354,904 downwards.
ATTTCTGCTAATTACAGTGCACAGATTTGCAAAACACTTTCATCTCTCTCATTCTGAGACCTTAAAAAGAAAAGGAGTGATCAGAGAAATAGATGAAAACTAGAAGACAGTAGGGTCCAGAAGCCCAGGGAGAAGAATATTTCCAGAAGAGAGTGATGTACCATGTTAGATGCTCGTGAAAGATCAAGCAACAAGAGATCTGAAAATGCCCATTGGATTTAGTGACATCTTTTAATAAAGTATTGGCAAACTTTTAAAAAGTTTGGCTGTGAAGGGAAGGAAAAAAATGGGATGGAGCTGGAGAGCAAATGGGACTAAGAGATTTTTTGTTTGCTTGCTTGTTATGTTTTTGTCTTTTAGATAAGATAGACTCCTGAATGCTTAAATAAAGACTGGAAGGATCTAATTGAGAGCTAATGCTTAGATATCCAGAATAGAAAATGAATCACTGATAGTGTAAGGTTCACATGAAGGAGAGGAGGCAATAAGGATTGGTTTGGATAGGAGAAACACCAACCACTCCTATGGCAACTGGAAGAAGATTGATTTAGATGCAGGTGGGTTTTTGTTTTGTTTGGGGAAGATGAATGAGTTTTCCAATATAGACACTGACAAAGCACATAGGCAGATTTTGATAGGCAAATACAATCAAAATACAAATGGTCATAGGAGTTTAGGGTACTGGAAAGAGTGTTATCAAAATGACGGACCATAAAATCTTGCTAAATAAGGAAGAGCATGAAGGTTGAAGAAACCTGATGGAAAGGGAGAAGCTAGATAGGTGAGTAGAATGGAGCCCTGATGAGCTAGAAGAACAGTCTTAGTCATTGACCATGGAAGCCAGAAGGATTGTATCCAGAATGTAGAATGATGTTTTGGATATGTCAAGACCCAGCGTATGGCCATAGGATGGGTGACTCAGATGGGATGGATAAGGTTGCTGGAAATGAGAAGGTACTATAACTCAATGACCAGGATCTTAGATTGGCTGTGTGTGAGAATGTTGAGGTCACTAGGATGGTGAGGGGAGGGGAATTATGTGAGCGAGTTGCCAAAATGTGATGGAAGAAGGCAGTGGGGGCAACAGGGTCAAAGCTGAATTACCTCTCTCCTGAACTCCATTCTTGAATTTTCATCTGTTTAACAAATATCTCCACTTGGATGTCTAAAAGATACCTTCAGCTTGACAATGTGGCCAAGCATGGAAACAGAGGGACTAGAAAATATAGCATTTGTTTCTGGGCACATAGTTCTAAAAATAAACTTGGGGTTCTATTACAAAAAAGTGGGGAAATGGAATTCATTAGGCAAAAATGTTCTCTTCCACATTGTGTAATGCTCACATGTTAATAGACATTACAACAGTGAAAATTCAGATAGCCTCAAAATTAAGGAGAATATCCAGAAAATATAAAGCATTCTGACAATTCAAAAGAAAAAGAAAAATGACCTAACTAAAAAGTGAGGAAAGGACTTGAATAGACATTTCTCCAAAGAAGATATCCAAATGGCCAAACAGCCCATGAAAAGATACTCTTTTAATAAAGGTAATCTTTTAATAAAGTACTGGCAAACTCTTAAAAAGTTTGGCTGTGAAGGGAAGGAAAAAAATGGGATGGAGCTGGAGAGAAAATGGGACTAAGAGATTTTTTTGTTTGCTTATTATGTTTATGTCTTTTAGATAAAATAGACTTGTGAATGCTTAGACATTAGGGAAATGCAAATCAAAAGCATATTGAAATGCCACTGCACACCCACTAGGATGGCTATAATTTTTAAAAAAGGAAAATAACGATTGTTGGCAAAGATGTAGAGAAATTAGAACACTTGTACATTGCAAGTGGGAACGTAAAAATTGTTCAGCTGCTGTGGAAAACAATTTGGCAGTTCCTCAAAAAGTAAACATAGAATTACCATGTGACTCAGTATTTCAACCTCTAGGTATGTATCTAAAACAACCGAAAATAGGTGCTCAAAAAAGTCCTTGTACACAAATACTCATAACACTACTATTCATAGTAGCCAAAGGTGAAAACAACCCAAACATCCATAAACAGATGAATGAATAAACAAATTATGGCATATCCATACAGTGGAATATTATTTGGCTATAAAAAGGAATGAAGGTCTACACATATGTGCTGGAATGTGGATGAACCTTGAAAACATTATGCTAAGTGGAAGATGTCAGACATTAAAGGTCACATTTTATGATTCCGTTCATATGAAATATCAAGAATAGGTGAATCCATAGAAACAGAATGCAGATTCGTGGTTGCCAGAGATTTAGGGGAGGAGAGAATGGGGAGTAACCGCTTAGTGGGTACAAGTTTTCATTTTGAAGTGATGAAAATGTTTTGGAACTAAATAGAGGTGATGGTTGCTCAAAAAATGTGAATACACTAAATGCCACTGAATTGTTCACTGTAAAACAGTTAATTTTGTGTTATGTGAATTTCACCTCAATTTTTTAAAAAAGGGAAAGAGTTGTAGTATTGGGAATGATAGAAAAGTCATTTATCAAGGTACTAGCAAATTTTTTAACTGAGAAAAGCAACACAGGATTGTATGTGTGTTTTCACTATGACAGTAATTCAAACACAGCACAAAGTGTAAGTACCAAATTTCTTTTCTGCTATTTAAACACAAATCTATGTTAAGAAAACAGTCATGTGCTTTTTGACAGCTCAGTAATGTAGAATTTTTCCCCATCACCATCCCGAAGAATAAAGAGAAAGAGGAAGCAGAGGAGGTAGAGGAGGAGGGGGAGGAGAAGAAAGAGAAACAGAAAAAGACAAGGAAGAAGTAAGAGAAAAGTTGGTTTCCTGTCTAAGTGTAATGTACTAAGAAACAGATTTTCTCCCTTGCTACCCACCCCGCCTGTATGAGAAAGAAAAACTGTGTTCTGAAGGACAGTGATTTCTAGCCTAGAATTCTATACCCAGCCAAATTATCCATGAAATGTGAGGATAGAATGTAGACATTCCCAGATTTGTAAGCTCTCATCATTTTCTCTTGTTTGCCCCTTCCTCAGAAAATGAATGGAGCATGAGGGAGAAAGCTATGAAAAAGGAATTTATGGAAACTTTTGCCAGGAAGGAGGCAAAAGGAGGGGCTAGTGCAGCAGCTTCCAGCAGATCTAGAGAGGGATCTCAGTCGCAGTCAGAGCAGGAGAAGAGAACCGTAGAGTGGGGGAATGTCACCAAGAAAAAAAAGTTAATAGGTTACCTGATGTGTTGGAATCTGCTGAGAGATTTCTATTCCTGTCAGAGATTTTGTGGATCGACTGGTGATAAACACATAGAAAACGAAGTGTAGCCAATTTGTTGAACAGATGGGACCTATGGGGTGTAGGCAGAAAACAAATTTATTCCTGGTTGCAAAGTTTATTCTTTGCATGTTCAGTTTGTCTCTGGGAAGCCGGTTCTCCCCTCATACCCTTGAATGAAGTCTAGGGCAAATCTCATGACTTTTTCAGTCACTCTTAGGTCATCAAACTCTCTCCATCACTTAAAACTCCCAAACAGGTCTCAGTTCAGTAATTTAAAAGTCCACTCTTAGTGGGGAGAGTATAGCTTAAGTGGTAGAGCACAGGCTTAGCATGCATGAGGTCCTGGATTCAATCCCCAGTAGTTCCTCTAAAACTAAATAAATAAACCTAATTACCCTCCCCCAGATTTGTTTAAAAAGAAGTCCACTCTTCTGCATTAAGCTGAATCACATGAAATTGCCATTTTTGTGAGCATAAATGGTTGAATATTCATTTGATTCACTCTAATGAGTCAAAACTTACAAATTTATTTAAAATAAAATCATTTCCCCTTCTGCTGCTTTGGGCTGGTTACCTGAGATGCAAAGGGGAGGCCTAGTGGGCTTCTCTAGTTCCCCACCCAGGCCTTCCACCAGCCTTCTCCACTCAGGAGTCTGCCTCTGGTTCCTCCAGGAGAGAGAGCGGCCGTGGAGGCAGAAGAAAAGAGGCAGTGTGGGCACCCTCCGACCTCGGCAGGTGTTTGCAATGGACTCTACCTCTTCCAGGATGCTTTTGGCATTTGTGTTGCTTCAGAGTTACTCCTCCACCCTCCCTCATCTCACCCCCCCCATGGGGGGGGCCTCGGTCAACCTGAAGAGCCCTTGATTTGATGACTGCTTACAATTCTGCCTTCCGCCCCCAGGCATCCAGCCTTTTTTGTTGGGTCACCTCACACCACAGGGCAAACCTCTTAGGCAAGATCCAAGCCAGTGTTTCCCCAGCACAGCCCAGTCGGGTCCTCAGGACACTGTCATGCACCCTTGAACACCACCTCCTCTTCTCTCTGCCACTATCAAAGCAGCTGGCCAGCCGCAGTGCTTTTCATGTACACCTCTCAGGCGTGAGTCAGACACCACTTACTGCGTCACCTGAGCTCCCGGAGACACAGCAAGCTCTTCAAGAGGCCTGACTGAAGAGCCTCTCTTTAGGCTTGAAGTAAAGAAAAAGCATCCTCCTCCTCCCCATCCCACAAATGGGCAAAGGTATTGTCACATCTCCTCAGCAGCTCTCTTGGGAGATATTCTTTAATCTCTGGAAATTTCAGCCTCAGCCCTTTTATGCTCTTGAATAGGAAAGGAACCAAAGATAACAAAATCAGTTTTCATTTTTTTTAATTTAGTAGATTTAATTTACTTTGTTTTTTAGAGCAGTTTTAGATTCACAGCAAAATTGAGCAGAAGGTACCGAGATTTTCCACGTATGCTCTGCTCCCACACGTACACAGGCGCCTCCACTATCAATATCCCTCACCAGAGTGGTACGTTCGTTACAATCAGGAACCTGTATTGACCCATCATTGTCACTCAAAGTCCATAGTTTACATTAAGGGTCACTCTTGGTGATAAATATTCTATAGGTTTGGACAAATGTATAGTGACATGGATCCACCATTATAGTGTCAAGTAGGATAGTTTCACTGTCCTAAAAATCCTCTGTGCTCTGCCTAGTCAGCCCTCCCTCCCCCGAAGCCCCTGGCGACCGCTGACCTTCATCTAACCGTCTCCATAGTTTTTTTGCCTTTTCCGGAATGTCATATAGTTGGAATCATACAGTATGTAGCCTTTTCAGATTGGCTTTTTTTCACTTAGTAATATGCATTTAAATTTCCTTCAGGTCTTTTCATGGCTTGATAGCTCATTTCTCATTTCTTTTTAGTGTGGAATAGTATTCCATTTTGTGAAGGTACCACAGTTTATCCCTTCACCTACTGAAGGACATCCTGATTGCTTCCAAGTTTTGGCAATTATGAATAAAGTTGCTGTAACCAGTTTTTAATCACCTCTTTTACAAGTCCCGCCTAGGTAAACTTACTTTGGAATGGGGAAGCATCCGCTGAAACTGAGACTGAAATGGTTCCCTATTAACATCCTGTTACACAAGAAAATGAAAAACCAAGGCAACTAAGAACTTCAGGGAAAGAAATTTAGGTAAGAAATGAAATTTAACCATAATGCTCTACATACTCAGTGGTGAATGCTACTTATACAGCCTTAATAATGTAAATATTGATTGAATCTAGAATTATGGTGTAAACATACTGGAAGGAGGAGAGAAGGGGATATTTGTGTGTTGGAGTGGATGGAAACAGAACTAAGAGAACAAAATTCTCATATACCATAGTAAGCAACAGAAGAAGTCTAAATGGAAGAATCCAGAATTATCTGTACAGGCATATCCATTTAGAAATATGAAGGAAGAAACCAAAAGAGCTGAGAGAGTTCAAAGTGAGTGGGCGGGGCTGTTGTCTTTCATGATAAGCTTCTTAAAACTACTTGACTCTTTAAACTATGAACACATAATATTTAAGAAATTCAATTTTAAAGAATTGTAGTAGAACAGAAATTATCTAGAGACTAGGAAATATTTGAATATAACAAGAGCACTTGTGCTCTTCATGAGAAATAATTTGCGCAAAGCCAAAAGTTATTTTGCCTGACCAAAAATGTTTCTAATGTTACAGAGAAAATTATTCCCTTTAGTCTTCTGCCTCCAGTATAATATGAAAATACACCCTCCTATTTCCAAATAACCTTGGGTTAAGCAATGAATTCTCCTACAGGATCAATTTAAACTCATCATGAGGGATTTGTTTTTCCCACTGGGTTACTTGGTATTAAATTTGAGAGCTAACCAGGTCAGCTAAGCCAGCAGGGGCCACTTTGTTGACCTAGAACTAACTAACTCATGATCACTACTTCCCACTCACTTACCCGGAGTCCATAACATCCCTATAACAAAACCCAATGAAAATTTTTTAGGACAATGGGCGAGAGAAAAAGACCAAGAGAGAAAAAGAGAGATAAGCTCTTCACGTAACCTCCATGAGGACAGGAGCCTGTCTTGTTCATTTCAGTATTCTCAGTGTCTGGCACATTGTTAATGCTCAGTAAATATCTAAGACTCTATGGAATAAATAAATCATTGAGTGACTGTGACCCCCCCGACTTTCCCAAAGTCTACGTGCACTGGGATAGAGTTACCATAAGTTATATCTACAGTTCATAGACCTCTAAAAATCAACAGGTAAGATAGCCTTTGATGAGGGCACCTCAGGAATGTTTGGTGAAACAGCCAATTACAAATACTGGGATCGTACGATCTACCAGGCGTATGAGGAGATACAAAAGACTGCTGACAGTAGTAGTGCTTGCAATAGCAAGAAATGGCACTAACCAAAATGTCCCTCAGTGGAAGCCTGGGTAAATACAAGATGGTATACTCATTTGGTGGCATGCTCCCTATAGCGGTGAAAGTGAACCAAATAAAGCTCTGTAGGGGGAGGGTATGGCTCAGTGGTAGAGCACACGCTTAGCATGCATGAGGTCCTGGGTTCAATCCCCAGTACTTCTGTTAAAACAATAAATAAACAATCCTAGTTACCACCCCCAAAACAAAATTTTAAATATATTACTTTAAAGCTCTGTAGATAAATATGGATGAACTACCCAAAGATGGAATGTTGAGGGGAAAAAAGCAAGTCATACAATAATTCAAATAGTATCATGCTATTTATCTAAACTTTTAAAATATACAAGATAATATTATTTTAGGAAGCCTTTATTTGCAGTGTAAGTATAAAAATGCATGGAAATAATAAATACCAAATATTGAACGAATGAATGACTATACTTTTTAAAAGTACCAGCCCCCAAATGAAGATGTTTTGTTTAAAAAATAAGGCATTTTATTTACATTTAGTAGATAATTATATATGCACATTAAAGAATACTAAAAGGTATTTTTAATATTTTTCCCACTTCATCCCTCGCTATTCAGTCCTTCTCTCCAGAGGCAAATACTGTTATCACTTTTTTATGTCTCATTCCAGACCTCTGGAATCCAGAGGTGGTCTCTTCATTAACAAACATATGTGTTCTGTAGCTACCATAAAATTTCTGGCTGTTTTCTCTTGATTAGTTTGGCTAAAGGTTTATCAACTTTATTGATTTTTTTCACCCAAAGAACTAGCTTTTTGTGGGGAGGGTATAGTTCAGCAGTGGAGTCCATGCTTAGCACGCACTTAGTAAGGTCCTAGGTTCAATCCCCAGTGCCTCTATTAAAAAAATAAGTAAGTAAACCTAATACCTCCCCCTGGCTAAAAAAAGTAAAAGAAAAGAACTAGCTTTTTGTTTCATGGATTTTCTCTACTGTTTTTCTGCTTTCAAATTTTATTGATGTCTGCTCTTTAGTCTTTCCTTCTGCTTGCTTTGGGTTTAATCTTCTTTTTCTAGTTTCTTAAGGTAGAGACTTAAGAAAGTTTCTTAAGAGACTTGATTTGAAACATTTCTGCTTTTCTAATGTGAGCATTTTAATGCTACAAATTTCCCTCCAAGTATTGCTTTAACTGCATCCCCCAAATTTTGATATTTAATTTTGTTTTTATTCAATTCACAATACTTTTACATTTCTCAGCCCTGCAAGAAGCAAATTTACCAACTAGAGTGCAGTGTTTACATGCAGTTCTTTTTGCCTTTAGCTTTACAGTTTCCAGTCAAAGCACCATTTTCTAAAGTTAATTAGGTCAGCTCCTTTTTCCCCCCTGCCCCATCAGTGAGATTCATTTGTTAATAGTCTTCATTTCATCTTGGAATCTTTGTTGATTTTTCAAACATTTCCATCCAGTAAAGTTTACTCTGTAATGGTTTTGAAAAATGGAGAGTAATGTATCTACCACTTCGTTAGCATGCAGACCAGATCAGTCACCTACAATACCTAAATATTCTTCTGTGTAGCCTTTTGGTCAACTACCTCCCCCTCCCCCAACCCTCACAACCACTGATCTGTCTTCTGTCCCTGTAATTTTGCTTTTTTCAGAATGTCATAAACATGGAATAAAAACTAGGTAGGCTTCTGGGTTCTGTTTTTGCACCTAGAGAGATGCAAGATTCATTTGTGTTATTCCGCAAACTTGGCTCCTTTTCCTTGTTATTTCTGAGTAATGTTCCACTGCATAGATGTACCACCTTTTGTTTACCTGTTCACCTGTTGCAGGACATCTTGGTTTTCCAAGGGTAGGCTGTTATGAATAAAGCTCCTGTAAAACATCAGTGTAAGATTTTAATGTGAAGATAAATTTTCAATTCACTTGTGTAAATACCTAGGACTAGGATTGTTGGATTGTGTGGCATGTGTATGTTTAACTTTATAAGAAACTGCCACACTGTCTTCCCAAGTGGCTGTACAGTTTTGCATTCCTGTCAGCAATGAATAAGCATTCCTGTTGCTCTGCATTCTTCTATTTGGTGTTGTCAGGTGTGTAATGGCATCTCATTTTGTGTGTGTGTATGTGTGTGTGTGTGTTTTATTTGCATTTCCCTAATGACATCTTTTCCTATGTTTTTTTGACACCATTATCCCTTTAACTTCTTTGGTGAAGTGTCTATTCAGTTCTTATGACCATTTTTTTCTTTGGGTTATTTGTTTCCTTATTGTTGAGTTTTAAGTGTCCTTGTGTACTCTGGACACAAATCCTTTATCAGATATGTAACTTGCAAATTCTTTCTTCCAAGTCTCTGTCTTTTTTCATTCTCTTTATAGTGTCTTTTCTCATTCCTTTTTTTTTTTAAAAAATGCTGATTATTATTCCATTGTATGAATTTGTCATAATTCATTTAGCCACTCTTTGGTTGATGGACATTGATATTATTTCCAAACTTTTACTATTACAATCTGTTTTTCCTTGAATTCATATTGTTATTTCTAAGAACAATTTGTTTTTCCTTTCCCATGAACTGTTTGCTGCTATCTTTATCCATTTTTTATTGAGTTGTTAATCTTTTTGTTATTCATATAAACTCTTTTGTTTTCCCACTTATTGAGATATAGTTGACATAGAGCACTGTGTAAGTTTAAGGTGTACAACATAATGGTTTGACATACATAGACATCATGAAGCAATTACCACAATAGGTTTAGTGAGCATCCATCATCTCATATTGATACATTAAAGAAATAGGAAAAAAATCTTTTTTGTGATGAGGGCTCAGGATTTAATCTCTTAACAACTTTCATTTATAATGTACAGCAGTGTTAACCATCTTTATCATGTTGTACATTATATCCCTCATACTTATTTATCTTATAATTAACCACCTTCATCTAATTTCCCTCCCCCCTACTTCTTAGGTCCTCTTTATGTGTTATGAAATTTGCCTTTTCTGTGATTCAGATGCAATTTTTTTCCAGTTTGTCATTTGTCTTTTTATTTCCCATGATTATATTTTCATGAAGCCAAATGATTCTGTATCGAACTTTTCCTCTAAGGCTTCTGAGGAAAGTTAAAAAGTTACAGTTAAAAGAGTCTTCTCCACTTCAGGGTTATAAAAGAATTCTCCCAGGGATTCTTCTAGTACCTTTATGGTTTCCTTCTTTCCATTTGAGTCTTTGCTCCTTTTTGCATTTTTCCAGGTATAAGGGATGAAGTACGGATTTAATTCTGTTTTTTTCTTGCAGAGGCTAGTTGTCCCAAATCACTTACTGAATGAAATCCATGTTAACCAATTTGAAATACCACCTTTAATACTAAATGCTTACATGTGTTTCGGTCTATTTGGGAATTTATTTTCTTTTCCGCTGATTTGTGGAACTAATTAGGTGCTAGTACCTAATAGTTGTAATTAGTAAGGCTTTATAATACGCTCACTACGTGGTCAGGCATTTTCAGAAATGTTTTCTTGTTAATTTTTCCGTAAGAATTTTAGACATGGCTCATCCAGTTCCGAAACAAAATCCTGTTTGTTTTTCTTGGGATCTCATTAAATGTCTTGATTAAATCTCATTAAATGTCTGATAGCTTAATGATGTGGAGTCTTGCTAGCTAAGAACATAGCTTATATTTCTGTTTGTTGAAGTTTTTTCTGTGTCTTTCTGTGGAATTAAAATTTTTTCTTCACATAGATTGTGCATTTTTATTGGAAAGTTATTCCTAGGAATTTTTAAAATTTCTTTGTAAATGGGATCTTCCACCATATCCTCTAACTGTTGGCTCCCTGAAGATTTCTGAAATAGCCCTAGAAGATCGGTCTACCTCAAATAATCCCATGGATTACTCATCTAGACTAGCAGGTCGTTCTCAACTTGTTTCCCCTTGCAACATATACTGTAGGTGACCTTGACATACAGCAATCAGTCCTACAGGTATTCCTTGTTTTTTAGAGACTCCAGCAGAGAAAGAGAGGCTGTGGTTCTTCAGTAGTTGATGGAAATTTATGTGTACCAGATACTATGTTAAGGGTCAGGGATACATACCATGGTGACCAAGACATGGTCCAAGAGTTCTGCTCTCATGAAAGTTGATCACATAGTCCTAGCCAGACAGAGCAAAACCAGCAAATAATCGAATAATTATAAGGGTGCAAAGTTATGCTAAGGGGCTATGAGATTGGAGCAGAGATAATTGCCAGGTGTTAACATCCATTAACATCCACACCCAAGTCTTCAGTTACCTCCCAGATGCTACTCACTCACACATTGCATCTCTGGTCCTGAGTCTCCTCTAAACTGGAGACCTGCCATTTCCACTTCCCCATCAGGAGGTAGAGTCTCATTCCCCTACTCTTGGATCTGGACTTGTAGCCAGTAAACAGCAGTGGATGTGGCTCTATATGACAACAAAGGCTAGGTCACATTAGGCCATGCAGCTCTGCCTAGCTCTATGGGATACTCACTCTTGAAGCCTCCAGCTGCCATTGTAAACAAGTTGATGGCTCTGAGGCTGCCATGCTGTGAGGAAGTTCAAAGCAGCTCACCCAGAGGCCACATGGAAAAGCCCTAAGGCTTCCTGAAGAGAGAGAGAGGCCCCGGTGCTCTGTCCCGAGTGGTCCCATTCCACATTAGAGACCCCGAGTTAGAAAAACTTAGCCACACTCTTTCCGAATTCCAGACCCACAGATCTACAAAGACAATAAAAATGATTGCTGTTGTTTTAAGCCACTAAATTTGGGAGTGGTTTGTTTTGTAGCTTAGTAACTGGGACCTGGACCACAGGGTTTTGTACATCCTTTACCTCCTACTTGGAACATCTGCACTGCTTTTGCCTAGGTACCACCTACGTGTCCCTTCCAATCTTTGCTAAAGCTACCATGGCTCTGGATGCTCTGGCCCTAAACGCTGAAACTAGGATTTCATAATGCCTTCACAACACCCTTTTCCCTTGCTTCCTGTGCTTATCATGATTGCATCTGGAGATTCTTTCATTGTCTTTCTGGTTAGTCTTCCGCTCCACAGACCAGCATTCTGTTCATGCAGTTACACTGTAGGCCAGGCATTACAAACTCAAATATCAACAGGAATGGGAGAGTACATGAAGAAAAGAGGACAAACCAGGGACTGTGGTAAAATAAAAAGTACCTATCTGTAGGGCACAACTCCCACTCAGCAGGCTCTGTGCAGCCAAATCTGCTTCATTTTGAAGGAGATGACACAAACCAGATTATTATGTATGGGTTAGAATGATAGCGACTAATTAAAGCTAAAAACATAGAAGAAAGAAAAGGAGAGAAAAGTAAAACAACCACCTGAAGATTTAATACTTCTGTTTTTTTTGAGAACAACTATGAACTCTCACCTTGTGTAACCAAAGAATTTTATTTAACTGAGGCATAGGTGAGCCGTGAGCTGGCTGGGGTTCAGGAGGGGGTCACTTAGATTTGTTTTTCTTCATTTGTAACTAGAGACTGTCAGTCAGATTCTCTTCTAAGGGTCAGAAGTTTTCTTGACTCTTGACAAATAAAGGAATTTTTTTTTTAAAGAGGAAGATGGAAGTTAGAACTTGTAACCATTAAGTAAGTTATATGAAATACTGTGTGTCCCTTCCTAGAAGATAAATTCTGTGTATTTGTAATAAGGAATGGGAACATGCAAAGCTCATAAAAGTCCTATAAGAAGTTGATTTTTATCTAAAGGTTATACTTCTTGTTATTTAATGTATCTATTAAAAAGTAGAGAAAGAAATGAACTATCAAGCCATTAAAAGAAACAGGCCACTTAAATGCACATTACTAAGTAAAAGAAGCCAATCTGAAAAGGCTACAAACTGAATGATTCCAACAATATGACATTCTGGACAAGGCAAAACTGCAGGAGGCAGTAAAAAGATTGGTGGTTGCGGGGTATTAGGGAGAAGGAGGGGGAGGCAATGCTGTAAGGACAAGTGATCCCCAGAATGATGGGTGATCAGTCACTAAGGAGAGCAGGTAGTAGCCTTGGCTGCTCAGAGCAGCACACTTAGGACTTTGCAACACTAAGGAGCATCCTGTCACTCTTGAGATGGAGAAGATGAGACAGGTTATGAAGCTCTACTAATTCTCATGACCCTGGGGTAAAACAGAAAATTATTGTTTCTATTTAACTAAGAGGGAAATGGAGGCCCAGCTCTGTTGAGGCCCAAGTCACAGAATAAAATCCAAAGTCTGGGTTAGGGGGGGAAAAAAAGGGAAAAGAGGGATCTTCATCTCAATGTATAGAAGGAGGGAAGAAATTTGAGACTAGAAGTCATAAGCCTGTCACTTGGGTCCCCAGGGTGTCAATAAAATGGGTCAGAACATTCCCTTCTACCTTTACATCTTTGGAGAAATTGTGCGAGGACCTCAGCTTTAGGTTTAGGGAAACCCCTGTGTCTGCTCCTCTACCGAAGTGAGCTATGGAATCTAGATGGCTTGGAAGTTAGAAAGGAAAAAAATTCACCTTTAGCAGAGGGCAGGATAGTATCTGAATGTTGCTTAGTACTGTCTTGGATGGGCACTTAAATTTCACGGACAGTGAAATTCCTTTGTTTTCGGTGTCCTAAAATTTAGTCTCATTGCATTTTATAAGAAGCAAAAGTAAGGAGCCTTGCCTGGCCCAGAGAAAAGAGCCCTCCGTGGCTGGGGCAAGGTCCCACGGCATTGTTTGGAGAGGCCCCTTCAGCCACAGCATTAAATGTCAAGAATTTATGCAAATTAAACTGTATTGCCTTGGCAAGAAAGATTGAGCAATAGTTAAATTGAGAGATATTGAGAGAGAGGTAGAGAAAATAAACTTTTTTAAAGTAACAGGTTAAGTAGTCGTAGAGTGAGCAAGAAAGGCTGGCCTGGACACCTGCAGTCCCTTCACTCACTGTTTCCTGGATTTCTCACAATGTGTACGTTATTCTTTGCTGAGCGTTAATTCTAGAGGTCCACGATTCTCCACTTCCAAACCTGAACCTCTAAGAGGGCTGCAAAAAACTACTTACTTTATCTAGGGCTGTATAAAGAAACAGCAATCTGGCATGTCTTGCCTTTTTAATTCACTATAAAAGTTACTGATTTTATTATGTGTTTTACTCTCACTAGAACGTTGGCTCCATGAAGGCAGAGATTTTTTGTTTGACCACCACTATATTCTAAGCTCTTAGAGCAGTGCTTTGCACTTAGCAGGTGTTTCATAAATATTTACGAAAGTAGGAATTGAGGGAAGGAGATGAAAGAGTAACGAACACCCAGGAAGAGGAGAGACGCAAAGAGAAAAAGGGAAGAGCGAAGCGGAAGGAGGAGAGAAGGCCCAGCCGCCGTTGGGGTCCTGCGAAAAGCCTGCCACTCCCAGAGGAACTACAACTCCCAGCAGCCCCCGGGGCCCAGAGCGGGCCTAGAGGCTCAGGCGGAACCAGGCGCCTGCCAACTAGGCTCCCGGCGTACCTTGCGAGCGCAGGCGCGGCCGCAGCACCGCCGGGACTTGTGGTCCTGGTTGCGGGTGGGGGTGGGGTTCGGCATGGAGGCGGGCGGGGGCCGGGGGCGGGCGCAGGCCCCTCCCCCGTCACTTCCTGCCGAGCTGCAGGCGCCGGAGCGGCTCTTCAGCGTTTGCGCCGGCGGCAGCCGCGTCTGGCTCGGCTCCCCCTTCCTCTGACCCCCGGCCCGGCGGCGCCCGCCTCCTCCGCGGCCACTCCGCCTCTTCCCTCCTGCCGTCCCTTCCTCGTCTCCTGTCGTCCTTCCTCCTTCCCATCCTCGCCGTCGTCTTCGCCTTCGCCGCCGCCCAGGACCGCCGGCCGGGGGACGAGCTCGGGGCAGCAGCCAGGTGAGGCGGCCAGGCCGGGCCTGGCAGGGCCCGCGCGGGCCCCGCGGCCTCGGGGAGATGGGCGGCGGGTGGGGCTTAGGCCTCGGCGGGCCCGCGCGCCCGGCCTCCTTCCCCTGGCCTCTCTCCCGCCCGCGGGGCCTTCCCGGAGGAGGCGGGTTCTCCCGCGCCCCCCGCCTCAGGGGGCCTAGCGGCCTGGACCCAGGGCGCCCCAGTCCCAACACCCCTTGCTGCAGGTGAAACGCCCTGAAACAGGTGCCACGCCGCCTTTCCTCATTTCTCCTGTCGCGCTGGGATGCCGAAGTTATTCCCGGGGCGGGAGGTGGGGGGGATCCCCGCTTCAAGTCCCTGAGGTCCGGAGCATCTAAATCTCCTCAGCCGGGTTCGTAGCGTAATGGTTACGAGCGCGGCCCAGGTGTCCGATGCGGGTGTAAATCCCAGCTCTGTCCCCTTGGGCAAGTCGCTTAAACTCTTTGTGTCTTGGTTGGAAAAAGGGGCTAATGCCTTCCCTGCCTCTTAAGACTGTTAAGGTTCAGTGAAATGGGGCGTGTAAAGCGCTTATCAGAGTGCCAGACCCACAGCGTGTCCCAGTAAACCGTCTGCATAATTTATTAGCGTGATATTAAGGTATAACTTAATGGGTAGAATGGACAGAAGTTGACCTACCTACCCGTTTAGGTTTCTTTAGAGGCAGAAATGTTCAGCGTGCCTACCGCCAGCGCCCGGACATTGTTTTGGGTTGTTAACATCTGAAAGGGGCGTACGTTTAATTGGGACACTGTAAGTAGGCAGTCTGTGAAAGATAGATGCTGTTATTTCCATCTCCTCCGCTGAGCCAACTGCAAGATTTTCACCAGCTCCCTTAGTATGAGCAACCTGTCCTTTTTTCTGCCGTCATCCGGTTTCTTGTTGTCATTCCATTTCTGGGAAAGTTCCTGGCAGAAGCTTTCCTTGAGTTTAGCAAACCTTTCCTGAGCACTTGTTCTGTGTCAGGCTCTGGAGGCGAGTGTCCAAAGCTGAAAATGTCTGTCCGTTCTTGCGCTGCATCTCTAACTTCTAACTTTTTTTCACTGCAGCTTTGCTTTTATTCCCTCCGTCCCTGTTGGCCGACTTTCCTTTTAAGCCCTTGCCCCACCTCCGTGTTGCAGTATTGCTTATGTGGAAGTTTTCTTCTGTTCGGGCGAAGATGTGTGCTTCAGTCTGTTCTGCTTCTGTTCTCTGGCTGTGGGGACGTTTTTAAGGTCACTCTTCCCTTCTGCTTGTAGCTTTAATTGTTTAGAGGGTAGTGGAAATAGACCAGATTTTTGGTTAATTTTGGGCTTTCAGGAATCAGTATGCTTAGCAAATGTAGATTACATTGCTCCTTGTTGAAGTAAAAACTAAAAATACAGTTGGATTGAAGAGGGAGCAGTTTCAGTCATCCTAGTGACAGGTGGAATTTTTAAAACAGCTACGTTATTTAAGGATACTGAGTTTCTTTTAATTCTGCTCTTAGTTGTATAGGTGTACCCTTCACTAAGGAAATTCAACTTATGGAAGTTCAGATTTACAAAAGAGTAGGCGTGTGTGTTTGCTCTCCTGAATGATCTTCCTGAATCATAGGTAGTAAATTTCCTTACTGAACTTGAACTGTTTTGATTTACACCCATCTGTGAATAACACACAGGGATGCAAAGTGGCTTCCCTGTTTTTGACATTTTCCTAGAATTTTCTGCCACAGTCTTAACCATCAAGAAATGGTTTAGAATCTTTTTGGGGTTGGGGGGTAATTAGGCTTATTTCTTTGATTTTAGAGGTGGTGCTGGGGATTGAACCCAGGACCTCATGCATGCTAAGCATGCTCTCTACCACTTGAGCTATACCCTCCCCACTAGTCTTTGTTTTGATGACTCTTTAAAAACACCTAAGCAAACAAGTGTACAAGGAATACAAAGCATGTCTTCTGCTGTATCAAAATTACTGTAGTGTTAGGGAAATGATGTTTTAACACTGCAGTCAATAATCTAATTTTAAAAAACTTTTTATTATGGAAAACATACAACAGTCAAATAGTATAGAGAACCCCCATGGTTTGGTCACCCAGATTTGATAATTATTAACTCATAGCCAAGGTCAGTCTTCTTTCATGTAGTACCCCTTCCCCCAAACTGGGTTATTTTGAAATAGCCCATCTGAATATCATATTTTACCAGATTGCCACACTCTTTTTTTTTTTTTTTTCTTATATATTTTAGTGGAGGTACTGGGGGTTGAACCCAGGACATTGTGCATGCTAAGCCTGTGCTTCACCACTCAGCTATTTCCCTCCCCCCAGATTGCCCCAGACTCTTAATCGGTCATAAAATTTACTTTTAGTGGAATCATAGTTCTCATTTTGTTATGCTTCTTATCTCTGCTTATATATACATGATTACTGTATAGCAGGGAAAAAAAAAAAAACCCAAACCAAGCAGCACTTGATTTAGTGCTTATCCTCCTCAAAGTCATCCAAAATACTGCCTTGCTTCTTTGTGTGCAAAAGCAACATTTCTTGAGCTATTAATGACTATAATGGAAAGCAATCAGAAATACACATGCCCCTAATCCTGTTTTTTGGTGGAGCCCTACCTGTTAAACCACTTTTAATGGAGAATAACTTCGTGTCAAAGTTAAACCTACAGTTAATAATTCATAATAAAACGTGCCAAGTTTCTTTACAGTAGTTGTGTAAATATACTGCTATCACCTTAGGTTAAGAATTAGCAAAGGATTTTGATTTCAAAACTGCTGTGGAATTATTTTCCGAAGACCGCCCCCTCCCCAGTCTGCTATATTTACAAGCCAATTTAGTAAATATGAATGAATTCACAGCATGTTCATGTTTTTCTTTATCATCTAAAAGGCGATCTTCCCTAGAATGGAAGTTGACAGAAAAATTATATTTGTTACTTGTTTTTAAAATTTCTGATCATGAACAATTTTCAACTTTTAGACCTGTAGCATCATCGTTTTCAGTTGTGTAGGTTTACTTTTGCTCTTGATCAAGTACAGTGAACATGTATGTTATGTTTTAGTTACTAAAACCTGGGAGATGAGGAGGGACATGTATACCTCTTAAAATTAGGGGGAAGAAAAACCCAGTTTGGTATCTAAGTAAGGACACAAAATGTGCTTTATTTTTAAAAATGCTTAGTTTCTTCCTAGTAGGCTTTATGTAAAATTTTTAAGTATTTGGAATTGTTACCATAAAACCAGTTTGTTCAGACTAGAGTGCTTTCTTTTAAGATTCGGCCAGAAAGCCTATTTGTAACACATCTTAAGTTTGCACGTCAGTGTGTTTTGGGGTTTTTTTTGGGGGGGGTTGGTAATTAGGTTTACTTATTTATTTATTTGCTTTTTAATGGAGGTACTGAGGTTTGAACCCAGGATCTCGTGCATGCTAAGCATACGCACTACCACTGAGCTATACCCTCCCCTTCTTCACATTATCTTAAGTTTAGAAATGAACATGACTCATGGAACTTCCCCCACTCCCGTCCCCAATTCTGAAGTCTAACCCATTAACGGTCCATGTGTAATCATTAAACATGGGGCTATACTGTGTTCCTTTGTCCGGGAGTCTCTCCCCGAATAAGACAACAACAGTATTTACTATAGGAGGCACAGAGTGGGTCTCAGCTTGTAGGACAGTTTTCTCCGATGCCCTTTTAATAGATGGAGAAAAAATGAAATTCACCAGCATAAAGATGAAACTTTCATGAAAAAGATATCTCTTTATGGGGTGTCATAAATCAATTCTAGAGGACTTGTTTATGAGCCTCCAAACTGAATGTCATACTTATTTGATGTCATACTTAATGACAGTTGCTCAATTTGGGGAAATGTAGATTCCTCCCCATCAAATGAAAGCTTTTGGAGTTGCTTTCTTTCTCTCAGAACAGGGTTTTGGGGCCTTCAGAAATGTTTAGAGAATTTTATGACAGATTTTGTTTCACACTAGAACTGTAACAGATTGTTTCAAATTAACTTCTGGTGACAGACCTTTGTGGTTAAAATGCTTCTGGTGTAATTTTTTGTATGAGCTTTTCCTTAAATAAAACCTGGTCAAAATCAAGCATTTATTCTGTTCCAAAAAATATAGTGTACAAGTTAGAGACTGAACCATGAGAATACATGTTAGTTGCTATAGTTTTTTCCCCCCAACATTTTATTATGAAAGATTTCACACATACAATAGAGTTTAAAGAATTTCAGTGTACACCCTGTATCTACCACCTACTTTCTGCCATTATTTTACTATATTTGCTTTATCACATGTCTATTCCATTTGTCCATCTCTTTTAATTCATTAATCCATTTTATTTTTCAATACATTTCTAAGTAAATTAAAACAGCACACAGCATGCATAGCTACCACAGTTCATTTTAAATTGAGACAGTTCTGTAAGGTATTCCTAGATCTTTAAAAGCTTTATTGATTTTTGTTTCTAATTTTGCTTTGATTACAGAACTCTGCTTTTTAAAGGAAGTTGTTTAGTGAACTTTTGCATGAAGATGTGCTTACCTATAAATCAAGTATTATGAAGTTTGAATAATGTTGACCAAATCCTTTGTTTTCACCTAAGGAGATAATAGGGTTATAAATATGTAGCTATGTTGATCTTAACAAGTGCCACCAGATGATGGCTTGGATGTTTTGTTGACTTAATGCTTAATGCTCTGAACTGTAGAAAACCTCACCAAAGAGAATTATTTACTTTAAAAAATGGTAAAATGGGGAAATTACTGCAAATAGCTTGTGTTATTTGAAAAATATTTACATTTCCATAGTAGGGAATGAGGTTGATGTAAAGTCATTTATGTCACCAAATAAGTAGAGGAAGAAACAAATTCTCTTTAGACTTAATTATATTTTCTGGAATCACACATGTTCAGTTGTTTGTTGAAGGCGTATATTTAGGGGGCTCCCTCAAAGTATATTTACTGAAACCAAAGTAGAAAAAAAATCTATCCAAGAATATTTTTGCTTTTGATTAAAAATTAGTCTTCTAAATATTAAATCTGTAGCCCATCTGCCTCTGTTTAATCTGGAATCTAATTTGGAAGAGAAGTGTGATGACTTTGTGAGTTTATTAACAGTAATGGAAGCAAAACAGATCATTGTATTATAATATGGAACAGAGGTCATAATTGTCCTAGGGGCTTTTTGTTATGTCTGCTGGACTGCAGAGTCTAAGAAAAATCTATTTAAGTGCCCTGGGGTCTTTTCCCGAAGTGAAAATGGTTGTTCATCAGATTGTCTCTATATTTGAAGTAGTGTTAGAACTGGTTGCCCAGTAAGTGTGGGTTGATTTTAGTCAGCATGTTCTTTATTCCCATTTAAAATGTTTTTTACAAGTGGTATGTAACTATAAATTTATATTTATAGATGTTTATATGACTGAGGACAGAATTAGTGAATTTGCTGGATAATAATGTTTGCTACTATTTATTGAGCTCTTACCATGTGCCAGGTTTGGATTACAGGGTGAGAGTTATTTGATGCAGGAAAGGAATTTCAAAGGTCAGGTTGAATTTATGTAATAATATAAAAGCTGCTAAAGCTGCTGTTCATCGAGCTCTTCCTTTGTGCTAAAGGTTGAGTAGATGCTTTATGTTGTATTTCTGATACTCCGCAGTGCCTTTGCGAGGAAGGGTTGTAATAGCTGAGGTACTGAGGCCCATCTAGGAGGCCAGGTAACTAGAGCGGGGTCCCGAGGTCTTTCCACTGAACCACATTTTGTTTCTAATTATTCTCAGGTGCTTTTTGTTTAGGATAATTTATTCTATGTGTCAGTTCTTTCTCCCCAACTCTCCTACCCACTGCAGTTAGGATGAATTTTGTTCGCTAGGACTGTAGATCAATTTGGAAAAAAGTCTGGTTCAGTAATACTCAGTCTTTTTAATTAATGCTATTGGTCACTTCCTTGAAACAGTTTAAAGATTTACAGGTTCCTTTTGTTTGTGGTGATAGATTGCTGCAGTCAAATTAAACTAAAACTTTTAAGCTGATTCAAAGGTTCGAGGTGGGGATTAGAAGTAAATGGGGAGGAGGATGTTTCATTTGACTTTGTGTTGAAGGAGGTTCTCTTGCTAAATTATTGCTATAATCCTTTATGAATTTTATTAAAAATGATTTATTAACTATAGACAAGGTTGTTGCTATGAAAATGAATTTCTTTAGAAATATATTCTGCTTTATTGGAAATGAGTTAACTAAGCCTGCAGTTAATTTTTGTTGCTCTGTTTGCTTCCCAGCCGTTTCTAACATTCATTTCCTGGTTAATGGTATTCAGAATATTTAATGTAACTTTCCTTTTGGTATTGAACTGCCTCCTAAACAATTTCTTTTTTACTTTCTTTGAGTGGGTGATCTCCTTGAATGAGAAACCTCTTTGGTTCTCTTAGGCAGTAGTCATCTTTTATGGCTAGTCTGAAAAGGCTAGGTCAGTGAAATTAAATCTGCCTTTGGATTTGGGGTTTTCGTGAGATAGTTCATGAGTTTGCATTCTGTGTTTTTAACCTCAGCTGAGGTGTGTCTCAATCATAAAAAGGTGTTGGAAATGTGTCTTTTCTGGGAATGAAGTGAGCAGATAATGCTTGTTAAATTGTTACTCTGTCAGCTCCCCTCAGGCATGAGCTTTATGATCTAACTAGATCTTGTCTGATTCTCTCCCGTTTTTGCTTTTTTGAAGTTCATGCTTTCTATAGATCAAAATTAACTGAAGCATGAATTTTCTACCCTTGCAGATTCCACCCTGGTACAAATAAGGCCATTGTCTGCTAATGCCATTGTGATTTGGTACAAAATGCTAGGCAGTCCTTTCCTCTGTCAGAAGATAATTTATATGTAATGATAAGTCTGATTATTCTTGGAGGCTTATGTTCTTTGTTGCACAGTTTAACCTGCTCATTGAAGCTCCATGACCCTTTACCTAGATGGCAGTCAAACATAGGTAAATACGTTTCCTTTTGGTTTGTAGTAGAGCAAAGCTTTACAGTCTGTAACATTTAGAGTATGACTGCTTCAAGGAAGTAGTTTCCCTGTTAACTGAGAATGTATCTATTTAAGCACCAAACATGAAAAAGAATAAAGTAAAAAACATTTTTTCGAAGCAGTGAGGTTCTTTCTAAGTTTGCTACATTTTTTCTTTCTTAAAGTGTTTTGAACATGGTTTGTTAATATTATTTTATAATATTGGTTACCGTGTACCCTAAGAAAGTGATGTTTAACAGCTAACTTTGGTGTGACATGTTATAGTTTACAAGCATTTCACCTACATTTCCAGTAGATCCACCCAGGAATCATGTAATTATTGTTCATTAATCATATGAAATTGGTGGTAGTAGCCCAATTTAAAAGGTTGAAGCCTACAGAGTAATTTGCTTAGGGTAATTCATCTGAGCACCAGAGTTGGGACCCAAACTCGGATTTCCAATGAGGGATTTTCTCTTCTTCACCCAAGTAGTCATGTGATAGCTGGTTGCCCTTACCCTAAATCAGTGTCTTGCTGCCAAGGGACCGTTTATGTTCTTTTGTGTCTTCTTCAGTTATGAGGTGATATGTATTATAAATGATTTGTCACTACTAATTAAAATGCCACTGTGAATTAGTTATGTAAATTTGTATTGGGTCCAAGGTTATTCCTATATAAATGTGAATTCCATGAGGACAGGGACTACATCTTATTGGTGTATTCCTCTCTCTCTAGTGCCCAGAATGGTGCCTGCAAATAGTAGATGTTCAATATTTATTTATTAAGTGAATAAAGCGATGAATTTAATTCACCCCCTAGCATTCTAGTATGCTTCTTGAGTGGAAAAGAAAGGGAGTTGGGCTTAACCCTGCTGCTTGGAGTAAGTAAGTGCTGTATAGATGTTCTGGTAATCATCATGGTGGCTTTGGAAATGGTTGCGGATTAAAAAAAGTTTGCTCATGGAAGTGTGAAGGTGTATATGAATCTCAGATATCATTTGTGTAGAGATGTTAGAAATCCACGTGTCTGCAGACATTGTATTTCTCTTCCCTCCCCCTTTTTTCTTTGCTGTTAAATTGTTGGCAGTTGTCTCTCAGTGTTGTCATGATGTCTGTCTCTGGCAGCTCCTTTTTTCCATTCTAATTTTTTTAACTTCAGATTTGGGCTGGAAAACTTGAAAACCAAGCCTACCATAATCATTAAGCATAGATGGGCTTGAATTGAGGAAAGCCCCCCCGGTAAAAGGAACGGGCTGTATGAGGTGGCCTTAAACATTTGTTTGGGCTGCTCAGAGGCCTTTTCAGTTCTCGTTCATACTAATCTTTTGAATGGATGAGCTTGTGGAACAATAGGGTTCTAGACTGGAGAATTGTTAGTGCAGTATAGTTTTCAGAAAGAAGAACGTGGGTTGTTAAAATACTGTAGGACCAGTTAGAGCTCGTGAAATTATTTGGACAGTTTCTGAAATTACTTGGATAGTGAACAGCCACTTTTTATTGTTTATTAAATCACAGTAACAGTGTGAAATTGAAATGAGGAAAATTATGTTGTAAAAATGCAAAAAGGATCTCAAGGTAAGGAATCCAATTTGTTACTGACTACTGCCATTTAAATAGGGGGAGCCTGTAGATGAATGAAACCCAAGAGTTTGAGAATTAAACTCTCATGTCACCTGAAATCCGTTCTAAAGAATGATTGTGATTTGAATTTACTAGAGGTAATACACTTTTTTGTATTTTGCAATTTAATATAAGGATATTTATATACAAAGTGCCTTTTTGTAAATTTTCCCATGTAATTGTATTTTTGTCACCATTTGTATGGTAAGGATGTCTGTGAATAAAATATTTAGCCAGTAGTTGAAGGAGGGGGAAACCTATAAATTTAAAAATCAGGCTTGTATACAGGCTGTCTTAAAAAAAAAAACAGGCTTGTGTGATTGGACAATATTAGCTGTCCAGTTCCTTTTTTAAAATTTAATTCCAGAGTATTCACAGTATTCTCTTAGCAGGAAGTAATTGAGACTTATAAAGGAAATTTCTACTGTCTCTTATGTTCATGTCTCTGCAAAGTACTCTTTACCCAGTTCCCAGGCAGTTGTGTCTTTTGTAGACTATGGTGTGCTGCTTCAAGCCATGACATCATGCTATAAGAAACTTCCCTACTTGTTTTTGTTTTAATTTTTTAGATAACTGTGTTTTTTTATTTTTTATTTTTGGAGGGGGGATAATTAGCTTGATTGATTGATTGATTGACTGACTGACTGGAAGTACTGGGGGACTCCAACCAGGACCTCGTGCATGCTAAGCATATACCCTGCCGCTGAGTTATATCCTCACCCTGAAACTTATATACTTGTAAATTTTAGGTTTCCCCAAAACTTTAGCAATATGTATCTTTATTTTCAGAAAAAGATCTACTCTAGTAAATTACTGTTGTTTCTTATTTTCCAGGAGTTTCCCAACTGCGTAACCTCTAAGAACTGAACCAAAACAACGTTGTTCCTGGAGCACTTGTTTTTAAGGTACACATCATTTGGCTCTATAATTTCAGGCCTGTTCATAATCTGTAATATTTTTGAATTCTTCAGTGGCCTGCATGGAAAATGACTTTTTTTCTGGCCATAATATTAGAGAAACAGAAGAAATTTTATGCAGTTTGATTTCTTTTTCCTTTTGGAATTTAATTAGGAAGTAAATACAGAGAAAATTGTTGACAAGGGTGTAAAACCTAGCCAACACCACCCTATACTTTAAATATACAGACATGAAAATTGACGTCTGAGATCGTTGTTAAACATAACTCAGTAGCATCTTGGTCATAGAAACTTTTGTAGTTTGCCTTCAATTCCTCAGATTATTTATGTTAAGCTTGGTTTTCCACCTTGTGAAAATAATTCAGCGTTGTTTTCTGTCATGAGATAGGGTTATGAATAAAGTTCTGTTTACCGCTGGCTGCCTGTGATCGTCTAGACCAAAGAAGTTTGACTATAAGAGTGTTTAGGATTTTACAGTCCTTTATCAGGACACTGCAAAACACACTACAAGCATTGGCACTGCTTTGTGTTTTTAGTACTTGCCCTCTAAGAGCTGAAAGTACATCATCATACCATATTTCTGAGGTAGTAGTTGGTAGACAAATTAAACCCACTTTCTTTGGGAATGAGGAAATTGATGCATGAGGAATTTAGAGAAGTTACACAAAGCTTGGAATGGATATGCACTCATTGCACTGAATTTGTATAATGCTTTTCTTTTCAAAGAACAGAGTAACTGTTACCATGCCTCAGGATTTTTTGTTGGTTCTCCGATTCCTACAACTGAAGCTTTGTCAAATAGCCTGTAACAGAGTGCTTTGGGGGAAACCGAGGCACCGAGCAATGGATTGCCAAGAATTGAACGTATAGCTGCTGTCTGAGTTAGAAGTAGAACTGAAAGCCACAGTTCAGAAGTCTGATCTGATTTAACATTGTTGGTTGCTATTTAGCAGCAAGGCTGGTTTCTTAGAAACTAGGTCTTGGCACTCGTCTGTTTTGCATGAGGATGATGGTAAATGCTATTGTGTTTCTAGGTAGATGGCACATGATTACAGACTAAAATTCCCTTTTCTGAAAGGAAAAGCCAGTTAACTGTGTGGCATGAAGCCCCTTCTTATTCAAGAATATGTCACACGGTACTTACTCTTAAAACTCCAGCAAATCATAAAATCATATTCATTTTGGTTTAAAAACACTTTCAGGTTTACAAAAATAACAAATGTTTGCATTTGGTTATTTTTTAAAATGTCTCTTAGGGAAGGAAAGAGGGTAACTTGATAAGGTTTCAAACCTAGGAAAGAAAATAAGTTTTAACAGCTTGTTAGTTTTCAGAGGTAAGTTTTTTTTCACTTAGTATGGTTCTTCTATGATGAACAATTAATAATGAATTCTGTTTTAGGAAGTGTTTCTTTAAATGGACCACCCAGTGGTTACATTTGTGTGGAAAGAAAATCCTCTGTTGCCCACTTGGCACTGAGCCAAATGTGAGCTTGGCCACATTCAGTCACTTGTATTGGATGCAAAGGTCTTGAACAGTCTGGGTTGTTTCCAGGCATTATTTTTGGCTGATTGTATTGTCTTGCAAGTGATTGTGCCTTATCATGGCTATATGCCTTTTCTTTCTCTTGAATATCAAGTACATTGTGGGGTTTTGGGGTTTTTTTCCTTTTAAGTACTTTGGTCATTTTTCTTTTTAAGAACCTTTTATCATTGTGCTGTTTGATATACAGGCCTGCTATTGGACATTATTTGCTTGATATCGTCATTTTGGAAATTATTATGTAGGACAGTAGTGATTGCCATGTCTCTGTACTTGTGGTTGCTCTGCCTGTATGTAGGTGTATGGATAGTGTTTGGAGTCAGTGAATTGTGGGGTCCGGGGCAGGGGATGGCGGGTGCTGGTAGAGGGAGGTGAGGTAGGGAGTGTGGTGGTGGCGGGTGGTGGAGGGCTAGTGAGTTTACTTGCAGAAAACATATAACCACATTGTAGCTAGAAGGATGAATCAGAAAAGAATCTTGGAAGGAACTGTTGAATATAAGGGAATGATGTGGATATTTTAGGTGTATTTCAAGGCTTTTGTAGGAAAAGTGGTTTCTTCCTTAACTTCTTTTTTATGTTGTCAACAAATTTCCACTGAGAGATCTCTTCTTGTCTTTGAGGAAAAGTTTAACAAGTAGATTCTAGCACTTGAGGATGTACAGTCGGCCATAAAAGCGTTCACATGTAGTAGATGGTTAATAAATTTTTGTTGATAGTGAATGAGTATATGCTGAACTTGCTGTTGGTACTGCTAATGCTTTGTCATGGCAAGGAATTGGAATATTCCTTTGTATCTGTGTACCTGTATTACATAAGATGTAACGAAGAAGAGAAGGGGAGATATTTAACGAAATGTTTGTGGCTGTCTTAAAAGCTTGTCTGGAATTGGGATGACTTCTTTTTCTTTCTTTCTTTCCTTCCTTCCTTCCTTTTTTGTTTTTTAAACCACATCTTGTTTGGAAATATCATTTATTACAAAGGGGAATGATTTGATTACACAAAAGTCTGGAAACTTTATGTCATGTATTTATTGGGTTAAAAATTGGATAATAAAGATTATGCTTTTCCATAATTGCTAAAGTAGGTATTTCATACTGCCATGATTTAACAGTGTTAGTTGAAAGTGATTAGGACTAAGCACTGTTGCAGGTGGCTCTGTAAACTGTTTTTAGGAGAATCTGCCTTATGTATTAAATCACTCAGACTGTGCATTCAGTATGGCCTATTGTTGGTAGATTCACTACTGAGTTAGGAATATGTGTTTTGTGCCTGATCATTTTTTAGCACGTCATGTATAATTTTGAAAAATGCTTATAAAGAATCCATGTGCCCATATTCCCCTTTCCCACAATCCATTAAAAAGTGCTTGACACTTGGAAAATGGAAGCTGCCAGCCACGGTGAGACTATTTTTGTGAGAAGACTTTTGTGTCACCAAGCCAAAGTTAGGAACTGGGGGGTCTTGGAACAAGGAATCTTTTAAAAAGAGGTACCCTTAACTCACATTGCTCCTCATGTAGTGTTACAGTGCTTATATGTACTCCATAAATTTAGGATTTGAGAATAGATTGAACATTTATTCTTGAGTTGGTATCTCAAGCTCTTCAAATAGTAAAAACTAGGAGATTAAAGGCTCTCGTCTGTGATGGAGGCAGGAGACAAGGAAATTGTGCAACACAGGCTTAGCAGTCAGAGGTGTTTCCAGTGCCGGGGAAAACTAGAGTCTTTGTGTTTCAAACTTTTTAACCTAATTTTGCCATGTGTGAAAAATTGTTCTGTAAGAAGATTCTCAATAAAGCATTTTAATCTCTCTCGGGTCCCTAATTCATCTGATGGAAAACAATTATTAAAGACAGGTTTAAAGGAAAAGTCCAGTTTTCATTTAAGGATTTAATCTCAGGATGGAGTACTATTGAGCAGCAGGTTCTAAATTTATACAAAAGTGGTTTCTCTGAAATTCCATAATTCCCCTGAATACTTTTATGAAATATATAAATAGCAGTGGTGAAAAGCTTTATTTGTTCTTTGAATTATGTGGGTAAACCATATATTTCCCCCCACTCATAACTATGGTTGTTGCCTGGCTTCTCTTGGGGGAGGAACATCTGTTTGGATAAAATATTAGCATCAATTTTTTAGTGCCTTTTGAGATGAAAAGGGGATTTTCTTTTCCTGTCTGAGAATATAGGCTGCTTAATACATTAGGAAGATTATATATTGTGGATTTGTGTATATGTACTCAAAATAGCATCCCTGCCCCCCTCCATCCACTAGATAACCAGTAGGTTCTCCCAGTCCCCCAGTTGTGACAACAAAGTAATGTATCCAGACATTGTAACACGTCCTTGGGGAACAAAATTGCCCCCTATTTAGAACCACTACTTTAGAGTTTCTTTTTGGACTTAAAGACACATAGAAATGTTAAATTAGTAGATGGCTAAAAATGAGTACTTTTTTTGTTGAATTTTTATTGCTTATATTGGAAATTAAAAATTTGTAAAATACGCAGCCTTTAAAAATTTTTATTTGCCGTTTTGAACTACTTGTTTCAGCCAATTGTCATAAAGATGTAATTCCTCCAGGTGTACTTGAGGTTAACATTTTTGGGGCAGTCTTAATTAAAAGCCTGTTTGTTCACTTTCTCAACGTCTAGAAAACCTATGAATTTATGTCTTTGACTTGAAATGCTGGCAGTCGGCCTGCTGTAGAGAACATTGGCCAAAAAAAGATCCCTTTGGGCCCCGCCTTTTCTCAATTTAGTTCATTCATTCAGTGTAAGGCTTTCAGAGCCACCTGGGGCAGAGTTGGGTTGCTCCTCTGGGGATGCAGGTAGACTCTGGAGCAAACACTGTGCTTTTGGCTTATGTTTTGACTTGTGACCTGTGGTTGGTGTTGTGAAGTTGTGAGTACACTAAATTTTTTAGGAGGAATGGGAGGAGTAGAAAAATGCCCTCAAAACAGAGTTTAGAAAGAGAGGGAGAAAGTGAATAAGAGAAGGAAGGGGAAGAGTGAGAGAGAAATACTTATGTTTTGGCAGCTGAATGAAATAAGAATGGTGAAGGTCGTAGCTGCCAGAATTCTAAAAAGTTCAGGACTTGTTTCTTGACACTGGCAACTTGTCTGCTAAGACCATTATCTAGCTCTTCAGTGGATCTTCGCTGTGACTTTGTTCTGATTCCAAAAGTAAACAAGGAACAACTGCAGTTGGGAAACTCTGTTGTATAAGGCAATGTTTATGCCTGTATTACCCAAAGTCATGTTTTAGCTGAGGTTTTTTGTTTTTGTTTTGAGTATTGTAGTCCTTTTTGCTCTCAGCAAGAGAGAATGTGCCAGGACTCCCCAAGTATCTTAATTGCTCT
Organism: Vicugna pacos; assembly: GCF_048564905.1. NCBI lineage: Eukaryota > Metazoa > Chordata > Mammalia > Artiodactyla > Camelidae > Vicugna > Vicugna pacos. The sequence goes on along the minus strand of NC_133005.1, from coordinate 36,325,918 downwards.
GGTCATTCTTCTCTTTCTAGAGGTCCAGCTTTAATTTAAAATCATTTTGAGACTTTTTTAAAAATTAAAGTAACAATTACTCTGTAATAGAACTTCTAGTTTGTTAGTTTGCTTGTCTCTGCTTTGGTTTGCTTTTTCTATTGTTTGTTGCTTACTGATTATTTTTGAGTACTTTTGATTTGCTTAAACGTTTTCAGCTCCTTGTGGAATGGCCATGAAAATGAGGAGAATTGTCCTTATTTTTGACTTGAGAAGAAATTTTTATGGATTTAGAAGTAATGCCTTCGGAACTTACAAGATGCAGTAAACAATCTCCTCTGCTCCCCAGGCCCTGTCCCTACCAGCCACACCAGAAAAATTGCCCGTCTGAAACCTTTTCCTGTTTTCTTCATCTCCACTTTTACTTTTGATAGTACAAATACTGTAGAATGTTCTGTATTATTCAAATAATTTCTCAGAATCATGAGCATTGATGTGGTTGCAGCAGTTCTTGTTTGGGTTCTGTAAATAAATGAGACCATCTCAAACAAACCTCTTAGGAAGATAAATCTTTTATCATTATATTATAAGGGAAAAGAAGTAGCAAAAGTGAGGAATTCCTCTCTTTCTTCAGTCAACTTAAAGGAAAGCTCTAAGGGTGCCAATCTGAGTGCGTTGTCCTAAAACGGAAACAGTGTTTTACATTCACCTATTAATGGTGTTATGAACCCAGTTTGCTTTCAGCTTCATCTCATTTTGAGACCGGAAACCTTTACCATATTCCGTATACAATGGGAAACCTCTTAATATTTTTAAATTTGCATTTTGAATATAAGCTGTATTTTATAATTCTTAATATTCAGCAATGAATGTTATTATACCCTACTGATTCTCTTTGTCAAATGAGCATGTGGGTATTGTAAGTCATTTAAAAACACCATGAGAAAGTCACAAGGCCAGTGAACCTTACTGTATATCATGGAGAAACCCATTTCTAATACATCAACATAGCTACATACTAAATGGGACTATTTTATACTTGAGTAGGTGACACCGATTTTGACTGAATATTGGCAATTACATATCTCCTCTATAATTTACCTTTTTATTTTCTTTCCCTTACAACTTTCAGGTAGAACTTTAGACTTCATAGCACTGAATTAACCTGCACTGAAAGCTGTTTACCTGCAGTTGTTCACTTTTGTTGAAAGTGACCATGTCTCAAGTTCAAGTGCAAGTTCAGAACCCATCTGCTGCTCTCTCAGGGAGCCAAATACTGAACAAGAACCAGTCTCTTCTCTCACAGCCTTTGATGAGTATTCCTTCTACTACTAGCTCTCTGCCCTCTGAAAATGCAGGTAGACCTATTCAAAACTCTGCTTTACCCTCTGCATCTATTACATCCACCAGTGCAGCTGCAGGTAAGCGTATGACTCCAAGTGTCTTCTGTTTCAAATGTTTTCTCAGCCTGTTTTCTGATCTGTAAGCAGATTGCAGATATAGGGAGCTCTCGTACACTTACATTCAAGAAGCAGAAGATAGTATCACTGCTCATGCTTCTTTATCCCAGATGTAAAACACCTGGTTGTATATTGAGTGTGGAGGCCTTCGACAGCCCATTTCAAAGAATAAGAAAAAAAATTGGATACTAAGCTTTAAGCCTAGTCTGTTAGAAGGTGGTGGCTGGCAGAAAGAACTGAACAGTAAATACCACTTTTGATACTCATTGTTGTATGGGAAAATTCTGCTTTTAAAACTATTTCCCAGAACTGACTCGTAGGTGTAAACCCCCTTTGGATGTCTCTAAGATTTACCCCAAGCAAGGGGGCAGCCAGATTTACTGGAAAGCAAAGGAGTGTGTTGGCATTTGTTAATTTTTATTTTGAACAAGCAAGTTTAAATTGAGATTCCAGAGGTAGTTAAGAAACCATAGTGAGAACCAATTAGAAACTAAACAGAGAAACAGATTTTTAAAAAGGAAATAAGTTTAGAAGCATTCAAATTTAAATATCGGAAAATAAAAATGAACTAAATGTGCTCATTGCTCAGAAAAGACTTGAAACCCTTGGGAAAAAAAACTCTAAAAAAACAATATTCTGCTCCCCAAATCTCACCTCCCTTCAGAGCTGCAAAACCAGTTGAATGGAGTATCAGCATGGGTGTCTCTATAGTGGAGTCACCTTGTAACAAATTCTTTTCAACCCTTATGCCTGACAGTTTCCTTTGCATTTCCTCCTTCATCCTCTCATTCCTTTTACTTTATAAATCTGTTCTTGGAGCCTTAGCTTGTCCCACTCTCAGCTGCATGGCGTCTGTCACGCTACCTCTACACTTCCTTGGACTGGCTCACCAGATAGCATTCTTGACTTGTCATAGTCCCCTACAGATTCAGTGTTCCCCACATTTCCTATTTGAATACCATCTTAATAGGACATGACACAGACTATTTCAGCCGTCTGGGATTTGTTGCTTTTTCTTCTAATGTGCTTTTATATCCATGTTTTGTTGACTTTATAAAAATCCAGCCCACCAAGGCTGCTTTATTTAACTTATATAATTGTCAGAAATAGATAAGGTCTGAGGATAGCAGCCTCTGGAGATAAGACAAGAGGACGCCCCAGGAATGAGAAGTTAGCTGTGTGGAAAACGACAGTTGTCATTTGAGAAATGGTATCGGCATGTTGAATTTTGTGAAATAACGAACAGGGTACAGCTAACAGCGGTTGCGGTAACCAGTGTGTGTGTGTGTGTCTCTGCTCAAAAGACCTCCTTGTTATTCCCTTGGTTATAATAGCAGTGCTTCATCTGACTTCAAATCTTACATGCCTGAAATGGTTAGTTATTCCTGTCTATTCTGTCTCTTTTGAAGACACACCGTCTACTAGGTTACCTGGCTTCAGCTGGTTCAGAGAAGATCTCGGCTGTGTCTTCAGATAGGTGCCCCCAGTGTGGTTTGCAGTTTTGCATCACTGCTGTTGTAAATCCTTAGACCTTCAGTTTGTTTTCCCTCTTTATTCATTAATCCCTGGGAGAGCCGCAGTCTTATATACTGCTGGTTGACTTCAATGCTCTTACATTATTTTTCAGTTCCTTCTAACATGGCACACCCCAAAGAGAAAACCCCAATGTGTCTTGTGAATGAGTTAGCCCGTTTCAACAAGATTCAGCCTGAGTATAAGCTTTTGCGTGAGCAAGGTCCAGCTCACTGTAAGGTAAATATTGTCCATACTGCTTATTCATTTATAACCCATTAGGAATGTTTTCTTTCTTTTTATACAGTTGCAAGTGGTGCTGTGATTCAGAATATGTATTTTCAAACCTCTGCGGTTGTCTTAGATGCAAAAGTACAGATTTTTGGCAGGTTACTTTTTTCATCCTTGCAGAATGGGTCTAAGAAAAGATAATACTTCTTCTGGGATATTTGGCTTTTAAAACTCCAGTCAGTGTGTGGTTGTTTAGGATTCTGAATAGAGACAACTCCCAAGCACCCGTGAATGATTCCCTATGAGTTGTCCAGGCTCTGGGCCTCCTGGCTGCAGCCTGCCTCTGGCTCCTTTCCTGCTTGTTTGCAAGTGTACCTTAGACTGGGCTTTGAGTGAGGAGGTGAACGAGAAATCAGTTTTGCCACTTGTTAGCAATCCAGATACAAGGTTTGAAAATAAGAGGTAGAAATTAATCTCCCAATGAGTATTTTGGATTGTCTCTAATTTCAGTATCCTTGTCATTCGCCTTACTTAGAGGATGAAAGACTGACTAATTTGAATTTTGACTATTCAGGAATTCAGTCTTTTAAACTTACTTGATATCTGTGCCAGTGTACCTCTTAAGTACCTCTTGGAACTTAAATGTTTGTATATCTGGCTTTACTTTTTGCAGCTGTAGTAGGGGAGGATAGTATGAGAGAGAAGGAATTGGGCCTCCTGTTTCTGATCCTAGCCTTGCAGTAAAATAATTTTATAGGATGAGTTGTCTCTTTTATGCCTCATTTTTCTTGGCATGCAAACCTCAAACTTTGAATGATTTTAAGTTTCTCTTTTCATTTGACTAAAAGTAACATCAACCACAATCATAAATAGACACCATAGGATAGCGCAGTCAGGTTAGTTGCCTTTGGAGTCAGACAGATCTCAGTTTGAATCTTAGCTTCTTACTAGCTGTGTGATCTTGAGCAAGTTGCTACTTTTTTTTGAACTTCAATTTCCTTATCTGTAAAATGGGGATAGTAATACTGATACCAAATAGGTCTATTGTGAGAATATATATTGAAGTGTAGAGCACAATGCCTGGCACATAATAAATACTTGAGAAATGGTAGCTATTATTATTGAGCAGTTGTGCATTTAAGAAAAACAGAAATTTCCCACTCACATGAAGCTAGCTTTAACATTGTAAGCATAATTATATTTGAAATGTTTCTTTTGGAAGGCAATTAGCCTCTTTTTATAACTGTTCTGTTTCTTCTACAGGATTTTTTTTGCAGACCTTAACTTTGGGATTCCCTTTATTAACTGTTTTTGATTTTTTTAAAATATGTATTTTCTTACTTGAACTTTAGTACCTTAGGTAATTTGGCTGTGTGTTCAATCTGTAACTGCATTTTTTTTTTAATTTACAAGTTGTTCAAAGAGGAAAAGTTATTCCTTCCCTAGATGATAGACTATTTAAAAAGTCAGAGGTTTGGTGTACTTTAAATTCCGTCTGAACTAAGATCTAACCTCACTACCAACACTCCACACAGAAGGCAGCAGAGTGGCAGCAACGCCGACGGGGACAGTCCTGGAGAAAGGCAAGACTGATCATGAAATTAACTCTTTTCTGTTTTTTTAGCATTTTCCCCTTCAATGTCTTTCCATGAAAGGACCATGAAAATGACCCAGGGATTGCACAGCATTGCCGGCTTCTGCTGTTTGACTTCTCAGGCCAGCCAGGGTTCTGAGTTCATGTTACTGGTGCTTAAATGAGTAACTTTGTTAATTGCAGCAGAAATGCAGGAGACTCCCTAATGTTCCAAGGGGCATGAAAGATTCTTTAATTTTTCCTCTTTAGTGGAAACTATGCACTGAGGGAATCCTGGAGTTAAGACCTACAAGAAAAATCAGCTATGAAGGCAAGTTGGCCCCATCCCTTTAGGCACCGAATTTAAATGACCTAGACATACTCAGATCACCATTTCTCATGTGGATTGTTTGTAAATGAAATAAAGTGATATTCAGTGATAAAGGAAAGCAGAATAAAAGCGCCAGAGTAGTGAGTCTCAAATTGTGAAGTGCCTTAGAATCACTCTGGGAGCTCATTAAGCATGCGCATGCGTGGGTCTCTTCTGGTGCTGTCCAGTCTAAATCCCGGGTGTGTGTGTTTTACCAGGCTTCCCAGGTTATTCTTCAGATGCACACTAGAGTTAAAGGATCATTGTGCTATGATGGTTCGTAGTTTTGTTTTGTTTTTACAGAATATTAGTTCAGTTCTGATAGGATTGATATAACCTAGTTTTACAAACGGAGTGTGCACATGGGTTACCTTTTACTTAAAAAGGAAAAAAAGAGGCTTGCCACTATCAGCATTTGTTGAGGACAAAAGTTGGCTGTTTTGGATGCCTCCTTAGAATTGAATTCAGAAATGTTTTTAGATCTTTGCTTGCTGTGGATCTGATTCTCTTCTGAAAGTGGAGGTAGTGTCTGGATAGTGCAGCCTTAGGAAAGTAAAAAGGCATTTTAGGGCCTGACATACCCAAATTTATTTGAGGTTTTGTTCTAATGGGGTTGTGTTTTCAGACAAAAGTCTACAAACACATTGCAACATCAAAACAAGTATTGTCTTAATTTATGTGAGGTACTGAACTATGTGTCTAAAACAAGTTTGCCAGATTTCTTCCATGGGAAGTAATGGGAAGACATTTCCTGTTTGAATGGCTTCCAAATAATCAGCATTTAGTATTTTAATATATGAAAAGATATTTTAAAATCTCTGTACTTACCCTCATCTTTCAAAGCATAGTTTTTTCAAGGAATGCTGTGCAGTACAAGTTAATGATATACGTATCTTTTTGTGTTTATAAAAATAACGAAAAAGGGGGTAAAGGGATAAATTACCAAGATAATGACCAGGCCTTTTAAACCATGGCCATAAGATATATTCAAGATCCAAGTGACATATCATAGTGAACATCAGGTTTCATGAATTGAGAGCTCACAATTTTCATTTGTAGGTGTTTACAGTACAGCTAACACTTGGAGATCAGCACTGGGAAGCAGAAGGAACTAGTATTAAAAAAGCCCAACACACAGCTGCTGCCAAAGCTTTGGAAGGAACAAAATTTCCTAAACCCATAGTCCGCCCTTTTCGTAGCGAAGGAAGGAATCCAGGTATTATGCGTGGGCCAAGACAGGTTCCTTTCAAAAGTGTGTCTAGAGGTACCCATTTAGTATGTATATGAATTCTTTCTTAACTAACTTGTTGATTTTGAAAGCACAGATTCTGCACTACCAGTGGCAAATGCTTACCTTTTCAGAATCTTAACCTTACTCTAAAGCAGTGGTTCCCAATCTAAGGTCCATTGATTCCTAATGATCTGGAGAGATGGTCATGGGAGGTGGTGGATGTCACCAAACAATTTCTAAGAACGAAAGTACATTTTTTTCTCTCTTTTGATAAGGTTGTGTAGACTGCCAAGAATGTAGGTTTTAGCTAAAATCATTTCACTTTAGTGTGGTAATATTGTTTATAACATGTCAGTCATAAGCCCTGATTGTCAGTTCTGTGTCTCCTGAACATTAACAATAATGAGAAAATAACTTAAATATTTATTTCTTAAATACACATCAGTAGATAATATCTTTTCAAGCAAGGGAGCTAAGTGGGGAAAATACTGATGAAGAAGAGTATCTGGTGAGAGGTTGGGAACCACTGACCTGGTGGCCTTAGGCAGAAGTAGCTGTTTAGCAGAGTTACCTCAAGTACAGGAAGTCATCCCAGGCCCTGTGCACGAGAGACTGAATCTGGGAAGATCTCAGTCACACCTTTCTTGTTGCTTTTGATTTCTCTGTTGTATTCTTTCTTCGAATTTATTCTCCACTGCAGATAAATTTTATGGGTCAGAGCTGCTCTTACTTAAAATGCAACTATTTGAATTATGTAAAATATATAGTTCTGATATTAGCTAGAGAGAGGTTGGTTACTCATATGATCTTCGGGTTGTAAACCCAAAGATATCCTTACCAATTTGATTTATGCACTAAATTTAGTCATAGCAATTATGGTACAGAATCAATTTATTTTTATTTTCCTTTACATACATCCAGAAGAGGCATTTTAAAGTGAATTTTTGTGTGCATTTAAATGAAACTTTGCCATTGCTAGTGCTGTTCTGTGTTTGATATGAAAGTGTTGTTTTTAAATGCGATTGTGCAGACACTAATCTTTCCAGGCTGGTCTTCTTTTTAAATGGTTTTTAAAGGTTTATGAATTGGATGAACCGAGAGGAAAAAAAATAATGAAAATGAATAATGTGTATTTCCTAAAGTTGATAATTCTGAAATAATTGAAGATATACTTGCTCCTGTTGTGTATAGAAACAGAACTCATTTTCCTAACAAGTATTACCACAAGTCAAATCCCTTTATAAATTTCAGGAATGGAAATAATCTAAATATTTTGTGGGTCTCATCTGACTTCTCCAGATAGAATTTACTTGTCTCGCCCTCAGTGATTCTGTACCTTTCTTTGTAGCACACATCCTGTTGTAATGTAGTCCTTTGAGTGTGTTGTGTTCTTTGAGCTCCTCTGGGGCAAGAATTATGTTCCTCAAGCTTATTAGCACACTGCTTTACCTCCAGCAAGTATGGAATAAATGCATCGTTTTATGAAGTAGTGTGTACAGACATCCTTCTAAGTGTAAGCCGGTCAGTCAGTACAGAGTTATATTGGTTAAATATTCCCAAACAATGAAATGATTTGGACAGTCCTGTGGGATTTTTTAATCATGGAATTTGATATGTATTGGAACTTATTTCTGACAACTGGAATGTATGGCTTTCACTGCTGACACCTTGTATTACATTGTTGCTCCCCTAAAAGCTCTTATAGTATATTTTATGATGTTGACTGTGTATTAATATCTACAAATCATAGCAGTCTTGAATTTCCTGACCTGATGCCTAGCAGTGAAGTACTTAGATCCTTCCATGAAATGCATCATGAATCCAGTTAGTAGAAAGCATGCTATTCTTTTTGATTTTAGTGAGTATCATTCTCATACAAGAAGAAAACCAGTTCTTTACATTGATTCTGTGTTGCAGAAAGCATAACCCCTACTGTAGAGCTAAATGCACTGTGCATGAAACTTGGAAAAAAACCAATGTATAAGCCTGTTGATCCTTATTCTCGGATGCAGTCCACCTATAACTACAACATGAGAGGAGGTGCTTATCCCCCAAGGTATGTGTTGTTTTATTTTCATGGAATAATAACATGTATAGATTGTAGAGCACGTAATGGTTTGGCCCTCTTTGCTCTGCCAAAAGCTAAAGTCAGTCTTAACTGTGCTGGTGTCAGTGGAACAGTATCTTGATGCTCTTTTAAACGCCTGTCATTGGGAAGGGCCTGAGCACATTCCTCACTAGCAGTACGGTTTGTGCCCCAAGCAGTCTGGTTAAAAATCACCTTTGTAACTCTTTTGTGCAACTGAGTCATATTTGAACATGATTCCTGTAACACGAGTCTCAGCATTCATAGATTTCCTGATTATTGATTATTGGGTACTTTTTGACTTTTGAATTTATTTATGTGCTTTGTAAATAGCTTTGGTGTACAGTGCAGTTAAAATACTAATTTAAACCCCAAAATGTCATGTGTTAAAAATCTGTTCATGTTCATAAGACGCTAGAGGATAGATGGATGATCAAAATGGAGGCCTTTATTTCCCTGCCCTTCTTTGGAGTGTGGGGGGTTGTGGAGGTCAAAGCCATTTTAAAAGCAGAAACTCTGAAATGGAAGAAATCAGCCTTTGCCAGGCTATAGGCTTTTGGGATTTCCAGAAATGAGGGTCCTCTCTGAAAGACTTCTGTTTAAAAATTTCCAACATTTTCAGGAGACATGGAAATACGAATCTCAGATATGAGAAAATGGAGTAAGCCGAGTTTTCTATCTCAGCCAAAGCCTAATCCATTTTAGATTTTGTAAATATGGGTTAGTTTTATAAATTGAGCTCATGTAATTTGTAAGCCATGTACTTTGTGGAGCATGAACAGTATTTGCTCATACTGTGTGGCAGTTCTCCATCGTGAACGTATGAAATCTCTGGATAGACTGATGATGAGTCATTGGCAGGCAAACGCTAATGTGGTTAGGACCTATGATGAAGGAAATTCCTGGAATTTGGCAGAGAATATTTGAGTGACTTATCCATCTAAGACTAATTTTCCTTACCCTTCTATTTTTAGGTACTTTTACCCATTTCCAGTACCACCTTTACTTTATCAAGTTGAACTTTCTGTGGGAGGACAGCAATTTAATGGGAAAGGGAAGACGAGACAGGCTGCGAAACATGATGCTGCTGCGAAAGCTCTGAGGATTCTGCAGAATGAGCCCCCGCCTGAGAGGCTGGAGGTGAGGAGAGAGCAGAGCCGGGGCTCCCTGACACTCTGGGTGTGGCAGGAGGGTGGTAGGAAAGACGTCATCTCTAGTTACTTTTTCTAAGAGGATACATTGAGAGCTGTCCATAATTTTTGTTATTTGATAGCTTACTTGATTTTTTTTTTTTTTTTTTACCTGGTAGCTATCTTGCCTTTTTTTCCCCTTTAAAAAAATTTCTTAGCAAGAAAGTCAGTCTCACAGTATGGTGGCTAGGTTCCAAGAGTGAGCATAGTGGAACACAGGAAATGGAAGCAGCTGCCAGTTTCTTAGGACCTGGACCTAGAAATCAACATAGCATCACTTGGCCATATTCTACAGGTCAAGAAGGCACAGAGCCCAGTTTCAAAAAAGAGGAGATACAGAATCTCACTTTTTTTCACATAACATAATTTCATAATTTTGTTCCTTTTTAAAAAAAACAATTTCACAATTTTTAACCATCTTAACTGTATGTTTCAGTGGCTTTTAGTACATTCACAATGTTGAGAACCCTACTTCTGAGTGAGAGGAGTATCAAAGGATTTGGGGGCTGTGTTTTAAAATTATCACAATAGGTAAAGGATTTTAACTCTTTGTGACTAAATAGGAATGTGGGTCTTAGAAAATCTGCTCCATGCACTGAGGGGTCAGAGCATTTGTGACTATGTCTGTAAAGCAGTCTTCTCACCAGAGGTTCAGAAGAAACCCACTGAGTGGAAAACACTGAGATTTCATGGTTCTGTTTAATCACAGCACGAAATGCCTCCTAAATGTATCCCTGGGAAGCATTTGACTTTTCTTCCTCAAGAAACCAGATCTCAAAGAATAAGATCTTGCACAGAACATTTGACTAAATGTGCGATGATAGATATGGACTTGAGTGGCCGCTTGGCTGGGTGCTTGCTAAGGTCCATTTTATCTCGCTCCCCTCCAGGGTGACTCAGCTTAGGATGATGCTCTGTGGCTTCATGGCTGGCCGCCCAGGAGGGTTTTGTTTTTCTTTTGTTACAGTGCATTTCCATCTTCAGTGTAATCTCGCATTTTAACAGAGATCATCTGTTTCCACGGTCCACTGAGGACCAAATAAGAGACAATGAACTGTAACTTAGAAGAGAAGTTAGTGAATTGAAAAGATGAGCCTCTCAGTGGTGAGATTTGTGAAAACACCAAAAGGTAGTGAAAGCTGAGTCGTTTTTAGAGGCTTTTCATTTTTTGACTTGACTTTGGTGCTAATCTAATTGGAGTCAGATGGAGTAGGTATTTCTTGGTTTCCTCTAGCCAACAGTTGTTAAACTATTGCTGAACACTGGTATGTGGGTTGTCTGCTTCAGAAGCACTTAAGAAGTTTAAAAAAAAAATTCCTTGGCCCAACCCACACGAGTCTAATACAGTTGGTCTCAGCCAAGACCTAGGAGTCTGGCCGTTGCGTTTTTTTCTGTTTAGTGTGCTCTTGGAGTAACTCTAAAGCACAGTTAGGGTTTGGGGATCATAGGTCCTAAGTATTTTCAGTGCATCCCAGGCAGTTTTCCCCTCTTTGATTCCTCCTTGAAAGTATGTACTCCCCGTATTGCTGCAAAGGGAAAGTGCCTGTCAGTGGCTCAGAGCTGACCATCACTCCCTAGACCAGTTGCTTAGCTCAGGCCTGCGGGCAGAGGCTGTAGTGGACACCCTCTCTTTGGCTCATCTGACCTCTGTAAGGAGCTTGGCTGGGAGACATGGTCATTACTCATGCCCCTTGTTTCCTCCTCTTTGCCCCTTTTCTAGTTCTGTATGGTTTGAACTAGAGACAGTTCCCTTCAGAAATGGCCCAAAGACTGGCCTCAGCCAGTGCTTCAGAAACGAGAATCATTAACTAGGATGTGACTTTTTCTTTGAAGTAATAAATGAAACACTAGGCTTTCCCCCTAAATGAGCTGCCTCTGGTCTACCAGGCCACCTGGAGAGTGGGCACCAAGAGGTAAAGAGAGACTTTAAAAAATTTTTAAGTGTTTGTTGGGGAGGAAATTAGGTTTACGTATTTATTTTTGGAGGCGGTACTGGGGATTGAATCCAGGACCTCGTGCATGCTAAGCATATATGCTCTACCACTTGAGCTATACCCTCCCCTGCAAGAGAGACATTTTTTAAAGGTAACTTTAATTTTTTTTCTTACCAGTAATGCCTGTGAACTAAAAAATTTAAAAACTCAAAAAAAGAAGAAAAACAAATGATGTATAAATTTACCATTTGTAGATAGTCAGTACACACATTTTGGTGGATGTCAGTGCATGTATAAGTAAATACACGCATCTGTCTGTTTCACAAAAATGCAATGATACTGTACAGTAACCACCTTTTTTTCCACTGAAATGCTTATTACGAATGTTACCATGTCATTTACTTATAATTCTGTGGAGGACTCAGATTCAGTATGCTTCTGAGCACTTTTTAATGGCTGCAAAGTGTTCCGTTGTGTGCCCATACCAGTTTATTTTTTGAACAACAGAGGCTTGGTTAATTAGGTTGTTTATAGTTTTAACTGTTATAACGTAGGTAGTGAAGAACATTGTTGTAGTTGTCTTTGTGTATGCCTGTGATTATTTTTGTGAGCCACAGTCCTAGAAGTGAAGTTGCATGGTGATGTATACGGCCAAGTTCCCCACCAAGAAGATGGTACCATTTTAGGCCTCTGCTCATGAGGCGTGAGCGGCCTGTTTGCCCACAGCCTGCCAGCATTGAAATTATCATTTTAAACAGATTGTCCATTTTGCTGTTGAAAATTTTAGAGCATGTGATTGTATGGTGAATCAGTTCATCTTCTCTATAACGTAGCCAATAAAGCCTGCAGTTTCTGTCTACAAGACAGGTGTGGCCCCTGGTGACAGGCCCTGGAGGTACACAGCAGCACTGCCTCTCCCCATGTGGAGCTTGATTGATGGAGTTGACTGACATTAACATCAATATCATCAGAAAGTGCAGTGAGTGCTAGGATGGAAGTAGCACGTATCATGAGAGCACAGAATGTCTTGTTTAGGTCAGAGTAATAATGGTCCATTCAGAGAAGTCCTCTGTGAGGAAGATAAGCAGAAGAGCAGGGGAAGTACACTCCCAGCAGAGGGAGCAGCTCGTGCAAAGGTCCTGAGTTGGGAAAGCACTTCTGTTCTATTCTATTCCATTCTGTTCCATTCTGTGGCTTGTGCTGATAAAGGATAACTTATTCAGTGTCTGAGCTGTTAGATGTAAGGTGGTCATGACTACAATGTCTGTAACAGAGAAAAACAGGAGGTAGCCTAATAGGTCCATTAGTAGGGAAATAGTTAAATAAATACATCTAACCGAGGGAGTACTAGAGTGTGGTAGATCTTTATACATGGACGTCAGCGGAGGCCCATAATCTATTGAATGGGGGAGATCAAGATCCAGAGCTATTGTTACATGTATAGTGTGATTCTGTTTTTGTTAAGTAAACAAAAGCTCCAGCTGTGTGTGTGTGTGTGTCTGTCTGTCTGTCTGTCTGTCTGTCTACATCTGTATATGTTTGCATGGGCACAGTTTCTATCTTGAAGGTTATGTCAAGCTTTAAAAGTAGTTTTCTCTTGGTAGTAGTTATAGAAGACAGACTTTTAAAAAATTGTACTGTTTGAAGTCTTTTGTTTTTAATACTGCTTTTGTAAAAATAAATAAATGCAGTCCTTTCGGATCGTGAGTCCTTATTTTCACTTGAGCCAGGGACATATTTAAGTAGGGTTAAGACAAAAATTGGAGACTTTAATTTTCATTATACTTTCATGGTCCATTGGACCCAATTTTTATTTTTGAGGTTTTTCTAGTTCTGTAAGGATTGATATTATAGGACTTTTATTATTTTTTAGAGGGCTTGAAAAGAACAAAGAGAAAACATATTTTTGAATGTAAAATAAAACTTGTTCTGTCTAAAAATGATCCTGTGGGTCCTTTGGCCCATTTTATAAATCTTTACATTATGGAATGTTTTCCTGTTTTGAAACATTACTGCTTGTCATCCTGCATATATATCATTTCAGCACTGTTGATCATATATTCCCAAATACGCAATAAGCAACACTAAAATAATAAGAAAATGGAATAATGAAATCCCTGGGTGGATGATACAATAGTGAAATAATTGTTGTTATTGCATCATCCTTTCGTGTTCTTATTCCATTGCCTAATATATCACATCATCTTTCAAGAAGATACAAAAGAAGACTGGAGACACCATCTTTTTAATCTACTTTTAGCTTTCATTGAACCCAGGTGAAAATTCAGAATTTTTCTTTTTCCATCTGTAATGACAAAGAGAAGAAAACTGATGGAAGAAGACATTTTTATTATTAGACAAATCAGAAGATGAATGCGGAGACAGACTAGAGTCTAATGATGATGGTGAGATTGAGTGTTGAAGTGACTCAGACTGGGAATCTTCAGATGATACCTTAGATAAGTTTTCCTAAACCCAAAAGCTGGCAAGTGAACTATGTATTTCTGTGATGTATAAGAAAGAAATGTGTGTTCTCTCTGGTCAGTCATTCAGCAGGAAGGACTTTGCCACATAGTATTTTGCAACAAGAACCAGACCATCATGTTTTTGATTTTTTTTAAAAAATTTGTGTGACGACAACCTTTCATCTTTTATGATGTTTGGCCACCAGAGTTTCTTATCACTTTGTTTTTTTTGAAGTCAACAATTCTTTTCTTTTCTTTTTTTGGTGGGGGAAGATAATTAGGTTTATTTATTTATCCTTGGAGGAGGTACTGTGGATTGAATCCAGGACCTCATGCATGCCAAGCGAGTGCTCTACCACTTGAGCTATCCCCCCCCCCTTATCACTTAATGTCTACAAAATAAGTGGACACATGCAGAAGTAGGCGTGTGTTTTGGAAGGAAATTGATGATATAACAATGAGAAAAATCATTAGATCCTTCTTTTGGCTTTTATAAATCTAGAAATGAAAGCGTTTTGTAGTTATGGAGCAAAGAAGATGGCTGTTGTCTCTTCAACAAAGTTATGTGTCAGTTTCCAAAGGGTGTGCTTTGCCAATAGCAGTATAAGAAGAATCAGAATCATGATAAGCTAGAACCTGTGGAGATGAATTTGAAATCTGGCCTTGTTACCGGGGGCTGTGCTCTAGGTTTGATGTGTCAGCTGCTGATCAGTTAGGTACATTTAAAGGACCTTGCCCATTTTGGGTATATTTGCCTTCCTTCCAAACTACAAACCTGAAATAAACATTTGGATTTCTTATTTTAATTTCTTATTAAAATCTCCAAGGAAATGACTTGTTATCCTTTTATTCTTTCTGTATGTTTGTAAAATGACTTTAAATATAGAAAAATAATCGCTTCTCAGCCTGTTGGCTAAGAGCAAGTGTAAATGTAGAAAAATAAATAGGGTCCTTTGAAGTCAGATGGTAAATGGTGATGACTATTTTTTTCCTGCCATATTGAGGGTTAAGCATGGATCAGAGTGGTTTTTTTGTTTGTTTTTTGTTTTTCCTTTTCTTTAAATGTTACCTAGATTTTATTGCTGAACCATACAGTGTGGGATTGATATTAACAGTAATTCCCACTTCATGAAGGTTAGGCTAAGGGCTGGCTGCACTTTCCCCATCTCACTGGGAATGGTATTTGTGGATTTGTTTTGAGTTATTTGCTGCTCCCTCATCACAACATTGTGTCCAATTCAGATAATATTAAAATTAGTTTACATATAAGAGCAACATAATCTCACTACCAAATAGATGTATATCTTTGTTTCCCGTTTTGCATTTTTATTTTAGTGGCTGCTTTGTCCCTTCTGAAATTCCTTTGGAAACAGTGTCTTAGAGCAGTGAATCTCAACTCTGGTTGCTAGTAAAATCACCTGGGGATTTAAAAAAAAATCAAATACTGTATATAAAACAGATATTTAGGCCCTACCTGCAAAAATTTGAGTTCACTTGTCTGGAGCAGGGCTCTGGTGTCTGTCCTTGAAAGCTCCCAAGTGATTCTAATGCTGCTGTGGTTGAGAACCACTGGTTGAGAGTTTAGAAATTTAGCAGTAGACTATTATTTTCTATCAGACTTGTGTGGAACTTCAGTATGCATAATAGAAATACAGCATTTCATTAGTAAAGTGTGTAAGTTTGAGTTTTATAATATTTATAAAGGCAATCAGTGAGAATGATTTATGTGAATTTTCACAACACAGAGTTACAGTACATATTGTTTTTGTCCATTTTAAAAAAAACCCTGTGGCTGGGAAAGATCAAGTCCCGTTTTCTTTAATTTTTTTCTTCTTTCAATTCTTGTTTTGAAATGGAGGTCCTGGGGATTGAACCCAGGACCTTGTGCATGCTAAGCATGCACTCTGCCACTGAACTATACCCTCCCCCCACTGTCCCATTTTCAAATAGTGGTTAACTTAACTCTGCCTTGGGAAGGAGAGTAAAGGCTGCATTCATTGTTTTCCTTATAAAAGAAAAAAAAACTGACATCAGTATCGCTTAGTGCTAGCATTCATTAAATCCAACACAGTTGCCTGTTATTATCTGTGATTTTCTGTATGTTTGAAATGCGTCATAACTAAAAATAAAAGTTAAAACTAATTGAGCGGTATAATGAACAAAAAAGTTGAAAATTAGGGTACATTCATGGCAATGGAAGTCTTACCAGCCTCAGCACCTTGTTTATTTCCAAATTTGGTTCTGGTTGCACATAAGGAGAACATTCTCACTGACAGTTACTTATCATGAGAATAGACCATTTTTTAAATAGCTCATTAAAAAAAAATCTCTGGATACTCTTCAGATAAACAGCTGTCAAGAAACTTGGTTATGTACAAAAATGAGTTAATCTGTTAGCAGAAGTTAATGTATTGACAGTCTCTAGAGTGTGTTTAATATTTGATATGAAACACTTGTTGCTTTTCAAAAAACTAAGGTGAAGTATAAAAGTTGCCTTTTTAACCATTTTTTAAGTGTACAGTCTTGTGGCATTAAATATATTCTCAGTGTTGTGCAGCTAGCACCACTATCCATTTTCAAAACGTTTTCATTGTCCCACAGAAAAACTTGGTGCAAATTAAACAATAACTCTGCCTTCCCTCATATTTGTCCCCTGGAAACCTCTGTCTTACTTCTGTCTCTGTATTTGCCTATTCTCAATACCTCATCTAAGTGGATATTTGTCTTTTGTGCCTGGTTTATTTCATTTATAATAATATTTTCAAGGTTTATCTGTGCTGTAGCATGTTTCAAAATTCTATTCTTTTTAATGGCTGACTAATATTCCATTGTATCAACATTCCACATTTTGCCTGTCCATTCATTTGTTGATAGATATTTGGGTGGTTATCATCTTTTGGCTGTTGCTATGAACATTGATGTACAAATATCTGTTGGAATCCCTCCTTTCAGTTCTTTTGAGTATATATCTAGCAGAGGAATTGCTGAATCATATTGTATTTCTGTGTTTAACTGAGGAACCACCACACTTTCTCCAAAGAGGATACACCATTTTACATTCTCACCAGCAGTGTACAAATTTTTCAGTTTCTCTGCATCCTTGACTTGCTGTTTTCTTTGGCTGTCCTTATGGGTGTGAAGTGGTATATGATTGTGATTTTGATTTCATTTCCCTATGATTAGAGATGTTGAGCATTTGTATATCTTCTTTGGAGAAATGTCTATTCAAGTCCCTTCCCTGTTTTTGAATTGCATTGTTTGTTGTTGAGTTGTAGGAGTTATTTATCTGGACATTAATTCTTCATCAGATATATGAGTTGTGAATATTTTCTCCCATTATGTGGGTTGTCTTTACTCTCTTCATAGTGTCTTTTAATGTACTAAAGTTATAAATTTTGGTGAAGACCAATTTATCTATTTTTTTTCTTTTGTTGCCTGTACTTTTGGTGTCATATCCAAGAAATCATTGCCAAATTCAGTGTCATGAAGTTTTTCCCCAGTTTCTTCTTCAGTTTTATACTTCTAGCTCTTGTGTTTAGGTCTTTGGTCTGTTTTGACTTAATTTATATATGAGATACAAGGTAAGGGTCCAGCTTCATTTTGTGTGTGCGTGTGTATATTTGGTTTTCCCAGCACCATTTGTTGAACATGCTTTCTTTTTAAAATACAGTATTTTTTGTTTGTTTAAACCTATTTAAAAAGTAACTGTCAAACCAAAACTCTGTGGAACTCCAGCCTTTAAAACACCTTGCTTGAAGATTTCTGGCTTTCAGGATTCACTCATAAAAAGACAGGCCCTCTTTCTCCTTAGAATTTAAACAACGAACCTAAAAGTGTGTTTGGCTTAATAAACCACCAGAAATTGCTATGCAAACAGTTTTGACTAGGCAGCGAGTGAAATCAAACCAGATTAGAAAGAAAACATCATCATCATGAAAGGAGAGAAAGAATTACAGTGTTTGGTATAAATTTACTTGTACAGGAGTATATTCTTGGTTGTATTAATGTTTTTTTTTAACTTAGAATTTTTCTAACTTTTAAAAAACTTCCTTTTAATTACAGATTGAAATATCAATCTTGTGTGAAGTACAGGACCTACCTGATAAACCTAAGGAATTGCACAACAGATAAAATCCTGGATAGTGCTACACCTTGTCTGTTCAGGGATTTCAGCCATGTGTTCCTGTCAGATAGTTCTAACCTTGAAAATAAGATTTTACAAATTTTTTTTTTGACAAAAGCATTCCAGTATAAGAAAACAGAGCTGTCTTGACATGTTTTGGGGTCACTTCGCTGTTTCTCACGTTATCACTGCTGCACAGTAGAGAATCCATGTGATCCACACGCATAGGAAAGATCTCTGCTTCTCTCTAATCCCAGCCTGTGGAGGACTGAACCTTGCTACAAAGCTGGAGTCTCAGCTTTTGTTCAGGGAACTTTATTAGTTTACACCTTGCATTTTATCCAGCAGCAGTTAAGGATGAGACACACGGCAGTTTTGTAACTGTTCCACTGCCTCTTTTTTTAAAAAGTGGCTTCTGGGGAGTTTTTGTCCAAATAAGAAACTTGCACACCTAGGCGGAGAGACGTATTTGTCCTTGCTGTGCCCCACATAGACTGTACTTGGACTTTTTCCAAAATGTGGTTTGCCAGTCCTCAAGGGGGCTCCAGGAGTCCCTCTCTGAGTGGCCGTGGCTCTCCCTGTACCATGATTAGGTTGATTCATACCCAAAGGCCAGTTAATGTGTGGATTGTTTATGGTGGATTTATGAGGTACAAACTGACCGTGAAAGTACACTTTCTGTTAACTTTTTAATTTCACTGACACGTGGTACACATGTGGCCTTGTTCCTGGTGCTCAGTGCATAAAGCCTAGGTTCAGTGCTTTTAAGGTTTATCATCACAGCTGGGACCTTGACAGCTTTAACAAGAGTTAACTAGTAAATGATTATTCTTCCTTCAGGTAAATGGAAGAGAATCAGAAGAAGAAAATCTCAATAAATCTGAAATAAGTCAAGTGTTTGAGATTGCACTTAAACGGAACTTGCCTGTGAATTTTGAGGTAAGCTTATTTATGTGTAGGACTCTCGATTATGAAATACTGTTGGCATTCATCCTGGGAATTGTGTTTTTCCTGAATAACATTGGAATGATAATTACTTATATGTGAACCTTCAAATTTAAGATTGAAATTTTATATTTAGCAAAGCAATATTTCTTCCCAGGGCAGCCGTGGATCTCTAGATGGTCCATGGATGGCCTCAGTAGGTCTGTGGGCCTCCTGAAATAGTCTGAAGGGGGTCATGTTTATGTTCACACGTGTATTCTTCTGGAGGGAGGATCTGTTGCCTTCATAATACCCTCAAAAGCATCTGATACCCCTAAAATATCTAAGAATCTCCCTTTAGTGATCCCTAAAAATCTTGTCAGAGTAATTGTTAAAAAGACATAGGTTTTGTCATTGTCCAGTGTCCAGTTTTTCCATTTAATAACTTCATTTGTTGTTGAAGGCCTTACGGTCTAAAAATAGTTAATGGTTGTTAGTTCAAAATGGAAAATAAGATACATTAGGTCTGTGTTTCCTTCAAAGACATAGTGAGTCCAAATAGATTAGGCAGGTAAAGGGGAGTTTTTTTTAAAGTTTCCCTAATTTTTGCAGATAGTTTGAAAATCCTTTCCTTTGATTTCTGTGTTTGGTTATGCAAGGTTGAGTTTTAATAGATTTCTTTATCAGGTATTTGGTCTTTCAGAGTTATAAAGAGCATATGTTTAGTCTTCCAGAGAGCTTTAAACTCCCATATTTGTTACTTTAGGTAAATGTAATTTGAGGTGGGACATCTGCTTAAAACAATTTTAAGTGGTTCATGAACTTCTTTTGGCCTATTTCTTTTTAAAAAAGCCTACCTGAAAATTATTATCCTGTAAAATACTTTAATTTTGTAGCATCTTTGCAGTTTCAGGTGATTCCCAAATTCCGTCTGACTTTGGTAAAATATGTGCCTTCTCCTATTACGTGCCAGTGCCCTAAATTGGCTCCTGAGTTCAGTCCTTAGTCTGTCAGCTGAGTGATGATGACTTCTAACGTACAACCTGGCGGTGCTCACCTGCCTGCCATGGGGCACAGGTGGGGATGGCAGTTGCACTTGGATCACAGGGCCACCTCGCAATCCCCCCACCTCATCCCTGCCCTGCCCTGCCCTTCCCTGGCAGGCAAGACCAGTTAATATGATCCGCCTTCCAGAGTACAGAGCACCAGGTGGACCTATGGTTGACATCCCCTTACCCGGCCCTCCATCCCTTCCAGTCTTTTTCCCTCTATTGAGGGTAGCAGGTGGGGGTTGAGGAAGCGATGAGACAGGGGACATACAGAATGACAGGGTTAGTTGTTGGGTGGGAACTAGGCGAGAGCTTCACTCCACAAAGTCACAAGGTCTCTGTGAGACTATGTTGCAGGAAAGAGAAGAAATGCTCTTTTCCCTCTTGCTGAGGCATTGGTGTCACAAGAATGGATTTTTAAAGATTAGAGGAAGGGGTTCAGAGATTGTGGGAGTGGGAGATACTTGGCTTCTTGGGTCACCTAAGGGTTTCAGAGGTGGCCGCCGGGGCCAGGGCCCTAGATCCTTGTGAGGCTTGTCACCGGCTCACACTAATTGCTGCTGTGCCTGAGTCGCAGAGCTGTACGGAACCTTGATGGAATCAGAGCCATTTTATGTTTTTGCTCTGTGGTATTTGGGGACCGGATTGCTTCTGTCCCACCTCTACTTTTGTTTAAGGTTTAGATTTGGCTTTCAAACTTGTGTTCTCAGGAATAGGGAACATATAGCAGGGAGCTGTCAAGTAGTCACAAAAGAAATAAAGGGAGTGCTCTCTGGTGGTGATTGTCACTGAAAGTAATAATTTAGAGTAATAACTTAAAACATGACAGTTTGTGTGGTATTGAGTTTGTTAATATGAGTACTTATATTGAATAGCTTTTAAATATCAAAGGTTCCTATTAACTTCTGTTACTAGGTTGAGCAAGAGCTTTCATTTTTTCCCCACAGTTCTGTCTCTGGCACCTGGAAGATTCCCTGGCATATATTGGATGCTCAGGAAATATTTATTGAATATATGAATAGAACAGCTATTTTTTTGTCAGATAGTAAGATGTGTCACATAGAAAACTGGGTTAGATATGTAACAGGAGAAGACAGGAGCTATTTATACAGGTTTTCAGAAAATTGTATACAGCTTGATTTTTGATAAAATACGTAGTTTTAGTTAACAGATGTGATGCTGATTGATACATTCACCAGGAGGCAGTTGTGACTTGATCACACTAAATACATTCTAGGTCAAATTGCAGATAGAGATTGGTGGGGTGGTGATGTGAGCAGACAATGAAAATGGTTTCTGAGGGACCAGGATAGGGCTGTGAATTTGAAGTGATCCATCAGGGTGACTGCTTTTAATTTTTGAGTCTGATCCAAGAACGTGGAAAGCATTGTTAGGGAGGGAGCATGTGATAATTCTTCCTAGCACCAGTTACTGCTGTGGTGGATGTCAAATGTTGATTTTCTGCATGTCCAAGTTGACATTCTACTATAAATCCCTCCATATTACATTAATTTGTATTAGTATAGGTGCATTCAGAGTATAACTCCATTATTATTGCTAACCATTTTGATGTTCAGATTGCCATTTAGACTGGCTCCTGTGTCCTTTGACATGCTTCTATCTGTTGTTTTTTTTTTTTAAGCAGGGTGAGGGGTCAGATTTCTTGAGGTATAATTCATGTACAGTATTAAAATTTGTCCTATTTAAATATACAGTTCAGTGTGTTTTGATGGTGTATTTGCATAACCACCACCACAGTTAAAGAACATTTCTCACCCTGTAAAGTTACCACTTTGTCCCCTTGCAGTCAATCCCTTTCCTCCATCCTCAGCCTCGGGCAGCCATTCATCTGATGTCTGTCCCTACAGTTTTGCCTTTTTCAGAATATCACATACATGGAATTATAGAGTCTGTTGCTTTTTGTGTGGCTTCTTTAACTTAATGCAGATTTTGAGTCATTATGCTGCATGTATGAGGAGTTCATTTTAAAAACATTTTTGAGTAGTATTTAATTATATGGACATTCCACAACTTATTCATCCATTACCAGCTGAAGAGCATTTGGGTGGTTTCTAGTTGCTGGTGATTATAAATAAAGCTACCATAAATACGTACATATATTTGTATACCATGTTTTCATTTCCCTTGGGGAAATACTTGGAAGTTGATTTGCTGTGTTGTGTAGTAAATGTATCTTTTAACTTTTGAACTTTATATCTTTATAGGAAGCTGCCAGTGTGTTTTCTAAACTGGTTGTCTCATTGTACCTTCCCACTAGCAATGTATGAGAGTTTTAGTTGCTCTACATCCTCTTCAACACTTAGTATTGTCAGTTTTAAAAATTTTAGTCATTCTAGTCAATGTGTGTAGTAACTTGTGGTTTTAATTTGCATCTCCATGAAGACTAGTGATAGTGAGCATCTTTTCATATGCTTATTTACCATCTGTACATCTTGGGAGAAGTATCTGTTCATATCTTACGTCAGTTTTTTAGTTGAGTTATCTGTTCATTATTGAGTTTTGAGGGTTCTTAATATATTCTAAACACAGTTCTTTTATGAGATACGTATTTTCCAAATATTTTCTCATGGTCTGTGGCTTGTCTATTCATTTTTAAACCATATCTTCCAAAGAGGAGAAATAATTAATTTTGGAGAG
Organism: Vicugna pacos; assembly: GCF_048564905.1. Lineage (NCBI taxonomy): Eukaryota > Metazoa > Chordata > Mammalia > Artiodactyla > Camelidae > Vicugna > Vicugna pacos. The sequence goes on along the minus strand of NC_133005.1, from coordinate 36,303,133 downwards.
GTCTTGTTTGTCAGATTTTTAGTTTATGGCTTATGGTGTTTGTGTCCTAAGTTACTTTTGCTTAACCTAAGGTTACTCCTTTGTTTTCTTCTAGAAGTTTTACAGTTTTAGCTCTTAAATTTAGGTTTATTAATTCATTTTGAGTTACAGTTTTCATATATACTATGTGGTAAGAGTCAAGATTCTTTTTCTTTTCTTCTTGCTTGTGTATGTGTGTGGGTATCTAATTTCCCTGCCTCCTTGTTCTCAACTTCCCTCTTCAGATTTTGAGAACTTTCTTATTTTCTGGTTCAGCAGTGTTTTTAGCCTTACTTTGAACTTGCCCTGCTCTAGCTTTGACTCTGATGGAAATAGAAATTCTAATAGAAATGATCTTGGCTGTTCCTCCAAGGAACCCTGGTTCCCTTTGATAGAGAGTGGAGTGTGGAGGCCAAGATGAGGATGGAGGGGTGCTTGCTGCTGCTGGAGAGTCATTGCTTCTAGACCCTGTTAAGCAGGTAGTGCTAGGAAATGGGTGTCTTGTTTTTAAAATCACAAGTTTATGCCTCCGATTTCAATCCCTCATCACAAAGTTCTTCCTCTCTGTTTCCTTGTTCCATGTTTGGATCTTCTTTTTCCCATCATGAGAATCTGGCTCCCAACAACATCAATATATTTACCCATACTTTCAACAACAGACCTACCAAGTAAAGTCTGAGTCACTTTTGCAATTCTTTTTACCATTATATCTTCAAAGAATTGTTTTCCAAACTTACTTGGATATTTTTCCCTATGCTTAACAGTCTCTTATACAGTAAAATGTACATATCTTAAGTGCACAGCCCACTTAATTTTAACATGTGTAAAAACCCATGGTTCACCACCCAGATCAAGATATAGAACGTTATCATAACTTCCAGAAGTCCCTGTGTCCTTTTCCACCCAGAAGAAGCTGCTTTCTGCAGTCACTGTAGATTCATTTTCTTTGTCGTTAGACTTCATATAAATGGAATGATACAATGTAGACTGTTTGGTGTTGTTTCTTATCCTCAACAGAATGTTTGCAAGGCTCATCCATGTGTATCAGTAGTTAAATGCTGGGTGGTATTCCGGTGTATGAATGTAAAACTAATTTATCCACTGTCCTCTTGATGGACGGTGGATAGGTAGGAACTATTAGGAATAAAACTGCAAAATCTTCTTGGTTACCTGTGTGCACTCAGCATGGCTAAGTCAAAGGATAGATGTTTATAAAAACTGTCAAGCTTTCCCAAAGTGATTGTACTAGCTTTTACCCCCACCGCTTGTTCCATGTCCTTGCCAAAAGTAGCTGTTAAAGTAGTTTTTTTAATTGAGTAGTTGTTAGGAGTTCCTTAAATGTTCTGGATATAATTCCTTTGGTACATATATTGCAAATATTCTCTCCCATTCTGTGGGTTCCCTTTTTTATTTTTTAAATGTTCTTTTAGTGAACGGTGTTTAACTTTGAGGAATTCTAATTTTATTTTATGGTTTGTGCTTTTTGTGTTCAAGAACTCTTTGCCAACCTCATAGTCGTGAGGTTTTCTCCTATGTTTTCTTCTGAAAGCTTTAACTTTTATATTTAGGTCTGTGTTACAGCTTCAGTTAATTTTTGGTTTTGGTTGAGTTTGAGATCTTTAGTTTTTCCCTTGGGATTAAGGATGAGGCGCCCTGAGTGAGGCTGGAAAGTGTTTTTATTGTCTTCTACAGTGAGCAGCAGCCCAGCCCTTCAGGGCTTCTGGCCCTTAATCCTCTTCAGGGTTATCTGGTTGCTCTCATGTCATTTTTGAAAAAGAAAGACGTTGGCTTTGTTTTGGTGTGTTTGCTAGAAATCAAGAGACCGCCTAGCACAGGTCTATTTCTGCATTCCCTTCTGTTTTATTGATCTGTTGGTTTTTCCTTAAATAATACCATCATGTTGTAGTTGCTATAACTTTACAGGAAACTTTGAAATCTGACAGTGTAAGTCTGTTTACTTAGTTGTTCTTTTCAAGGGTGTCTTGGCTAATGTAGGTTAGATTTGATTTTTATTTTCCTTCTGTGTGATTATATAATCACTTTAATATGTAGTTAGAGTTCTGTTCAGTGTTTTTTCCCATCCTAGTCAACGTATTTTTATATTTTTAGTTATATGTAACACCAGATGTTTCTAAAAGCCAAAAGTACACAAAAAGATATATTCAGAAGTGTCATCTTGTCCCTTCTCTACCCCAGTCTCTCCCACTTGTTGTAGGAAACTAATTCCACTGGTTTCTGCTTTATCCTGAGTTTTTTTTTTTTTGTAAAAATAAGCATATAAACACACATCTATTTGTATGTGTGTATATGTTTACATAGATATAAACCTCCCCCTCTTTTTTTTGTACCGAGAAGTTAAGGTACCATATCTACTCTTTTGCAGTTTGCTGTTTAGACTTACTATGTGCTGAAAATCACTTTAAACTTGGAGATTTTTCATTTCTTTTTACAGCTGCAAAGCAGCCAGCATTTAATAAGCTCAATCTTGGCTGGAGGCTCAGAGCAAATACTAAACTTGAACTCTTTGTGCTACATTCATTCCTGGGCTTTGCTGGGCCAGTGTCCTTTCTGCCGTTTGCAGGCGAGCACACTAAACTCAAGACAGTCTGTAACCCTGGGTGGGTGGGAGTAAAAAATGCTTCCCTGTTCCATTCCTAACTGTTTTGGACCTGTCAGACCTAAGAACATTAATGGGTCTTGTCCTTAGTTCCCCTTCTCCTGTGTTTCATGTGGAGCGGTGTGCTAAGCAGTGTGCCTTGCAGCTGGTAGTAAGTGTCTGTCACGCTTTCACTCAGTCTTTCCCTCTGAAACAGGTTGCCCGGGAGAGTGGCCCACCCCACATGAAGAGCTTTGTGACCAAGGTGTCGGTTGGGGAGTTTGTGGGGGAAGGTGAAGGGAAGAGCAAGAAGATTTCAAAGAAAAACGCTGCTATAGCTGTTCTTGAGGAGCTGAAGAAATTACCGCCCCTGCCTACAGTTGAGCGAGTGAAGCCCAGAATCAAAAAGAAAACAAAATCCATAGTCAGGGTAAGAACACTTCTGAACGAAGAGGGCGTTTTCATTGCCCGAAGACAGGTGGGAGTTGAGAAGGCTGGTGAAGGAGATCGGGAGCTAGCACGCCCACGCCGGGCCCGGGAGAGCCTTTACAGGGGCCACCGTGTGTTGCTGCCACTGGAGCCCCAGGTTAGGCAACGACAGGGACCCTGCACTGGGTTCAGTGGAGGCCCCTGAGGGCGGCCACATACGTCTGGATGAGGGTGTCCTCGCAGCCCTGTGATCACAGGGAGGAGCTGCGTGTCAGCAGCCGCACTGCCCGCCTCTGGGGGGAGCAGTTGAATCGTGCTGCTTCTGTGTCATTGTCTGCCGCACGGCTCTGAGCATGCAGGGGTTCCTGGGCCTCGGAGAGATGTCAGGGGCAGCAGAGGAGTGAGACGTTGCACCACATGCTCTCTTACTCTTCTGGGTTTTTGAGTCATGCTAGTGGACCTATCAAAAAATTATATTACCCCCCACCCTCCCACGTAAGGGATGGGTCCATTTGGAGACATTTATGAACACTACGATCTGTAAAGTTAGAATTGTCAATATAGTTTTATGCTCTATCACAATCCACATTTTTTCTTACACACGAATTAGCATTCTGTACATATGAAAGCTAGCATACTTTTGCAGTTTCCTTTTTCCACTTAACATATCCGGGAAGTCACTCCTTATCGGTGAGCGGGTGAGGATTCGTTGGCGCTAAAGGTGGCCACCAGGAAGTAACTGTGGGATTCTTAGGTTCTTTCCACATGGCGTCAGCTTGAATTTTTTTTCTTTTAATGATTTCTGGTTTTTGAATCATTGTCCAGAAAGCTGGGAACCCAACATTATAATACAGACTTTTGGGAAGTTTTAGGAAGAATGTATTTTTTTCTGCCTCTTCATTTATTATCGTATGTTGAAATTCACTGTTACAAGGCAGACATTACGTTGATGCTTGCCTACAACATAGTGAATGTTGGTGTTGGTTTGCTAAGAAGATCTTAAAATCATCTCAGTCATAGAAAATCATTACGCATCTTCCAATTTTAAAAGGTTTAAAAAAAGATCTGATTAATTTTGAGCCATTAGATCAGCATGCAAGTAATCAACTGTCATGTCTTGGTCTGTGAATTGGCAAGGTCTTTTCTGTAACTAACGGGGTATATGGTTTCTACATTAATTGTTCCTCAGCTACAGAGCAGCCCAGAATATGGCCAGGGGATGAACCCAATTAGCAGACTGGCCCAGATCCAGCAGGCGAAGAAGGAGAAGGAGCCAGAGTACCTGCTCCTCACCGAGCGAGGCCTCCCACGCCGCAGGGAGTTTGTGATGCAGGTGGGTCAGCCGGCTTGTGGGCGGCTGTTCTCTGACCACATGAGGTCCAGGGCCTGCCGAGGTCCAGGGGCTGGACACCTTCCCCAGGAGGCTAGGGCTAGTGGGCTGCTCCCTTCCACCGAACATTACTGTTATTAAGACCACATCATTTGCAGTAATTCAGTGCCTTAAAACATGTGCTTGTCTGCGCACCACAGAGGCCGCAGTATCAACACGTAGGAGCTCAGACACACTGCGCCCGGTTAGAGGAGTGCTGAGGAGTAGAACCGTGGACGACTTTTTTTTTTCTTTGTTACTTCTTGAAGCTTTATATTGTTCTTCTCAGAAGATAGGTTTTATAAATTATATGAAAGATCTTTTCCTGTTCCCCCTGATCCTTCTGTAGAATCTGGAGTCTGGGGTTGGCTCCTCCTCACATTGGGATTACACTTCAGATATGTACAGTGTTTCTCCTTGCACTTGGTTTATTAAACCCTGTGTAGTGAGCGGTTGACAACTTATAAAGCACCGACAGCCTGGTGTGCTTCACCTACCCAGTCAGAGGGCAAGAACAGTGATGACCCTTCCACTGTACAGGAGAAAACTGTAGCTTGCCGAGAGGCTCAGTAATTTGCCCAGATTACATGGCTGGTGGATGCCAGGTTAGGATGATTCAACGCCAGTCCCATCTTGACAGGCCAGGAAAGGTTTCCTTAACTCTCTTACGTCATACAGGGCTTTTGGTTTCAGTCTGTGGTCAAGACCAGCTTGGAAGGGGACTGTAAGCAGTGACGTGTGCTAGAATATGTTTAATAGCCGACTCTGAGGGGAGGCGGTATGATGGGAGGAAGATGTGTGTGGCGATCTGTACGCATATATGCATACATATTATACTTACATATGTGTATGTTATAGATTTTACTGATAGGAAAGAAATATAGCTCACAGTTTGTAAATAATACTCATTATTATTATTGTATTTTACTATAAATAAATACTCTTTATTGTAAATTTTAAACATCTATAACTTCAGTGTGACAATCATGGATGGCAGTGTGATGTGACTGCTTTATTCCTCTCCAGTTCAGCAAGGAGGTTTGCTCATGTCATTGTCAAACGAGTGTGGTTCTAGCATGAGTACTGGTTGACATTTTTGTTTATATTAACAAATAAGTAAAACAACAAAGACATGTCAGAACCTCATTCGTTTAAACGGTATGAATGACTCCTCTGCTGAATCAGAGAGTAATTTTCGAAGACTGGAAGCTTTAGTTTTTTTGTACTGGTTACAGTGTCATCATGGCTGCCGACTTGAAAACACTTTTAAAGTTTATTTGCATTAGCTTTTTCTCTATCGCTTAAGTCTAAGAATAGACAATCAACAGAAAAAACTTCATCCTTGATATGTAGTATTTGCAGATTTCTGTGGTGTAAATACTCCCACTATAGCTCTGATGACAGAGTTGGAAAGAGACATCTAGCAGCATGTTGACGCCATACACTTAACAACTGATACTATTAAAAACCTCAAAAGCACAGATAATTGTAGAGTCCAGGTAGGAAGTGATGAGTTTCATGTGTTAATTACCTCTTGTTTATTAAAATAATTTAATTATAAGCTCATATAATTTAATGTTTGATAATGGCTGACTTTAACAACCAGCTCTCCAAAGTCCTGAATGTTTCACAATGGGCTCTCTCAGGCTGGTGCAAACCAGCTCCAGGGCACCGCTGTTAAGCTATCCAGCTTTCTACCATTCTGGGTTTTTTTTGCCAGCCTGTCAGTTCCCAAGCAGTCTTTATTCTGAAGACTTAAGAACTGTTCTGAGTCCTGCCTTTTGTATGCAGGTAAAGGTGGGAAACCACACCGCAGAAGGATCAGGCACCAATAAGAAAGTGGCCAAACGCAATGCAGCCGAGAACATGCTGGAGATCCTTGGTTTCAAAGTCCCGCAGGCCCAGCCCACCAAACCAGCCCTCAAATCAGAGGAGAAGGTGACTGCGGGGGGCTCTGTGTCCTTGCTCTCTAATTGCAGGATGACCTTCTTGCCTCATACAAGGGGCCCTGGCTCCTCCAGGGCTGAGCTTCAGGGCAAGACTTCCTTCATCCTCCTGGCAGTAACGCAGCCCTGCTGAGCAGTGGGTCCTTACAATGTGGTCAGAAGGGGAGTTGCATGTCCATGGCTCCAAGCATGGCTCGGGGTTAAGTCCTTACTGTTTCAGTATCTTTGTGGCCTGGGATGCTTTGCTGGAGGGCAGCTTTCTCTTCCCTGTTTGTGGGATGATGAGTAATTGGGCTTGAAAGTAATGTGTGTGTGGTTCTATCACTTGTACTCTTAGAGCGAAGCCTGTATAAAAGATTCAACAATCCTCGGCTTCTGTTAGTTGTGGAGTAGGCTCTTCTGGGACACTGAGACAGTGTGATACTAGAGTCAGGGCCAAATAGTTTAGATTTGGGATTTCTTTTTCTTTATGAACTGAACATTAGCTAAAAATAATCCCATATTGAAAATTGCATTTCTGCGAAGATTGGGAAGCGGTACCCTCCGTGAAAGCCTTGGCTGACCCTGTCTTCAGTTACTGGGTGGTCCTTTCAGGACAAACTTGAAAATGCCAGGCCTGATTCATTCATGTCTGCCAGTCGTGTTAGCAAAGAGAAATGTCATCAGCTGTGGCCACATGGTTAATACTAATAACCGGGGTCCCAAGCACTCTTATCACAGAATCTGCAGAGATCCTGGACTTGGCTTTCAGATTTTTCATTCCAAAGTCTTGAGAACATCATAGGCACCTTCACCTTCTCAGAAAAGAGATCCTGTGTTTGGCAAAATATTTATCTAGTAGCATTTCCCCTACATTATCTTTGGATATGTCACCTTATCTTTTAGTTGGACATTTGCTTCAGGAAATGTCCTTTGTTTATTCAACTGTTTAACTTCAACCTAAAGGTTTCTTTCTTGGTCAGCTCTATCAACTTAACATCTTCTGGCTCCTTCTGGTTAAATGTTCGCCTCTCTGCTCGTGAGCACAGAGCAGGGGACCCCTTCGTGAGATGCCCTCTGTGCACAGGCTGCTGTGGCTGAGAGTGTACCTTGGAGAAAGCAGGTGGCTCTGCCATTGGGCACATTGAGCAGCACAAGCAAACCAGTGGTGGGGCTTTGGTGGAGGGCTTTTTGGCTGATTTCCCTCATTTTTCAAAAGTTTAAAACCAAGATTAATGTTGGTTGGAGTTTGTGTAGTTTTGGACAGTGGGAATGAATTTTCCAACAGTTTGATTTATGCTCATGGCCTTTTTTTTTTTTTTAAGACACCCATAAAGAAACCAGGGGATGGAAGAAAAGTAACCTTTTTTGAACCTGGCTCTGGGGATGAAAATGGGACTAGTAAGTGTGATGTTAATATTGTCTTGATCTGAATGTGATTCTGGGATTTGTGTGGTTCCTGGAAATAGCAGACACCCAGTGAGTGAGTGTGCAGTGTTCGGCTCTGCGTCATCCCTGTGCCGTTGTGTGTGCCGAGGGAGGGCCAGCGTTGGGTTGTAGAGCGTCTTTCCAGGCAGCATGTATGGACGTGTGTTAATTTGTCTGTGTGTCCCTCCCCAGGCAGTAAAGAGGATGAGTTTAGGATGCCTTACCTTAGTCATCAACAGCTGCCTGCTGGAATTCTTCCCATGGTGCCCGAGGTTGCCCAGGCCGTAGGAGTCAGTCAAGGACATCACACCAAAGATTTCACCAGGGTAGCTCCAAATCCTGCCAAGGCCACGGTAACTGCCATGATAGCCCGTGAATTGTTGTATGGGGGCACCTCGCCTACAGCCGAGACCATTTTAAAGAATAACATCTCTTCAGGCCACGTACCCCATGGACCTCTCACAAGACCCTCTGAGCAGCTGGACTATCTTTCCAGAGTCCAGGGATTCCAGGTAACTGTTGGGTCAGAGCTGTGTGGTCTGTACCTTAGTGCGGTTACCTCTGGGTTTCTTTCAGAACTAAGTGTGTTGTTTTTTAGACCAAGTTCTTTGTCTAAGGGGATGGTTGGCGGAAGCATGGTAAAGGGTGGTCCTGAGGAGGAGAGGGGAGGCTTGGAAAGTATTAGATGCCTGTATAGTAAGAGAAAATCCTCAACCTTGGATAATAGAAATTTAAAAATCCAGGCCAACCATAACAACAAAGCCTGTAATCCAGTGATAGTTACACATTTAGACTTTTAAGTGAGAACCGATTCATTGTGTTGGCTCTTTCTGCCTGGTAGGAAGGAACATGGCTTCTTCCAGACTAGAGTTTTGAGTAGACATGTAGGTTCCTGGAAGATTCTGGAGGCTGGGGCCCTGGTCTCCTGCCTGCAGCCCTCAGTGCCCTTTAGCAGCAGTCCCCTCAGACAGTCTCTCGTGCTTGTGGAGCAGTAGTTGGTGCAGACGTCAGGCTGAGACCAGGGAGAAAGAAGTGTCGTCTCCCTGATGCTGGGCCCAGAGCTGCAGACCCGAGTCCCATTCATGCTCCCCGCTTCCCTGCCTCTGCCTCAGTTATCTTTTCCTCTGTAGGTTGAATACAAAGACTTCCCCAAAAACAACAAGAACGAATTTGTATCTCTTATCAATTGCTCCTCTCAGCCACCCCTGATCAGCCACGGTATCGGAAAGGACGTGGAGTCCTGCCATGATATGGTACGTTACCCCACGCGGTGGGCCTGGCCCCGGCTTGTTGCTGGCCTCAGCAAGGGAGGAAAAGGAGTCTCTCCAAGGCTTGGAGACGAGTTAATTGTTTTTTAGATTTCATAGTTCTGAAGCCTTTTTTCTTAGGTTACTGCCTTAATTTCTCATTCTGTTTATCAGAGCTCATGGGCTTTGGCCAGCCCCACTCCCCTCTTCCCTTTCTGACCTGAGGGATAGACTTGGATCCTGGAACTCCTCCAGTTACTGTACTCAGTTTATCTCTTACCAGAACAAAGAGTTGCAGTCCCAGGCTCTAGCAGCCGTAGAAAGCCCCTTGTTTTGGCATTCTGTTCAGATGAAATTCTTGTAAGAAATACTAAAACTGAGAAAAGGAATTGATTAATCTACATAAGTTAAAAATCTACATATACAATGTATCTGTCATGTTAATGTCACTGAATGTAATGTATTCTAACAAGGAAACTTGATAGGTTTTTTTTTTAAAGCAAGATATAATATATTGTACAGTCTGCTGACCACAAGGTTAAAAATATTTGAAGACAATATATAATAAAATTAACAGAGGTTGTGATTCAGTGAGGTAATAATTGGTAACTTTTAAAAATTTGTATTTTTAAGTGAAAATTCAAACATGGAAGGGTTATTTAGTGGGGCCACCTGTTTTATTGGGCAGTAGGAGAATCCCTCGCCTTCCCATTCAGTGTTTCAAGCTGTGGTCCTGAGCAGTGGTCGTCAAATGACTTTCCTTTTCATTCCTGCTAGGCTGCACTGAACATTTTAAAGTTGCTGTCTGAGTTGGACCAACAAAATACAGAGATGCCAAGAACAGGAAATGGACCAATGTCTGTGTGAGTGAGCTGATTTACATGGAAAGGCAGTTCTGTTCCTCATTTGCAATAAATTCAAATTGTCTGCTCAACTTAGTAGTAAAACATTTGTCTAAGTCACTTTCCGTCCCTTTCCACTAAAAGGTTTTCAAGTTTTGAGTAGAGATCTCTACTTTTTTAAAAAAAAGTTTTTGAATAGATAATACATTCACATGGTTCAGAAGTCAACATTATTTTAAATGGTGTACACACACAGTGGTTGATCTGGCCCTCATGCGGTTCCCACCCATGTCACTCTGTCTCCACCCAGAGATGACATTTTCATCAGTTTCTTACATACCCTTCTTATATGTTTCTTTATGCAAATATATTTCTTTCCTTATTCTCTTCCTTTTCCCCCTAGAGATAGCACACTATACACATTCTTTTCTTTTTTCACTTGATAGTATATCCTGGGAAAACTTTAATCCAGTTATCATAAACTGGGGCCTGACTTCTCAATGTTGCTAATTTCTTTTTTTTTTTTTTTTAATGGAGGTACTGGAGATTGAACCCAGGACCCTTGTGCATGCTAAGCATATACTCTGCCACTGAGCTATACCCCCTCCCCCCTGCTAATTTCATTATTAACATTGCTTAATTCTCTTTAATTTCAAAACTTGGATCATTTTTTTTTTTTCTTCCTTAAAGGTGTGGGAGGTGCTGAATCCTATCTGGCCATGAACCATTATAAAATCCCAACATATATACTGAAAATACTGAAACTGCTTTGAAAGTTTGGAATTTCTGATACCTCCAGTGGGCTGAGAGACACGATGGGTAAAGGACGGGAGACAGCAGTGGTGAAGACGGCAGGCACACATGGAGGCGGCGTGGCTATGGTTTTCCCCTCAACACAGCAGCAGCTTCAGGGGGCAGGGCGGGCCTGCCAGGCAGCCCTGGTCCATTGGGAAACCAGCAGGGCCATGCCCCAGGCACCCCAGTGCTTGGTTTTGGTGGGTTTTTTGTTTGTTTTTGGGTGTGTGTTTGTTTGTTTGTTTGTTTTCTTGCTGTGTGAAAGAAGAAACAGAAAGCACGACCCCTTCTCCAACTGGCTCACTCGAACACATTGGGACAAACCCTGGACACCCACGCTGGAAAGAGCTGAAAGCACCAGAGAAAATCATATGCTTCCTACTCAGCGCTAGCTGACATCTGTAGCGTGCTCTGGCCCGCCACCTCCCGCGGTGCCCACACCGTCACCACTGCTCTCTTCCAAAAGAGATATGTATTCTTAGTTTCATTATTTCCTTTTGATTGAAACGACACTATATAAATTTTTATTTGAGAATTTCTCAATTGTATCTAGTTACATAGCACAGTTTAGAAACTTGTCTGAGACTGACTTTATCAGTAATCTAACCGGCAAAGATCATATCCATGTACATGTGGTTATACATCTTTATTTCATTGGACTAACCCAGGACCATTCACTGATGCAGATTGTGTGCCCTCTGGTTTAGCTGACACAGTCCTGGACTTCTCAGGAACCCTTGATGAAGTCTCCTACAGTTGTGTAAATTGGACAGTTTAGGAATTTTAAACTTTAAATGATCATTTGGTTCCTTTTCTATTTTATTTTTGTTAATGCAACAGGACTTAAACAAATGAACTTTGATCTTTGTTTTAAAGATTATTAAAAAATTGTGTGTACATACATAAGACTCAAGGACACAGCTACACTACGGGATATGATCTCCATGTAGCCCATGCTCAGTTGCAGATTGATTTTCCCTGAGTGCTTTACACTGTTGATTACATCTCCATGTAGGGCTGAAAAGAATGACCCATGTTTATCTCTATAACTGTGTTGCTTTTGATGTCGTGTTGCTGTGCACAGAAATGTGTGCAGCAAGGTCCTGCATATGGTCCAGATGAAAAGCACGGTAGCCTTGCAAGTTAAGTACTGCTTTGATTCATCGTTTACTCTGGAATTTTTTCTCCCCATGGAATGTAAGTAAAACTTAGTGTTTGTCACCAATAAATGGTAATACTAAATTTTTTTTTGTTAATTTATTCTCAAATGCCACTACTGCTAGGTTGGTCCCTCCCAGCCTGCCCCTACCCTTTTTTTATTTTCAAGGAAAAAACTTTGTAATGCTTGTGATTCCATTTGGGCAAAATTCTGAAGATCTGAAATAACTTTATATCAAACCATTGATCAATAAACAGCTACTAATGAATTTTTGGTCCTGTTGAGCAGTAATTAACCAAGTAAGGGAAGATGTGAGTGAGTTGTGGAAGCATGGCGTGGAGGCACTGCTGGCAGTGAGAGGTGTGTGGGTGCCCAGGTGAAGGGAGGGCCTCTCTCTGAACCTGACCTTGTCACCTGAGGGAATGACCCAAGAGGAAGAGGGAGGCTTGCTGGTGACTTCCTTCAGGCACGCTTGGGCCTGGAGTAAAGATGAGGCATTGTATACTAGCCTGGCTGAGGAGTGAGTGGGCTGGTGGTTTTCTGGTTTTAAATTTTAGAAGATACTCATCAGGGTTGTTCACTGTGACACGAGCCTCTGAATTGGACTGCAAGAATAACTGCAAGTGACCAGAGGTTATACGAGACGCTGAAGGGTCATAGGGGACTCAGCATGGCAGGGATAAAGGCAGTGAAAGGAAGGCAGGCATCTTCCCTTTCCAGCCCTGAATTCAGCATTTCTCCAAGGAGCCTTGATCCCCGCTAGTGACAGATCACATTTAGAAACAGATCTGAGCGCTCTGAGAGCTCATGGCTCCTGGGGTGCTATTTCTAGGCCCCCAGATGGCTGGGACACACATCTGAGTGTATGGATGGGTACAAACATCTGTTTGTGTATCTACTTACAAGCCATGCGTTTGTACTGATACCTCCGGCACCTCAGGGTTCCTCCAGCCTTCCCCCCTGCGTTTTTTTAGCACCTTCTCCAACACCGAGATTGTAGCCAGTCTCCCAGCCTTGCCTGCCACCTCCTCCACTTGCCACTCGTGCCCTGTGATGTTAGCTGTCTGCTGGGGGCGTGCTGCCTCCACCCAGCTCTTCCCTCCTAGCCTCCCGTTCAACAGCGGCCCTCCACACTGGGAAGGGAAGAAGGGAAGGGCATTCTCAGAAGTAACTCACAACTTCTAGTTGTTGGTTTCCAGTGGGCCCTCACTGACAGCACTCCAAAAAGGGACAGTTTTCTGTTAATGTCTGGGATATTGTTAGGACAAGAGGTTTTTTTTTTAAGGTGGTATATAGCTCTGGTTGCTTTGGAAGGCTGTCCAGATGGGTTGTCCTTGACTGTTCTTACATTGTAAACTCTCAGACCAGCCTTGCCTCTGGGAAGGCCCTGTAGCTGTCATCGCCTGCTGAGGACTCACTCACCTGCATGATCTCTGCTGTCTCTGTGCTCTGAGAGCTGCTTGGGAATCAAAAGTTTGTGCTGTTTTATCCCAACGTGATCTCTAAGAGTTGCAAGAACCTTTGAGTCAAAACTAGGTACTTCAGCCGTTTAGACAGTATATGCAGTCTTGGTTTCCAGACTACAGGCAGAAAAGCAGACAGGAAGGCGCCTGAGAGGCAGGTCTGAAATAAACAAAGGAGCTGCAAGTCATCAACCACAGTAAGACTGGTGGGTCTGAGGATTTGTGGAGCATCGATCCTCAAAGTTAGAGCAGCCCCTGGGGTCCTTGGGATAGACAGACCTGGGACTTGATCACCGCACAACAGGTGCACTGACATTAGGTCACGATTTTGTTAATTTCCTCTTAAATCACAAGATTTTAATGAGTAAAGATGATTTCCCCACAGTTGGGTTTTGTTTTTTTGTTGTTTTGTTTTGGGGGGATTATTTTTAAAGGCCTTCTTAAACCAGGGGAGTGTGAACTGTCTCTTAGAAAAGTGTCATTTCTGAATCTGGATTTCCTTCCACAGCTAACTGAGCTAATATGCCCGGCTTTCTTGGCAAATGCCCAGTGACGGTGACCTTGGCTTGGATCCCAAGGTCTGTTAAGAGATTGGAGGAAGTCTGGGATTGGCGTGACCAGTGGGAAAAGAAACCTAGGCATCCCCAGGAAGCGGTGTGCTGCTGCTTGCTGTCTAGGAGCTCATAATACGAGCTCAGCAGGAAATGGCCACCAGGAAATAAACCCAAGGACTGAGCTGTATGGCTGTTTTTTGCATGAAACTTAACCGTCTCTGGCTTAAGTGCTTTTAAATGTCTGTGTGCCTTTAAAAACAGACAAGAAAAACTTAAAATTTCCAAATCCATAAATAATGGATTTGTCAGGCACTTAAGCATTGCTGGATTGGCCGGGAGGAGTTAGCCAGTTTTCTTAAATAGGCTTTTAAAGAAATGTGTGTTCTTTTAAGAGGCAAGGCTAACGCAAAGACGGGAGGGGGTGGCAGTTTCAGTTCATCAAAGCAGTACAGCGTTTTCTTGGAATTTGTCACTGTGTGCTTGCAGTGCTGTGTTTAATGTATATATTCAAAGTATATATAGGATATATATCTGAAACTAATTTTTAAAATTATTTTAATCAGACTTCTTACTAACTTAAATGGCACCCAGTTTATATTAGCAAACATGATATAATTTAGGAAATTTGTATAAATATGTGCATAATAACCCGTTTAATATTTTAAAAATAATTTCCTTTTTCCATTCTTTTACAAATATTTTCATAAAAACCTACTTTGATGGGAACACCTACTAGGCCTGGAATAACGAACTGTAAGACAGTCTTTGTGTTGTTGTAATTAAAAAAAGTGATTTTTAAAAGTAAGTTGTGGAAAATTTGGAAGTTATCCCCAAAAGCCCTCTATCCAAACACAGATCCTGTCATTTATTCCACCCCCTTTCCCACGCACCTCTTTCACGTTTATGTCTGCAGCGCACACATAGTGGTGCTGAGCGGTGAGGTGTGCCCTGAACATCCTGGAGCTTGGCGGGGCCCAGGCAGGGCCCAGTGTGCACGCCCCCCGCGCCCCTCCACCAGGGCCTGCCTGCTCCTGTCCCTCCTTCCGCCCTTGTCTGTTGGATGCAGGCTTGTGCTCCTGATGGGTGTCCTGACTGCCACAGGCTGCAGAAGCAGCAGTGGGAGTGCCTCTCTGACCTTTGACGTTGCCAACCCCAGAGCATTAGTGGGCAGTTGGTGCCACTTTGGAATGAGATCTGTCAGAATCCTGTAGACTTGATCTGCTTTTTTAATTGTTTTGGCTCCAGCTGCCAAAAGTCTTCCCCGGGAAATGGCCTGAGAGGCTGAGATTCCCTTGGGCCTCTGTTTTTCTGTGCAAACACCTGCCGGGGGCCTGTCTGCCTGGTGTCTCTGTCGTGTATGCTGAGCACATGCTTACCTGGCAGATTGTTAGAAACGTGCTGGTGGATGAGAACGCATGCCTGAGCACTTTCCTCTGGACCCTAGTAATTTCTTTTCCTGTCTGGCTCCTTGGATTCATGGACAAGAACATTGCAAGCCAGGTTGAATCCTGAATCCAGCTAAGAAAACTGGAAATACTCAGACCTTCCCTAGCCCAGGGCACACACTGATCTTTGACCATGTTGTATGGCAGTTTGGGAAGGTAGGGCCTAGAACATTTGTTGGCAACCGGTCTATCCTTTGAGCTCCCCGAAGCCTGAGTGGCCCCAGACTTGGCCCAGCTCTTTCTGAGGTGGTTTGACCACCTTTGTCAGTGCTCCCCTTGGCCAGGCCAGAGGAGCAGCCTGGGAGGCGGTGGATCCCATGTGGACACGGCTTCTGTGCTGGGAAGAGCACCTGTAAGTAGACAACCTCACGAAGGGCCAAGATGTAAGTAGGTGGGTGGATACTAACATGTACGCAGTGCCTCAGAGTGTGCAGTGCAGTCAGTGCTCAGTAAATAACCTAGTAAGCAGCTCCTGTTCTCAGGCCAGAGACACACTTAGAAGCCGGCTGTTCCCAGTTTGCCTTTAGAGTTCCACCAGTCAGGGTGGCTGGTGGAGAGGCGTTTGCCTGATTCCCTGCTGGAGATGTTCGGAGCCTTCCTCTACCCCGGGCACTCTTTCTCATTCTGTCCTTCTGTCCAGCTCTCAGGGCTCTCCGCACTGGGAGGCAGACCCTAGTCACTTCCAAGTCTGTCCCAAGAAAAAGCACGGAGGCTCCACGAGAGCAAGAACCTGCATCCGTCTCAGCTGTACGGGAGGGAGCGCGTTCCGGAGAGGCCCACTGAGGCCTGAAGCCCCTGCGGGCCCTGCCTGCCGCAGCCATCTACTGTCTGCCACCCTTTGTGCAAAACCAAAGCTGTTAATTGTACATCTTTAAAATATGACCCTTTCTCATTTTCTGAGGCTATGAAACTTAAGAATCTAGCAGTGTTCACAGCTTTCGCCACACCCACACGTCTTTTGGCTTCACTTTCACTTCATCCTGAGTCCTTGTTCGCCAGCTTGAGCGTGACCGTCAGGCCCCGTGGAGGGCTGGCTGCTGAAAGGCTGCGGGTCCCGTTCCCGGGGGCCCCGAGGCAGCAGGTGCGGGGCCAGGAACGTGCATTTCTAACAAACCAGGTCCTGGGGGTGTAACGCCCATGAAATTGCTAGTGCTTTTAAAAAATAATACAAAACACTGTAAAAGGTAGATGTTCCTTTGGATAGAACCCCAGATCCTTTGAATCATGTTGAGAAATCCTGCCTCTGGCTGCATGGCAGGCAGCTTTGGCCTCGCTGTTTCAGGCCCCCGAGACTGGAAGCTGGTCTGTCCCTGGGACTGAAGGCCGTTTCCTCAGCAGGCCGCTAGGACAGGCGTCTGGAATGCCCACCCTGGGCAGCTGGCTTAGTTTGTTGCCCCCACCGTGCTGCTCCTCGGGAGCTCTCTCAGCAGGCACCGTCGTAGGGCCCTCGTCCAGCCTGAGATCTAGTCGTGACCGAGGCAGCTCTCCGCACGGGCTGGCTCCAGCTCGACCCTGGCTCTCAGCCGTGGGACTGGCCGGCCTTCCTAGGACGTAAACCGTGCTCTATCTGAGAGCAGCAGGACCTGTGCGTGCTACAGTCTTACCGCACTGCCCTGTGGACCCACCTGGAGACAGTTTAGGATCTGTCTTCTCAAGCTGATGTCTGCTGCAGAAACCCAGTATCCTGGGAGCCGCACTTGCCTCTCTAGATGCAGAAGGATAGACTCGGCTGCTGGCGGGGAGACGGGCCATTCTCCCTGTGCAAGGGAACCACACCTCTCATTTGCTCCCCACTTTCCATCATTCTCCCTTTTGCAACAGGTCTGAGAAACCTTCCCGTCTCTGTGGTGGCTCGCTCCTCCGCGTTGCCAAGTTCTTCTCTCACATCGTCCACTTTATAAGGGAGAAAGCTGACTTAGAGTTGATGGCTGCCTTCTCCAGCCACACGTGAGCTTTTAAAAGTCTTTACCACCTATCCCGCAGCAAGCCCAGAGACAGGCGGGTGAGGGGAGGGCAGAGGGCTCCTCCGTCACCGAGTTCTTAGCTACAGAGAGAATCCACAGGGAACTGGATTATTTTCAACGGGTCCCTGAAGCCCCTACCAAGAACACCCTAGGGTGGACCCAAGAGTGAGTCTTGCCTCATCACACCTCTAGGCCACCAAGTTTCTCAATCAAGGAACAAGAGCAAGGAACAAGCAAGAACTGGGATGCAGAGCCAACACTCAGCTTTTCTGAAATGGAGGTAGGAATATGGATGATTTTTAATTTTTAAGTATTTCCTGTATTTTCCACAAAGAAAACACATTTATAATTAGAAGTGTTACTTTAAAATCTGATTGTTTAAAGAGAAGATACGCTCCAACAACAGGGAGAATCAGTGGCCTCCCCAGGAGGCTCTCATGAGGAACTTTGCAACGACATTTGCCCCATGTTGAAAAACGGCCCAAGAGTGAGGCCCCTGCCTAGGCCAGGACTCCTCCACAAAGCCTCGCCACCTCCGAGGGCCACTACACAGGCTGATAACACAGGCGGTGTTCCACCCTGCTCAGTAACACACACGCTTCCTCCCAGCCACGTCTCCCCCCAACTTAAACAGCTAAACTAATAGCAGCTTTTTATTAATCAGTAGTCTACAGGTTCTCTTGGGTACTTCATGTTGTTTCATTTTTTTTATAACCATCCTGAAGGTAAGTGGTAGTCTCCTCGTTTTCCAGAAGAGGAAATAAAAGCACAGAGGTCAAGCCATCTGTCCAAGGTCTCAGTCAGTGGCAGAGCTGTAATTCAAACCCAGGTTGGCCTGGTCCCAAAATAGGAACCCTGCTCTACACACAAGAAGAACTGGCACCACACTGAGGTATAGTCACCAAGACTCGTCAGAAACACCCCACAGCGACTTCAGCCTACCACCTGTGACAGTCTTCATAAGCTGGATAGAAAAATGGTCTTAGATGATGGAATAATAAACTGCAGTTTACACCGTTGAAAAAAACCATTAACAGAATACCCATGAATCATGCCAGGGTTAACGAAGAGAGTGACAGTGCCAGCCTTCCTTTTCAGACGCTGTTTTAATAGGTACACTTACAAACACAAACCGTCTCCCATTCAACTGTTTTAACTGAGAAAGGAAGAAATCCAGACCTTGATCAGTGTTCTGAGTTTAAGGTGCTGAAACGGGGTCCTCCAGAACAGGAACTGCCTGCATTCACTCAACTGCTAACCAACAGCTTTAGCAAGCACGGAGCCAGACAGTCGAGGGGCCTATCTCAGCGTCAGTCCTCAAAACAAAGGACTTAGCGACAGAGACATAAACCATCACCACCAATTCTGTCTGCCACTTGAGACTTTTCACCTGTATAAACTGTCTGTAGTTTAAAAATGGATGCCAATGCTCTCTCAGTATCCGTCTGCCAACGAATGACCACTTAAGCCTTGTAGCAATGTAAGGTTTAATGCTTCCACTACTATGTCAAAACAAAAATAAAAAACTGAAAAAACCGGATTGGTGCAGGCACACTGGGTTAAGCTGGAAATCTCTCTGCCACCACAACCAGCATGTGACGAAGATAAAGCGTTCAGGCTAGGTGCCTGACGTGTGGGAGGAAAAAACCCATGTAGTCTGCACAGAAGGGATTCCAGCTTAACTGCACTAAACAATGAAAAATTCCAGCATATGTAAATACTGCCTCTCCAAATGCCGACAGTCTAAGTCTTTATTCCCCAAGGACAAAGGCCACAGGACCCCTGGACCTGGTCCAATCTGGTCCAGGGAGGGGCCAGGCTGGCAGCCTTTACCAGGATGGATCCATGCCTGCAGGCTGCTCCTAGACCTAGAGTTCTAAGATGCCACGGTGTGAAAAGTTCCAACTGACCTCCCGTCTGCAGAGAAAAAAGAACAAGCATCCACACCGTCTACAGCAGCCCCAACAGCCTCGGGAAGCCCGGCAGAGCGTTTCTGTCCAGTCCACCGAGGACACCACCTACCCAGAGTCCACGCTGCTGCCCGGCACTGGTCTACCTAGAAGGTCCCAACAGCTGGGCCCCAAACTTGTAGTAACTGTTCCCCTTTCCCTTGTAAAAAAAGACTAAGTCATCTGAATTTGAATTATTTAGAAATTATGATTTTATGGAGTCCAGGAGAGGAAAGATTTAAAGAAACTTCATTATAAAAATACCAGCACCAAAAACCTGTCCTTAAGATGTTCTTAGGTACATATTAGGGCTTTTTTTTTTTTATTGCTGATAACAGGTTTAAAACTATGATATGTGCATTTCCTGGCAAGTTACACAAGTGATTTCTTTGCTTACTCACATTTCCAATAAAAGCTTAAGGAAACAGACAAAAATACAAAGGACAAGAGAAATACGAATGGCAACAACCTCAAAGGATTTAGTAAGACAAAATGTCTCCACAGTCAGTGTCTGTCAGAATTTTAAAATTACCCAAACAGTGCAAATGCTCAAATCAATGTCGTACACTGAACTAGTAATACTTGTGTTTATAGCTGCAAACTGAAAAAGTCACCCACTTATATTTATGATCACACAAACCACCTAATTTGTCAAGGTTCAGCTTAAAGCAACATTTAATATTCTTTACAAGAGGGAATTTGTGACAAGTTCAAAACGAAAACTTGCTTTGTTTTTTCACGCAGCTGTGCTCAGAAGTCTACATGATGTCCTCAGAAACCATCCTGGACTAAGGAGCCAATTCAAAGAACAGTTCAAAGCAGTGTCACACTAGCCGCCTGAAGGTATCCTTGGAGATACTGGAGCGCTTCTGCGTTGAGGCTGGTGCTAACCATTGATGGAACCTACAGGAGGCGGGAAACACACACAGGATGACAGATCCTGACACACCAACACCCCTCCCTCCTCCGGGGGAGCTGCCGCAGCTCTGGGAAAGGCAGTCCATCACCAGTAACTATTCACGTGATGCCCAGAGTAACTCAACTGCTTCTATACCTTCAAAAATGGGTAGGTCTAAAAAGTGGATCCATAAGGAAGTATTATTTTATTGTTTAGTGTGACAGTGGTATTGTGGTTGCTTAAAAAAAAAAAAAGGTCCTATTGGTTGCTAATGCCTAACGAAGTATGTATGGGTGAAAAGACATGATGTCTAAGGCTTCCTCTGAAATGATCTAATTATCAAAAGTCGGAGCATATGGAAAGGAGTTTATGTATGACTGAAACACTGCGCTGTGCACCAGAAACTGACAACACTGTAAACTGAATATACTTCAATAAAAAAACAAAAGTCAGCACATGAGTGTCTATTATAGTTTCTAAGTATGTTTCAAGTTTTCCATCATAAAACAATGAAAAATATAGATTATCTGATAAAATTTATAAGCTAATACAACTATAAAGCCATTATTAGATTTACTCTATGATCCATTATTCCTGAGTATTTTGCAGTTAAAAAAATCAATACCTACATTTTAGTAATAGGATTATTTCAATCTGGGAATTAAATATGTTTCTGTTTAAAGCATTTATCCTCTGCTTTGTCTTTACTCCTAAAATCACTTGCACGCATCATATAAGAAAAAAAAAGAGACCGTCATTTTAATTAAAAAAAAAAAAAAAGCTTTGACTGTAAAATTCTACAGATACTGTCTGATTCTGCTGAACAATGAAAACAGGCACCAGAACGACCCTCTTGCCTTCCCATAAAGGTCACCATTGATCAAGAGTTCTCTGACAGCAAAGACACTTACCCTTCCTGGACAGGCAGTAGACAATTTGTGAAGTGACTGTGCCAGGTGGATTTTGGGGTTGTTGACCATCTGACCTACAGGATCATGTTCTTTCTTCCCGGCAAACGCCAGCTGTGAGAAGGCAGTCTGGTATCCTGGTGTATCTTCTATGTCAATAAAATGTTCTTCATCAGGAATGGTGTCATCTTCAGGTAACTCAAAAAGGCCAATCAGAGACTGCAATAAAGGAGTCCTGGATTGGAAGAAGACAAAAAATTTAAGTAACTACTCTGAAGATTACACAATAAATAAATAAGAAGCAATTCCTCAGGGACACAAAATTATACACTCAGAGTCTCAAGAGTAGAGAGGGACCTTCGAAATTAAGCAGCACATCAATGCTTGTGCCCATCCAGAAACCACTCTTCAATTATGGCCCACAGTACCCTAATTTCTCTTTTGGAAACAGCTCCATCCCCAGAGCTCTCAAAGCTGGCTGTGTGACCCAGGCCTGGCTACTTAATTAGAAGGCCATGTGCCTCAAGCCAAACCAAGGTGATTCAATGCTTTACGTTAGAAGAAATAAGCCTCAAGTTGTCAGATCGCTTGATGGAAGAGGCTGCCTGAGTGAAACTAAGAAGGAAAGGAGCGGCGAGGGGGAAGAAAAGCCAAGTCGGCCAGACACCGAGCACAAGCACGTGAGATCTCTTGGTGTATTCAGTGTCTCCTCTTAAAGACTTAAGGTGGGTGGGGAGGGGTCAGCTGAAGTGGTAGAGCGCATGCTCAGCACGCACGAGGCCCTGGGTTCAAACCCCAGTACCTCCTCTAAAAACAAATAAACCTAATTACTTCCCCCCTGCCAAACAAACAAAAAACAGTAATAAATAAATAAAATACATACATATATACGTATATATATATATATATATATATATATATATATATATATATATTAAAAAAAAGAGACAAGCTAGTTCAGACAGGAGGCGACCGTCATGTAGACCAGGGACTTAACCCAGGATCTCAGAGGGGTCCATAAATTCCCCCATAGGAAAGTTAATCAGAAAACAAGATCTTTCTAGCCTCAGAAGGATCCACAAGTCATGTCTTGGATCTGATGGTTGCTAGGGGGGAGGCTTAAGATCAGAACCCAATTCTCTTGACCCCCAACAGAGTAAGTTTGGTTAATTTTACAGTCTTCGGGGAAAGAAACTGTAATTACCCCAACTTTAGAATGGAATACTCACCACAGCTTGGTATACTCTGTGTCCATCATTGGGGGACATTCTGTTAGTAATTTGGTTATGCCAACTGCACAAATCTTTTTCTCTACATTTCCAGATACTTTCTGAATTTCAGGAATAATGATTTTTTCCAAAACCATTCCAAACATTCTATTAAAGCAAAATAAATCCACTCAGTATTAGATCACCACTATAACTAAACACTGAAACATTTATGTTATTCACACCCAGTGCCTCCTTATGCATATAACAAAATACAAAATAACAATGCTGCTAATTTTGGTCAGCTGAATGGAAGAGACAATGAGATGACAAAATTAAAACATCAAGCTCTGTCTACTCTGTGACCAACTGCCGTCATCTTCTGTGAACACTATCTTAAGCCCATACTTAAGTAAAATATTTATAGCCTTTTTTTGGTCTTATTTTTTTTTTAGATTATTCAATAAATCTTTGAAAAATCAGAAATCAGAAGAGATAAGCAACAAGAAAAAAGAATCACCATCACCCCTCAACCCAGCAATTACCAGTTTTAACATTTTTGGATTATAAACTTCTCAACTTTCTATGCTTTCATACCTTTAAGTATGTAAATGTTAATGGCTGAATTAAAAAAAAATGATCTGACCAATGACTATTGTTGCAAACATCACAGAAGTAGTTTTTCATAATTCTAAATGATGTAAAATTCTCAGTTTATACTTCCATTATTTCATTAAGAATTTATTACATTCTTTGAAGTGGAAACAGCAGCTATCAAAGAGCATGGACATTGGATGCTCTAAATTACAAGTGTGTATTTCCTACCCTTGAGAAAGACCATGTCAATTCAGGCACCCACTAGCACTGCATAAAACTGCTGGTTTCATCATGATCTTCTAAAGCTGGAAACCGTATTTTCTGGTAGCTTTCAGGTTAATACAATTTTTACATTTCAGTCAGTCTGGAATTTTTTGGATCCAAACATACAGAGAGACCTAAACTGAGGTTTTTCTCCAAGGAGTTGTTCTCTATCATTCTTTACGTCATTCTTTTTCCTACTAAACCAGAAACGCTGCCGAGCTACATTCTTAGGCATATATATGAAATTAAGTCAAAAATAAAAAGTTTTACTGCTCTAAACTTTTCTCATTTGAAAAATTACACTGTTGGCCTTCTCAGAGGCAGGCTCCCAGAGACAATGCCAGCCATCTAACGTAACACGAACACAGGCTGCAGAGAAATGCCAGGGGCAGGGGTGGGGGTACAGGGTACTTCTGGCAACTAGGCAAATGTCTGCAGTATTTCTTCTTTACAACCCAGCTCCCCAAGAACATTTTGAAAACCATGACGATACTATCACTGATTCAAGAGCTATAAAATCATCTATAAAATAGTGATACTGGTTTGTGCTAAGAGTCCTTTCTTTTTTTTTGCTTTTCAAAATAGAAAAATAAAAACATACTTACTTTGGTTGTATACCATCAAATATTTCCTGCAGTGCTAACGCCCCATATTTTATGCAGTACAAATTAATAAAGACTAAGAAACCTGTTGGAAAGAGATGGGGAGTATCAACACAGAGGACTCACTGCACTTAATAAGAAATTTAGTGAAAGCCTGCCAAATGAAACATTCATAAACATCAAAACTCAATGACTAACTCTGGCATCAATACTGGCCTTTTAATACAATTTAACATAGAGAATTTCTGCCTTTATAGTTCAGTCATAAGTCTTTATATACAATCTCTGATTTATATTTCTTTATAATCTATAAAAAATGTTATGATATTTAAACTTACTAACCTTTGGAACACAATATATTGAAACATTCAGTGTTGGGAGAATACAACCATCTTAAAATATTTCATATATAAAACTTATAACTGATAGAAAAGTTTATATGTAAGCATGAAGTCTAAGGGTTTTAGCCACTTTTCTTATTTCTGTAGGAACACTAAAAATATTTTACTTACTCTTGATAAACTTTGTTGTTTTGGAATTCTGAAGTCTTTGGAATAGTAGGATGAAGATTTGCTTCCTGTACTGGTCAACTGACTCACTAGAGAATTGAATAAAACCAATAGTATAACTCAGCATTTTTCTAGTATCTCATAGAATCCTCAACTACATGTACAATGAGCTTGCATTCATACTCACGGAGGCATATGCTCTATTATACTATTTAGAAGATAAAAACCTTGGTGGTCATTGGCTTTGGATGCAATCAGCTTCTGGAAGACACCTAATAACCCAGGCTACAACGAATTAAATCAAATAATAATTAGTTAATGAGGCAAGGGTTAATTGTCGCAGAAGTTTAGCAGGCAATATATATTGGGAAAAGGTGCAAGCTGTAATAATCTAAATAGCACTTACTCTTTATTTCTCACTTCTGAAGTGTAGAGGAAAACAAAATCCCACCACAATAAGCCCTTCAAGTTAAGTTCTTGAAATTAACCTATTTGGTTTTTTTCAAATTTCCCATCATAGAGATAAATAACTAAAGGATAACTAGTTCTAATAAAACATAGGTTAATATTTCTACTAATTAATTCCCTTTTTATTAATTTTAAAGAAATTTTAATTTTTTTAAATTAAAAAACATCCGCCATTCCTACTTTAGAAAATCAGTTACGTGACAGTAAACGTGACTCACAATTTTGTCGGCAGCAGCACTTGCTATTGTATTTGAACCGCGCTCTAAGAATGCCTGGAGAAGCCTCACTAGGGCAGGAATATTTCCTGTTCTTTCCCAAAGTACTGGCTGAAGGAGATGAGGAAATAAGGCCATATAGGAAGACGGGATATCATTTTTGTGTGTTTCCAGAAGCAAAGACATCACTTGAAAGACATATGGAATAAATTCTGTAGATAAAAGTAAAGCCAGCTGTCAGCTTCAGAATTAACGGCTCTGACACAAAAGGCACGTATCTCTTAGGCGGACTGCATTTTATCACTTTAATAATTTTATTCAACAAGAAGGAAAATAACTTGTTTACCTTGTACATCATTTTGTAAAATTTCTGTGAACACCAGAAACAAAGCCTCCTCAAAATTCACAACAGCGGCAGGGTTAGATTTGCAAGTAATTCTTATGGATAAACATATTGCTTCAAACATATAGTGGTTAAAGTGAGGTTTGCTTGGGTTCTGAAATTTAAAAAAAAAAAAGCTTATCACCCTAATAATCCAAGTGACTACTAGAAAGAATCTAAAACACATCTAACCTTACTAAAAACATTAAAAGAGATTCCATCTTTTTAAAAATCAGTATTAAGAAAAAATACCAATTATACTTAAAAAGCCTACATTCATGTTAAAATTTTGTATTGACTTTAAACTTCAGAAAATACTTGTTAATGCCTGTTTGTCTGGATTTTTTTAAATGGGCAAAAGCCGACTTATGAAAAAATACTTCAGGGTCACCAGGAGGTGACTACACAAGCCTCGGCTCCCAGCGCTTGTAAGGGACCTTCTCAAACCCGCGTGCTCTCCTGGGCTGACGCGGACAGTGGGGAAGAAACCAGCAGGGACACAGGCTGACTCTGCCACTAGCCTCGTGTAGGACCTCGTGGCCTCAATACGTCTCTAACTACACAGTGATGATCCTTCATATCAGCTGTTTTCAATTTTCTTTTTCTAAACAAAATCCTTGGAAGGCTACCACATAGAGTGATGAACTCAGATTGTGTGTATATGTGGGGGCAGGTGAAAGCAAAGGGACCCTGCTTCTCTTTTTTCTCAATTCCCCAAAACCCAAGTAGGCCCAAGACCCTTATCTAGAACTCAGTGAAAAAATGATCACTGTTCTCAAAGTCCCTCTGATCCTTCCTAATGAATTCATCTCTTTTTTATATAGAGTAATTAAAAATAAGCATCTACAAAGGAATTCTGTTGGCCTTAAACTGATTTTTTTTCTAAAACTTGGTATTAATATTTAAATATGGATCAAAATATCTGTAAAATTTCTAATCAAAGGAGTGAACTTTATTTGGGGGAATAAGGAAGACCAGGCACAAGGGACTTCAGCTGTCATTTTTCACAGACGTCTCTGAATAGCCTCTGTGTCCATTTGGTACAAAACCTACTTCTTCCATCTAAGAGCATTTCAAATCATTTGTACTTTCTCAATTTCCTTCAAAGAACATGTTACTTTTTAAAATGAGAACAAAAATGTCAAAGTTTCTGAGCCTACACTTAAAGATGAGTGATGCCATGTCTCCAAGCTAGCGTCATCCCCACACTTTCAGAATGATACGCTGTTGGTCAGGAAGATCTTTCCTTGTCCAACATATTGCCAGGGAGTTCTGAGGCTCGAAGTTTGGAGCATTTAGGTTAAAAAGCAACTACACTTTCAAAACTGGTTCTGTTACCTTACTAACAGCTAGCAGCTTCTGTGTAAGCTGAGTGATAAGCGTAGGGATGTAGGGGATTATGGCTTCTTGGAGGAGGGAGAAACTTCTCATGATAGCTGGAAAACAAAAAAACAAAAACAAAGTTTAGTTAAACTTCAGAACAAAACAGTGATTGGGGGGAAAAAAGTCAACTGATTCATCAACTAAAATTTTAAGACCCTTGAACAACCCCTACATAGTTCTCTCCATTTAAAAATTATCTAAATTTCCCTTCCTTTTAAAATTAGGCCAAGGATTGGCAAGAAAATTTTGCTGGGAAAAATTATTTCCAGAAGGCTTAAGGGACATTAAAAATATTGACGTGACTGCAAAATTAACTGCTCATTAATAGATGTCTAAAAACATTTGGCATGGGGCATAAATATATTATTAAGCTAAAATGTGTAATTGTTTTTGTACAAACAGAACTGTTGTTTACTAAGTAGAGAGCCTACTATATGCCAGGCATATGGGATAGAAAGTTATCCTCTCTCGCCTCCTAAACTTTGCAGTGATGCCAGACTCACCCTCCAACTAGCTAGCAGCTACCTATCCTTCGTCTCAGCTTAGACATCACTTCTTAGAGAAAGCGAAGGGTTATAGGATGGATCAGTGCCCCTCCCCTGGGCTGGCACAGAATCTTATCATCCACTCATACAACAGTATTTATTGAGATTTTACATACTGGGTGCTCTTGCATACCCTAGAAACACAGCAATGAAGACCAGATTAGCAGTAAAAACACACACACAAATACTCACCTAGATACACACACACATACACCCACACCCCAGGGATCCTTACTGAAGCCAGAAGCATCAAGGACAGTTTCTCTGAAAAGCATTTCCTATGAGTCGGACACTGTGTTAGAATCTTGGAATATAACCGTGAATAAGAGTAAGATTGTCTGAGAACTGTTACCAAGACACTCTACTAATGTAACATCTGGCAGGTGGTCACAGCTGCCTATGTTCTTGGCAGTATGTCTACGAAGGCAAGATCTGTGTGGGGTCTACCAGATATACCCAGGTTTCACACCAAGACCTAGCAGAGCACGCTGTCAATAAATGTTGTCTGAGCTCATCTATGCCCTCAAGAAATTCAACCTAGAAAAAGTAAAAAGGAATCTGCTACCTTTTCTTTAATAAGATTTCTATATTGAGTTAACATTTTTTCCCCCTGAAAACACTGTTAACAGTAAACAAAACAGTATTTTTCATTTAAAAATATCTAAACCTACCAAATTCTTGACAAACAGTATCTGGTTCATAGACTAAAGCCCTGTAATCCGAGATTAGATACTCAGGGTCTGTACAGCAGGGAAACGGCCTACCTTTCATAATATATTCATTTTCTGAAGAGCCAGGAAGTGTGAGAGCTTTGAAAAGGTTTGTTAGCAGAATCTCAACAAACGGTGCGATTTCTGCAGCTGTAAAGCTATAGATGAAAAAACAGCTTTCAGTCACTGCCAACTCCTGAGCTTGTCACTTAGGAATACCTTTGGCAACTATTAAAAATCACACTTGTTACAAAAGCGAGCTGTTCCCCACCACTGACAATCAGCACACAGCTCAGAATTCTTTGACATGTGTTCACGTTAAGCTCCTAAGAAGGCACATGGGAACAAACACAATTAAACAAGCCCCAAACAGGCAAACCCAACGTCATCGAAAGCTGTTCAGGTCCCTCTTGGTTCGCATCCGTCACCATCGAGAACAGAACTCAGATTTTCAGCCACCTAGTCTTCCTCAAGATGGAGCAGGTTCAGAACTGTTTTCTGTATAAATTCCAGGCCTGAAGACAAGTACTCTCTTGACTCATCTCAAAGGATATCCTTTCAACCCTTAACTGGCCACTGAGCATATCGGTACTTCAAGTTCTTGATGAAGAAAAGAACCTAGAATGTTTTCTTTCTCTTACCCAAAGCTCAGTTTCAAGAAATAACACTGCTGAAGAATGGCCTGAAAGACAGGCAGACTGTCCCCCACTGCATCTCATCCTTGGATCGGGCCAGAGGAGCTACCACTTTGGACCCTGGAGAATTGCTCTCGCTCACTGTGTCAGTCTCAGCGCTGAGTAAGGTTACACACACGGCCAGGGAAAGTAGCTCGGGGGCAGTGTGTTGCTAAGAACGCTCTACAAGTTTTCTCTTAAGGGAGGCCCACTTCTGAGATGCCTCTGGATGACTGTGTTAAACCTCACACCCCCATTATTTCCCTTTGCTCCAGTTTCCTCTGTATAACGTTACTGTCATAATGTATCTATTCTGGCATGTGGTCTCAAATCCTTCTGGAATGAGACACAGTATAAATGAATAAAATGTACACATTTATTTTTCTAACTACGAATGAAATTATGAACATATCCAGGTATCTCTAAACAGTACAGAATGGTCTCCACCCTGAGATGAAAAAATACACAGAATCAAATACTTACAGGGTGGCGTTGTTTGGGCCTCTCATAGTAAACAGTCTCTCCAGAGCATGTGCTGCGTAAGTATGAACAACAATACTTTCAGCTTGAAGATGATTAATCAAGAGAGGAATAGAGAGTAAAAGGTGCTCTTTTGGTACCTGGAAAAAAATAGTGATATACATGCTCTAACTCACTGATGCTATCATGTAAGTATCAGCCAACTGGAAGAGGAGGATTTGCTGATTCTAAAAAGTGTGTGTTTCCAGCTATTACAATGGAGATGATACAGGTGAGAAATCAAAACTTCTACCTCCACATGGTGGTTCAGTTCACATCCAATTTTCCAATTCTCCTTCTCTGAGCATAAAGCTATGATTGGGGTAAAATCTTGTAGATAAGTGAACATGCCCTAAAACATTTAATATCATGGAGAAGCAGACTGATTTTATTAATCTTAAGAACTATACTTTTCCCTGGCAGGTATTTCTTAGAAAAATCATTCAAGCTCTTTGTGCCTCATTTTCACCTTCTTAAAAAAAGGGGGGGGGCACAGACGTAACCATAGTAATCTTTACTAAAAACCTCTACAACTTTAGAACATCCACTAGTCTTTAAAACAGAACAGCTTCACAAGGTTGCATGTAAAGACACATAAAAGTTATAAAATCAAGAAATTAAAGGATCATCCATAGGAAATAAACTGTAGCATATTCTCATAATGGAATACTACACAGCTATTAAAAATGAACTATAACACATCTACTAAAAACAGTGTTAAGCACAAAAGAAAACTAAATGTGTAAACTAATACCTATAGCATGGTATCAATTAAAATTTTAAGCCTATATAATACTATAGAATTTTTGTAGAAACAAATATGTGTAAAACCATAAACAGTCACTTATATGGGTATAAACCACACTGAATTCATTCATTACCTCTGGGGAGAAAGAGGAACTAGAATGGAAATAGGCTGAGAACGCCCTGGGTGCCGCCACTGTGTGTGTAGTTTCAGTCATTACAGCCTGGAGTTAAGGTTTGTGCTGGTTATGTGAGTATCACTGTATTATTCTCTATTTTTGCTTTTGTGTTTAAAATAATTTGCAAGATGGCTGCAGTGTAATTTGGTGGTGGTGTTGGAGGAAGTAAGATGGACTGTGCATGTTTTGTTTTCTGTCACTAAAATTACAGTGACTTACAGTGTTAAGAATCAGAAGGATCATATGACTAGATAGCAGAAAGTAATCCAATTAAAAAATAGGCAGAGGAGCTGAACAGACATTTTCCCAAAGAAGACACAGAGATGGCTACAGGCACATGAAAAGGTGCTCAACATCACCAATTGTCAGGGGAATGTAAATCAAAACCACAAGATATCTATTGCCTCACACCTGTTAGAAGGGCTGTTATCACAAGACAAGAAATAACAAGTGTTGGCAAGGATGTGAGAAAAGGAAACCCTGGTGTCTGTAGGTGGAAATGTACGCTGATAATAGCCACTGTGGAAAGAAGTATGGAGGTCTCTCAAAAAATTAGAAAACAGAACTACCACATGATCCAGCTATTCCATTTCTGGCTATTTAACCAAAGGAGACAAAAATACTAACTCAAAAAGATATCCACATCCTCATGTTTACAGCAGCATTAACAATGGCCAAGACTTGGAAACAACTTATGTGTCCATCAGTCAATGAATGGATTAAGAAAATGTGGTGTGTGTATACACACACACACACACAGACACACACACAATTTTTCAGTTATAAAAAGAGAAATCTTGCCATTTGCAACAACATGTATGGACCTTGAGGGCATTATACTAAGTGAAATAGAGAAAGATAAATACCATATACTCTCACATGTGAAACTTAAAAAAACAAAAAAAATGAACCCCTAGATACAGAGAACAGATTGATGGTTGCCAAAGGTCGGGAGTGAGTGAAATGCATGATGGGGGTCAAAAGGTACAAACTTCTTGTTATAAAATAAGTTGTGGGGATGCAATGTACTAGTTAACACCATACAGCATATTTAAAAGCTGCTGAGAGTAGATCTCAACTTCTCTCATGATAAGAAAAACATTCTGTGACTATGTATGGTGATGGACGTTAACTAGATTTACTGTGATCTTTTCACAACATATACAAATATAAATCATCATGCTGTACATCTGAAACTAACACAGTATGTCAATTACATATCAATTTTTAAGAAAAGAGAGAGCTGAAGGAACTGAGACTCACTGAGGGAACAGCAGATTGGAGTCTCCCCTCTCTAGTAAGTGTCTGCTCAGTGACAAGCATGAGGGGGTGGAATTTTTCTTTCATTCTCCTTGCTGAGGCCCAATAACTGAATGTATGTAAGTTAAATGAGGTGGGATTCCATCACAAGCATTAACATTGTACTTGACAAATAGTAAAATGGGAGCTAAACTCTTTCTCCATTTCAGGAAACTGTTAAGATGGTATTGTGTCCTGAAGTGGGTAGAACTGACAGAATTTATCTGTCCTCACTGTGGGGAGGCTGTTACAGACAGTAACTAAATGGCTGAGTCGGTGATTTAAAGCTGCCCCCTGTATTTCCAATATAAGAACAGAGTACTCCTGCATGAAGAACAGCCCCAGGTGTGGATCTGTTTTCCTTTCTGCGGTCCACGGTGCTGCAGTTGGTGGGAGCCTGGGTATGATTGATCAAAATAGGGAATGATACGAAGATTAAGTTTGATAAAGGAGATTTATGCTCGAAATTAACTTAAATACTTCAGGACCCACAAATTATTCAGGGTTCAAAATATTTGGGAAATATATGAACCTTTAAAGGGTAGCTAATTCAGGCCTGGGGCAGGAAATGTTCAAGACGAACCTGAAATATTCTGTCACATAGGAAAGAAGGGAAGTTGTTAAAGGCTACTAAGTTTATGTCAAGAGGACACAGGAACCTACATAATGCAGCCCCAGCTGGCCAAAGATGGAACAACCAGAGCATCAGAAGGCCCTCAGGAGTGACCCGGAAGCTTGTAAGGCACTAAACTCATTACTCTGAAGTGATAAAGGGGAAAAACATACAAACAGTTTATGCTGTTTTTCCTTCAGATTGGTAATTAATCTACAAGACAGTAGTGGGAGTTGCACAAAAGAATGAACATACTGAAAACCGTGTAAGTATACATTTTAAAATGGTGAATTTTATATTAGGTTACCTATATCTCAAATTAAAAAATATGTCAATGATCACTTTTAAAATCACTGAAAGTATGTGTCTGTGTATGTGTCCTAATGAAACAAAATACACCCACGACAAATTCTTGCTTCCCACCTCTCCCACCTGGAATAAAAAATCTAATTAACCCCTTCAGATTAACCAATTTAGAAATACAGGGAACAGAGGAACAAGACATACTATACCATTGAGACTGAGGATGCAATTAGCTAAAAGTAGAATCAGAAACTCTACAAGATAAATTACTGCTTTCTCCAAAAGATAATAAGCGTTAAGAAGAGAAGGACCTCTCTGTTGTAAATTAAGAGACATGAGATATAATCAACCATAAGCAATGTATAGACCTTGTTTGGACCTGAAAATTTTTTGGTCACTGTAAAACAGTATTTTTAAGAAACTGAGGAAAACTAAGCATGGTCTGGAACCCTAAGTTCTTACGGAGTTATTGTTAATTTTGTTAGATGTGGATATTAAATATGACTGCACAGAAGGGAAAAGAAGCTGGTATACAATAAAGCTCTTAAGCAATTAAGTGGCATATAACATATAATGAAAAGCTACTTACTTGATTCCTAAAAATCATAATGTATTTGATACCATCAGCTTTAAGAACAGGAAATTCATTCACTATTAAAAAAATAAAAAGTCACAGTTATTTAAGTGCTAAGACTATTACTCCCAATATGGTGACAACATTATCAGATTTTTAAAACATGATTTTGGGTAAACAAAATGTCAAATAATTGAAGCTTAGTTAATTATGTAATGATTACTACACAGTTATTAATTCTGGTAAGACTGTAAGTAATTTTATTTTTTTCCCCTTACTTTTAAGTTTCACTACAAATCAACATGTTACTTATGTAACTGAATAAACATAATCTGGACCATGAACTAATGATGGTATCTTTTTCCAGAATTAAAACTATTCTGAATCAAAAGCATGTGTCTCTGGTTGAGATTGTTCTAGTGGTGGGAAATAAGTTAGTGAAAGGGATAGAATACTGGCCAATTGTTAAATATTCTTGAAGCTGAATGACAGTAACATGAATGTTCTTTACAATATTATCCCTACCTTTTAGTGTATTTAAATTTTCCACAAAGTTTTAAAAAGAAGAATATATATAAAATCTTGATTGACATACTTTCATAAAACATGAAATTACCCTTAATATCTATTAGTTTCAAGTACTTTAAATTTACTTCAGTTTTTACGAGTTCGTATTTTAAATGAGAAGGAAAACAAAAACCAAAGTATAACTTCTAATACATTAATGTGTACTCACACACACACACACAGACACATACACAGTTTTATATGTATAGTTATGTACTAGGCTAACAAAGCTGGGTTACAATTTAGTCTTACTTGTTCCTATTTTCCCTCTATATAAGCAACATTTTCCTTACAGAAAGTGAATTTCACCTTGGCAAGATCTGGGGAAACCATTTGAGATTTTATTCAATAAAACAAGTAACCACAACATGGACAGGGGCCAGTGTTTTTAGCATCATGGTGACACAGAGCCTGCATCATGACTCTTGCCATGATGTTACTCATTTTGTAGTTTAAGGTAACGATACAAATAAAAATTGCAGATATACAGTCTAAGCTGTATTAAAGACATTTTACAAAACTCACCATTAGCTGATTTTAAATCAGGGAGAATGTGATTCACAAAGAACTCAGTCAGGTTTACAAGTTCATTCGCTTGTGTAATTCCATGCTAAAAAACAAATTCAAAAACAGTGAAATAACATGAAGTATCTGTATGCATCTACCACATTGGAAATTTAGGCAAATTTAGAAAATCAGGTTAAAAATGGGGATGAACACTTCAAAATATTAACTGCTTACATATAAAATGAGAGTATTTTAATACATAATAAAGAAATTTCTCTAAATTCAAGATAAACTAAATTTAAGTTTAGCATGTTTTATACATTGAGTCTCAGCTAAGGGAACAAGTGCAGCATCTGTCCAATTTTTTGGTCCATAAGAAACTTCAGTGCTTAATACAGCAACATAAAGTCATCTGTGGAGACGCTATGAATTCTGATCAGAGCTAACACATTACCTAGCAGAGTAGGCTGAATCATCAGAAATATTATTACTTCTTTGTGACTTCTGCAGTTACCGACAAGTCTGTTTTAGAAACAAAACTACGCTGAAAAGATTCACCTTCTGTGTTTGAGCTTTTGATGCCAAAGATGTCACTAGGTAAATGGCTGCATCTTTGTGTTTCCAGTTGACAGATGGATTTTTTGCATATTCCTGCAGCATGGAATTAACATAACCAGAGAAGATTCCTGTCACGGGTCCCTCAAAAAACTTGCATAATCCTCGTACTAGATCACAAGCAGCCCTGCGTCTAGTATCAATATCTATAAAATCAAACGGAAATATATCAGGGGAGGAAGAAACCACCACCAACCAACTCATCAAGTTTATAAGAAAACAAATTGCCATCTGACAGCCATCAGCAACAAAAAGAATGAAAAGAACATCCCCCCAAACATACACTGAGAGTGAACCTAAAAGGTAACAGTAGTATCATCAACACTAAGTATACAAAAAAGAGAAGAGAAATGATTCAACTTTTGATACAGCTCATATAAGAGCTACTTTTTACTATGTACAAGTTAAACTCCCCCACCTCCCTCTATTCATTAGAAAAAGAGCAACTTTAAAACTGGCTTGCTGAGAGACTGACAGCTAAAAACCAAAATACATACCAGATCCTTCCAAATCTCTTCTTATGTACTCCTCAGAATTATCTTCAAAGGCTTCTTCGTCAGCAGCTACAAAGAGACGACATTTCAGATCACCTCTTCAAAGACATGACAAGTCATTCTACTTTTACAGCTGAGCACGCAGAAGAGTATGCGGAATTGCCAAGTTCTACAGCCAAGTGTTCTTTCCTAACGAATAACTGCTTCACATTCTCTTAACCATTACTTAGGGCAGCAAGTGCTGCCCGGAAAGGCCGTCTAGCAGGTCACGCACACAGCTGACACAGGCTCGCTTGCTCCAGCGCGAGCGTCCTCAGAACTGGACTTCACCAACAACTTTCAAAAGTACTGGTGACCAGTCTAGCAATACCAACTTTTTATTTTGCTAGATAAGGACATTAAACAAACAAATGACCTAGTAGCTGCAATCACCATATTTAGTACAAGTCATTTTAACACCAAAACAAGCAGGACACACAGTATCAGAATAAAGACCTCTCCTTTAAATAGTTTTATAGAAACACAAAAGGAAATAAAACCCCGTGTGACGCTGTCCTTTACTCCTCATTCTGTCCCAGACTGAATGATCCAATGACTGCTCTGATACACAATTCCTTCCCATCTACTACCCACTCTTTCCAACTGTAAGGAAGACATTTTGTATACAAATACAGACTCTAAGGGCTCTTAACCTTAAGCAAAAACTAAATGGGCTTCAACTCTGTCTTTAAAAGTTATCAACCACTGCTAGTCTCAAGACAACTATTTAAAAACAGCTTTTGCCCCGTGAAACACTAAACAAACAAAACTTAGACTGAATATGTTGCAAAAAGCAACAGGAAAAAGACTTATTAAATTTTTTAAATTTTAAATTATTAAATATATACTAACATACTCTTTAAAAAAAACAAGCTTCTAATTAATCTCCTAAAAAAGATCTACACCTTGCGACAATTACCTCTAAATTCCATGTTAGGCACAATAACCTTTTCACAGATGCTTGTCAGCGTGTTCTGGTCCTCAAACAGATTCTTATAGTGAGGTCTCTCACAAACCGAAGCCAGAAACTGAATTGCATTACTTACCAACTGCAATAAAACATAAAATAGGCATATTTTAAAAAGTAAACCAAATTGTTTATTTTTTCGGGAGGGGCGGGGGGGAGGTGGGGAGGGAATGTCTTAATTATTTATCTCCACCATCATCTTACCAAGTCATATTTAACCTCTTGACCTGTTGTAACTAGTAAATTCCAGATGGCTGTGACAAAACGAGGCAGGTACCGCTGAAATTCTTCATCATATTTTTGTGCATAGAGTGCAGCATTATCACAAATCTGGGATTTTAAGAGCTCCAATAAGCCTGCTTCCTCTTCATCCTCACATAAGAGAAAATGGAAAACTCAAAACATACAACTTCAACGCTACCACAAATAGGGAGAGAAGCTGAAATTCCTGAATGAACTCTTTAAAAAAAATTTATATCCCAAGCTAAGTGCTGTAAACTACATTTATGCCACTGCCAATTTATTCGCCTGGTATTTCAAATAAATAAAAGATGAAATACTTCTTATTTATTAATGAAAGCAGTTCTCAAAAGTTTTCAAGTTAAATAAAGGCTTTTCTTCTGGTTGTTGAATTATAAAATACATATTACACTAAAATAATATATCCTCCAGAAACCTGAATGATAAAGATCACATCTCACTTTCCTTTGTAACATGGTTAATTGCCTTGCTATCTCCCCGAAGGTTCTCCTTTCAAATATTTTAAAATGTGTCCTCCCTCCAATAAAGTAATGCTGTAACATTCTCACAAAAAATATTTTGGTTATAAAGTATTAAACAATCTAAAAATATGTACATATTAAACAATCTAAAGCAGGGGTCAACCAGCTGCCAAAAAATTTCTGAAGTAAAGTTTTATTAAAGCCCAGCCACCATCATTCCTTGTTTTCATTGATGTAATTTATAGTACTGCGTGTACAGCCTACAAGGCCAAATATATTTCCTACCTGGATCTTTACAGGAATAGTTTGCCAGCTCCACTCCAAACCACAGCAATGATGGATATAATTATCCTAACTATATGTAACAACATCCCACAAATGCCTTTTGAGTTATGTGCAAAAGAACTCAAATTGAGTAAAGATAAAAAAGAACTCCCTAATAGTTCCTTCAAGGCATAAATATAAGGGCCGCTGCACAGGTGGATGACACAGGGTAGAACGTGGTTAAATGGGCAGACAGCACCCTTAAGAACCCCATGTGGAGAATTTCTTTTTAGACTTAAGTGTAAAGACAAGCTGTTTTCTGAGGGAGTGTTTTTTCCCTAGTGAACTGCAAGAATTATGTTATGGAAACCCAATCTTTTTTGGTTGCTTTTTGTTGCTTGTAAATCTCAGAGACAAAATCTGCTGTACCCCCAAAGAAATGATTCTCTACACCCCACCCCCCAAACAGATTTGAACCACCAATTCTAATTTTTATTTTATCTGGTGTTGAAGTATTCTTAATATTTTAAAGTTTTTGTTTAAAAGGTAAATCATAAATATATTAATAAACAAGCAAATGAATAAGACAGAATAAGTGCTGTATGTTGAAAAGTATGTATTACAAAACCCAGATCAGAAA
Organism: Vicugna pacos; assembly: GCF_048564905.1. Lineage (NCBI taxonomy): Eukaryota > Metazoa > Chordata > Mammalia > Artiodactyla > Camelidae > Vicugna > Vicugna pacos. Next base: position 36,265,541 of record NC_133005.1, on the reverse strand, counting down.
CTTTTACACATTACCAACTTTCAACATGTCCCCTCCTTCCCACACTGTACATGACTTTTTCAAAAGAGGCTACTATCATAGAGGTTTAATTTTCATTTCATAAAATTATTTCAAAAAATGGATTTTCATAAAAGTAATTTTTCATTTCATAAAATGTTCACAATGTGAATACTTGAGGTCTTACTTTCAATAATGTAATAAAACAGCCTTATCCGTAAATTGTGACTTTAAGTGAGGCCCATAAGAGTAATTCTGCATGTTACAAACAACCAAACGTAGAATATCCTACAAAATCAATTATTACTTGCATTCTTAGGATTCAACCTATTAACAATGCAAGATTAAATAATTTTTAAGGAATTAGAATGCTAAATGTTCTCAAATAACGTTTTTTGAAGTCTATCCTCTTTGCAATGTTTTCAGAGAGTACTCAAATAATTTTTTTTAACATTATAAAAAATTGAGATACAATTGACATTTAACATTATATTTCAAGTCCTTAATTTAAAAAAAAGCCTACTTGGAAACTATTTTAAACAATACTTACATCAGTTTGTAGAAGTTTATTATCTAACGTCAAGAGGGTATGAAAATTGTTCATCCAAGTTTCCATATTATCTTCAAAAAATTCAGGGAGATCCTGAAGAATAAATGCTGCCTTGAGACTTTTGGTAGAAATAATTAAGTATTCTATTTTAAAAAGTTTTCCCCACCACACACAGTATTTTCCACATGCTTAGACTCAAGCCCACACTTCTCAGCTGAGCCAACCATTACCTATTCTGGCAAGAATTCTCGGCTCCAACTAGGTCTGGTAGCTGAGTAAATCATTCTGTCTCTGTAAGGTTTCAACCATAAATGAGGCCACCTCTATTTCCTGTCCCAATCTGAATCTACTTATTCCTTCAGGGTCCAGCTACGACTGAAGACTTTCCTCACAACTCAGTGTTTACCAATACATTCCTTTTCCTTTCTGAACTACTGCATTTATTACTGTAAGATGACCACCAAGTCAGGCTTACTGTCTTGTGCAGTTACCGAATTCCTGTGGCACAGCACCGCCTTCTTAATGAGGGATAAGCCCCCAAAGGTAAAGATTATGCCCCCTTCCTTTGGTTTCCCTGACTAACATGTTATTAAGCACCTCCTTCTACTTGACTTCTAGGAAGCATTTCTAAAGAAGGTATAAACAAAAATAGTGCTATCAAGAACTTCTCAAAATGCTGTCCAGCTGAACACTGATGAAGGCATGCTGTTTTGGGCTGTCTCTCCCATTCATTCTCCCTATTCCTTCTGAGGAATGCTCTCCCTACCACTGTGAGTACAGCCATGTTGTAAAGATTAAGTCCAGTTTCTTGGCTCTGGCTATGAGCAACAAAAAGGCCAGGTCCTTCCTCTAGCATCTCAGTATAGTAATTTGTACCAATAAGACTCTCCTCACGTTCCTAAGTCAAAGTAATGACTCAAGAACAGAAAGAATGATTGGAGGCCACTACCTCTCAGTAGCAACAGAGTGGGTGACCAGGCATTTTCTGCTATAAGACTGTGGCTGTGCTTCCTCAGAAATGTCACTAGTTCATACAGCTTCCCTAATCTGCTTCTTTAGCCTTTGGTCTCCCAGATATGCTTCCATTAAAAGCCTTTCTGAATAAGCTAGTCAGAGGCCTCTAATCAAAACATGGTTGCCCCAGTGTTAATACCCATTTAAATGAACAAAAGAGGAAGGCCTGAGAATGTGATCTTTGTGTCTTCAATAAAGTAGAACACAGGGTAACACCCCAAGAGTGATTTACGAGATGAGGTTAGCCTAACTTACTAGACTAACAGAATGCTACTTTCCCCCAAGAAACATCCACCCACTAGCATCTCTAGGAACTACTGTAATGCAGAACACAATTTGTAGATAAAGAATGGGGGGAAAAGAAAAAAACTGATGTCTTCTTTTAGATAAAAAAATAATCACTGCTAGCAAAGAAGTCTTTATCAAGTGGAAAAACTTTATATTTGACATCAAAGAATAAGAATCAAAGGTGAGAAACAAAACAAAAATTTACCTGAAAGTTTAAACTGTAGAATAGTTTTGAGATTAGGATCAGGGAAGAAAAAAGAATCTTCAGGGCAGAGGCATCATTTGCATGGGTGCTGCAGAGTTCAATAGTGGCCTTGGAAAGGAATTTAGGAACATGGATTTAGTGGATTGTAAACCTTAGTGAAAGAGCCTTGCACTGGGCTGAAACTACTTATCTGTCTTCTCCAAAATTTGGCTTTTAAATAGTAGGGCACAGTCATTTAAGACTTTTGAAAAATATGTTAAAGTATCTATTTTTAAATTGTCCATAATAGCACTACTGACAAGACCAATATTAGTGTTTTGGTCTAGATCCTTCTACCCTCCTCTGTGCATATATAAAAATATATTACACAAAACTGTCTCTATATGCACTCATTAAATAATTCCCTTGTCACCTGACATTTAGGTTGTTTCCAATTGTTCATTATTCTATCTGCAAAAAAACTTTGTGCACACCTCTAGTTCTCCGAGTTTGAGATTCAAAAAGTGTATTACTGATGCTATGCTATGAGCATGGGTTTTGGAAGCCAGACAGACCTGGATATAACCCAGACTCTGTTACTCACAATGAGCATGAGTTTGAGCTCGTTGTTTTACTGAGCCTCAACATCCTCAGCTGTAATAAAAGAATATGCCTACCTCATAGAGAATATGAGAATCAAATGAGAAAATATACATAAAAGGTCCTAGTAATTTGCGCACACCCACTATGTAAAAGATATTCAACAAATGTTGCTTCCTATATCCTAGAGTTAGGAAATACGAACATTAAGGTTTTCTTAATTAAAATGTCAAACTCCAGAAGGCTACTACCATTTATAATCCAGTGGACAGGACATGAGAGTGTTCATTTCACTGAACTCTCGTTAAAACTGTTTATGTTATTAAAAAGAAATAAAAAACTTTGCCAATCCAGTAGGTGGAAAAAAACTGACCCCATTTTGTCCAATTTTATTTTTAAAAACAAAAATGTACTATCAGTCTGATATCCCAACCGTGAAAAATCCTGTGCATACTCTGAAATTTAGCAATTTGTGAATATCAACTTTCAACAACTTTCCTTTCTGGAAACAGTAAATGAATGGCTTTTCTCAAGGCAGTAAAACTAGGTTTCAGGCCTGGCTCTCTTTTTTTTATTAGCTATGTGATACTGTCCTCTTTCCTCATCCAGGAAAAAAAGTTAACAGCACTTCTCTTTCAATCTTAAAGGATTCTCAGAAAATGAAGAACACATTTAGGGAAGTAGCCTATGTACTATAAGACGATGTACAAATACATAAATTAACTAAAGTCCATAACCAGTCAAATCAAAATATGGATCTATTCCTTTACAGACACATACTCAAATACCTGAATGAAATAATATGATGCCTGGGATTTGCTTTTAAATATTCCTATAGAATGAAGGGGAGGGAACTAATTAAGGACAAAATGCTGGTTACAGTTAAACTTGAGTAATCGATACATGGGAGTTCATTATACCATCCTCTCTATTTCCATGTGGGTTTGAAATTTTTCAAAAGAAATGCTGCTCTAAACATTATCTATAAAAATAAGCTTTCTTTTTCTTTTTCCTATCAAATAAGCTTTCAAAGCAATCTCTTAAAATTTATACAAACATTCAAGCAATTTAAAATATTAAGTAATTAAAAAATACCAAGATGTTATTACATACCTTAAATAGGTTAGTCAAAGGCAAAGCAAAGGCATCCAGAACAAGTTTAATTTCAGTCCATAACTCGTTTGACTTAAATTCATGACGATATCTAGAAAATTAAAAACAGGTAAACTAACAAGTTTTTGTTAACTGATTTTAGGTCTTCAAGGACAGATTAGAGAAAAATCTATAGCTAGACAGCTTTCTGAAGTAAAAAGCAAATTCTTGGTTTTCTTTTTAAAGGAACCAAGCACAGTTAGCAAGACCAGGTATTTCACAAGTAACAGGGCAATATGAAATAAACATCCTACTTAAAAGAAACAAACACAATAATGAGCTGAGAGGCTTATGCTCTTAGTCTAGGATTATCATAAAGGAATGACAATAGTCACAAAAATATATATAAGTGAAAACATTTGAAAGAAAAGTATTTTTAAAATACGAATTTATACACCAATACCTTTTAAATAAAGAATGTGCTGTACGAAGGACTCCATTAATAACATGGAAATCTCCACTCTGAAAGCGATTCACCATTTCTGTCAACAAATCAGGCCATTTCTGAGGGAAATCTTCTCTGCCAATAATGCTAATAGCATCACTTAACTGGGGAGAGGAAAAAGACTAATTAGATGAAAGCTCTTCACACACGCCTACCTAAAAAGCCCAGCCTCACATTACCTGCTTCTGAATTTGCTCCGGGCTGCTAAGCATCAAGTGTACTATGTTGGCTTTAATGGCTACTCGGTCGGCTTCACAAATTTTGTTTGGTTCATCTTCAACCTAAAAGCAAAACACAAATGAGTAAGTACAATAAAATCCATATCCATGACTATATGGGTTTGTAGATAAAATAGAACCATTTCTCATTTCCCAGTTTCCTAAGAAAAACAGAGAAGGTAGGGCCTTCTTTCTACATAAATGGGTCACAGATTCTTTTAATAATTTGATGAAAGCATTTTGCTGCAGAAAAAATGTACATTCCATCCCAAATGCAAATATTTTATGTACAAATTAATTAGCTTCTCTGACTCTCTAACACCAATTAAGAATCTTAGTTCTGTATGTAAACTAAAGAGATCAGGGTTAAATAGAGATATATGCCATTTAGCCCAAATTCATCTTCAAAAGCTTCAACTGGACTCTCACTTTAAGTCAAAGGTCTTGTCAATGAAAACTTCTTGACCATTACCAGTCTGAATGCATCCAGGACTATACCATCCAGAGAGATTCTGGAAGTCTCACTCGATTCACAAATCAAGAGAGAGGGCTATCATGTCTCCAAGCAGAGAGATGGATTTTCAAACATTCTAAAATTCACCAAGTCACTTCTTCACTGCATGGGGTAACACCTGACTATACAAACTTAAAAACGTATTTCCTATTTTTAAATTATTTTATGGAATGAGGAAAAAGACTCTCAATATTTATTAAGATTTAAAATGGACTTTTTAGAAAAACTGATCATTTTTGTCAACTTTGATACTTTCTAAATATTAATACTGCTATCACTGGAAACAATTCTCTCAGAGCTACCTCAACCTCAGCATTACCGACATCTTGGGTCAGGCGAGTCTTGTGGGGATCTTTCTTGTGCATTGTAGGATGGGTAGCAGCATCCTTGGTAACCACCCACTAGATGCCAGCAACTCCACCCACCTCTTGTTGTGACAACCAAAATGCCTGCAAATATCCCCAGGTGGGCAAAATCACCCCCAACTGAGAACTACTGTCATAAGCTAACGTAGGGGAAAATACCTTCTCAATGTATAATTTTACATTGATCATTAAATTTGCAGCACAATAGGATTCACCTTATAATTAGAAATTATTTCCATATCCCACATAGGACAAATCTCTTATCAAAAACTTGAAATCTAAATTATTTTCCATTCTACACATTTATATATATATAAAAATAAAATGTGGTTTTTCAGCTTTATATAATTTCTCCCTGTCCACAATAGAAATTGTTTCAATTATTCATTTGGACTATGTCTTCCCACATAATGTCCCTTCAACAGACAGGGAACCAAAGTTAAATTTCAACCAAAATGGAGGTTAAAACCAAGTCTCATACTCTATAGCAACCTAGGTGACGAAACTGATTTAATCTATATAGATTTAAACAAATAGGAACTTTGGGAAAATATCCTGTTTAACTTCGGTCAGTTCTTTTGGATTTTCTACATGGATGATCATGTCATCTGTGAATAAAGACAGTTTTATGTCTTCCTTCCCCATTGGTATATTTCCTTTTCTTACTGCATCATCAAGGACTTCCAACAATGTTGAAAATGAGTGGTAAGAAGGGACATCCTTGTTTTGTACCCGATCTCGGTGGGAAAGCTTCAAGGTTCTCACCGTTAAGTATGATGTTAGCTATAGGTTTTTTGTAGCTTTATCAAATCGAGAAAGTTCCCATCTATTTTTAAATTTACTGAGAATTTTTATCATGAATGAGTGTTGGATTTTGACAAATGCTTTTTCTGCACCTATTGATATGATCACATGATTTATTGTTTTCAGTTGACTGATGTGATAGATTACATTAATTTTTGAATGTTGAACGAGACTTGCATATCTGGGATAAATCCCACTTGGTCATGGTGTGTATTTTTACACTTTTAGTATATTTTTGGATTTGACCTGCTAATATTTTGTTGAGGAGGGTCCTGTTTAATTTTATCTTTAATCTGTATCTGAATCTTTCAGGAACACTGCATACAGAAATCTTATAAATATGCAGGGTATTAAACTATGTATTCACAGAATACTTACAATTCTCCAGTTTCTTTTAATATAGTTCTTGAATGTTACTGAGGCACATACTTTGATAACATTATCCTGGGATTTCTCCAGTAATGTTAAAAGCAGCAGTGGGTAATTCTGATTTCCTTCTACAGATTCAAGAAACTTCTCAGCTGCAAAACAATTTCCATGTTAGATTTGTTATTAGAATCAAATCTTAAGACTTCATGTGAACTATGCATATCTCTAACTGAAGCATCAAAAAATGAACGAAAAGAATATTTTCCTTTAGGGAACCTATCATGGGTATACTGACCTCACTTTTCTTATCTATTAAATGGACTATATATGACGTCGTATTAAACGTATATAATACCTCAGTTTTCAGATCACTTTACCATCCATTAATGTACCCGATTCTCACAAACCTATAAAGTTTGTGATCATTCCAAGTGAAGGAGAATCTGCTTCTTAGAGAGATTAAGTGATCTTAGGGCAAAAGTCATACACCCAGTCTTGTTCCAGAAAGATTACTATTAATAATGGTAGTAATATTTCTTTTATAATATGTGATTAAGAGCAGATGGGTTAAGTCTTGCTCATACACATTACTATTACCCTTATGGGTCTGGTGCTTTCCTCACATAGCTAAGTTATCCTCACAAAGATAAGTTGTCACTACTACCCAGAGAGGTAGGTAGTAGTATCCTCATTTTAAAGACAAGGCCACTGAGGTTAACTAACTTGTCTAGAAGTTTTAGTCCAGTCCTTATTCTACCATATTAGCCCTCAGTTTTCCTCTCAAACTAAACATTTCTATTATCAGCAATAAATTCATACAAAGATTTTACCTGCATATTTTAAACTCATTCTACGCTTAGGGACAGTAAATCTCCTAGGTTTACTGAGCACACAGTGCAGGGTTACAGCACTTCTAATTTTTCTTATCTTAAGCTTCATAAGCCAACATCCATTCCAAGGTTCCAGTATTTACTGAAAAGGTCTGCTGTTAGCATCTATTATTTTCTATGATTTCATGTGATTTAATACCTTTCTTCTTTCTAAATTGAGTCCCAAGAGTTTAACTTCCATCCTCAAACCCTCCCTGTTTTGTGTCTACATGTGTTTCTTGAAAGATAAAGAATGCTGAACAGAAAAATGTTTTTCAGGAAGGGACGCACTATGGTTTTGTATGGTTTGTACAGTTCAGTAGAACACTTTGGTTGTTTCAGTATTTGATTGGTCAGTATTTCATGTCCAGCAATCCCTGAGAAACACTATGTTTGTAGTTCTTCTTAGAAACGTAAATTTATTCCTACATTTTGTCCTGGATTCATAAAACAACAGCATCCCCACCTTACAAAGACACAATGATTAAAAAAATAATTTTTAATAATCAGTGTTAGCAGAGGCTTTCCAGGAAAGTCTAAGATTAGAGCCATTAATTTCCTCTTTTTTCAAGAACAAATTACTTCTTTAGGCATTAATGAGAAAATCAGAATGGCCTTTCTAGACTAGGATGGATGCATTAACGTGTACAATTAACACGTGTACAATTCTATTTATCATATATGACATATATAAAACATAACACATGTGCATGCACTTATTTGGGTCTTCATGGGGTGCCTCCTCTTTATGAGAATCCACATTCGTAAATTCTGAAGAAGCAGATTAAGAGCAATTCTGGTTAATATGACTTACATCAAGGATCATCAACTTGCTACCCATAAGACACCCCTGGCCCTCAGAAGTAGTCTGTTTGGTTTGTACCATGTTTCAGATTTTTTTGAAGTTACTTGCTATCATTTAAAAATGAGAATTATCAGATAAAAATGAGAATTTGTACTTCATATAAATATCCTTATTTTTTCGAGCAAAGCTGGAAATCTGATCTTGAAAGACTGGTTTGAATCCCCCAGAGTTAGCTGTTTCCAAGTAATATTTGCCCCTTAACCAAGGCATACAATAACACCATTATCACCAGGCCCCACTTGGCCTGACTTCCTCACTTACCTTCATGTCCGACTTCTGTGGACATCTGAGCTTGCAATTCTAAACTTATACTAAGTCTCTATTTAAAACTGGTCAAAATCAGGATGGTGGGAAGGAGGAGGGGAAGAACCCTAGGTCTTAAAATACATTAATTAAGTCAAACCCAACATGGGGATTAAGACACAGTATCAAATTACCTAGTTTCATTCACTTAATCACTTTTTAAGGCAATTAACTCTTATCTCTATGCCCTCATTATTATATCTCTAAAAGAGGCAGGTTGGGGATTTTCAGAAAAGTCAAGGGACATAGCATTCTAAATATGCCAGTCCTTTTTATCCCAGAAGATACCAAATAAAATCTATTTTACTCAAAAAACAAACCAAAATCTCTTTAAAAACCCCATACCACCATATGTTACAGTAGCTGTAAGCAGCAAACCACGCACTTTATGGCTGGAGAATGAGAAATAAACTATTCCAAGAATCCAATTATGAATCTCTCTCTTTTTTTAAATTTACAAATAGGCAGAATGCACCAAGGTTTCCCATACCTGTCCTTTAAGAATAAAATCAACCACAAAAAATATTCATTTTCTTTACCTGGACGTCTGATGGCAGGATCAGGATCAAGAGTTTTCTTTAAATATTCCGTTAGCGTTTGCAAATTAGCATCGCTGAGCTCCATTGCCATGGAACCTAAAGGGGACACAGTGATTTACACAGAAGAACCCTTTTATATTATGTGTCTCCCCTTCTCTGAAAATCATCCATTTATGTTTTAGGTGTGGGCTATATAAGCCTAACTCTTAGCTGAGACAAGGTTCCAGAAGATAAGGTAGGCTTTTCTGAAACAGTGATGAAAAAATTTTGAGATAAAGAAGAAAAAATACAATTTCAAAGACAGGCACAGAAAAACAAAATTGAAGAATTGATCAAAGTCACCGTAAAGTTTATCTGATTTAACGCTATGAAAAAGGGCAAGTTAAGGGTAAAAAACAGGACTCACTAGGATTTTTTCCTGAAGCCCCACCATTAGAAATTAAAATTTTAAGCAGTAAGGATCCTACAGAGTTCTAAGATTAAAGAAACTGGAATAAATTCCTTTATGTACAACATGAAACCATAGGTACTGAAAATAAACCATATACTGAGAACTTGCACCTGGGGAGATAATTTTGGGGTTCAGAAGATGACAGCTGTGATTATGATTAAAAAGCTACTTTCTACACCAAAAGCAAAGGCAACAAAAGCAAAACTAAGTAAGTAGGACTACATCAAACTAAAAAGTGTCTGCACAGCAAAGGAAACCATCCACAAAATGAAACAGCAATATACCAAATGAGAAAATACTTGCAAATCGTATCTGATAAAGGGTTAATATCCAAAATATAGAAAAGCTCATATAATTCAGAAAAAAAATCCAATTTAAAAATGGGCAGGAGCTGAATAGACATCTTCCCAAAGAACACATACAGATAGCCAACAGATACATAAAAAGGTGCTCAGCATCACTAATCATCGGGGAAATGTAAATCAAAACCACAGCAAGACATCTATCACCTCACACCTCTTAGAAGGGCTACCACCAAAAAGATAGGAAATAACAAGTGTTGGAAAGGACGTGGAGAAAAGGAAAACCTGGTGTTCTGCTGGTGGGAATGTATACTGCTGCAGCCACGGTGGAAAGAAGTACGGAGATTCCTCAAAATATTAAAAACAGAATATATTTTAATATTAAAAGTAGCTATTCCACTTCTGGATATTTATCTGAAGGAAAATAGTAACTTGAAAAGGTATCTGCACCCCCCTGTACACTGCAGCATTATTAACAGTCAGCACTGGATGAATGGATAATGAAATGTCTACGTATACAATGGAATATTACTCAGTCACAAAAGGAAGACGTTCCTGCCATTTGTGACAGCATGGATGAATTCATGACAAGTCATATCTCAACAAGCCTATCTCAAAAAGCCTGACTACTGCTTAGATCTTGTTAAGCTGCTTTTAGGGTCAAAGCCACTTAACAGCTCTCGGGGAAATGAAGCCCTTTTAGGGCAACCATGCACCAAATTATGACTTATTATGGGGCTTCTATGACAACAACAACAAATTAAGTACATAAAGTTTTTGTAAAATGTAATAAAGCTATGAGAAAAAAAAGGTCAAATATACCATAATTCAAATTATCTTAAAAAAAAACTTACACATACTGAAATATATAGAAAAACTAAAAATACACTCCAAAATATAAACAGTGGTAATGTCTACATGATGTACAAGGGGACTTCCATTCTCTTCATAGTCTTCTAGATTTTCCTAATATCCTACAACTATCTATATGTGTTACATTTACAATCAGTTAATAAAATTTTATTATTATAGTTAAAAGACATCTATGACAAAAAGCAATCAAGTTCAGGCTCTCAAAGCCTAGCTGGAAGACAAGATACAACTGAATATTGGAAATAACAACCACAGACCTATAGTCCCTTTTCTGCAGTTCTGAGATGCAAAAATTTACAAACCGAAAGGTTTTTTAAACAAGTTTGCGGCAAACTCACCCGGCAGCAAAACCTGGCTTGAACTGCCTGAGGCTATAAATACAACCCACTTAATCTCACTTAGTATGTAAATTTGTTTCACTAAAGATACACTAACGTGTTTGATTGCAGGGTCATCCCCATGTCCTCCTGGGGATGTTTCGTAATCTACAGTATGTGCATTCCAAATAAAATAAAATAAAATAAAATAAAATAAAATAAAATAAAATAAAATAAAATAAAAAATCTGAATTCTGAAACACATTTGTCCCCATGGAGTATAAGTGCCAAATGAATCACACCAACAGCGACTAAACTGGTAGGTGGCTAAGAAAAGTCAATGGGGTATTTCTGTCCAAGATTTCCCAGAAGCTGTAAACTGGAAGGATATATAGATTTGGACAGGCAAAGTAAAATGAGAACCCATTTCATACAGGAAATAGTGTGAGCAAAGTCACAGAGAGGGGAAGAACGCATAGTTAGCTCCTTTGGGGAACAGTGAGTGGACTTGGAGGTTGAGATCAGATCACAGAGGTTTCCAACACTTAGCTGAAGAGTTTCATGATGTAATGTACAAGAGGAAGACACCAGAGGTTTTTTGAAATGGGTAAAAACTTAATGAAACTGGAGTATAGGAATTTGAGGCTGTTAATGTTTTTTATAGAATGGAGCAGAGGAAGCGAATAAGATCTGTTAAGACACTTTTATAAAGTGGAGGAATGGTGACACCCATGAGCCAGACACAGTACTTGATGTTTTATATGCTTCCTATCATTTCTTGCAATAACCACTTTACAATCAAAGAGAGATTAACTAAGTTGCCCCAAGTCACAAACAAGATCAGATTCAAATCAGTCTGACTCCATGGGTCTACCCTATTCCTATTACCCAAGGCTTTCTCTCATGTTGAAATGATAATGACAAGAGGATGGAACTTGAGTGTAAGCACTCGGAACAGCAATAGGAAGGGTGATGTGAAAAATAGGGCAGCCAGATGAGTAGGGAGGGGAAGAAGTCAAAGATGACCAAGATTTCGAACAAGTCAGATCCAAATTAAAAAGCCATAATGCTTCATCTCTTCACTTTAAACAACAACAAAAAAGCTACAAAATTCTACAAAGGGCTACAGCTAATGCTGTGCTTGTGCAAAGCAGTCCTCCACGGCCAGAAACCACCACCTGCTAAGGAGAATGATCTGTTTGAAACTATTTGTATTCTCAATAGTCCTTTCTCTGAACTAGAAAACGTTTTTAATCACAAGGGAAGCAGGTATTCTGACTGATTAAGTAGATTCCACCGCCCATATATTCACTTCCTTTGACCCAGGGCAGACCACTCACACTATGGGCCTGAATATCAAGTCCCAGTCAACCACACATACAAGCTGAGAGGCTACTCTTTCTGGCTTTTATATCAAAAGTTTGGAAAGTGCTGTGCGTCATATCCCTTCTCTTTTGCAGATTCACTTTGAAGGCCTCAGGAACTTGAACAGTAAGTTATCCATTTAATGCTGTTTAATCCAGGGTCCTCCCATCATTTGGCCATAGAACCAATTATGGAACACACTTGGTAAACCAGTGATTTAATCAATTGATTTCCCGTTCTTTGTTCTGTTAAAATGCTGAATCTGTTACGAAATAATGAAAGTTTGCTGTGGCCAAGCAAAATCATTGACACCGGTATACATGAGCTTAAAACAAAAAGGGTCTTTCTTTGTTTGCCACATGCAAATTATTCTATCTTGTAAGACTTATGCAAGGCAACATGTTAGAAACTGTGTGTGTGCTGGGGGGGTGCGGTTTACAGAGGTTAACAGAATCTATTTTGTTGAATTTTTAAATACATTCCTCAATAAATCTGTTATTCACTAACTTTCTTCATGACAGAGTCCCATGCAATCTAGCACCTGCCAATCTCATCTCCCACCTTCTCCCTGTCACTATGTTCCAGCCCTAAATGCCTTCTTTCTGTTCCTCAAACCAGACAAGACAGTTCTCCCTGCCTGCAATAATGCCCTTTCTTCTAATTTGATATCTGGCATAATTTGGCTGTTAGCCCACAGTCAACAACCCAAAAGAGCCTTCCATGACTATCATCTACCTCATCCCTGTTACACTGTTAAGGGCATTAATCATCATCTGAGATATCTCTGATTTACTTGTTATCTCTGCTTTGTAAATTCCTTAGGGCAGGAACTTTGTCTTCTTCATCTTTATGCCCAGGACCTTCAACACTGCCTGGCACACAGTAGACATTCTTTTTCACACAAACTAATGTATAAATCAATATGTCAATCAGGCAGCTAAAACATGGATGTGGCCTGGGATTGGAGACTATTCTTTGAAGATCACTTATTAGGAGACCCAACACAATGTAGGTACTCAGCTACATCTATCAGATAAACAAAGGACCAACCTACCGCCATAATAAATTTCTGTTCATTCAAAAGTACTTCAATAAAGATGTGCATCTGCAATTTGTCCTGCATTATTGTTCACATCTGCCAGTGCTTGCATTTCTGTTTCAGGGCTTTGCACTTACTGTCCCATCTGCCTGGACAGCTCTGCCCCTGGAGAGCTCTGTGGCTCACTGCTCACTTCATTCAGGTCTTTCTTCAAATGTCATCTCCTCTCAGAGATGCCTTCCTGGACCACCCTATTTAAAAGGGCACTCACCTTGGCCACTCACCATTCTCTTACTCTGTTTTTCCAAGTAAATTTTATCACGCACACAAATTTGCTGTCTTTACTATGCTTCCCCCTCCATTAGGCTGTAAACTCCACAAGAGTAGTGACTCTGTGTTTTGTTCACTGCAATCTCCCTAGTGATGGGCATGTACTAAATACCTAAGTATTTCTGTGCTATATTCAAAAGCTACGTAGCCTTTACTGATTTTTTTTCCCATCAAAACACTATAGTGAAGAATGCTTCACATTTATTTTGGTCAATTGACTGTGACAAACAAGAAGAGCTGGAGATAACTGATTCTAAGACCACATGACAGAATGACCCTAAAAATGACAACGGAGAGGTGCTAGGATAAGACTTAAAAAAAAAAAAAAGGTGGGGGAAAAATGTGTGTCCATGGGGGAGGGATGGGTGGGTGGAATATAAATATGCATACTACAATCTCTGTAAGTTATACAATACCATATAGACCCCATATTGTTAATGTAAGTTAAGGGACTAAACACTTGTCAACAAATTCTTCTTCTGTCTCCTTAGTGATAATGTCTGTAAACCCAAGCTTAGCCCTGATTTGGGAAAGTGTGACAAATTAGGTAATTTTAGGCAATATGCCACAGGTATTCATAATATATCAACAAGATCACGGTCTAATTAAGTGATATTATTTGGCCATAGATGAAGGTATTTTGATACTATGAACTATTAGCAATATAGAAATGTAAAAAGTGTTACTAACTTTAAAATAAAGATTCACACTAGAAATGAAACATTTGCTCTTTTGCCTTTAAATGAGAAGTGAGGTGATACTTTACTTCTCCAGCGAGTTATCTCTGGAAATGCCTACCAATACACAAAAATCAAAAAACATGTACCACACTAGATCAATTATGACAGACTTATTTAAATTTCAAGTTCTTCTTGTTAAATGAATGGCTGGACCTAAGTCTAGCCTCTTCCCACAGGCCCTCAGTTACAGATGGAAACTTTCAGAATAAAAGATTGTTTTCCAAGGCCATCTCACAGACATCTGTGACATAAGTTGATCCAAGATGTGTGCCTTTTCTTAGATATTTCCTCCACATTAGAGAACCATTCCTGAGGCCTTACATCTGGGGAAAGGGAGAGAGATCCAATAAATGAAAACTATCTGGCACACACATCAAGAACACACCCCAACACCTCAACCCACCCTCTGCTTTCTAATCACAGAAACATGCCACTTAGAAGAACCCAAGCTTTTTCCATTGTCTACAAAGCCCTACACGATCTTTGCCCCTAGATACCTCTCACTTCATATGTTACTCTAGCAAGCTGGATTTTCCTCCAATATTCCAACATTCCAAGATTGCTCCCGTCCTCGAGCCTTTGTACTTTCTATTCTCTCTGCCTGGAATATTCTCTTTCCTCGTCCTTCCATACCTGGTCTCAGCTCAAATGTCACCTCCACAGAGAAGCTTTCTTCATCTATCACATCACTCTGTCACTATCTAGAATTATCTAATTCATTTATGTGTATTCCTGTTTCTCTCCTCCACTAGAATATAAGCTCTCCGAAGGAAGGGACTTTGTCCACTTTGTTTCTTCACTGTATTCCCAGGGATTAAGTGGATGCTCACTGAAGTTATTAAATGATTAAAGGAACAAATTAATACCAAAGGTAGACCACTGCTCTCAAACCCATCTAACCCTGTACAGGAAATGGATTCCTTCTATCCTAGCCCCCAACCAGCAGAAATCAAAGTAAACAGAAGGGAAGAGAGAATTCCCTTGCACTGATGGAAAGAAACGAAAGATAAAGGGTCTTAACAGGGAAAAGACTGGGTAGGTCAAGAATCCCAACAATTATGCAAAAAATGAAGACACACCAAAAAGGGGCCCAAAAATTGACTATGGGGGCCCAAGTGGAGGAGAAAAGGAGCACTAGGATCCAAGAGTAAAAAGTCCCTTTCTGTGCATCCAAGGAATAATACCTTTGCATCTATCATGTGGCAAGCACTGGCCACCTGGGTACAGCATGAATAAGGCAGGCAAAGTCCTTGCTTTTTACACGCCAGGAGCTGAGAAAGACAATGAACAAGTAAACTGTATAAGTGGTTCTAGATAATGATAAAAGGTATGAAGTAAATAAAATTAGGGTGATGTGATGAAGAGTTGAAGGGATGAGGTCCTTTGAGAGGTTAGTCAAAGGCGGCATAAGGTGAGCGAAACTTGGACAGGGAACCAGCCTTGCAAAGATCTGACGTTGGTAATTTCCAGGCAAACGAAAGTCACGTCCAAATGTTTTAGCGAGGACAAGCGCTAGGAACGTTTAAGAAAAAGATCAGAAACATGGCTACAGTGGCTAAGGAGAACAGATGGGTGGGAGACGCCGGCAATGGTCACCTAAGCAGGACTTTGTAAACCACGGTAATAACTCAGTGGACCTTCACAGCCACTTTACGAGGTAGGTGTTTTCAATCCCACTTTGCAGATAAGGAAGTGGAGCGATGAAGTGACTAGCACTAAGTTACACCCCTGGGGGGGGGGGCGCTAAATCTGGAACCAACCTAGGCCTTTTACTTCCAAAGCCGAATTCCATGCTCCGAACTACCACACCACAGGGCTTCCCCCCAGGAAGCGGATCCCATTACTGTCTGTTACTGGGCAGGTGCATGGACCCCGGAGCAAAGACTACAATCTATTCCTCACGAGCAACTCAGCAAAGTGATATTACGATGTCCATTTTACAGTCGAGAAGACTGAAGCACGGGGAGGAGGATCTCCACCGCATCCTTAATTAGAAAGTGAGGCCAGGGGAAGAGGCGGTCCGTACAGAGGCCGGCACACCAGCACAGCCGCTTCGGAGCCCACAGGCCTCGCCGCCGCACTCTGCTCACGTTGCGGATGGCCGAGAGCGCCGAGAACAGACGCGCGGGTGCGACCAATGAGAAGAGGCCATCCCGAGCGGCGCGGCCAATCAGCGCAGCGCTGGAGGGGAAGGGGCGGGCATTCGCGCCGCTCGCGTTAGGCCGCGCCTGGGCTGCCCTCGCCCCTCGCAGGCCCCGGGGACCACAGGGCCAGGGCCTCAGGCCTGGGGACGCCGCGAGGGGAGACGAGACCCATCAGCGAAAGGAAAGACCCTGACCGAGGGCACCACCCGGGGCACAGGCCCACATTCCGCTCTCTCCCAGAGGTGCGGTCCCTGCTTCCCACCGCTCGGAAGTGTCGGGAGCGCCTCATCCCTCCCCCAGCTGGGTCTCAAGAGGCCACCATGCCAGGCTGTGCATGCCCGCGCCTTACCTCGTAGGGATACGGGAACGGAGAAGGGAATCTGAGCCGCGGACTGTAGTCGGCACTACCCACCCCTGCCACCGCTCCACCTCACATTCAAACCCCGGCAAAATGGCGCGGCGGCGAGGCTGCGGCCAGGGCGCATGCGTGAGCGGGGCCGAGGCGGGGGGCGGGACCAAGGGCTCTTGGCCCCACCCAGACTCGAATGGCCAATCACGGCCCCGCTCTGTGTTTGCGCTGATGTCACAAGCGACAGTGCCCTTTGGCTCTGACCGCTCTAAGGGGCGTCACAATCCCTGTTCTGAGATGAGCACAGATTCGGCGAGTGGCCGCTGGACTGTGACCTAGTTTGAGTCGGGCACGCAGCAGGCCTTATAAAACTGTTGAGCGAACTGCCCAAAATCATATCCAAAGCGTCTCAGACAGAAGAGAACTTTCTGCCCCCCCATGGAGCTTATGTTTTAGAGGAAGAAACAGAATAAACAAGTGAAATACTTTCAGATTTGGTAAGTGTTACGAAGAGGATTTAAAAACAGGATGATATGGCAGGCAGTGACATGAGTTCAATGGGCCAGAGGAGGCTTCTGAACAGGTGACAATTGACCTGAATTTCAAAAAGGAGACAGCAGTGTGATCAGTCTGCAGAGCATTCTAGGTTCTTAGGCAGGACTGAGCTAGGCTGGGGCTTTAAAAAATGAAGTGGATCCTAGCAGGACATGAGGTTAGGCCAGCAGGGTCCAGATGATGTACGGCTGCCGTGTAAGCCAGTGTTTGGATGTGTCTTAAGTGCGTGCATTACAGGACGGCCGCCAAATGTATATTTTAAAAGGCCCACACCAGTTATTGCTTGGACTGAGGGAAGAGCTTGAAGGAGGGAGACCAGTGAGGAGGCTGTTGGAAGCATCCAGGAGGGAGATGTTGGGACTGTACTAGGGCAAGTAGCAGTGCACATGGAGAGAAGTGGACAGCCTCAGGATTTATGACAGAGGTAGAGCCCATGGATCTTATGATACACTGAGTGCGGGAAAGAGAGGAACCAGTGGTGACTTCTGGAAATCCCAACCCTCAGTTTTGGCCACCTCCTCCTTGTCCTTTAACAGGACCAGCTGTCTCCACTCAGCCAATCCTTGGAATTGCTAGCTTTTTACTCCTGGGACTGAAAGGCACACTGTTTTATCATCATTCAAGGAAACACATATAAGAACACAAAATTATATAGGCATTGAGAACAGCAAAGCCCTCAGCCCATAATGACTCTGTCCAAACCTCTATGCTAAGAGATGACCAAACTCAAAACTGGCTTCTAGTAGCATAAGGCCGTGTCGCTCGGATGATGCCAGTGCCTCGGCCTCTCCCATGACTGCTTAAGAAAGCTCAGTGGTGCCAGGAGAATGTACTGTTTTTTTCCTAACCAAGACCTGAGCATGGGCCCCAACCTCCCTTTCTTAGAGCTTTACTGTAAAGGACTTACATTGTGAACTCTTCCTCCATCCCTTGGAGATATTATATATGTGTCTCCTACAATTCAGGAGTGTCTTTCTCAAGGACCTGAAAGCTCTTCCTTTGAAATGTAATCATCAGGAAGGCAGGGTCTCTGCCTCCCAGTCTCTGTGGGAGGCTAGAAGCCCAACTTTGATGATTGCCAGCTAGCCGCCACAGCTAGCCTAATCGCATTTACACTGACCAACCCTTCGTAACTTTTCATTTGAGCCTCCCTCTCCCCTTATTCCTCATTCTCTCTTTAAAACGTCCAATCACCTCTGCACCAGTCCTGATGACTGTGTTTATCCCTGACCACAACCTCACTACAAGCATATAAAAGCATCTCCTATGCAGAAAATGTAAAAAGTTGCTCCATTTGAGTAAAAGGATTATAAATAAAAGTTTTTGGTAAAATTACTCAACATTTCTTATCGTAGCCGACAAACCCTACAAGATCTGGCACTCTTGCCAAGCTGTTTGACTCATCACCTTCCTCCTTTCCCCTCCCCCCTCACTCAGCTCAGCCACCCCCACCTCCCTTTCCCTTCTTCCAAGCTCCAGGCTTATTCCTACCTCAGAGCATTCATATTTGCTCTTCCCTCTCTGCCTGTAATGCTCTTCTAGATTCTTGAATAACTGGCTATTCTGTACCTTCAGATGCCAGCTCAAATGTCACTTTCTCAAAGAGGCCTTCCACTTTTTTCCAACTGAAGTTGCCCACTCCCCTCCTCTGCCCCCTCCCAATAATGAGATGTTTACGGTTGCCACATTTAGCAAATGAAACACAGGACATCCGGTTCAATGTGAATTTCAGAAAACCAGTGCATAATTTTTTAGTATAAATATTGCATGGGACATACACTAAAAAAAAAAACAGTATTTATCTGAAATTCACATTGAATCAGGTGTCCTATATTTTATCTGGCAGCCCTAGTTCCATTATATCATTTTCTTCTTAGCATTTATCACTCCCTGCGATTAACTGTCTCTCTTTTAATCGTCCCCTCTACCACTGCCTGCCCAAGGACTCTATTAAAAACTTTATCTTATTTACAGCTGTACCCCCAGTGCCTAGCACATGGTAGCTGCTCAGTAAATATTTGCTGAATGTTGAATTAAAATCCCTAAATAGGTTAAGTCCGTTGAGAAAAGTGTACATTTTTAGGACACTGGTGAAAAAGATGTATTCTTACCATTGCCCCAGTAGTACAAGTAGTCACCTTGATCCTGCTAATCTGCTTTCCTGGACATTTTCCTCCAGTCCTTGGGAGAGCGACCCTGATGACTTAACAGCTTTTCATCCCTGAGAGCCAGTCAGGAAGGAAGCTGGCTGACGTCTTGTGTCTGTCTAGTATCACTGCCAGTTTCTGCAGGAAGCCCTCGAGCTGTGCCAAGATTATCATGTCTGTGGACATGGTTCCAGCAGGGCCCTTTGCCCTTTGCCAAGAACCATGCAGGTAAGGGCCATGGAAAGGCTTGCGTGGCCTCCCTCCCCACTCTCCCTGCACGGGTGATGGGAATCCCCATCCTCCGTCCCTACCACATACACACACTCTTAGGTTCGCTACCGCTGCTACTGTGTTGGAAAGCAAAGAAAATAGTTCAGCCATTTTCAGGAGGAACAACTGAGTATGCATGTAGTTTCCTTTCTTTCCAAACCCTGATAAAAACAATGTGTCTACTGTATGGAAAGACTTCCTTTTAAGGCCCAGCTGAGATGCAAAGAGAGTTGATAGCTAAAATTGAGAAGTGTCAGATTGTCACTTCTTATCTTTTTAAAACGGAGGCAATGTTCTTTTTAAACGTGCGTGCACATGGTAGAAACTTCACACAGTAAAAACAGCATTTGATCTTTCACTAACTAGGACATTGGCTGTAGGCAGTATAGTGAATATTTAAGTCCTCGATCCCCTTATTTAAAAAAATGTTCCTTATCTGATGTTCTCTGAGAGGCATGTGAGTCTCCCATAGTGATTCTGGCTGTGTTATTGTTAAAGGGTACTTCAGTAGTTTATATTCTGATGGCTGTTCAGGCCATTTCTTGTTGTTGAAGTCTATCATTTGATAATGTGAAACAGTCCTCTTTGGCCCTTTCATAGCTTTCCTTTTCCAATTCTGTCTTGTCCGATAGCAATATTGTTGGACCTGCTTCCGTTCCGTTAACAATTTCCTTGCCTTCCTCCCACCCTAGCCTTATGGAGATACAACTGACATACCATTCACCATCCTTTATTGCCACTCTTCTTTCATCTTTTTGTATCACACTAGTTAAGAGCGTGGACTTGAGCCAGACCACCAGGTTAAGATCCCAATGCCGTCTGTGTGACGTTGGGCAAGTTACTCGTAGCTTGGTTGCCTCATCTCTAAAATAGGGTTAAAAATATTTTATCTCTTAGGGTGGCTGTGAAGATTAAAGAGCTGATACATATGAAGCCCACGAAACAGCACCTGGGAAACAGTCAGAGCCCAACTGTGTAAGCTGTTATGACCATTTGTTATGACCGCTGGAAGGGTATTTTTGATGCCCTCCCATTGTCCCCAGTCCTCCGCTTTCCCAGGTGGTACTACTTTAGACCTGGGCAAGCCTTTGGGCCCTTGCCTTGGCCCCTGCGCTTTAGAGGGCTCCACTCTGACCCTCCTCCAGCCACTCCCTGCCAGCCGGCGAGGGGGCCGTGGGCCAAGTGGGTGTGCTTCCGTACTCACCAGGAACGCATGCCACCCCTTTTCAGACCACGTTTCGGTCACAGAGGACCCTGGAAGTCCCCACTCTTAGGCCTTGAGCCTTCTTCCAGGGTCTGTGGAAACCTCTTGTCTGGTCACTTCTGAGAGCAAGTGCACAGCAGACATGAGCACCCCCAAGCTGGAAGTGTGATTCAGGGGCATTTGTGTTTGCAGCGGGTTTGGACAGAGCTGGATGTACACACATGCACACACACATGCACACATATTCAAAGCCTTGTGGTGCAGGCTGAGGCTTGAGTAGGGGAGAGAAAGGGTACAGGACAAAAGCCACTTCTCCCCATGATGCTCTGTTCTGGTATGGAACTCTGAGGAAGCTGAAAATTCGACTTTTGAACTTCCAGGCATTACAAAGGTATTTATCAAAGAAGGAGGTTAGAATGTTTTTATTCAGAAACTCATTAGCTTGACATATAACCTTGAAACATTTAGACTTCCTGCATGTGAGCCCACATTTGTATTTCTGCCCCAAAGCCAGCAGATGTCAGTAGTGGGCTGTGTTCTCCATCCTCTGGAGCCAGTGCCCAATGACCTACAAGTGTCTACCCTCCAGCACATCAAATAGCCTGGCCCTTGTGTGAGATCCCTCCGTAGGGAGGGGCTGAAGGGAACATGAAGTATGCAGTGGAGGAGAGGGATGGGGACAGGAGCTAATGGCTGTCAAGCATGGAGAGGTGGTATGGGACAGTGGTTAAGAGGCTGGCTCTGGAGCCAGACCTGCGGGGCTTTACATCGAGCAGTGTGGCCTTAGGCAAGTTTGTTGGCTTCTTTGAGCCCCATGTTAAAAAATGGGATGTGATGAGAATAATAGTACCTGCCTTATGGAGTGGTTGTGAGGATTAAAGGGGATGATGTGTGCAGAGAAAATTCCTGACACATTAAGAATCCAGTGAATGGCCATTATTACTTTGATCATTGCTCTGGTGGGAGGTGCTATCACAGAAATGACAAAAAAAAAAAAAGGCTAAACAATGGCTGAAATGGCAAGAGCATAAAAAGTGATCACTAGAGAAGCCTAACAGGAGGAATAAAGTTCTCTTTCTCTCTTCTGGTGGAGGGGAGGGGCAAAGTGAGACTGGCAAGAATCCAGAGACTACAGAGCTTCAAACTGGAGCCCTCTGGGCACCTTTGGAGTTGAGGACTGAGCACCTTCCCGAATGCTCTCAGGGGAAAGCAGGTGCCCAGCACTGATTTCCACCATGTGGGAACGGAAGTGGGTCTTTGGGTGGCAGCTGCCTCTTCAAGCTGAGCAAGGCAAATGGAGAGTGGAACTGCCATCAACCCAAGAAAGCACAGGAAATAACTGCATTGCCCTGAGGTTGTGAACTGTCCCAGGATCATCCTAGAATTTCCACTTTAAAAAAATCCCTGCATTCTTTCACCAGAAATTCATTGAATGAATTTTGTATCTGGTATTGTGTTCCAGATGGTGAGACTGTCACACACAAATAGCCACAGTTCCTGACCCCATTGCATTCCCCCTTTCCAGCGGGAGACACACATTAAACAGATCACAGCAGATGGCAGTGAGCTCTGAGGACACCAAGAGGGCAACCAGGAGTTAGCATTTGGGTTGAACCCAGCAAGAGGAACTAGCCATGAAGCAATCCAGAGAAAGCGCATTCCAGGCAGAGGAAAAGCAAGGGCAAAGACCCTGAGGCAGGAGCAAGTGTGGAATGCTAAAGCAGTCACAAAATGGCGACTTTTAAGGTGTGTAATCAAGTGGAAAAACGAAGGCACAAATCACAAGGGCTTATGGGCCCTACATTGTCTCTGCTAGACGCCGTTCCTTTCCTCAACTTCTGAATGTCTGAGCTAGTCAGGAAGAGGTCCAAGGAATAGCCCTACAAAGGTGGCTTAAGAGATCGGGTACTGATTGTTTCTGACTCAGGGGTTTGTAACACCCAAGCAGTTCAATTTACAAACAGAGGCCTTGGAACAGAAGCTCCTCAGAGACCAGGACTGGGTTCTGCCGGATGCCCTGCTTGGTTTCCCGCCCCGCCCCTTTCCCCAGATGAACCGGCGCAGTGAAATGTAGTGTGGTTGGTGTGTGTGTGCTCTGAAGACAGTGGCTGGGTCAGAGTCCCAGCTCTGCCACTTTCCAATTATGATCCAGCCTCAGTGGGCCTCTTGGGCCTCAGTGTCCTCATCTAACAGGGGTCTAATACTGCTATCTACGTCATATGGTTATGGTGAAGTTTAAAAGACTTCCTGTATGCAAAGCACTTAGTAAGGTGTCTGGAGTGCAGTCAACATCAGTAACTGTTAATGATGTTCACTAGCATCATTAATGTTAATGAATGAATGACATTAATAGCCTGCTTAGTGCCCCAAAGGGCAGAAAGCTAGCACAAAACCTTCTGCAGAGTTCTTCCTTCCAGCTTCCACGATCTGTCCATCGGCCTCTCTCCTACAGACTGGTGCTTGCTCTTTGCCTGCTTCTCAGAAATCCACAGCGCTCTGGAGAAGGAAATCAATATGCCCTGATTTGAGCTCAAATTCACTCAAGCTAAGAAGTTTATTAGAACACATGGGTATTTCTTGACATAAATCAAAATAAATGCTTTATGCAAATCTGAATTAGGTTAAAAAAGAGGAGGCTATAGAAGCTTTATGCAAACACTGGGAATCTCCCGGAAAGATGAAAATTGACTACTGTATAAAATTATCCTCAAAGGCTCAGTCTTCAGTTGAGCACGTTAAGATTGGCACTTGTCTAGAAATACGCATTTAAATAGATAAAATCACGTTTGCCAGAATCCCAGGGGAGCACCGACCGACCCCTTCTCCTCCTCCTCTTACTGCGGGCATGCAGCTACATACACTAAGCTGGATGCTTCTAAGATGTGACACAAATCACTAATCCAAGGACAATTCAGGTATCTTAGACTGGGTAACAGGCGTGTTACACAGGTTTGCAAAAATTCCAGGGGGCCACTCTAGTCCTCTGAAAAAGAAAACATACTTTTGCCTAAAATGTGTTCCAGTCTGTTGGCAGCATACACGTGTGGTACGATGCTAAAATTACCTTTCAAAATGCTTAAATAAGCTGGAGTTGTGCCCTTCCGCAACCAGTGACCTCAGCATGCCCTCAGCATGCATAAGCAGGAAGGCCAAAGAAAGCCGAAAGTATCTGCCACAGATGGACTTTTAGGTCCTACAGCACCGTGCTGAAAGAGTTTTGTTACGCAGAGGAAGGAGGTCACTTTAGTTCAGGGTGTTTCAACCTTGGCACTACAAACACTGAGGCTGGGTGATTCCTTGTGGGGCGCGGGGAGGGGAGGGGCTTAGCAGCATCTCTGGCCTCTACTTACTAGGTGCCAGTAGCACAGCCACCCCTCGCCACAGTAGTGACAACCAAAAATGTCTTCAGACATTACCAAGGGTCCTCAGTGTTCCCTGCGGGCAGAACTGAAGACCACTGCTCTAGATAAAACTGAAGAGATAAAGACTGGAAACAAAGGGCCATCCCTTTGTTCTTGCCTGGAAGCAGGTGAAATGTGGAGCCACAGAGAGTTTTTCCCAGGGAATTAATACGGACGACCACGTTTCAGTCAATTTCAGCAGTGGACTATTTTAAGTACGAGCATGATTTGTAACTTCAGATATTTCAGAAAGAATGGACTGTGCACTTGGGAGGCAGTAAAGCCGAGCGTAGCGCTCCCTGTCGTCCTGTGTCGGCTCCCTGCATGAAACTGAGCCTCGTCTCCCACTCAGTGCCCCGCTGCCCACCCTGTGAGCCTTCCTCTGTGGCCCTGGCCTCCATGCCGGCAGGAGGAGAGTTCTGTCTTCTCTTAAGAATGAACCCACAGGTCAGACTAATTAATGGGATAAATAAGAATCTTCTCGTGACCTCATAACGAGACACTTTTCCGTTTCTCAGTGGGAAGGAAGGAAGGTGAAAGGGGAATTTTACTTAAAAAAAATGAAAACCCACAATTAATGTTCTCCCATTAATAATTATATTAGTTAAATATAAAGGCCAAATTATACCACCAACTGAAAACCACAAGCTTATACCTGCCACAGGAACTAACCCAAAACCATGGTTTGGTATGAATTAATTACTATAGTACAAGCAGCTTTACTTTTTAAAACTTTATTGATTTACCACCTGATTAAAGCATGAGATATTCATTTTAACAGTATTGTACATAATATTTTTACATAGAAAACTTTACATAGCATTTCATATTATATAATTCTGCTTATTCTTTCAAAAATGTATACATCCATTGGGCAAGGAATGCTTTTCATTAAATTACCAATATTAAATGCACTTAATCATCGTGTGTAGATTAAAGAAAAGTAGCTATTATCTAACTTTTAGGCATTTTAAGGAGGTAAAACATACATTTTGCACATAAAGAAATATTTGATGCAAATGTGCATAAAGTTTTTAAAAAATCAGAACACTGAGA
Source organism: Vicugna pacos (assembly GCF_048564905.1). Classification (NCBI taxonomy): domain Eukaryota; kingdom Metazoa; phylum Chordata; class Mammalia; order Artiodactyla; family Camelidae; genus Vicugna; species Vicugna pacos. The sequence goes on along the minus strand of NC_133005.1, from coordinate 36,239,922 downwards.
AAAACTACACTTTTGATGAGTGTCTTTTTTTTGAGAGCAAGGATTTCCATACATAGTCATTCTTTTAAATAGTCAGCTTTGGTTTCCTTGTTTCCCAAACTACAAAGCTGCTGATAGCAAAATTTCAGGATTTCACGTGAGTTCAAGCTATGTCTATTTTAACACAAATATTAAAACAGAAATCAGAAAATGCAGTTTTATTAAGAATCCAGCTTCTGTTTAAACCAATATCCATGTGCATCATAACAACAAACATTTGAATGAGACATTCATAGTTGCATCTGTTAGTAGGTTCCTTTAATAACTATAAAGACTACTAAATGTACAGCCATAATCACAAAAGAACAACAGAAAATTTTTTTTTGGTTTTTTTTGTGTGTGTGTGTGTTTTGTACAAAAGTCACCTCTCAGAGGAAACTGTAGTTTCCAGATTATTATTATACAATTTCCGTAATATATGTTCTTTGGTTGTCCATGAGGAGTAACAGGGAAAAGGTGTATTTGACTTTAAAGATGCACATTAGAAATAAGATTTCCCATCCACTGTTTGTTGTTAAGATGCCAAAGCTGGTGATCTCCCTAAAGGACAATGAAGAAAAATGAAATTGCTCAAAGCAGCAGGATTGTAACAAACAAAATCTTTTTAGAGACCCAGCAGAAATAATCAACACTTAAAGCATTCTGAGAAAGAAATAAGGCCTTGGAAATGCTTCGCTCTCCTCCATAACCTTGTTAATGAATGGCACCCCGGCTCGGTGCTAGAGTCACACACACCCTGTTCACTAGTGTTTGAGTGGCACGAGCCACGTTCCCCGCGAGCTAGAATAGATTTATTCACAAAATAGGATTTAGGCTGAATGGCTTATCACTGGAGGTAAGGGATTTCCTCTGTATGTCACGGTCCACCGACAAGAAAAATCACCCTAAATCGTTTTACATCCAGTTTTTAAAAGGTCCATGCTGGTACAATTCAAATGCCTCACTCAGAAAACTGAATCTTTTGAGAAACACAGCTGAAAAGAAATTTAAACCTGAACGTTTCAGCAAGGAACAAAATGTGCTTACACATTTCCCATTCTGCAAGAGGAGGTAAAGATGAAAGAGAAGGCAGGAATACATGGGCAAAGTCTTGCGGTCACATTTAGTGACGAAAACGTCATGAGAGCTTCAGAAGGAAGAGAAAAATCTCCAACTAGGGATGCAGCTGTACAGAAAATCTAAGTATGAACAAACCTGCATGCTCCCCACTTACACCTTCAGTGCACGTGTTGATGGGGACTGACTCGCCGAGGTTGTGAGGCACCACAGTACTGGCAAGTCAGTCTTAGGATGTACGCTCCACGCTGCGGTGTAAAGACGTAATGGATTCCGGGACCAGGACAAGTGTGCTAACAGTTTCCATCACAGAAAAATACTCTCCCACAGTCCCTTCCTGCTAATTTCACAGCCTTTCTTCTCCCATGTAGGTAAATAACATAAAAACCTAAACCTGCTCTTTTTTTCTTTGGTAGAGAAATTAAAACACTTTTGGGGAAAGAAAAAAGTCGACAGAGTGCTGCTGGCCAAAACCAAACATTTTCAAGGCTATTAAACACAAAAAATATAAGAAATCGGTCTCTTAGTAAACAAAAGCACCAGAAGTCCTTCTCTATAAAGAAAAAGTATCCGATTTTTTAGATTGATTCCCAGCTTACTAACTTCTAAGGCACCAGAGTTGACATCAATACAACCCAATTTGCAGGACTACAGGGCGCAGGCAGCAGCCTGAAGGTTTGGTAACTGACATTTCCAATGCTGAGCGCTGCCCTCGGCGAGCAGGGGATGGGAGGGCAGAGATGAACGCGTGTTCCTTCTCACTGACTGAGAATACATCAAGCTCCCAAATATACTGCTTGCAGGCATCGGGCCGTGTCCACAGGCCGCCTGCCTTTACGTAGGCTGCACCAGAATCCAGTTCTGCTGCAGTTAAGAGTCATTGCACCATCATCAACATAATAAGGACCCCAGAATCTAACCCTGCCAAAGAACTCGGCTCTTAGGCTCAAATTAGCAGGAGCACTGAACACATGCCCCCCCCCCCGCCAGATGGCAGTCAGCTGTGCTGGCCTCACAACAACACAGGTCCGCTCTGGCTGAACCCACGACGTGGCACGGGGCTCAGAGGTTCCCGGGAGCCACCCTTCTCACGCCCGGTGCCCAGGCCTCTCTCAAGGGCCCCTTTCGTGGAAACGGTGCCAAGCAGGGATACCAACAATTGGTACACTCACTATTCTGAGGTAAAAATAAAAGGTTTACTCAAATATAAATTAATTCTCTTAAATTACTACTTCATTTTTGTTACTACTTCATATATTAGATGGACAATGTATTCTGGAAATTTTAATTTAATACCCTTCCACAAATACTTACTTCAAGGAAGACTAATCATCTTCATTAAATTGTTTACTTTTTCCTATAGACTTTTTCTCCCCAAGTTACTAAAGAGAGCCAGGAGGCACTACGTTTTTTTTTAAAAACCTTTCAAGCTCTTAATTCTAACTTAATTACTAAACTCTGCCTTCAGTCAAATCCTCAGTAATATCTTTTTTTTGTAAAATGTTTTAAAAATCACCCAGACGTGAACAAAACAGAAAAAAAAGAAAACAACCCTTTTCCCCCCACCTTTCCCCAAACTAACGTAACTACAGTTGACTCACAACTGACAAAAACACTCAAACTTCTCTAGCACAAACAACAAAAAACCCAGCATATCTGAGGTGGCGGTTAGCCGTTACAAAAAATTTTATTAACGTACTCTCTAAGAATCATGAACCTATACAGCTATGTTCAGTATCTTCAAGGAGAGTGACTTCCTCTGACAGAACATTTACAGCCAATCGTGGGCCTTTGCTTGAAAACCATGGCATGTGTGACAGCAGACCTGACAGAGTTCAGTCAGTAAAGTGAGATGACAAGAGATGAAACAGACTCCCCACCGACTGCGGTAACTGGGTACGCGATGGTGTAAAGAAATACAACGCCTGAGTCAGGGCCTCGGGCGGAACCGGCGCAGAGCCCATCTCCATCCGGGCCATTCTGAGCTCCAAGATGCCGACTTTCTGCGGTCTGACCCCTCCCGAGACGTGGCAGGCGGAGGTGGCATGGTGACAGTTCTGCAGAGCTGGAGCAGTGGCCCGCAGGGGCCAGGGCTACCACACTGGTGACAGGGTCCCTGGTACCTGTGATGGCTCTTCTGGAATCCATATCTTATATACAACACCTATCCTTAGGAAGAACTTTCGCAGAACAGCTCGGAGCTCAGGAATCAGGTCAAACTGCATAATTTCACACAAGTAGGGGTAGTACATTGAAGCATGTGCTTTAAACTTGAGGAGAGGGAAGGGACGGAGGTGGGGAGAGAGAGAGAAAGAGAGAGAGAGAGAGAATTAGACGTTGAACTATCTCTCAGCACAAGTTCTTCAAAAGTATTCGTCTCACTGTGGAACTTCTTGCAGTATTTGTGCTTTTTCTTGCTATTAGAAAGTTAGTACAAAAAATTTGCAAATTAAAACTTCTTTTGATTATACTGAACTCCAAACACAAATTATTTGGGGACAGCCTTGATACCAAAGTCAACATTCATTTTAATAAATCAGGTTTTCAGTTCTAAACTCATGTTTCACAATCTCAACCCTCTCTTCCAACAAAGCCACACTGAAAATCACTGTAGCTGCTTAACAGCAACGTGCCTGGTTTCAACTTCAGCCTTTCTCAACTAGGGTTCTTGGAGACAAAAAGCCCCAGTAACCTCAGGCATCCATTGTCCGTAATGCACTGAGGTCTCTCCAGTGCGCCTAGAACGCGGTGGTTATGCAACCACCCTTGGAAGGATGGAGAAGGTAGTTAACTTCAAACGCTGAGTAAAAAGCCCACCCAGACTGTGGAGACATCACTTGTTTATACCTTTTCATCATTTATTTTGAGGGTTTTTGTTAGAAGTAACAACAAGAGACTTGTCCAGGCCTCCCGATGGCTTTCAGAATTCACCGTGATGAAATACGCGAGGGCCTCACTGCACACACTAGGAGAATCAGAGAGGGGGAGGCACATCAAACAAAAGATGAACAGCTGACAGTTCCACTGACGTGGAGAACTCTTTACTCCTGCAAATACAATTATTTATTCCCATTTTATAGCTGAGGAAACTGAGGCCAGGTGATCTGCTCACCTGTAAAGTGGGACTGAATAACTGTACCAAACTCAAGGGGTGCTGTGAAGATATAATGAAGTAGGTTAAATGCTAGCCTCGTGCAGGCCTGGCGCCGGCTTTCTCTTCTCACATCTCACACAATTGCTATTTTTAAAACGTGTTGTGCTAAGAACTGAACACTGATGTACCTCCTTTAGAGAAACTATGAGACAATGTAGGTAATTCTCTTTTGGGCTTGACAGAAGTTGAAATGAGCTACTGGTGTCCCCTTTAATCAATTAATTCTTTTTTCAGTTTATGATTTATTATATATTCTCATTGTAAGATGACTGAAAAGTGCAAAAAATTATAAAAGAGGAAAAAATTCTCTTCATTCCATCATCTTAAGGGACACATGACAATATTCTGACATACTACCTTCCAGTTTTTCGTCTATGATTTTTAAAAAACATTTGCTGAAAAATCACAAGTATATATGGTTTCACATCCTGCTTTTTTTTGGTGGGGAAACTTGTATTATGAACATGTTCCCATAGCAAGGAAAATTATTTTTTTAAAACTTCATGACAAAAATAGATATTTATTTATTATTGTATTATTTTAAAAATTATTATTTTTTTATTTTGGGAGGAGGAGATAATTAGGTTGATTTATTTTTAGAGGTGGTACTGGGGATTGAATCCAGGACCTCGTACATGCTAAGCATGCGCTCTACCACTTGAGCTGTACCCTCCCCACTAAAAAACTTCATTTTTAATGGCTGTGTAATATTATATCATAGGATACACCAAAATGTAGTTATCAACTCCACAGTGGAGCTGTTTTAAGAGTCTCATGCTCTACTAACTGAGCTAGCCAGGGGGGTGCTTATGGTGGAGCTGTTTTAAATTTTTTCTCTTTATAATAAGTCAGTCTGTAATGAATGTTCTGTGTGGGGATCCTGCTTCTTTAACAGTGGAATTACTGAGTCAAAGAAAGAGGCTGACTATTTTAAGGCTCTTGATATATTATGCCGCCTGGTTCCCAGCAAAACCCTGTCACTGCCCCCAGCAGTGTAGGAGTGTGCATGTCTTTATCGCACGGTTGCCAACACTGCATGTTACTGCTTTTAAATCTTAAAGGAGTGAAAGGAGGCTCAGACACAGTATCGTGCTCACGGTTGCCTAAGAAACTGGGTGGCAAAGATCTACTTTTCTGCAGGGGGCTCTCTCCAGGGCTTCCACTGTCTCCCAAATGCTGCATTTCCACATAATCCAAGTACATCCTGGTACCCACGGGACTCTAATATGCTCCTCTGCGAAAGAAGGACTAGGCGGGACGCTAGGGCAGCCCGTGCTCTGCAGAGGACCGAGTCAGGGCTTCACTCTGGGCCTGATGCCTCTGAGCTCAGCGCACCTTTTCCAGACCATGTTTCTCTGCTTTAAGAAACATATGGATGAAAAATGGGGCCTTGCCCTCTTCAGGGCATTAAACAAAGTCAAATGGAAGAGTTACCAAATAGAAAGAAAAAACAAAAAGGAAAACAGCGTGTGAGGGAGTCAACATGTAGGTATTTTTCACCTACTTTTTTCAAATACAACATTATTGTGAAGCACTTTGTGTGCTACAGGTAAGAAATTCAACCAGAAACCATTCTTCTTACGTTAAAAGTCGCTGCTGTATTTCTTCCCAGGAATCCCTGCGGTTCTCATCGACATACATTCGAAACAGGATCCTCAAACAACAGGCCAGGCTGCTGGTTTCTTGTTTTAGGAGGTTGGGTTTAGACTTGCCCTTAAAACCTAGACAGCAGATGGTCATATAAATAGTGCACACTTCCAGGGTGATGCTGAGAAATCACACGGGAACCTAATCTAGTTACTTCAGGAAACACTGAAACAGCTCACATTCTTAATACGGCTCAACTGTGATGTCAGATGAAGGCAGCCCTGACCTCCCCTCCTCTGTACAGGATACGTTTTGCTCCTCAACTCCCTGAGCTGCTCTCCATTTAGGCTCTGCTCGCTGGCTGGAGAAGTCATTCATTTTATCTTCTCAAGTGTAAAAGCTCTTTAAGAATTCTAGCATGTTTCTAAGTTGCAAGATTTTTTTTTCTTCACAAAGTGCTTAAGAACGCATTTTCTTAAACAAAGCAGTACCAGTCAGCCACAGAGACGTGTAAACCACTCTGAGAAGCAAAACCTGATTTTAGGCAAAGACACAAAACATCTAGATATTTTAAAGCCACAGAGAAAAATGACATTTTAAAATTGTGGGTTAAAATAGGTACTTGGGGGAGAAAAAGTGATGGTGACAACATAAAAATTATATGAAGTATCACTTTAGTGCAAAGTTCACCAAGTGAGACTCCCATCTGCATATATACGTGTGTGTCTACACACACACACCCACCTCCAGGACTCAGGTACTTAGCTTGTGGAGGTGGGAAAGAGAATCCACAAAAGTCTCAAAAAGGGATGAATGCTTCTGTTTCTCCTAGACTATCACATTTTTTATATCACATTTAGCTACACAATCTCAAGTTAATGTAACATTTCTTGACTTGCCAGATCAATTCAACTCTCTGTCAATTTGTTTTTCCATCGAATACTTACTGACTCTCCCGTGTGCCAGGCAGTATTCCTGGTACTAGGATGAAACATATCCAGCATCTCTTTCTACCTCAAGCATGAAGATATGGCAAGTTATTCCAGCTACGTGTACCATATCTGGAATTTTCCAAAGGCTTTAATGTTTTAGGATGGTGACCAGTGTGACCACCTGTCCGACCTACAGTGTAGCCTTCCTTACCTGCTCGCCACAGGACAGTCCGCTGCTCATAATTGGAGTTGAAGGCCTTTGAGAATGAATGAGACTCTTGCAAGCAGTCCAACAGCTTGAAGAGGTGCTGGGAAGACATGCACTTATACATTCCCTGATCCTCTGTCTCTATGTGGATATCTGCATCCAGTGTGTCTTGCTAAAGAGGGGAGGACAGGAAAGCTAAGTAAAGAAGGTGGAATAGTTTTGGATATCGTGGTATCAGATAGAGGCCATCATAACTGTCCAGAGCTCATCCTCTGTAGAAGGAACACTTCATTCCTCAACACCCTGAGCGGTCTCCCATTTAGACTCTGTTCAGTGGCCAGGGAAAGAACACCCTGGGCTCTTGCATGATGGTGGGCTTTGCTGGCCGGAAGTCTCAGTTTCGTTAGCACTGCCTTCGTTGCGTGAACAGGAGTGTGATTTCTCAATTTATTTCACTACAGGATTGCACTATTTTTTATTTTATCAAGAAATTGTATCAATGTGCACTTAGGATGCTTCTATATCTTGGCAATTATAAATAATGTTGCTGTTAACAGCAGGGTGTATATATCTTTTTGAATTAATTCTTATTTTGTGGTTTGCTCTATTCCTTTGGTAACTATGTAAGTTTAAAAAGCTAAAGCTCTAAATGTTCTTAGAAACAATGAACAGTACATATATGTAAATTTAAAAAATATGTGCAGTAAAAAAAGAGCAACTGGAAAATGAGAAAAATTGCGCTGCACGAGACAGGTGTGTCTCAAAACACAAAGACAGACATTGTTAACCAAAGCCTCATCAGGTGATTAATGAACTTTACAAAGTTTGACAACTGTGTTTTCAAATGTGAAGGGAAAAACCATAAAAATAGGTATGGAGTGCTAGATTTTTATTGAACATGTTGCCTAAAATGTGAGACATATTTACAGATTTTGTATCTGTCGAGCCCTCTAGGAAAGGACCACATCCCCTTCTATAAGTCAGAGGTTACAGAAGGGCTGAGTGATCTATAGATTCAATGCAATCCGCATCAAAGGCCCTGCTGATACCTTTGCAGGAACTGACAAGCTGATTCTGAAATTTGTGTGGAAATGTTAAGTGACACAGAATAGCCAAAATAATCTTGAAAAAAGAAGCTAAGGTTGGAAGGCTCATACTTCTCAATTTCAAAACTTACTAAAGTAAGTAATCAAATAATCAGGACAGTGTGGTAATGGCATAAAGCCAGGCACAGATCAATGGAACAGAACTGAGATCCAGAAATAAATTCTCATATTTATGGGTGTCAGAACAATCCAGTGGGAAAAAATAGCCTACACAACAAATGGTGCTGCGGCAACTGAACATCTATGTACAAAAGAATGAAGGTAGATGCTCTTTAGGGTGCAAAATCTCCCATCATATACAAAAGTAAACTCGTAAATGGATCAAAGACCTAAATGTAAGAGCCAAAATCAGGAAGCTTAAAAGAAAATGTAGGCCTAAGTCTTTGTGACCTTGAATAGGTAATGTTTTCTTAGAAATAACATTAAAAGTACAAGTAACTCAAGAAAAAAATAGTAACTTGGACTCTATCAAAATTAAAAACTTCTGTGCTTCAAAGGACAGCATCAAGAAACTGAAAAGACAATGTACAAAATTGGAGAAAAGAGGTGCAAATCATAAATGTCTGATAAGAGACCAACATTCAGAATATACAAACACTCTTACAATTTAATGATAAAAAGATAAAATATCCAACTTAAAAATGGGCAAAGGATTTAAATAGACATTTCTCCAAAGACACACAAATGGCCAATAGCACAAAAGATGCTCTATATTATTAGTAATCAGGGAAACAAATCCAGACCTCAATGAGATACACAATGAAGTGTCACACCCACTGGTATTGCTATACTGATAATAATAAAAAAAAAGACAATCACAACCACTGGTAAGGCTGTGGAGAAATTAGAACCTTTATACACTGCTGATGGGAATGTAAAATAGTCCAGCTGCTCTGGAAAACAGTCTGGCAATTCCTCAAAAAGGTAAACACAGAGTTACCATATGACCCAGCGACTCTACACCTAGGTGTATACTCAAGAGAATTAAAAAGATATGTTCACATTAAAATTTCTAAACAAATGTTCATAGCAGCATTATTCATAATGGCCAGACAATGGAAACAACTCAAATGTCCATCAACTAGATAAACAAAATGTGGTACAGTGATACAGTGGAAGATTAAACAGCCACATATAAAAATAATGAAGCCCTGATACAGGCTACAACACAGATGAACCTGGAGAACATTATGCTACGTGAGAGAAGCCAGACATAAAAGCTTACATACGATATGATTCCACTAACATGAAATATCTGGATTAGGCAAATCCACAGAGACAGAAAACAGATCAGTGGTTGCCAAGGGCTGGAATGGGGAGGGAATGGGGAATGACTGCTGATGGTTAGGTGTTTCCCTTTGGCAACGATAAAAATCTTCTGGAATTAGACCGTGGAGATGTTTGTACAACTCTGTGAATATACTAAAGCCACTCAATTGTGTACTTAAAAAGTTAAAAAAAAAAAAAGGGACAAACTTTGGGCTGGATCTGGCCCACATATGTACTTTGTTGATCAAGAATGACAGTATTTAATAAACAGGCGAATCCCTATATGAAAAAAATCTTGGTTCTGCCTCCTCTGGAAAACCCGGAAGACCCTCGCAGGTTGCCCTGAGAGCAGCAGTGTCAGCCGCCGGAGCTGGGGAGTGGCTGTGGCCCCCGCTGGGCTGGCGCTCACCGGTTTCACGGTCCCACTCAGCCTGCCGCGGGCGCTCACAGAACCAGCCAGCCCCTGGAGCACTTAAGTTTGCAACCTTTGGTGTAAGGTGACAGTCCAGTTTTTGGACAATGAATTCTGTTTCCAAGCGTACGGTATATACAAAAGATTGCATACAAGACAGAAGAGTGAACTTTCTGAAGGAAGAACTGGTACCTTTATCCGCATATTTTCCCTCTCAGTGATTTATGGTTAAACTGGCTACCTATTATAAGAAACAGTCCCTGGGACTGGTAACACACTTTTTGAAGCACCAGGGTGGAGGGTGGGATCTAAGCAGTGGCGTGCTGGTAAACTGGCTCTCTGGGAAATAAAAAAAAGGAAGGAATCCCTGATTTTTAGTGTTTGCTGATTTCTGTGGTGTCAATACCCCAATCAGGGCCAATTTTAAGCTATGAGTACCGTGTCACTGAGCGCTGGCCTGGGAAGAGATGAGCACAGGAGCCTGTCCGAGCACGCCCCTGCGCACCACTGCACCTGAGCAGCCTCCCCACAGATGAGGGCGCCCTCCTCCGGGCCTGCTCTTACCTGGGCAGCAGCCATGTGCTCGGCATCTTCCTTCTTGCTCGTTGCAGGGTAGAACACGATGTTGTCGATGGTCTGGATCAGTTCCAGCTGGACCACACACTTGATGAGGAGGCTGGCAAACAGTTTCTGATCTATGTTAGATGATAAAGATTAACCCTAATAACGATTCAGCCAGTACAGAACTCACTGAGCTCCTACCATGCGCCAGCACGGTTCCTGACGCTGTGGCACAGCAGTGAATAAGCTGCACAAAAACCCGTTTCCACAGCAGAGACAGACAGCAAACTACTGAAAAAAAATACAACGTGTCAAACGATGAGGATGTAAGGTAGGGATGGGGATGATGAGGTTGGATGGTGTCATGAGAGGGTTCCAAGTTTAAACAAACTGGTTAGGAAAGGTCTCTCTGAAAATGCGCCATCTGTGCAAAGGCCTGAAGAAGGGAAGGGCGCCAGCTATGCAGGCCCCATGTCCTCCAGCAAGTCTCCCTGCTGCCTGGAGGCCCACTCCCACAGATCAGCTCCGGCCCGTGCTGTCCCCACAGTCCTGCGTAGCTGGACTCTCCAAAGAGAGACTTCCGAGTTTCTGGATCACCTTCTGTCTGCTTTCCACATTTTCTACTTCCATACCCCTCAAGAGTTGACTTCTACCTCTTTTGGTGGTTAGCTATCTTTGACTGGTTAGCGATTCTTAATGTAGAATTCCCTGTTCAAATTGTTGATGTGGTTTCTGTCTGCTGACTAGACTCTGACTAACATCTCATCTTAATCCCTGGGCTCAGGGACGGCCCATGTCTGGCACTTCGTAAGTGCTGGCTGATGTGACTACAGTCAAAGTAGAGCTTCCTTTTCAACTTGTTGTCATCGAAGCAGAATGTTGAAAATATTAAATAGTAAATATTAAATAAAAACAAGGAGTTGGGTCATCTTCAAGCTTTTGAAAGTGGCTTGGAAGCTATATGTACATATAAAAATTCTCCATGCAGAGTTAGTTTTGTAATTGAAAAAGTATATAGTGGAATTGCAGCAGACATTTAACTTGTGCCAATTCAATGACACCATCTTGGACCAAAAATAAAAAGAAGGAAAGAAAACAATACGGATGATGTGTAAGAGATTCTGCCTGCTGCTCTAATTCAGCTTAGACCCAGAAGACAGGCTGAGACAGGAGACTGGGAGAGACAAAGCACTGTTCCTTGGAGGAATGGCAGGGGTCTCAAGTCCCAGGCACCTCTCAGGGCATAAACATCTTGCTGCACTTACCACACCATTTAAAGAAATGTCCATTTGCCCCTCCCACACAGGCCGACCCCTTTATCTGGGGCTGACGAGGGCACAGCTCGTCCTCTCCCCGCACACTGGAGAGACAGGATGTGCTACAGACACTGAGGAACAGCCTCAGTGTCTCCAACATGGTGCCTCTTTCATGGATTCTAAGGGTGATTATTTTTCATGCCTTCAGAAGATAATGGTGACCACACATGGCTTTGTCTAACGTGCTGCTTCAGAAGTTAATGTCAATATTAACCCCTACAGCCTGGCGTGTTGAGAAGAGGGTGAAATTGCTAAGAAGAAAAACAATGGGGAAACATAACCTTTAAAAGACCAGATTAACACCAGAGACGTTCCCATTTCTTGGTCAGCCAAAAGTATGTCTGAATCCCAACTCTACTACATAGTGGCAAATCACATCACCTAAGTCCCAGTTCACTCAAAGGTAAAACAGCAGCCCCCTCAAAGGGCAAGCACAAGGATCGCGTGAGATCACACACGGAACACACAGCACAGAGCCTGGCTCACAGCAACTGTTAAACCTTTAAAAAAAAAATGACAGACAGTAAAACATACGATAAGCAACAATAAGAGAGAAACTGGTAAAAGTAATTTGAAACTCATATCCAGAAAAGGGATCACTAACGCACAGAGTCTTCCCCAAACCAATAAAAACATGAACAATACAAAATGAGCAAAGATTATGAACAGGTTAGTTCACAGAAAAGAGAACAGGAATAGTTTTAAACACATGAAAAACTGCTCAGTTTCACTTATAATTAGAAAACTGCAGATTAAAACTACTCAAAAAACACCAAATATCACCTAGATGTTCCCAAAGATCACGCAAACAGGTACAGACTAACAGGCAGCGATCTGGAATTATCTGTCAAAATAGCAAATGCACTTCTCTTTTAATCCAACAATCTATTTCTGGGAATTTACCGTACAGTTAGACTCACACACAACACATGTATTAGGTGATTCACTGCAGTACTGATTACAACAGAAAAAGACTGAGAGTAACATAAACGTCCACTGGTAGGAACCCAATTAAGCAAATAATAGTACATCGACAACCTGAGGCAACATAAAGTGGTATTCAAGAGCGTGAGAGCACTTTAGGTACTGACTTCGGATGATCTATATTAAGTGAAAAAAAATGCACAGATGGTATTCTACAGCCTGCATGAAGAGGAGTGGAAGAGAATTCATATACAAAAAGAGACACATACGTGTATGTTTGTGTATATGGATGTGCGTCTGCTTACATATGAATAAAGTGTCTCTAGAAAGGTACACGAGAAACTGGAGACACTGGCTGCCACAGGGATGGCAGGGGTGCAAGAAAGGCTTATCCTGTTTACCCTTTTGTACCTTCTGAATATCTGAATCACATAAATGTGCTACCTACCTAAAATGAATAAATCAAAACAACAAACAGAAGTGGCCTTACTTGCATACGGTCTGCCTTTCCAACTGTCATCAGTTGGGTTGGAGAGTTGGCTCTGGCCTCTCTCAGAGGCATTTTTATCTATGCTGCTTAAAGACTGGCGGTCCAGATCCACATCCTAAAAGTAAACCAGAGAGAAACTCAACGTTCATTTCTCCATCCACAAGTACCTGGACAGAGCCGTGCCTGTTGTAACACTGCTGACTCAACTTCTTGCTCAGCTTTAAGTATAATTACACCACATACTTCTCAAAGGCTGCATGGGAGAGATTACAAATTCCAATTATTTTTCCTTCCCATTAAAATTTCACATTTTCATCGCTTTTCGGCCTTTGGGCTAAGATCAAGTGTCAAATTTCACATTTTCTTATTCCAACTTAAAGGGCATTTCTCTACATATTATGATTTCATGATAAGTGTAACAAAATTTTAATGAGATCAAGTTCAAAAATAAGTAAGTGCAGAAGCTTTTTAAAAAAAGTTGAGAGCCAAAAGATTGAAAAAACAGAAAATATTTATATAATGTGATTCATTTTCACGTTGCTATGTCCCAAATGCCTTTTAAAATCTAATGACCTTGTAGTTTTTGGAAATAGAAGTTAATAATACAAGCCCTCCCTATAAACAAAGTATTTTTAAGTGAGACTTGGATTAGAACTTCTTTATGTGGCCTTACACAAAAAATAAAAACTACTATTTCATCGGTGGAGAGGAAAACACTCTTTCAATAGGAGGGCAATAAATTACGGATAATTATACCAAAGTGATAGTTACAACACCGGAACACCAGAACTGACGTGAGAGTCCAACAAGGGAGAATTCACTAAATAAATTACAACAATGTACAGCCAGCCACTGCAGAGGCTTTCTCAGAGAACAGTTAAGAATATGGAAAAATGCCCACAGTGGTGTTAAGTAATGCATTATGTTCCAAGTGAGCCTAAATTTCAAATATGTGGGTTGTGTGTGCTCAGTCACATAAAGAAAAAAAATAGAAATGCTTTGTGGTTTTTACTGATTGAAGCTGACTTATTTGCTTAATACTTTTCTGTACTTTCTAAAAAACATGCTAATGAACATATATAGTGTTTAGATCTTACAACCTTTTAAACTCACTTCCCATGAGAAAAGCACAAATTCTTTTGGCTCCTTATTCAAAAAAATTTTTTTTGATAATATGTGATCAGAGAAAAGACAATAAAAAAAAAATCTTACCATATGTTTTTCTGCTGCATCCTCCTCCATTCCTACAGGTCTCCATGTCAGCAAACTAAAGGGAAGGCAAGAGAAGGAAAATGATCAGTGTGAAAGGCAGGCCCGTGGTTCAAGACAAGCACTGCAGAACAAACAGCAGTGATCACATTAACACTTACACATGCGGGATGGTGGTTTTGAAAATATCCAACATACAATTGCATGTTTCGTCCCAGACGTCAGGACTGAATTTCTCTCCATTGGATATTACCAGGTTTTCTAAGCAATTTGTACCTGATCGAGCCAATTGCTCATTATCTGTAAAATAAAACAACATCTATCATTAAACTTCAAATGCTGTTTGGATTCCAACCTGGCTGCTGCTGCTTCCTATTGTGAGGTAGGGACTATGCAACTGGTGGTTTTGTAGGCTTTTAATTAATGAAGCACCGCTATAGATGGTACTAAAATTTTTAGAGTTTAAGTAGGCTATAAAAAAGTAAAATTATTTACCATAGCTTTATTGCTAGAGATGGAAGAAACTCAACACTTTGCTACTTAATTACCTGGCTTCTTGTATGAGAAATGGTAAAAGAAGATGGAAAATATTAGACCAGTGTTTCTAAAAAGTTAGTCACTCAAACGTTATATTTCCAATTTTTTCTGTGTCAGTATCAACTGATCATTTATTTTAAAATATTTATTTTGAAAAATTTAACCTTTATATTAACCTTGTCCTGAGTCAAAACTATCAAGGGGATCCAAGTCTAACGTGCTATGTGGGTATTTCTCCTAATACACACTAGATAAATACGTAAGTACTCAAACAAAAAGTGCTTATTGATGAAGCTACTGATCTTGATTCTCACAGTACATTTAAAAAACATTTTATTATAGAAAATTTCAAACATATACAAAAGTAGAAAGAATAGTAATATACAAAGGTACATCTTTCAAAATATAAAATTAGTATATTTTATCTTATAAGAAATGCTTTACAAACTGACTTGGTGGAGAGACTGTTTTATGTTCTAATTAAATTAGAAATACTCATTTTCAGTAATTAAATTATATATTACATTCCTTGGTATTACACCCATGCTATTATATATTGACAAAATTAATCTCTCATTAAGGACTGTGTCAAGAAAAACGATGCCTAACCACACACAGAGTACCTTGCTTTACACACCACTGCAACTGTGCAAATACATCCGAAAGAAGAACTTCATTCAAAGCTTCATAAAACTGGGTAAATACGTCACAAATAGCATAAAGTGCGTGATTGCAAGTTGTTGTCATCCACTCAGATTTCTGGAAAAACAATTAAACGATAATGTTTAAAAGCCACTCTCCCAGTGGTGAGATGGGCATTCTCACGTATCACTGGCAAAACCGTTCTGAAAAGCAATTTGGCAGTATGTACCCACTGTCTTAAAAATGTTCACATCTAGTGATGCAGTAACACTACTTCCAGGAATGGACCCTAAGGAAATAATCAAAGATCTGTGGGTGAAGGAACATGAATAAGGATGTTTACCACATTGGTACTTATATACTGTAAACACAGACATAAACTAATGCTCAATAAGGTGGTGATTAAACAGAGTACATCCATATGACAGAGCATTAAACAGTCATTCAAAGTGATATTCACAAACATTTTGAATGACTTGGAAAAAATGAAAATGAGATTATGGATGGATGAAGGGGTCGAAAGGTACAATTTATAGTGGTAAGATAAATAAATCCTGGGGAGGTGAGGAACAACATTTGGAAGACCTGAAAGTTGCTGAGAGAGTAGATCCTAAATATTCTCATCACAAGGAAAAAAAGTTTTCTTTCCCTTTTCCATCTACATGAGATGATGGATGTTAGCTCAACTGACTGTGGTAATCATTAAGCTACAGACATCTCAAGCTTACACAGTGCTCTATGCCAATTTTATCTCAAAAAGCTGAAAGAAAAAAATTAAAACAAAAATGCCATGGAATTACCAAAGGAAATACATAGAGAGATTTATAAAATCATGGAAAAGGGAAGGGTTGTTAAGCATGATTCCCAAAGTGGAAACCATAAAGGAAAAAAACTAATACATTAGCTGACTTAAAAGCTAGTATTTTCCAAAACAAAGAAGACACCAAGTGGGCAAAATCATCCACAATATATGTAAGAATAGGATATATCATTTTTATGCTACAAAATCTCATAAATCAATAGGAAAAAAATAAATAACCCAGTAGATGGACTAAGGATATGAAAAAGCAATTCATAAAAGAAGAGATGCAATGACCAGTGACAGGAAGGAAAATACACAACCTTGCTATCTGTTCAGGAACTTTTTAATGTGATACACTTGGCCTATGATATTGATGATTAAAAAAATTCAAATATAAAGAGCTGGAGTAGATGTGGAGAAATGGGAACTCTCATGACTTGCAAACAGCAATGTAAACGATTACAGATTTATTCTGGTCAACTCAGAAGTATGTATCAAGAAGCCTCAGTAACGTGCACGCCCCAAACCTGACAGTCAGATCACAAATAAATAACAAGTACAAGGGTAGCTGCAAAAAACGCCCACTTTAGTGCTGCTTAAGGAAAGAAAAACTGAGAACAATTTTCCATGGGCTATGGAACACCCACAGCTAGGAATGCTTTGCAGCCCTTAAAAACACTGCAGATGAAAAGTTACAGTTATGGAAAAATACATATTAAGTGAAGAAAGAAGGTTGCTACCTGTGGAAGACTGGAACTGTGGGTGTTTAATTTTTGCTTGTTTTTCTTTTTTTGTTTTATAATGAAGAAAACTTAAAATTACCTTAAAATAAAATTAGAAAACTGTATCTCTACTATGACCTCAACCATATCTGAATCATGTAGCAGACCGAGGGAAACTGGCCACATTAACTCTAATTTCTCAATGGAAAAACTATGAATTTTCTGTATCTTGCTAACATTCCTCATTAAACATGTTAATTTTATACCAGGGGGTGGGAGGGAATGTTGTTTCTAAAAGAAGGTGAAAAAAATTACTCTCCCATCTAAAAACCATGGGATAGAGTATCCTGTCCTGGGACCCCCTACCCCTAGAGGAGAAATAACAAAGACACATAGAGACGTCCCTTTTTTTTTAAAAAAAAAAAAAGGCCTAATATTGCCAACATCATCTTCAACTGTAACTTCACTCAAAATCCTTTTAATGAGTTTTTAAATGGACCAGAGACAATCCATTTTTTCACTGACTGTTCAGAAGTCAGTATGAACCGAGTAAGCGAGAGGACCAGTGAGGTGCCTGCTGACTGGCGGGTCCAGTGCCCGAGGGCTGAGTCGGGAGACTGATTTATTCCCTCTTACGGTTCCCCACGTGGGGAGGGTCTCAGCACCAGGGGACACTGGCAGAACAGGGCCAGGAAGGGTGCTTCCACTTTCAAAACACACCTGAAATGGCTCAGTATTTAAGACTTTCGTGCACTCTGGATGACGATGCGACCCCAGAGGCAGACAAAGGCCAGAGGGGCTCTTCTCCCATCCCATCCAGGGTAACGCCTTGGTCATCACCTACCTCCGACTGCTGCTCGGGGAGTTTCATATTGTCAAAAATCCTGAACACGATTCTGAACAGGTCCTGCCACCAGTGCTTTTCAAAGGTGTGACCATAGCTCTTCATTATCTCAAACATGACGGTGAGTCCTCTGGAGGAAACAAAGCCAGGCGAGGAGGAGGGAATGGGTGGGGGAAGAGACCAGCAGAGAAGAGGTGGGACAGCAGGGGCTGGCGGGGGCAGGTGACTGAGGCTCTTTCAGTGCGGAAGGAAGGGGGACCACCCGGGCACAAGGTACCTTGTCCGTACATCCAGCTTGCATCTATTAATGATGCAGGAGAGCTCAAAGAGGATGGGGAACCAGCCTCGGACCCAGACTCTGTCGCCAGGAGCCACATTCATGTCGTCGCTTGTGTATTCTTGTAGCACCTACAATGAGAATCACCCCTTAGAGGCAGACTAAGCAAGTGAAGGGAAGGAACTGAAACAGAACGACACGAAATGCATGCCCTGAATATTTCATCTCCTAAAAATATCCATTTAGCAAGGGAACGATGAGAAACCCTGAGGAGACTGAGACAAGCCTGTCCCAAGGACACATGAACCTTCAGACCTTCGTGGGTTTTAGAGTGAACTGAGTGGGTGGATCACAAGAATCCTGGGGGCAGGAGGTGTTACTTTAAGAAAAGCAATAAAGGTCAAATGGTGATAGCAAAATATCCAGGATGATCCAAGAGCGTAGGTCTTTCTGGAACGTTACTGTAACACATGTTACGTAAAGTAACAGCAGCGGCCGCAGCTGCTTTTACTAAGTGCTTCTATGGGTCAATAACCGTGAAGGTGCTTTACCTGGATTAACAGTTCTCACAACAACTCCACGAAGCAGGTAGAAATAAAAGAGGAGATAGAAAGCTATTCGCCAGGAGCGAGGGTTTTTGCGCATGACTCCTTCCTTCACTGCCCGTACGAGCGAGGAAAGACGTACCCGAGGCCTCTCAGAGACGTATTTCCCACAGAAGCGGATGAGCCGAATCGCTTCCATGCTGGTGTCAGGGAAAGCAGCGTTGCAGGCAAACTCGGACAAGCACTTCACAGCATCCTGAAAGGAATCGATGGCCGCAGGGAAATGGTGCTGGAAAATAGTTGCTGGGGAAACAAAGGCATAGTTTTTATAAGACGAGGACCTAGAAATGAAGATTAAACACACACACCCCCCCAGAGATGATTACTTTTGTGAAAATCTAAGAACAGCATGTAAGTATCTCTGGAGCACAGAGCTTCTTATTAAATTATTCAAGAATGAATGCATTGAGTATAGTGTGGGCTAAACTAAACTGGTTCCTGAGCTCAAGCAATGATGCAAGGGCCCAAATATTCATTCATGCAGCAAACATTTACTGAGTGCCGACTACGTGCACGCATTTAAGCACGTTATCACACCACAGTGTAGCTAAAACAAGGAAGCCCCTTTTGGGAGTAAAACAGATGGGAAATAAGTGGTCACCCTTCTAGACTTGCACGTGGGACATTAGTTAAGAGGGCACAGAGCCACTTACTGACGATGTGGCCCGTGGTCTGGAAGGCCAGCTCCACGATGTTCCCATCATGATCTGAGGCTGCCTGGTGGAACACAGCAAAGATGTTCTTCCAGCCTGAGCGGATGTTGGCCGCCTGGGAGTTCACCATCTGGGCAATGCAGCGAATCACCATGTCCCGGATGGTTGGAGACCTGAAGGAGGAATGGGGCAGGAGCCTGTCATCTGTACTTTGGACAGTGGGAAGATAAATAAATACAGCCTGTTGCTCAGAAGTAGCACTTAAAAAAAAATTTTTTTAAAGCATGCAGTAATCCACATTTATTAAAAAAATTAGAGACAATGAGAAGAAAAAATACAAGACAGTCAGTGTGGCAGTTAGCTGCCTACCCAGCAGTCACAACACGCCCAATCTCATCATAATAAATAGTATAAGACAACATGACAGTCTTGTCTCATGTGCCAGACCCTCAATTTCCCAGCCTCCCTTGCAGCTAGCTAGGGGAGCTACATGACCTTCTATGGCACTAGCTTTGGAAGACATTAGAGTGGTTTTGGGATTGCAGGTTTGTCTTTCAAATTTCATCTGGCTTAGGATAATATTCATGCTTGTCTGCAGGACCCATATTAACTGATAGTAGGAAAGCTCATTTAGAGAAGGCAAGGACAAAGTCAAAACAGAGTTAAAAATTGCCTAGAAGTCCACAAAGAAGATTTGCCACCTGCAGATAACGGAGAACTGACTACATACCTGGGTGACTTTAATGCATAATACAAATGAATTCATGGTTGTTTCCCTTGTTGGCAAGGACTATACATATTTATTAAAATGGGTTTTGCCTGATTGTTAAAATATATGATGACAATCAATGTTTTGCAAAATGTAGGAAAAAACATTAAGAAAAAGATGCCTTTATATGATGGTATGGTATTTCATACAGAGAGATACACCATATCACTCTTTGTTATTACACTGTCTGTCCAATTCTATAACCTGCCCTTTTCACTAAACAACTAAGCACTTCCCATGTTAACTTTGTGAGCATTTTAAACAGCTGCACAGTATTCCATGTTGGGGCTGTACCAATATTTACTACATACTCTTGTATAGACAGGTGGTTTCTGGATTTTCAAAAACTATTTTGTGTGATTCACAGCATTTTGTTGTATTTCAAATTAACTCCTTAGGAAAGAGTTAAAGAAGTGCAGACTTACTGCATCAAAGGGCACAAAAATATTAAGGTTCGTGACGCATACCACCAACATACTTTTGAAAACGTTACAGCAAGTTACAGATCCAACAGTGCCAGCTGGTGACATGTGACTCTAAACTTCCTGTGGCCCTTTTCAAGTGCTGGGCGGGCAGCAGCAGGATGGGCAGGGAAGGCTGCAGTTAGGAGATGAGGGATTCCGGTGCCAGGCAGGCTTGAGCACGCTGCTTAGCCCGGTGAGGTCTCGGACTCCTCAGCCACTCTTGACAGTGCTCCCAAAGGCAGGACAGCATTTCTGTGCATATGCTAGTATCAGGGCTGATGCCAGACTCTGGAAGGGGCTTAACTTTGGTTCTTCTAAAATAAGCAATGTTGTGAAGAATACAGACACCAAGAGACAGAGAGACATGTCAAGGAGACTTTTCTGCTGCCCTTTTAATTTGCTGCCCCAAAATGGCCCATGTTGGCTTAAAGCCTTTGAGCTTGTGAGCCTCCATTTTCTTTAAAAAATAAAATGATCCCAGCAGATCCAGAATATACTCTTTAGGGATAAAGGCAGGCATGAAGGGTGATGTCCGAAAGTCATCCTTGACATTTCTCCCTTTTATGTCCCATAGCTTACCCATCAGCACATGCTGCAGGCTTTCCTCTCAAAATGTATGCGGAATCCAGTCCCATGGGGCCTCGCCACTGCTACCTCCTCTGTCCAAACCTGGACAACTCCCGATGGCCACCTAACTCATTCTTCTGCCTCTCGTTTTTCATGAACGAATTGCAGGATGATCCTTCAAATATGTCAGGCCATTTCACTTCTCTGCTCAAAAAGCCTCCAATGGCTTCCATCTCTCACACAGAGGAAGCCAAAGTCCTTACAAAGGCTGATAGTCCTACAAGATTGGGACTTAGGCTTCTAGGACGTTTTGCCTTTTTCACTCCACACCCACCACATTAGCCTCCCTGCTCCTCCTTAACTATGCCAAGGACATTCCACCACAGGGCTTCTGCTCTTGTTCCTCCCTCTGCTCATAACACTCCTCCCAAGACACAAAGAGGCACTCCTGGCCTGTTCCTCACCTTGGTTAAGGGTCACCTTACCAAACACACGTCAGCTGACTGCCCCACATAAGGGAGTCCTTCTATTTCACCCCATTACTGTGACTGAATGCTCTTCAGAGCAATCACCGACACTGACTTACTAAGCATTTTTTGTTTATGTAGCTATCTCAGTGGAATATAAACAGGGGTTTAAAAATATTTTATTATGGAAACTGTCAAATACACAACAGTAGACAGGGTGATGAACACCTGTATCCCCATGGCTCAGCTGCAATGATTATCAAATCAGGGCCAAGCAAAAACAGGAGTTTTTGACCGTTTTATTTATTGCTGTATGCACTGAGAACAGTAGAGTTCTCAAAAAATACAGGCCAAGTGCTCACAGCGGGAAAAAAAAAAAGAAGTGACAATGAACATATGTATGTTCATGTATAACTGAAAAATTGTGCTCTACACTGGAATTCGACACAACATTGTAAAATTACTATAACTCAATTAAAACAAGTAAAAAAAAAATATAGGCCAAGTGAGTGGATGAACAGGGAGTGCTTCGGAGGGACAGCTATGCTGACTTTTTACCAGCTCCCCGGGGCAGAAATGCTGGGTCCCACAGTTCCTGACCCTGCCCAAGGATGCTGTGGCAGTGGCTCTATCTCCAAACTGCCAGTACCAGCCCCGGTAAGGATGCATGACACACTTCTGCTAGTTGCAGTGATGTAATCTGTAATCTTCTGGGAAAGGTTACATGCAGATCTTAGGGTGATTTAGTGACAATACATGTGAATCACAGTCTGCTCATTTTATTTGCTTCCACCAACAAGAGAGGAAAAAATTAATTGTGTGGTTAGTGTTAGGAGGCCTTTTTAGACTCCCAGTCGGGGTATGGCCAAGGATCTGCCAGAACAATGCACATACCTGTTTTTCTTCATGATATGCTCAAAGGGCCTCAGAAAATCTTTCTGGAAGCGGAAGTTGGCTAATTCTCCCTTCTCAAGAAACTTCATGGAGAGTTGCCTTAATGAGTCAACAGCAAAGATTGCCACATCCTCATTGGGGTTACAGCCGACCTGAGCAGGACAGGAGGTGAGATGAAATAGGCACAGTGCAACAACGGTGGGTACGGGGCTCTGAACATAAACAATGGACAGACTGCCTTCAAAACAAATGCTCTGGGATAAAACACCTAAGGAGAAAAAAAAGATGTTTCTTGACTATGACCTGTATGGTTTTAAGTTTAACGGTGAAAGATCAGTATTGCACATTTGATTAAATATGCTTTCAAAATGTGCTATGTAATTTTTTAAAATTGTGGCAAAATACATAGAACATAAAATTTATTACCTGAACTATTTCTAAGTGCACAGTTTAGTCAGTAATGTTACATACATTCACACTGGTGTGCAACCAATCTCCAGAACTCTTTTCATCATGCAAACCTGAAACTCTACCCATTAAATAACCTCCACCAAGTGCTATTTAATTTTATTCAATATATAAAAGAGGTCAAAAGACTTTAGAGTCTCTGTAAACCCTCTTCACACTTTCCCATGTCTGTCACCTAAAGCAAGTGATTATAAATGAATATCATCAGCCTTGAAAAATCCAGCAGAAATATTGAGGCTTTTCAATTTCCTTAAAATTGTACTTATCTATGGTTTACCTACTTTTAGGGACTGGAGTTATGAGTATACATATTCAGTTGGTGCTTCTCAGATCTTTCCCTCAAGAAGAATTCCAAAGAGCAGAGCAAGGAAATGTTTCCCACTGGAAGCCCTACCAAGGCATCGGGGCACTTTGCAGTAGCCTGCTCCAAGCAAGGAATTCCACCGACACGTGGTCTGACCAGAAAATGTTTTACACAAGTAATGCTTCAGAGGAGGTGGGGCAGGTATAGCTCAGTGGTAGAGTGAGTACTTAGCATGCACGAGGTACTGGGTTCAATCCCCAGTACCTACATTAAAAATAAAAACAAAAACAACTTAATAAATAAATTAATAAGTAGACCTAATTACCACTCCCCCCACAAAAAAACCTTTAAAAAATGCTGCAGTATCATTTGTAATTAAAAAAAAAATTGGGACCGTCAATAGGAAAATGGCTACATAATGGTATATTCATATACACAAAATAATATTTGGCAGTTAAAAAGGAAGAATAAATCCAGCCTTAAAAAACAAAAAAGGAAAATTCTGTCACATGCTACATACAACATGGATAAACCTTGAGGACATGATGCTAAGTGAAATAAGGCAGTTACAAAAAAACAAATACCATATAATTCCACTTACACAAGGTACCTAGAGTTGTCAAATTCATACAAAAAGTAGAACGGTGGTGGCCAGGAATAGGGGGAGGAAGGAATGGGGAGCTGTTTAGTGGGTACAGAGTTTCAGCTCTGCAAGATGAAAAGGGTTCTGGAGATCTGCTGCAGCCAGTCACTAAATGATACATGTAATACTACTTACATTTTTTTAAAAAAGCAAAACAAACCAAGACAACATTATCTACATTTCTATGAGTACATACACATATATGTGCATCGAAAAATAGGAAGATTTACAGCCACATCTCATTTCATTGAGCTTCACAGATACTGTGTTTTTTATAAACTGAAGGTTCGTGGCAACTGTGTTGAGCAAGTCAACTAGTACCATCTTTCCTATAGCATCTGCTCACTTTGTGTCTCATTTTAATAATTCTTCCAATATTTCAAACTTTTTCATTATTGTTATACTTGCTACGGTGATCTGTAATCAGTGATCTTTGAATGTTACTACTACAGAAAGATTATGCCTTGCTGAAGGTTCAGATGATGGTCTGCATTTTTTAGCAATAATGTTTTTTTTATTAAGGTACTTTTTTTAGACATAATGTTACTGCACACTTAACAAACTACAGTATAGGGTAAGCATAACTTTTTTATGCACTGGGAAACCAAAAAATTAATGTGATTCACTTTATTGCTTTGGTCTGGAACTGAATCCGCAGCATCTCCAAGATATGTTTGTATACTGAACTGATAAAAAATAATTAGCTTAGGGGAGGGTCTGTTGGGGGTGAGGATGGTCAAGGCTGTTTTTTGCTGTAACGTTTTTTAAAATGTTCATGTAATATTGATGTAATTAGAGACTAATGAGAATATTACTCCCTGCCTAAAACTCTAGGAGGATTCAGGAATCCCTGCTTCAAGAATACACACCATGCTTACAGTGCAGCTTAGCACACCCTGGGAGCACACGTGCCCTAGTTTAGAAGAAGGGAAACGTGTGACTGTCCCAATGACTATGCTAGAATCCAGAGAGCTGTACCAGCCGTCCACTTCCTTAAACCCACAGATTCTCATGTGCTCCAGTTCCCGAGGGGAAACAGCACAGCTTTCTGAGCTGGTGGAAAGAATGATGAGCCCCAGACTGAGCAACTAAGTTTTCCACAACTTTGTGCTTAACAGCACTGATTAGATGGAACGGACATTTGTAATGAGGTTGACAACCACGACATGCTTAATTACTATCTGCCAGCCTAGATCCCAAGCTTGTCATAGGCTTGGACGAGACTACAAGGTACAGTCATGGTAATCGTTTACATTTTCTCTCCCAAACAAGTTCACATTAATGACGTCAACTGGTCCACCAAGAATTTATTTACCCAGAATTGTGGTAAACATGGTTGCTGAGGTGACTGATTGCTTCAGCTGACAGTGATACTATTCACTCAACAAACAGCTGCTCTGGGTCATGTGCAGGTTCTCAGGGCTGCCTCCTCACTGACGGCTCAGATGAAAGATCACCTCTAGAGAGGCCTGACACATCGCATTAACTGATCCTTTACCATCAGTAATTTTATCATAAAATGCAAATGACCTCCATTAGGGCAGGGACCTCATCTGTTTACTCCCTGCTACAAGGCACTCTGACAGTTTGTTAAGCAGATGGTGTGCTCGGAGGTGCCTCACTTTGAGCTGATAAGGAAGCAAAGTAAACAAAGAACTCTGATTAGCTGATGGACCAAGTTAGAAGAAAGATTACATGTGACAATGCCTCATTTCAGAGGGGTTCTAGAATAGCTGCCTGGGAGAGCCAACAGTGCCCAACCCTTCCTAATCCACACTTAGTGACATCACATTGCTAGCTTTCAGTTGATCGTGGTGGGGCATTTACACCACAGAAATCGGCAGATGCTACAAATCATTTGCCAGCACTCTACTGCTTGTTCTGTATCCCAATGACAGATTCTTTCTTTTTTTGGTGGGTGGGGGGAGGGGGTTGGTAGGCTTTTTAAAAATTTATTTTTAATGGAGGTACTGAGGATTGAACCTAGGACCTCATGCATGCTAGTCATGCACTCTACCACTGAGCTACATCCTCCCCTCTCTGATTTTCTTCTAGTCAATGTAGGAAGAGCAGTTCTCTTGTGGATACGCTTTTATTAACACTATTTTTAAGCATTTACATTATAACTCTGCATCTCCAGGCCTAAGGAAATTTTTCTGGAATCATGAACTGTGTTTTGGAAGGAAACAATAGCGTTATTAAGCTGTTTTCCCTTATAAAGCAAATGACATTACAGATACAGACATACACATAATACGTATATTGATTTCACTGGTTCAATATACATGTGTCTGTATGTATACAGTGAAACCCCTAGTGGAGAAAGGCCTGGTTTTCTCTCAGTAGTTGTCAGTTTTAGGGCACAGAAGTCTCTGGCTTGTTTCTCATTTAAATAAATGTTAGTTTCCTTGACAAAGGTTTCAGAAGAGCGGTGGCCATGGATGCCAGAATACAAGGTAGTGATGTTCACAGTGAAACTATATGCAACATAACTTAATCTTGGGTCATCCAGAAGGTGCTTCAGGATTTCACAATGCTTTCAAACACCAATACATTCATCTAATGACTGTAACGATTTCTGTGGTGTTAGTGTACATCCTAAATATGGGCTATTAAAGTAGTTTTGATACCGATAGATTTTTAATTCATTCTTCATGAGTTCTATCAATAGATAAGGATACTATGAGCTGTTCTTGACTCCACAGGGAAAATGAATCACAGGCACCTAAACCCTCATTACTTCTTCTTTGACATTAGTTGCCTGTCTTTTTTGGACACTGATAGGGTGGTTTTTGAATCTGAAGGGTTACCTTATTGAAGTGATCTCCAATCACATGCCATATTCGGGACCACTGCAGTCGGATCCGGTTCATGTTGTAGTATGATATCTCCACAATCTTCTGCAAGCTGAACATGCGGGGATGGTGGGGGGAAGCCAGCTCGTCCATGGACACGGCACACAGCCAGCGGACAAAGTCAACTACAGGCCAGACCCAACAACACACGCGAGGCCTCGTTAGTAACGGTCAGACAGTCACAACACGAGGCTTCTGTAGTTGTCACAGGTGAGTCAAATACGTACCTATTGCATTTCCATCGAGTCTGGTCGACCCCGTAAAAATTCTAGGAAGAAAATTCCAGACATAATAAAATAAAAATTAGCTTTGGAAGCAGAAGTTTCTATTTTAAACACTTAGAAAAGATGGAAAGGAAACATTTCAGGTCTGGCACTTCCACTAAAATAAATGATGAGGCATCAGAGGTATACAACTGGTCAGTGAGCTGAGGTGACAGCAGAAATGCTTATACTGATAGAAAGAGGAAGAGACACAGCAAAGGGATGGGGGGAGAGTCAAAATGTAATAGCATGTAATGTCACGACAGTGGGAGTGGCAGGGATGACCTTTAAAAAGCTGCTGCTCCATAACAGCAACAATCAAAAAAGTGGAAAAAATTTTAAAAAATCAACTTTTTCAGAACTAAACTCTGGAAATTACCAAAGGTCTAAAAAATGTTTTTCTCAGTATAAGTAACAAACTGTGGTATTTTTAACTTGGTCTATTTCCACTATCTCCAGCTTCATAGGAACCTTGAAAACCAACAGCTTCAAAGTCACAGTAACTGAACTCAGGAGCCTGATAACCACTTGTGAGAACAGAAAAGTCTTGGAGTGCCCCCAAAACATCATTCTTTGAGAACAGACATTTACAGGATTTGTAATCTTTTGACCTAACTCGTACTTCATTCGATGCAAACAGTCTTTTCCCCCAGGGGCCTTTTACCAAAAACAATCAGTGTTTAACACTGTAGCTTACCCGAGGTGGCAATAACAATTGGGGCAAACAAAAAACTGGCCAAAAACTTAAAAGGAAAAGCTGGGAATGAAATGTCCATAGGTGGCTTTAAAAAGTTCCCACACATTCCTGGGACTCTAGACAGCCACTGAGTGTGTAAGGCTTTGCACACACCCAGGAAAGATACGATAAGGCCCTAAGCTCTCATTTGGCTGGCCTTAAGGCTCTCCATGAACAAGAAGTCAAGGCAAAGGCAGAGTTGTAAACAGCTTGTCTGAGTAGCAAAGGAGAGCCCCAAAATGCACACAGAACCCCTCAGCAAAGGCTAGGGGATCTAACAGTTCCGGGAATCTGTCCAATTCTTAGCTGACCACCAAGGCTAACTGAGCAGAGACAGTGACCACATGTGAAAAGAATATAGACTTATATAAGTAGCTCAAGAAAATCACTAAACAAATTGCAATGACAACAACAACCAGCCCTGAGCGGGAAGTGGAGGATCTGATATCCAAAGTTGCCACGTTGCATTATTTAAAATGTCCAGTTTTCAACAAAAAAATTGCAAAAAATGCAGAGACAAGAAAAGATGGCCCGTTCACAGTAAAAGAACAACAGAAGCCATGCCTGAGGAAGCCCAGGTTATTAAATTCACCAGAGTTTTTCAGTTAGTTACTTTGAGTATGTTCAAAGAACTAAAGGAAAATATGAGGATAATATCTCACCAAATAGAGAGTATTAATAAATGCTCTAAAATAATAAAAAAAGAACCAAACAGAAATTCTGGAGTTAAAATTATAAAGTTGAAATGAAAAAGTCACTGGAAGGGCTCAACAGCAGTTCTGAGCTGACAGAATAATTAGTAAACTTGAAGACAGGTCAAATGAGATTATTCAATGTGATGAACAGAAATAAAAAAAAACTTTAAAAAATGAATGAAAAATGGAAGCCTCAGAGACCTGGGAGACACCATCAAGTGTATCTACATACACATAATGAAAGAGGCTGAAAAAATTTTCAAGAAACAATGGCTAAAAACTTCCCAAATTTTTTATGAAAAACAACAATCTACACATTCAAGAATGTCAACAAACTCCAAGTAAGAAAAACTCAGAGATCAACACTCAGATATATCACAATCAAACTGTTGAAAGCCAAACACAATGAGAAAATCCTGAAAGTAGTGAGAGAACAGACACATCACATATAAGGGATCCTAAATGAGATTAACAGCTGATTTCTCATCAGAAACAACGGAGGCCAAAGGGCAATGGGATAACATAGTTGAGGTGCTGAAATTAAGACTATCAACCAAGAATTTTATATCTAGCAAAACTAACATTCAAAAGTGGAGAAATTAAAATATTCTGAAATAAATAAAAACTGAGGCAATTCATTGTGAATAGATCTGCCCAAAAGAAATACTAAAGGAAGTTCTTCAGGTCAAAATGAAAGGATAACAGATAATAACTGAAATGAAGAAACGAAGAGCACTGGTAAAGGTAACCACGTAGGAAATATAAAAGATAATGCATTTTTTGTCTGTAACTCATTTTACTTAACTGATTGAAAAGACAATAGCAAAAGTAGGAATTACAAATGTGCTAATGGGCAAAAAACACGAAGACATAATTTTTATGACAATAATAGCACAGAAAAGGAGGGAGAGAACAGGAGCCAATTTCATATTATTAAAATTAAGTTGCTATTCACTCAAAGAAGAATATTAAAAGTTAAGATTTATTAATCCTAATCTTCAAGAATCACTAGGAAAATAACTTTAAAAAGACAATAAAATTAACAAGGGAAGTAAAACAATACACTAAAAAAAATCTCTTTACACAAAACACAGCAATAATGATGGAGAGACAGGGGAACAAAAGAGACATAACACATACTTAAAAATAGCAGGTATTAAATCCTGTCTGCTAGCAATTACATTAAATGTAAATGAATTAAATCAAAGGAAGAGGCTGGCAGAATGGATTAAAATAAACATGGTCCAGTTATATGCTGTCTAAAGAGATTCCCTTTAGAATCAAAGACACAAATAGGCTGAAAGTAAAAGAATGGAAGAAGATACAGCACGCAAACAGTACCCAAGAGAGAACAAGAGTGGCCGCACTAATATTAGACAGCACAGACTTAAAACTAAAGTAACTGCTAGAGACAAAGATCACTTTATAATAAAACATTTAATCTGTCAAAAAAAAAAAAAACTCAATAAATATATATGTATCTACAACAGAGCCCCTAAACAATGAGGCAAAAAAGACAGCACTGAAAGGGAGAAACAGACAATTCAACAATGTCCAGAATCGGCAAACCCACACAGGCAGAAAGTAGGTCAGTGGTTACCAGAACTGGTGGGAGAGGAAATGGGGAGCGATTGCAATAAATGTGGGGCTTCTTCATGGGGTGATCAAAATACTCTGAAATGCATTAGTGGTGATGGTTGCATAACTCTGAATATACTAAAAACCACTGAATTGTACATTTTAAAAGAGTAAATCTTACAGTATGTGAATTATATCTCAATTTAAAAAAATGGAGTAGCATACGAAAAGGTGCTAGGCAAAATTGCTACTGTCTGCTATCTGGCTGAGGCAGAGAAACAGGAAAGAAATGTGTGGTTAATGGCAGAATAAATATTTTGTTCTATTAGCCTAAACCTAAGTGGAAAAAAGTGGAGAAAACCCATCAAAAGTATGTTATAGACAATATCTCTGTTGGAGAGAAGCAGAGAAGTAATAGGAGCAAGGTAAGAAAAATATGCTGATAAAGGGTTTAAAATGCTAAGGAAATTGTTCTGAGAGTAATACAAATTATGTCATTAATTCCATACTGCTATCATCTCAAAATTGTCTATATTTAATGTACATGATTGTTCAATGGTAATTTTCAGGAGTTTGTTGATTTTAAGAAAATTCATATTTTAAGCACTAGTACCTAACGAGTATCTTCAAATGAGAATGCCTTTGTTTCTCTTGGATGTTTAGGTCAAGTTTTAAGTAAACAGAAACAATAGGAAGGTTCTGAGGAAACAAATGGAAAATGTCAACTCGGCCAACATTCACTTATGGGTAGGCTTTAAATCCTAAACTCGTCTTGAAATTTTAAAAAAGTAATTTCTACACCAAGGAAACAAGGTAATTTAAAACATTAGCACAAACCAAAAATGCTTGTTTTTGACCTGACTTTGGTCACAAAGCTAAAATTATTTTTAAAAAGGTTATGATACAATTTCAAGGTCAAAATTCAAATAAATCTGAAGGTTATCAGTAGTTGTGGATCATGTGTCCCACTTTTAATCTTTCTTAGCTTGAGTGATCTGGAGCTCACAACACTTGTAACAGTCGAACAAATTAGAACTCATTCACACTCAGTAACCATATAGAAGATGCCAAGCTACTGGGTAGTCCACTCTCGCCAGAAAACAAAATCATCACCTGTCTACAGCTACGACCACACTCTGTGAGCTGGTCTCACCAACTGATTCCTGGAAGCTGGCCATCTGTCTTTTATCCACTCCACCACTCACCAAGTTACCTGAAACACAATGCACAAAATCAACAGTGCTTCAAAAACCGTCAGCTATTTAGAACGAAGTATCCGGTGACATCAATGTGAACAGACAAGAGACATAAATGAGAATGATTTGCAGGAAAAACAAACAACAAAAGAACCTCCATTGATGACAGAAGAAAATTAAACTTAGGTTGTGGTGTTTAGCGTTTAGAATACATTCTTGTTACAAGCTCCCTTGTTTGTACCAAACATCTCCCTTTCTGAATAGTCTTTTACATTTTCACAGTATTAAATGCTTATATTTAGAAATTCAAACTGATCAGTACTAACCCAGAGCCCCTAGAACATGTAACGGTTTCACCTCCTGGAGGCTTGGGGCGCTTTCTAGGGTCTCACTCCAGTCACCCACCCTCACATACACCCTAAGAAGTAGTTGCTATTTCACCTCTCCATTTTCATAGTTTGTCCTTTTGTTATACTGCATTATTTCAACCACGGTATGAATGACCTAGGAGCCTGCTCTCTGCATCAAGTGGCCTGGGTTTGGAACTGATCTCTGCCACTTCCTCCTAATGTGACCTTGTTCAAGTCATTTCACATCCTGTAGCTCACTTTTCTCATTTACACAAAATGGGGATGATGATAACCCCAATCTCACGGAGTTGTTACAAAAATTAAATAAATTAGAGTATATAAACTGAGCACTTAGAATGCGACCTGGCACATTTGCTTGCCCTTTTTACTGTTATGATGATGTTATATCACTGACAAGGGAGTCTCTCAGTTCAATATGCAGTCAAAAATTATTCTACTTTCAGAAGAATACCATTTAACAAAAGACCCCCAAATGAACATGGAAGAGAGGCTGAATCTACCTTTTAAAACCTAGAGATATGCACACCCACTCCTCTAATACCACGTACTAAGGCTGCAGGCAGCCTTTCTAAAGCAAATGGCTCCCCCCACCCCCACGTAGTTATATGTATAGAAAGAAAAGCAACGCACCCTGCCGCTGCTGATAAAATAGGCATTTACTCGACAGTTTAATTACAATTTAGAGAGCTGAGGCAGCGCCTCCATTTCCACTAGCAAACACACTGTCAGCTGGCACATAAGGAGGAGACAATCCACATGACAGTCCTGATAAGATGAGAAGTTTCATTCTGGTTAACCCGTGAGTCCAAGACGGCCAGCCGTGGGGCCTGGGGTCTTACCGAGGCCAAGGCCCATGAACTCTTCTCCCGCCAACGTGTGGCTCTTCAGGCTCCCTTCTCTTTCACGCCCAGTCCCAGACAGGTATCGGGTCTTCACTCCGGTTCCTATCAGCTGAGCGAGCTCCAGCTGGCTGATGCATTTCAAGATCTAAGGAAAAGAAGGTGTGAAGGAATGAGTTCCCACTTCATAGCCCGAAAAGGGCACTATAATCTTACATTAGTCATTAAAGAGTTCTCTGAAACACGCAGCTTTTCAGAAGAACAAAATCTGAGGCTCTTAAGATGGCCTGCCCTAATTCCGGCTGGGAAACCTGGCTGGGTCTGGAAGACAAACTTCACTTTTCTTTTTTTCTGTTAAAAAGGAAAAGAAAAAACGAGCAAAAGAAAAACTGGCAAAACACAGTTATGCTACATAAATGTTTTATTATGCAAATTTAATTAGTGCTCAATAAAGAAAAAGCATCTGATTGGAGAATGGGATTTCACCCACCACACCACTCAGTAAGCGCACCGCCTAGTCTGACTTAGCCAACCCCTCTGCCCTCCCACTCCACCGCTCAGATACACAACACGCCAGCCTCCCCAGCCTCCCTGCTGCTCCTTTAACTTGACATGTCTAGTCCTAGCCCAGAGCCTTGGCACTCGCTATTCCTTATGCTTGAACATGCTCTTCCCCACGGCTCACCCCTCAGATGCCCAGCTTAGACATGTGTCCCTCAGAGAGACCTCCCTTGACCACCACGAGATCACACACCCTCCCCATTTCCATCTCCTGGTCACATATTTTTTTCTTAGTATTTACTACTTTTTGGCATTATGTCATATATTTGTTCTCTGTCTTAAGGGCAAACAGAGCATTAACTGTGTCTTGTTCACTGTTGCATCCTTAGCACTTAAAATAGTTGGCAATTATTATTTAATTAACTGAATAAATGAAAAGTGCCCTAGAATGGGTGTGCATAGGAGAAAAGACTGTATCTTCCAGCCCTGTGGGGTAGTTCAGGTGCTCGAGAACCCATACCTGCACATGAGCCCTCTCCCACCTGGAGCTTACCCGGAGAAACAGAGACTGGTTTCAACTTCTACTGGAGCAAAAACTGGCTGCATGAAACTTACTGAGGGACAGTATGTAGATCTCTAGGTAAACCCCTCCTAAGGAATTCCATGGGGACTTCTGACTAAAGCTGAGTTTTGCTTTTCATGATGACCTTACAATCCAATCCCAGAGTATGGGACTCTACCATACCACTGACCACTGCTGAGTATTTTCAATTATAAATTGCCTTCCTCTTGACTGAGAAAGGTACTTAATTCCACCAGAGAGAGCCATCCCCTGATCGCTCCACATGGCTCGGTGCTGCTAAATCACTACTAGTGAACTGTTAACATCCTCCCTTTTCCAGAGCCGGGATAACTCGAATCTCAAGCATGTTGGTGACACTCGCGGCCAAGGCCTGACGGACTCTAACCCAATGCCTCAAGGTTTCTGACCATCAACCAGGTGGCTGATTCACTTTTAAATTTCCAGGTACGGCTATACACCTGGCCACCAGCAAAAGCACCACACTAATCTCTCTCAGGTTAAAGAAAGCAGCTATTTATCGATTCACCAGTACTATGACTCTTTAGAAAACAGGACATTATTTCTTAAAAAAAGCCACAACTCAAAACAACACCCCCCACCATCTTTTCAAATATGGAATACTGCAGAGATGTGAAAAAGAAAGGAAAGACGGGGTGACAAGGACTGAGGTGAGTGCCATGTCAGCAGTGACAACAGCTAGGATCTACTGAGTTCTCACTACCTGCCAAATACCGTTCTAAGCCCTTTCCCACGTATTGACTCCTTTTATTCTCACAACCACCTCACAAAGGAGGAAGGAAGGTGAGGCTCAAAGACTCCTTAACTTGCCGTGCCACACAGGCAGGAAGAGGCGGGGACCCAGATCGGGTGCCAGCCGGCTGGCTCTGGGCCTCGCCTCCTAACTACGTGACGCCTGGGACAGGAGGCGGCGGAGAGCAGTTCTCCTAGGACATCACGGTCCCCACCACCCTCCAAGCTCTCACCTCAACTCATTTATAGTTTTCTCTCCAGAATAAAAAGTAATCCCTGTAGATGGCTAAGAAATTAGAAAACAATTTAACATAAAAAAGGAGAAAATAAACCACCTCCATAACTGTGTCACTCAGATGGGGTGTTAACATTCTTGTCTGTCTTTTCAAACCTCGCTCTCTGTGTACGTTTGGTACAAGGGACGATGTCTCACAATGTTTTATAATGATTTTTTATTTAATGTACTGTGATCATCTTCCTACAATATTAGATAGTCTTTAATGACATCTTTATCTTTTTTTCCTCTAAAGTCTCTTTTAATCTAGGTACCCCCCTGTCACCCAAACTACTATTTTTCTTGCAATTTATTTGTTGAAGAACCTGATCACTTGCTCCAAGGGTCTGTCATATCCTGGAGCACTCAGACTGCATTCCCATCAACCATTTGCTGCGCTCCTCCGTCTCCTTTATTTCCTGAAAGCTGGAAGTAGAGGCTGGAATTGACTCAGGATGGAGTTCTGGGCAAAAACCTTTCTTAGGTGGTGCCGTGTGCTTCCATCAGGGAGCACATAACATCCGGCTGCCTCTCCTTTCAGCAACGTCGCTTTACGTGGTTGCGTAACACTCGACATGGTGGTGCCTCACACTTCTTTTCTTAAAAACGAGCAATCTCTCATTGTTGGGACATGTAGGCTATTTCTAACCTAATTGTTCCCTAGAACAACTAAAATTTTGATAAATGACCTTTCAAACATGTTTGTACATGTGAATAATCACCTCTTTAAGTGAGACTCTTAGAATATGGTTTAGTTAAATAAAAATGGAAACCCACTGGCAGTCTCCCTATAGGCTCACTGTAGATGGTGACCATTTCTTTTCTGATACAATTAGGAGAAAAATCAGGTTTCCGGCTTTGCCTTAAATCTACTCACTGGCAGTAAGAGCTCTCAGGAGGTGGAAGGACTTGGGAAAAGTGGCGCTGATGTGGGAAGAAAGTTGTCATAACAGAAGCGCACTCTGTGTGGACACTGGCCACTGGGGATGGGGACACCCTATGAGGTGGTGCATCCAAGGCATCTTACTCTCCGTGGCCCTAGGGAGCCTAACTTTCTGATACACGAGTTATCTGGGGGTGAGACAAAACCCACAGTTAAAGTTAGGCTTGACTTCAAGAAAAATGGAGTCAACCAGAGACTGACACTAAATCAAAGGAGAGCCAGGACTCATCTTAACTAAGAAAAGGCAATCACCAGGCTCTCAAAGGGATACACACCTCGTGCCAGGAATTCCCGAGGTAGTTGCCGTCGGTGTGAGCCACCGTGATGAGCGTCTTTATGGTATCAATGTTCTTCTGCTTCATTTCCGTGATGCTGGAGCTGGCCGTCAGCAGGGAGAAGCGTGCCAGGGCCTGAACATAGGCGTCTCGTTCCAGCTGTAACGGAAGTGATGGGAGAACGCTGAGTCCCTGCCCTGAGCGAGACCATTTTCACGTCGAAGGGCCTGTGCCTGGATTCCCTGATGCCCTCTGTGCACAAGTGGACAGGTTTTTACACACATTAACGTGCCAGTTACTCCACGCTGCTGTCCTCTCGCTACCAGAACACCCTGAGGAGGCTCCCTGTATGTCACCTGTTCAAGAACTAACCCTCTTTGCAACTGACCTCCACCTGATGTACCATGTGCTACGCCCTTTGCAGGGAGTGGGGGAGGACTCTGTTGAATGCTAAGATTGTCACACAAATGCTAGTATTTGCCACAATTCTGCAAGGTAGGTCTATTTTCTCAAGCTTATAAATGAGGAAATACAGGGTGTCTTAGGGAGAAGCTAGCTGGGCCAAGGTTACATGACTAGAGAAGCAACAGAGCTGGGGTTTGAAACCCAGATCATCTGATGTCAAAGCCTAGGGTTTTGGTCCAAAAGAAATTGCCTAGCTATAAAATAAAAGGGAACAGAAGACTGAGCTTTTCAAAATGAATGGGTGCAAATTCTTAATGACTTAGAAAATGAAGCATGGGATTGACAAATTCCTGGTGTCTTAACAGTGTGAGAATTATATTTTATTTGCGTGAATCCTTCAAGAGTCAAAAGATATACAGACGTATTCCTTCTGTATTGAACTATTTATTTCCCCCAGAGAAGACCTGGATATAACAGAAATTATAATAAACTGAACTTAAAAGGAAAAATAATATTTTAAGCACCAGGGTAGGCAGTTAGGCAGATGGATAGGAAGCCTGCTTTGTCAAATTCAATTGAGTAGCGTGGACCCCACCTACCTTCAAAGAAGGTTTTAATTCAAATCTACAGTTTTTTCCCCTAATGAGGCTGTTGTCACCACAAATCTGTGGGCTTTCTCTCAGTGGGCATGACTAAGGAGTTTGCTGAGACGTTTTCGGCTAATTGGAAACGTTTGATAGTTTCTAAATTTTGCCAAATCTCAAAGTACACAGCCCACCAGCATCTCTGGAGCTTTGCTAACTTACACCCACCTGCATTCCAAAGATGCAGGCAATCCGGATTGCACATCGGATGCCTTCCAAACACAGGGAGGCCACCTCAGTGTCGTCACAGTTCTGCAGTCCAATGCTGTAGGCGGCCAACAGCGGCGTCCAAACCAGCTACCAAAGAAGGAAGGTTTCAATAATGTCTAGAATTTCAGTGTGAAAGAGCACTTAGAGGCCACACTGTTAGTTATGAGCAGAGCCAGGATGCAAAGTTCACA
Organism: Vicugna pacos; assembly: GCF_048564905.1. NCBI lineage: Eukaryota > Metazoa > Chordata > Mammalia > Artiodactyla > Camelidae > Vicugna > Vicugna pacos. The sequence goes on along the minus strand of NC_133005.1, from coordinate 36,202,692 downwards.
GCTATTTTGATTCATTCACAATATAAAATAACTCCTCCTAAACTGTGGTCAAAGCTACGACTAGAGATAGGCCATTTGGTAAATGTACAATTCGGAAGAAAGGATGGCAAATGCGTGGCTAGTGTGCCACCACCGTGTCTACTTGTGTGCTCCTGGCAGACATCACTAATCAATCAGAGACCCCCCCCCACTCTCTGCTGAGGCTAATCAGGGCTCGAGAATCCTTTACACAGTGCAGCAGGCATCCATTACCAATCAGAGGTCGGCATGCAAAGTAAAATCTATAAGAAATTTAGGTTCTTTAAACTTAGTTTATTGAAATATTCCTAGTTCAAATTATTTAGACTTTACTTTTCCTCCAATTTTCTTGTGAATTTCCTGAAAATAAAAACTCACAAAAATCTAGAATTGATCAACAGGCTATTAACAGTTACTATAAGGACATCTTAGAGAAAAATGAATGCTATGTATTTAGAATGAGTATCTTTTTTAGACATTTTTAAAACAGAGAGACCTCAGGATACTGTCTTTTACTTCCACCTAATCTCAACTGATAAACTAACCTTGAGGCCACTGAGAAGAGATATCACATAAAATTTTGCCTGAATAATTATTAATTCATTCAATCCCCCCAGCAGCCCTGCAGCTCTCTGTATCTGTCTCCATTTCACAGATGATGACCATAGAGGCTGAGTAACCTGACCAAGGTCACAGAGCTACAAAGTGGCAAAGGCAGGGTTCAAACTGGACATGTTGACTGTTCAACCTGTCTGCAGCATCCCCAGTGTCATCAAAGAACCTCCATGAAGGACTTGCTCTAATTACTGTTCAGAAAGAAACACCTGGACTTGGCCTCTCCTCTCATCAGTCTCTTCGCCATTATCAACTTGCTGGCTAGCTTCTGGCTGGTCAACTCTAGAATCAGGCTTAGCCATGTCTTAACTTCTCAGCACACTCACTTTGAACATGGGCCGGACGTGGTCCAAGTGAGTGGCACTCGTAAACGGGGCTTTGGCATGGCTCACGGCCTCCATCAGGGCTTTGGCTGTTTTAGCCATCTGCTCCATCTCCAAGTTGTACAGTAGCCGTCGCTGCTTTTCACTCGCTACACCTACAAGGAAGTAAGAGAATCACTGCAGCTAACGGTCACTGAGTGTCGGCTGTGTGCCGGGCTATTTCAAAAGGTTTACAATGAACTCACAAATCCTTCCAAACATCTCATGCATCCGTTACAAGTATTACCATTTTACTGATAGGAAATGAGGCGCAAAAACTAAGTAACTTGCCTAGGATCACACGGCTAATAAGCAGCAGAGCTGGGACTTGGGTCCAGGCAGCGTGGCTCTGGAGTGTGTGTCTAAAACACAGCACTCTGCTGCTCTTAAGGAAAGAAACCGACAGCTTCACGGGGACCTGAACTAAGAATTCTGATCAAAGTTGGCACAATCACCACTGGTATTAAAGCAAAGTTTTAAGGAATCTTTTGGGGGAATAAAATTTAGCTCTCAGATTATTTTAAATTCCCTCTTGTAACTAACTGCAAAATTAGCAAGAAGATAAGTGATGTTATGAGAGAGCCAACATAATCATAGTAACTAATGTAATCACATTTCTTATTCGGATAGCTAGATATGCAAACTAAATTCATTTTCAGGGAACTTAATCATGCATTCTGATACTCAAAAACTGGAATTAATAGAAATAATCTGCCATTAGACCTTACTCTGCTTAGTAGATTTGGTTGCAATTGTATGTTCTTTTGTTTCTTTCATTGCAATTTTCTTGCCTTCGATCTCTTCATAGATGCTTGAGAGATATTCTTCAGGTAGATCTTTACTATCATTGATACCTCGATTCATTTTAATATATTGCTCTTTTGTCATTTTATTTTTTACCTGAAATTAAAACAAAATTAATAAACCACTTAGAAGACATCCAATGGTTCAAATAAAGCTACTTACTTAGCCATTACAGTATATAAATCATTAAAATATTTTACCTGGGGGCTGTGCAGGTCTGTAGTCAGCATAATAATCGAATATGCTAGGACATATGCAGTGTCCGCACTAGCAAACAGTGTTTGCCTGAAAAAAGAAAAAAAGGTTCCAGACGTGAGAACACGCATGAGGCTGGGAAGGTCCAGGGCGACAGGAGACAAGCGTCACTAAAGCAGGCCCACTGCTCCATGTGATGCCAAACGATCTAGAGTTTTCACGATTCCATCCCCGAGTGATAAAGAATGACCCAGCGTACAGAAAAAGCTAACTAAGAATACATGTCAGATTTGGACTTCTTTGAATTAAGCAGTTTTAAGTCAAATTTTTAAGAAGATCCTTATGGAGCCTCCGGGGCCGGGACTAGGGTGAGGCATGCAAGGCTCCCCTGCCCCCAGGTGTCGACCCTGCAGTGCTTGACCCTGAGTGTGAGGCCCCTTACAGTCTGTACCTTTAGCATGTCACTTGCCTCACTCTGGTCCTATTCCTGAGATCATCTACTTTGTGCCAGGCACCAGGTAGGAAGACGACTAAAACTCCCATCCAGTTATTAGCTATTTAAACTTTACGTTATCCACTATAATATTTAACAGCAGAAATACATAGGAAAATATTTATGTTGTTTCAATAAACAATACACTGGTGAAGTCCTATGGCAAGAAAAGACAAAAACTTGTAGATGCACAGCTTCGTGATATATGAGGCTAAAGAAAAACTCGTCTATCCAAACTGCCCCCCAGAGGAAAAGGAGTAGTTCTGAAGAAAGTAAAGGTTGCATTCCGACGTGAGATTTAACTGGGTCACATATTTACTGATTAAGGGACACAGACCAAGGTCTCTGGGTCCATACAAGAGATATGTTTAAAGTAAATCACATCTGATTCTGCTTTCACAGCGTGTTCTAGTATCCATTTGGTTAAAGTGACCAGATGCTGCCTTTGCTGACCATGGCATCTCATGGGAACAGCTTGCTGTGCACTTGGAGGACTGGGACCAAGAATTATGAAAACCAAGTTAACCTGAGAGGCAAAACTGTTATCATACTGTTTCCACTGAAAAATCTCCACATCACGTTCATGGTATATTCAGACATTCTTTTTTTCTCCTTCAGTTTATTTACTTATTTATTTAAAACTGAAATACAGTCGGTTTACAAGGTTGTGTTAATTTCTGGTGTAGAACATAGTGATTCAGATACACACACACACACACACACACATTCCTTTTTATATTCTTTTTCATTATAGGCTACTACAAAGTATTAAATACAGTTCCCTGTGCTGTACAGCAGGACCTTGCTGTTTATCTACTTTATAGACAGTCTTACCTTCAGGGGAAAGAGCATGAGCTTTTGAGTTAGACAAATTCATGTTCAATCCTCGCTCTGCTACTTACTAGCTGATTAATTTTTGGACAGGTTGCTCAATCTCTCAGAGCCTGTTTCCTCACCTATAAAACAGGGACGCTACTCCCAGGCTTACTGTTAATTAAATGAAATGCACGTAAAACTCACAGCACGGCTGACACACAGGAAGTGTTTATAAAGGTCAGCTCTCTTTTCAATTTCCACTTCCTGCGAAAACATGAACTACACATCAAAAAAGACTCCAAGGTGAAATCATATACTTAAGCAGGCTTTATTAGATAGGCAGGCATTTCTGTGACCTGCTCGTCAGTATATAATCAAAGGAAAACTAAAATCCTTGTTTCTACCCCATATATTAAGTCAGGGAGTTGCTCTTGATTAAGGAAGAGGTGACTGAGTACCTCTTCTCAACTCATAAAATTGCTCTTTTGTCGTACTTAATAGCATGGGCTCTAGCTGTGTGGTCTTAGGCTACTTACTTAGCTTCTCTGGTCCTCAATCTCCTGTAGAAGGGCACACAAACAGTTGCTGGGAGATCTTATGTGAGATAATTCCTTAGCACAGCGACTGGCACATGGTCAACAGAACCTTTAATAGCTTGATATGGATTTAGAAAGATTAAACTCAACCCCTAACCACATTAAGATTGGTGCTATGAGTGAGACAAAACAATGGCACAGAAGGGACTTAAACACAGTACTCACCCCTGGTTGCACTCTATGTATCTTGCAGCAAACTTCTCCATTAACCGATCAATCTTCTGGGCTTCCCCAGGTAGGCGGAAACCTTCTAGAAATGTCCGCAGGGCTGAGACAAACTCCTTTTCACAGAAGTCAAGTTGGTCCACGTAGGCATACATCACCTCCTTGTTGAACTTCATGCTTTCTCCCAGAAAATCACCTACTTGAGTCTGAAACATACACACTCATTCACATCTACAAACTGTCAAATATGAACGCCCAGTTAAAGACGCTTTGGTCAAATGCGGGAGGCAGAATGCCCCGGCTCTAAACACCCAGAACAGGCTGAATCTCTGGGTCTGCCCACCCATCCAACCACTCCAGGTTCAATCTGTCCTGCCATGAAGGATGTGGAGGAGGCAAAAGAAACTAAAAAATGGAAGAATGATGGGGTACACTACGGAGGGAGGTCAGTTGCAGATGGGCACCCATAACAATTTCTAGCATTCAAGGGACACTTTAAGCTCTGACACTGTCCCTCCAAATAAACAACTACCTGTCCAGAGTTTAGTTTATTCCCTTTAAAGAGCTTTCTGCAACACTGGCCAAAGGGATGAGTAGGACCTTCCTAAGCAGGGGTGGTGACAACAGTCGCTGCACTGAGGGTCGGCCAATCTCTACGTTAAAACCATCAAGGTCTCAGAATCACATGACAGAAGCCGCATGCAAGCACCCAACCCCCAGTCTTACAGAATCGAGGCGCTCCTCCTGGTGCAGGAATTGGGCAATGTCTTCAACTGATGTTCCCAGCATGCCCTGCTCCTGGAGATACTGGATCCCTCTCTTGGGTTTCTTGTTGAAACTGTTTCAAGAAGAGACAGAACACAGGTTGCTTATTTCAAAATCTGGAGGATGGAAAAAGCTGGCGTTTAAGGCAAACTATAATAACACCGTGAACAAGTTGTCACTTATCAACTAGGAAGGTCCTGTGTGTCCTGGCAGCTTTTCTCAAGGTTCACCTCTAAGTTCTGACCTAGCTGTTCAGAATCTGCTGGCTGTCACCCAGTATCCATTCTCCTCTTCTCCAACACTAATAAAACCTAGATGCTTAGCTGGACACACAACTACCTGGGGTAAAAACTACATTTCCCTGCTTCCCTGAAACAAAGCATGGCCATGTGCCAAGGTTCCAGACACTGAGATATGGGCAGAGAGGTGTGGGTACTTCTAGGAAGGACTTTTAACAAAGCTGACGTGGCTGAGAGGTATATACTTTTTGTTCTGTCTCCTTCTTCCCCAGAATACATGTGTGATGACTGGAGTACTGCAGGCACATTAAATCATGGGGCAATAGTGAAGATGAAAATTGTATTCAGGATGGTGAAGCAGGAAGATAAAAGGAGCCTGGATTTCTGACGTCCGTAAGAGCCACGGTACCAGCCCTAGACTGTCCACTCTGGGATTTAATGGTGCTTACGTACTGTTATTACTGTGGCAAGGGCTGAGGGGAAAGGATATGAATACGGTGCAGGGACAGAGACAAACTCACGACCTGTTTAGATGATATTGGTTATAGGAGGCCTCTCTGAGATGTTTGCCAAGCCTAAAGGATGAAAAAGACCCAAGAATATTCCAAGCAGAGGGTGCAGTGGCAAAAAGACCCTGGGGTGTTCAAGGGACTGCAAGGCACTGTGTGACTCAGGAGTACTGGAAGGAGATGAGGTCAGTGAGGGAGGCTGGAAACTGGATTAGGGTGTGGTGAGGAATTGGGAAACCTGGAATGATTTAGGCAGGGAAGTGATAAGATCAAGTTTCAGTTTTTAAAAGATTATTTTAGCTGCTGTGGGAGAATAGACTGGGGGGATGCTGGGATAGTGAGAGTGGAAATGAGATCAACATTTTAATAAATAAGTATTGTAACATCAACCTTTAAAATAAATTGAGTTTATTAAGTCACCCAAGCTTTCAAAAGTTGGACAGGATATAAGATTGTGTGTTTATTTATTTTTGTGTGTAAAAGACTGGAAAGAAACATTAAGATTTACCAGTGATTGTAATGATGATGATGTGGCTATATGGGAGAGTGTCTTTACTTTTCAACAATGTAGAGCTGAAGTATTATAATGGCTACAAATTACTTTCAAATGATCCAGGGGGAGGGGGAAACATACACAGATTAACACTAATATGGCAAAAGTTAATTTTTCTGTATGTTGAAATTTTTCATAATAAATAGAAAAAAATGTTACTAACTGATTTTCTCTAGGTAGTAATTTTATAAGTGATTTTTAACATTCTTGCTTTATACTTTTCTGTATTTTCTAAATTGGTTTAATTTTTTTAATTAGGAAAATTTTTTTTTAAAGACCGGGCATCAACCACACAAAGCTATTAAATGTCTCTCTCTCACACCCTCCTTCACTCACTCACAGCCTGGCTTGATCAGGCCCGGCTCTGGTCTTTTGTAACAGGCATTTCGTCCTGAGGGGTCAGTGCCAGGCTCCCAAGATATTCAGCTAGATCAACAGCCACACTCACAGCTCAATGCCATGTTCAATCATCTCCTTTTGTTGCTTGATGACCTCAAACTGCTCTGGATCATCCTGGACGGTTGTCTGAGTTCCCGAGGATACTGTGGACTCCATGGATGTCACACTGCTCCGTCTTGCCATGTCAAGACCCTTCCCGTCCCCCATTTCCTGATCTGTGGGCCTCTCCTGACCTGTGATGACATAAAAGCAAAGGAAACCAAATAAGCAGATGGGATACAGACAGGGATGAGCTGAGGTCTGGCTCTGCACTTCCCTTTCCCAGGCCTGTAACACTAATGTCGTGCTGTATGGATCACGAACACCCTGACGTAACTCCGTTGCTTCACTTAACAACTTACTTGTTTGTGGGACTTGATAAGACAATGCAAAAATCCACAGGAAAGAATGAAAGTGCAAAAACAGTCAAGACGCTTAAGGAACAGTGAGCAGGAGGACCTGTCCTAGCAGGAACTGAAACTCACTGCAGAACTCCAGGCATATGAAAAGCGCGGCGCTGGTGCAAGGACAGACAAATCAACGGAGCAGGACAGAGAATTCAGAAAAGGATTTATGCACACGGGGGATGCGGTATATATCATAAAGATGTGCTTCAGATCAGTGCGGGAAGCAGAGACTACTGAAAAAAATATGTTGGGATAACTGGCTCTTCACTGGGAAAAATGAAATTACAGCACAAATCACACTGTTCCCCCCACAAATTCCAGATGGATTAAATAACGGCACCCTTAACATACTTCAGGTTTTTCGCAAATTTAATTCCTGCTAATTCTAAGACAGCTCTACCAAGACAGCTTGTTCCAACAGCCGTGAGTAGCGCACGGGGAAGGGAGTGGGGACGGCAGTGCTCCCTCACCGAGGCTGGTCTGGTGGTTGGGGTTCACATACAGGTCTTTGCTCCACTCCACCATGCACTTGAGGATGGACACGAGGCACTCCAGGCCTTTCTTCCTCAGACTGAGCTCCTAAACGACAAAGTGACACGGCACAGAGACTTAGCTGATGAATTAAGCGCAGACACATACAGGGCACCGGGAACCCTGGGAGGACACGAGCTGATCTCTCACATTCAATGCTATTAAGTACAAAATCCAAGGGAAAGGTAACAGGTGACAGAAATATTGAGGGCTCATTATAAATACCCTGACCATCTTTAAAGCTGTTCATTACAAACACCCTAGCCGCAAAACTACGGGATGTGTGCTTTCTTAAAATGAAGTGTGTTATTCGGATTTTTAAAAGGAAGTTCACATTCATTGCCATATAATTTTTTTTAAAAAAACCTCTTAAAATGCCCCTTTTTAAAAGATCTAACAGTGAGGCAATTTAATAAGAGGCAATCTCCTTTGCGGCTGCTGGAGCCTGGGATCCTGTTTCCACACGATCTGCGGGAAGGTGACTGGGAGTGTGCTCACTCCCTACAGGTCTCAGGCTCCACGGTCACCTTCTCCAGGAGACTACTCACTGATCCCATTTAAAATGGCAACAGCCTCGGCTCCAGCACCCTCTCTCTGTTATCCCTGCTTTATTGCCCTCTGCAGCTGACTTCTCCACTGCCTGCTGTTACGTGTCAGGACCGCAGCAATCGTGCACATGTGCATATGTGTCTGGGTTCTGTTCTCTGCTGGGCCTCCAACCCCAGGGGCAGTGCTGGGCACATGGTGGTGCTCGATAAATGTTTATCGAAATGAATGAACTTTAAATATGAGTGAGTGTTCTCAGTGTTTTTACCTGCAGAGGTGTCATTCCCAGCTCGTGTCCACTTCTTCCCTGAGCGATTTTGGATAAATCATTTACGAGGCGCTCAAAAATGTTAGCAGCATTTAAATCACAGTCGTAGTTGACATAAATATCTACAACACACTGGGCATCTTGGAAAATAACACACGGGTGTTAGAAATTCTGATGGGACACAGATAGTAGTTATGCTTTCTTATTAAATGAGATTCTCTTGTCAAAAACTTTTCCCAGTGAATTACTAACTCAGCTTGGACACAACTCACTAGGAAAATGTACGGCGGGAGTACTGGGGGCGTGGGAAGCCCTCTTTCCAGGCCTGCCCTGGCACTAACTGAAATCTCCAGCGGCACATTCCACCTTCGCACGGCTCACTCTCATCAAAAGGGAGAGCCAGGGCCCCATCCACCTCTTAAAGTTGTGTAACTTTTATGAAGTTACATTTGATGACAGATGCTCGTTTTACAGACACACAACTGTACAGTGAAAGGGAATCCAAATTTACCTTAGCATCCAGTCAAGGGCTGGCAGCACCAATACCTGGGACCCTGTGACTTACAAACCATGTTCAGCTTGTAGGGAGGGTGACAAGTATCCTGGTCTTTCAGGATTAGGGAGTTTCCTAGGACATGGGGCTTTCCATGCAAAACCCAGAAAGTCCCAGGCAAACCAATCTTGGTCACCTTCTGAAGGAGGAGAACTGGGGGGGGGGGGGCTGGTCGTTTGGCTAGCATTAGCCTTTAAGGTTAAGATTTTCTCAGCACTTCATTAAAACTCTGAAAGAAGGAGTTAAAGGTCTTAATCTGGACTTGGGAGAATGAAAGCATCAAAACTGTTTCTGGGCAAGTCAAATGGATGAGCCCCCACAGGGTGGACACACCTGCACAGATCCTCGTCAGGGTCTGAATGACCATCCACCGGTGCTCAAAGGAACTCGTTGACGTTTCTAAAATGTTCAGGAAAATCTCTTTGAAAAAGACCTATATGATAAGGAAAGGCCAAAGGAGGACACTCATTAATAGACAGTTTAAATTAGGGCTCAAAAACCCCAAAACCTTTGAAGAACACGCAGAGCCTCTGAGTGAAGTAGCCGCAGACAGGGAACAGCCCTGGAACCTGGCCTCATGTAGGAACAGCTAATCGGGTCAGACCACGGAGAACTGAGAACAGGGCTCTATTCGAGGGAGCAACTGCTCCTGAGAAACTGCCAGGAACTGCCATGTGAAAGGCAGGACTGGTGTTACAGTTTTTTGAGAAAAATCAGAATTTTGCATTGTTGTGGAGAATCTTATTTTTCAACTTGGAAGCTAATTCAAGTTATTTCAAACAATTTACAGGCCAAACAAACACGTCTGGGGGACTGAGCCCAATACCCAGACCATAAAGTTTAAACCTCTGGTCCAAATGGACGGCACACAAGATTTAGGGGCAGTAACTTTGTATGGAGACGTATTCTCTCACTCAAAAAGCTCTTCTCTGGGGTGCCAGCAAGTACTGATTCCTGGTGACTATGCTGCCAGCGGTTAACTCATCATGTAAAAGCATCATCAAATTAAAAAAAAAAATCAGTTTGGAGTCTGTACCTCTATCTGCATCTTCAAGTGCATTTTAAAGTTTGAAAGAAGAGTAAGAAAAATAGCAAGAGAGAGCTCAAAGACATCAGGCACTGAAGAGACGCCATTCTTGGACAGCGCCACGCAGAGATATTGCTTGATTGCGTTGATGAACATCTCATGCGTCCTGAAGACCGGGCCGGCGTTCTGCAGCACGGAGAGCAGGAGCTGCAGAGAAACCACCTTGGAGCGCAGCTCGTGGGATCTGGCAGAGAACAGGAAAACCATGACAGCGCTAAAAGAGAAAATTTTAAGAAGGGTGTTTCTTGAGAAGGTCGCACTCCTCTACCCGTGAGCAGGACTTTCTGAGAAGCCGGGGAGTTAAGAACTGGTGACAGGACCTAAATGTCAAGAGAATGAGGGCGGATGGCATGAGGTGGGTTCTCACAGAACCTGCAGGCCTTTCAAAACGAGGGCTGCCGATTTCCATTACTTTCCTCTCCCTGTCATAAAGCAGAGAAGACAGCAGGGGTAAGAAAGTGCAAACTGATTCTGGGAAGCTGGTTCTGCAGCTAAACTAACAGAACCAACTACTTTATGTCATGAGAGACAAAAACATCTGTCCCGCTCCACCTTCAGAGACAACGGAAAACAGTGCTCTCCCTCCACCTGCCTCATGCTCCCCACCCTGGCCACAGGGATGGAGAGAAAGGGACACTTCCAAGAGCCCTTTCCCTAATGATCATCACAGTCTCAACAGAAGAGTGAAGATTATTACTAGTGACTAATAATAATAATAATAATAATAATAATAATAATAATAATAATAATAATAACAGCAACTATAAAACTCTATAAAAGTGCAAGCTCCCCCCACCTTGAGATGTCATTCTATCTTTTTATGTAATTGATCCTATAAGGTGATTTTCCATATTGCCATTTTTCAGGTGAGGTTTGGTAACTCATACGGTCATGGAGCCAGTGCTCAAATGAGCCAGGGCTGAATGCAGTTCCCATGGCTCCAGAACTTCTGCTTCGACACTCCACAGCACTACCACCCTTGTGGTCATTCCTTCACTCTAAAGGTCCGGCCTTCCTGGGTTGACTCTGGGGCTTAAATCTGTATCCATGAAGCAAAGTTTCCAACCAGGGCAGGAAACTGAGGTTTGTATGCATCCTGACAGGGGACTTTCCGATCACGAGATTAAGTTCATTAGTCAGTAAAAAGAGGGTGAATATTCACTATAACAATTTTTTTTTTTAGCATATAAACCAAGGAAAGCAAAACTGGGCACAGTAATCTTGGTTGATGGGGACACAGAGACAATTCATGATGAAAAGACTAGGGACCTGCAAGTCTGAAAGGTTGTAAAACCATCCTATGGATTTCTGCATTCACACCAACCAGGGGACAAGGCATGGGGTTTCTTGGAACCCTAGAGAGTCTCCTGGATCATCTGGGTTATAGATGGCCAAGAACTGCTGTCTGCTCACTTTGGATCCGGGGGACCTTCACCAAGGGGTTTCATGGACAGCTTGCAAAGGGAGCGAAACACCAGGAAGGCATCCTTCTGCAGAATGTGAGAGAACCTCGCTGCCACGTGATGTCCTTGTGCATCTGATTCCTAAGATTAGAACAAAGACGAGAAAAATCAAAAGGTCCAAACAAAAGAATAACTCTTTTCAAAAATAAGAAATGTAATTATCTCATGAAAATTTAAATTATGCATTCAGTGGGGGAAGTGACGGTATGGGGGAGGAGACAATATGTCAAAACAGAAGCTTAGGGGGAGTCATTACAGCAATTCTCAAGCCTCGTTCCTTGTCCTTCAAACAGTGGTTGTAGATGGTTTAAAATGATAAATGAGTGAAGGTTAAACCACAAAAAAAAAAACCCTGAAACAAATAGAGGTAACTGTCTATATTAGCTTGCGTAAAAAAGGTATTCCTAAGAATACTATTGCAGGGGAAATGGGGGAAAAATGATAGATGTTTTAAAATAAACTTCTTTAAGTTAGTTACATTTAAAAATTTTTTAAATAAATATTTGTAATACGACAAGGATGAATATCTTGAAAAAGTTCTCATAATTCATTAAGGGAATACAGAAACTCTACTCCCAAACGAAAAACAGGCAAAAACCATGAGTGAGCAATTCACCAAGAAATGCAAATGACAGCTAAACCTAAATAATCTTACTACTAATTATTAAGGCAGGATCTTTCTCCCACTAGATCTGCAAAGATCTGAATGAATGCAATTGTCCAGTTTTAATGAGGGAATGGGAAAAGGAATGCCGAGAGCTTCCAGGTAGGTAGGAATTCAAGCACTGCCTTCCTGGCAGGCTAATTTGATGTTAAGGAACAAAAGCCTTAAAGCTTCCAACTCTTGACCCAGCAATACCACTTGGAGGAATTTTTCATAAAGAAAGAATTAAGGATGGGCACGAGATTTATCCGTAAAGATGTTCACTGTAGAACTGTCTCCTGTGATTAAACTGAAATAACCCCCAAACCTAACAGAGAATTAGTTAAATAGACTATGGTAATCTATGATAGAATTTCACATGATTATTAAAAAAATTAGCTAGACATATATATCTAAACAGATATACAGCACTGATGTGAAAAGATGTCCATAAAACAGTGTTGAGCGAACAAAGCAAATTGCAGCCTAGTGTGTAAGATACAAGCCCCTCAGACGGATTTAAGTACATCCCTAAATAAGTGCATCCTTAATGGGGATGATACAACTCCAAGAGGACTGCTAGGGACTGGATGTCTGTGTCCCTCCCAGATTCACATGTTGAAATCTAATCCCTACTGTGACAGTATTTGGAGGTGGTTAGGTCATGAGGTTGGCGCCCTCATGAATAGGACCAGTGTCCTTATTAAAGAGGCCCCAGAGAGCTCCCTCGCCGCTTCTGCCACGTGAGGACAGAGCAGGAAGCCAGCTATCTATGAACCAGGCAACAGGCTCTCACCAGACACTGAAACTGCTGGTACCTTGACCTTAGACATCCCAGCCCCAGAACTGTGACAAATGCATTTCTGTTGTTTATAATTCACCCAGTCTACGGCATTCTGTTACAGCAGCCTAAACAGACTGAGACAGGGGCAAAAATTGGTTCTTGGCAGCGGGTACGTGGAAAAAATCTTATTCTTTTTATGTATAAAGCACAGATATACATACAGTACATAAACGGCTCCCTAGGTTATCAGTGGCTTTAAAGTTTCGTAAAGTGGGGTGGTGATTAGGAAAAGGAAATACATAAAAAAGCTCCTCTGTGTGTGTGGTGGGCGGATAATTTAAAAGGTAGAGAAACACTGGTGAAAAGGTGTAGAGAGAGAGTGGGTTCAGATGGGACGTTAACATCATATTTTGTCCTGTTTTGATTGTTTATATTTTCAAGACAACAAAGCTGTTTAAAAAAAAAATAATGTAGCAGACATGGGGGCCTGAAAGGATGTGCATAATATACGTTAAGGTGAAAAAGCAGGTTATAAAACAGCATGTATGTTGTGTTATTACATTTAAGTGGTAAATAAATAAGAGAGGGAGAGAAAAATCTAGATGGATAAAGGTGAGATGTTACCGAGGAGTTACCTCTGGGTCAGAAGATTAGGGATGAGTTTTATCTCCTTATTTTCCCTTCTCAATATTTTCTTATTTTTCTATAATGAATGCGTACCATTTTGGGAGAAGGAAAAAGGGCAGGAGATATATAAGTTTTAAACAGTCTGAATAAACAGGGTTTAACAACAATGTTATATACCACCCACCATCAGCGTGTTTCAAGAACAGAACCAACTAACACAAAGACCATCAGGCCGGGATGGTGTGACAAAATTACTGAACAGGGCCTGCTGGTTTTCCCTCGCTTCTTCTGATAGAGATTTAATTCTGCATTTTCTAAAAAAGTAAACATCGAAATGAATCTGATAGAGGATCACCAACATACCAGATTATCCGCCGACGACAGGGACTGCCTGTCATCTGCTATCCCATTGGTCTGTGCGTTTTCATCAGCTGCTGGGGGAACAGCACGTTCCTGGCACTCCAGTTCGCCCAGGACCCTCTCCGGCTCTGTCAGACCATGCTTTTGTGCTGCTTCTTAAAATACAATGCAAAAGTCATCGCCAAGTTAGTACTTACCCTATAAGTTGGTCTGAGACCAGGAAGAAGTTATTCACATAACCTTCTAGCAACTGCTTTTCCCCCTTCCCTGCACCACTGCCTTGTGACTGACATAATTTTGAAAAAGGTTTGGCCAAAGCAGTGTTTTGGCTTTGCATGTCTACAATCCATAGCCTCACTCCCAGGTGCCTTCGTTCATATTGTGGTCCAGGTCAGTGATGCTTCCAGAATTGTGCAATACAGCAGCCCTGCATACCCCTACCTACTTTCAAAGAAGATTAGAAATAACTAAACATAAAAAGCACAGATTTTTTTTAAAGGGCTCTTAATATAGGGATTAAAGAACAAGAGTTATGTAAATGAAAAGAGTCTGACAATTATGATAGAAAACCTTAGTCATTGGGGAAAAAAATATAGGCTTGAGCTTCCTAGCAACCATGTGGAAAAGGAAAAGACAAAGAATTAAGTAGATTTCATTATTTAATGAAAGAAAGCCTATTTGATGATTAGCAGAACAGCTGAACTCTATGAGGAATCTACTACGTGGATCTTTATACATGTAAGGGACACCAAACAACTTGGTAAAGCACAATCTTCCATAACGGTTTTCGAGGCAGACATTCATTCGACAAATATTTATTAGGTGCCTATTACGTGCCAAGCTCGGTGCTAGGGGCTGAGGGATACTGCAGGGAACAAGACAGGCAAGTATTCATTACATGAGGACTTCTTATGAGGGTCCCAGAAAAAAAAATCTAAGAGTATGAAATAAAATTATTCTATTTTAGAGACATTTTTACAGAGTTAAACAAATAACGAAATTTAGGTATATAGCTTGGTGGTACCTTAAATTAACAAAAAGATAGTGCTGAGAGCAGTGGGTCAAATTTCTCTGACCTGACCCTCAGTAAGAAACACATTTTAAAAATTATGACCCAGTATACATGTGCACATATAAATACATCATTGAAACACACATTTCACAAAACAATGCTTAACATTACTATATGCAATGCCTTCAGTTTGTATTTTATTTTCATTTTATTCTCTTTCATTTAAAACATGTTGATTGCAACCACTAATTTATCAATTTCTGATCCCATTGATAGTTTTTTGGCATGGAGCTGAGTGTTCAACACATAAGCACTGACTTGAGATTTTGGGTAAAAACAAACAAACAAACTCATCTAGTAGACATTTTGAGCTCTACAAGTTTAAATCCAGTGAAGCCACACCGAAAACTGAGGGAGTTATGAACAAAGTCCAACAAAACAAACAAAGCTTCCCTGTGCTTCTGATACCTGCTGACATGGGACCTGTCTCCTGGACACATCGATGGCTGGCCATAAAAATTCACCACCTCAGGGCTCACTGCCCACTCCTAGAAAAACCTGGATGATACGGGAACAGTCCTCTGTGCCTCCATGTGGAGAACTCAACCCTAACACTGTCAGACTGTGTTTCTTGAACCCAAACCGAGTGGGAATAAAATCCATCACTAACAAGTAATTTCTGAATTCCGTATGAAAGATGGACAGACTCAGTTCCCATGAGCTCCCTGGAGGAGGACACTCCTCCACTAAAACGTCTGGCTGAGGACTTCTGTGGAGGAATGAGTAGGAGGAAAGGCTGGGTTCTTGGTTCTTACCTTTAACGGCGGATGTGACCACATCTTCTAAGATCTCCTTCACCACCTCCTGGGCTCCATCTTCAGTCCCTACACACAAACACCAAATACAAACACAAACACATACACGTGGGCATTTCCAGGGAAAACAAAGGAAGATGGAGATGGAGATTAAGTCAACGGTCTCTAGAGTCACATTTCAGAAGGCAAGGGTGCAAAGAAGCACTCTCCAAAGCCAAATCTGATCATGCCCTGCAAGCTCTGCAAACTCGTGGGCAGCATCTGCTATGACTCTATCTTCCCTTTGTGGAACACTCAGACCCTCTTCCTTCCTGAGCCACAGCTGCTCAGCCCAGGGCCCTCTCCACCACCCCCGGGTTGGAGGCAGAAGCTGGATTTTATCCAGTCATGGTTCCTGGCAGAACAAAAGTAAAGCTTTGTCTTGCCCTTTCCCCTCGAGTTCCAGATCCTTGGTAAATAATGTGCCTTCTGCTGCTTCATTTTCCCACACTGTATACCCAGAACTTAGCACAAGATTTCTAATGTGACAGTTGAGAATTTACTAAATTTTAAATTGAATTATTCTGTAAAATGTTAACTGTTTAAGTGGAAGAGATTCAGTACCAGGTTTTTTTGTTTGTTTGTTTTTTGCTTTGGTAGAAAACTAGTTCTAGGAGAACTAGCAAACAGCACTTGACTAGATTTTTAGAAGCAAACATCACTGACTTTAAAACATCATGGACAAAAAGGCCATCATGTTAAATAAACAAAACCAAAATAACCCTTTAAGCTCTTCTTTAATGAGTATTTTCAATCAAGCCACTATTTTTATGAGTTCTGTGCTTGGTCCACTAGGTCCTAGAGAAGCAGCAGGAAATATTTTCATTTACATTGAGCACTTAACCCACCATAACTATTTAGTTATTCCCTGCCCCCATCCCCAGCTTTACTGAGGTTTAACTGACAAATAAAACCATCATAACTATTTTTATGAGTAAGAAAATTTACATGAAAAATATTGATGTTATATGCTTTTCTTAGAAGGCAAAAAACAACCTGAATGGAAGTTAGAAAAGCCCGCAGCCACAGTCAAAATCTTCTAAACCTGTCTCTTCATCCAAATGAGATGATTTAGTAGCGATCAGTGTTACCCATGCTTTAGTCACTCTTATACAACTTTTCGAATTTCTGCCATGTTCATGCACCACTTACTTTATTACATATATATATTTAACAAAGCTCTTTACCTCGTCTTAAGCAATAATTAATGTTTACAAAACCACAGGTTTCATATGCCAATTATATTTTCTGAATGCATGCTAAAACAGATGTGTAACTATTAAAATAAAAACCATTCACCTACGAGTCATCTAAAATCATCCCGTCCAAACCATGATCTGGTAAACACGTAACTAGATATTTCCAAGCTCCTTTCCAATTCCAACATTCCCTGATGCTATGATTTAACAGAATTATGACAACAGTTTCTAATCTCTGTTATACATTCCAAAGTCCCTTGTACACATTCAACACCCAAGAAATATCAGCTTTATGAATACATTTTATCAGAGTTGCTGCAGGCTTGGTAAGTTAGATCAGAGGCTGGAAAGCGGTGGCCGCCGGGTACACCTGGTTTGCAGGTATGCACTGTTTATAGTCTACACACGCTTCTCCCCGCCCGCAAACTTCAGTGAGGTGTAACTGGTAAGAATTTTATATATCTATATCTATATATCTAAGTTGTATAACTTGATGATTTGATATATGTATACATTATAAAATAATCACTACAAAAAGCCAATTAGCACATCCGTTACCTCACAGTTTTATATTTTTCCTTTTCCTTTTTTTTTTTTTGGTGGTGAGAACACTTAAGATCTACATTCAGCACATTTCAAGTACCCAGCATGGTACTGTTAACTATGGTCGCACTGTTGTACACTGGCTCTCCAGAACTTACTCATCTTGCATAACTGAAACTTTGTACCCCTGACAAACATCTTCCCATTTCCCCAACCACCATTCTCACTCTGTCTCTGAGAATCTGACTACTCGAGGTGCACCTCATGTAAGTGGAATCATGCAGTACTTGTCTTTTTTGTAACTGGCTTCTTTCACTTAGCATAATGCCCTCCAGGTCCATTCATGTTGTTACAAATGGCAGGATTTCCTTCTTTTTTAAGGCTGAATAATATTCCATTGTATGTGCGTGCGTGCGTGTGTGTGTATAAAACACATTTTCTTTACCCTTTCATCATTTTGACAGATGCTTAGGCTGTTTCCATATCTTGGCTATTGTGAGTAGCACTGAAACGAACATGGGGAGGTTTAGATTATCTCTTTAAGACCCTGATTTCACTCCCTTTGGCTATATACTCAAAAATAGGATTGCTGGATCATAAAGTAGATCTACTTTAAATTTTTTGAGGAACATTATATTGTTTTCTGTAACAGCTGCACCAATTTACATTCCTACCAACAGGGTACAAGGGTTCCCTTTTCTCTCCATCCTTAATAACTCATCTTTCTGACAACAGTTATCCTAATAGGAGTGAGGTGGTATCTCATCATGGTTCTCATTTCTATTTTCCTGATTATTAGTGAAGCTGAGCACCATTTTAATTTCTCCTGGCTGTTTGTATGGCTTCTTTTGAGAACTGTCTATTCAGGTCCTTTACTCAACTTTCAATGGGGTTATTTACTTATTTTTTGCTATTGAGTTGTATGAGTTTCTGAGCTATTTTGGATGTTATTCCCTTATCAGAGGTACAGTTTGCAAGTATTTTCTCCCAGTCCACAGGTTGAATTTTCTCTCTGTTGTTTCCTCTGCTGTGCCGATGCACTGCTTTCTAAAACTTCTGAATTAGCTGTGAGCCTCTTTTTGATGAACGATCTTTGTTCTAAACAGTGATATATTCCAAATACCTGTATCAGTGCTAAACACAGGCAGTCCATTTGTTGACTGAATGGAGTGAGTGCATCTTATGAGCCCACATACCCCCATCCCTCATGGTCCCTATTTCACCAGACAGAAAACAGAGACATGGGAAAGCCCATCTCAGATTCCTTAGCACGTAACTCCCATTCTCAGGGTCGCCTTATGGCTCCTGATGTTGCCATTTTGTTCTAGGCAGGAAGAAGGAGAAGGGGGTAGGAACAGGGCTCCCAGCTGAGTCACACCCCTTAGTAAGGAGCCTTCCTGGAAGCTTGTGCCATCCCCAGTTACTTAGGCTGGCCGCTCATCGGCTAGAACTTTGTCTCATGGCCACCTTTCTACTAGGAAAGCCAGGAAATACAGGCAGGCCAGGACTAACAAGTGTTGGTGAGAACATGGGGAAAAAGGAATCCTTGTACATTGTTGGTGGGAATGTAAATTGGTGCAGTCGCTATGGAAAACAGCACGGAGGTCCCTCAAAAAATTAGTAATAGATCTACCATATGATCCAGCAGCCCCACTCCTGAGTATTCATCTGAAGAAAACAAAAACACTAATTAGAAAAGACACATGCACCCCAATGTTCACTGCAGCATTATTCACAATAGTCAAGATATGGAAGCAACTAAAGTGCCCATCAGCAGATGAATGGATAAAGAAGGTATGTTGCATGTGCGCGCGCACACACATGCACACACACGCACACACACAGAGGAATACTACTTGGCCATAAAAAGGAGATTTTGCCATTTGTGATTACATGGATGGACCTAGAGGGTATTATGCCAGTGAAGTAAGTCAGAGAAAGACAAATACTGCATATTTTCATTTATATGTGGAAAATAAAAATAAAACAAATGAACAAATATAGCAAAACAGAAACAGACTCACAGATTAAGAAAATTAGTCATTACTAGAAGGGAGGAAAGGGGTTTGGGCAAGATAGGTAAAGGGGATTAAAAGGTACAAATTACCAGTTATAAAATAAAATAAATAAGTCACAGGGACACAAAGTACAGCACAGAAAATACAGTCAATAATATTGTGATAATTTTGTACGGTGCATAATCTGTAAAAATATCAAATCGCTACGTTGTACTCCTGAAACCAATTATAAGACTGTAAGTCAACAATACTTCAGTTAAAAAAAATAACAACCAATCAATCAAAGATCTTTATCCTCAAGGTGCTTATACTCTAGCTGGGATAATAACTAAATAAATAATACTCTGCTACGGTGCTAGGGAAAAAGCGAAGTGGCAGAAGGCAGACCTGGAGTTGGAAAGGGCAAGTGTGAGCACATGATAACAATAAAATATGACACACTCGTTTCCTAAAAACCAGGGCTTGGTTATGTCCAGCATCCAAGCATTCGGTCGTATGTAAGAAAACTAAAGGGGAAAAGCAGGGCACAAGGCTGTTTGTTGTCACATTCTGGCCACACACCCATGTGGTTCCTCAACAGTAAGAGATGCGTTGGGCAACTCACTGTCCCCAAATAAATGTACATTACACAGCTAATAAAAATACTGCAAAGCAATGGGTTGAAAAGCCTCCCTATAAAGCAGGCTGTGTCAAAAACAAGCCAGAAAGAAGGGGGACCTGTGGGTACATTTTGTTTTTATAAAGTGTTAGTCTGAGACTTATTTTTTTGTCAACAAAAATAATAAAATTCCTGAAACAGAGGACTGGTGTTGCTAACATGGGAAACAGGCTCATGTTATGCTGCTGCCCTGCTCCTGCCACCCTCGTATCTGACTACCATCTGAAATATCTAATTTTTCTCTAAACTAGCTCATTTTTTTAAGCTGAAACTTATCTTAAAGGTAGTAACAGCAAATACTTATAGAGCCCTGAGTGCCAGACATTGTTATTAATTCTCACAAACCTGTAAGTACAAGTGGTATTCTCATTTTAAAGATGAAGAAATTGAGGCTCAGAGAGGTTAAAGATTTTGCTCATGGTCACAGAGCTACCGAGTGGTGGAGTCATGATCTGAACTGAGGGTGTTGGATCAGAACCTCCACAGCTGGCTGAGGGAAGACACATGTTCTCTAGTTCGTAATATTTAAGAGTTGGGTTGTTTCTTCCTTAAAGAATGGGATGCAAGAAGAAAAAAGGCAGCTAAGAAATCCGTGAACACGTAGGTAACTGTACACCTACAACAGCTACTTATTGGCTCTATAAATGTGAAAGTGCTAAAGTCTAATGTTGGGAGTTAAAAAGTCAGAATCTTCAAAATGAACTCAAAAGAAACTGGGAAGTGACTGACTGTTCATGGGTACAAGGTTTCTTTTGGGTGTGATAAAACTGTCCTAAAATTGATTGTGGTGATTGCTGTGTGACGCTGTGAAGATACTAAGAACTGAACTGTATATTTTAAATGGGTCACTTTAGGCAGTGTGGATTGTATTTCAATAAAGCTGTTTTATTAAAGAAATTGACAAGAAGAGCTGGGCCATCAGAAGGGGTGTAAATGGAAAACAGGGTGTGGTCTCCAGGGAAGGTTTCTGGCCAGGCCCCAAAATTCACATAAGGTAGCAAGGCACAGGCTGAAAATCTCATTTTGTGAGTTTACAAAGAGCGATCTGATCCACTTCTTGGACAGGTTGATAAGACTGACAAATTGTTGATTTATCAATTTGGGATGAAAAACTGCTAAGGGGAAAAAGACGCTCTGGTCTGTCAGTGAATTGTCATCTACACGAATTTCACTGGGAGACAACTTATCCCAAGGCCAGGGGACGGTTCCCAGTGAAACAGGACAATGTGTGTGGAGGGTCCAGTTAGCCAGCACCGCGCCTGGCACAGTGACTGGCTAGTGTGGGGTGGCCACATGATGGCGATTCCTACACGATGGAGCCCGCAGGAGAGCTGGACGTGTTGTCTGTCACTGAGGCTCCAGAGCCCAGCCTCTCGCCTGGACTCAGACCCAGGACCCTGTGTCCCCTGGGCCGGCACCTCCACCACCTGCCTCTCAGGCTGTCTTCCTCCCAGGCTTCCCAGGCTCCTCAACCCATCCTCCTGAAGGACTCATTCTTTCTTAAGGGCCACATCTGGAGAACTGGAAGCTTAAGGGCCACATCTGGAGAACTGGAAGCCAGTCACTCTTTTTAATGGTGACAGTGCACCTCCATTCTGACCTACCATTTGTAGGTTTGCGATTTGATTCTTATAAGCAATCTGATTCCCACATCCTGGGAGAAGCCTCATGGAGGGCACCAAGTACTGGCAACAAAATCCACAGCAATATACTAAGTGTAGAGCATTCTCTCTTGAAGCAGAATTTTAAGTTACTGTGTTTCTGCAAAACTGCATTCTAGAAATTCAGTTTTTCCCCCATTCATTAAAAAAAATACATATATTTACTGAGTGTCTGCCATGGGTGCTAGAAACCATTCCGGGTGTTGGGAACATAATGCTGAACAGGGTGGCCTAGGTCTTAGATTGGGAACAAGTAAACACAAAACTCTTGAGTGATTCCAGGTAGTGATTAAGTGCTAAGAAGAAAATAAAAGAGGATGATGGGACAGAAGTGATAGGGAGCTTCAGAGTTAGACCCAAGAGACCTGAAGATAAGAGAACGGGAAAAGGACAGTACATGCAAAGGCACCAAGAGCAAGCAGGGCACTTTCAAGAACCAGAAACACTGCTGCGCATCACACAGCAAACAAGGGAAAGGAAGTGTAAGAAGGGGACAGTGAGATGGGCAGGGGCCAGGCCACACAGGGTCCTGGAAGCCCTGGGGATGGGACGGGCGTAGGTTTCACTCTGAGTGGGACAGGATGGGAAATTATCAAAGGGGGGTAAGTAGAGGAGGGTAGTGATTTAATTCACGCTTTTAAGAGATCACTTTGGCTGCCGGGTATAAAAGGGACTGTAGTCGAAGCACTTTCATGCAGCTCAGAGAGACCTGTTTCCACATCCACACAGCCACGCTTATTACAGTGTGTTTAAATATTAATATTTATTGATTAGCCACAGGCTGATAAGGAATACAGTAAAAACCTGCCTGGTCCTTGCCCTGAGAGTTAATAAGGCAAAGGTGACAACAGATACAGAGGGTGGGGGCAGGAGTTTCTGAGCACTTTCCAAGACACAAGACAGCGGGACTGAGTAACTATGTTCACCCTGAGACATACATGGTTCTAATGGCAACTTTCTTTGATCTTTGCCTTCAGCGAACTGACACAGAGCAACATTCTAGCAACACCTGGTCTGTTCCCATTGGACGCCAAGCACTCTGATAAATTACAGTTGAACAAAAGCTGCCGAACTATGGGCCCTCTGGCCACCAACAGAAGTCATTACCAATAATGGGGGTAGGAGACATGGGATGAGTTATAAAGGTGGGTCAGATACTTCATGTAAAAGTATGCACTTCTACCAGTGAGAGTGAAGAGTTATTTGGCAGAATCACTTGGGAAGAAGGTATATTCTTAAAAAAGTATATGAATTTAGGATCTGGTTCATACAAATTGCCTAGAGAGAGATGTAAACATTCAGAAATAATCTTCTATGACAACTTAATCCAAGATTTCATGCTTCATGTTTTATTTACTTTCAGACTATTCATCAGGTGTGCAATGTCTCTTTCATTTAAAAAAGCAAACAAAACCAAGTAGTGTATTTGGTCTCAGAAGAAGAAAACAAAGCTATCTATGTATCTGTTTCTCTATGAATCCACCCACCCACCCACCTTCTAGATCCTTTCACAAACGTCCATAAATAGCAACTAACTGTTGGGCAGTGGGAGATCCCATGTATACATGACAGATGAGGCCTTTGTCCTCCTCTGGGAGGGTAAGACTGAACGAGCGACTACCCACCCAAATGATTAACTACTGGGAGACAAGTGCTCCATGCTGAACCCATGGTACTGAAGCTGAAATTAAGCAGCAGTAGCTAGAGCTATTCCAGGAACTATCTAGAGAAAACTACCCAACTGTACCCATGGGGCCTGAGACACCAGGCCTTGCTGGCTGTGTTTTGTAAGAGAAAAGCAAAGGGGCAGTCAAGGGGAAAGCCCAGAAATAGAAGAGCTGCTGTCAGAGGTTTCCTGCGATGACATCAGACAACTCCTTCATCCGCCCCTCGGGTACAGGATGACTCCCCGTCCCAGCTGGATGGGGACAGCGCACGGGCCGTACCTGACAGCGATGGGCCTCTCTCTCTGGGCGCGTCTCCGTTCTCCGTGCTCACTTTGCCAGAAGCACTCGTGGCATGCTCACCATTGGTTACCTCCGTCTTTTCAGGAGTTGTTGGTTTGCTTTGTGCCTGGCTCTGCTTCAGACGATTGAACTTTGGGGACACGGCTGCAGCTTGGATCACAGGGGACTGGGGTTTTGACTGGACTGGTTTTTCTAATTCTCTGGCCTCCTGCAACTGAAAGGCAACAAAAAAAGCGATTCAATCTAAATGGCTCCAGGGTTTTGATAAGGAACAGAAAATATACCAGCTTGTTGCATAAAAAATTTCCAAACAGAAGGAGAGAATTTAAAAAAGGAAATAAATTCCTTCAACAAATTCAAAGCAAATTCTGAATGCAAATTTCAAAACCCATGCTAGATCCTCTCTCTGCTTTTTAAAGCAAGAACAAAAACAGAGTGCAGAGAATGCAGAGGAGGAAGGGATAAACTTTAAAATGCAAGTGAATCTTCACCAGGCACCTAGGCCACAAGTGAAACAGTTCACAGTATGGGATGGTATTCCGCCCCAGCAACCGAAAATTACTACCACTCACCACTTGGTTTTCCATGCGGGTGAAAATGACGTTCAGCATCTGAGTAAGGGTAGCCTTGGCAGTGGTTTGATTGATGAGATTTTTGCTGGCCAAATAGATATTATAACATGTTCGAACCGTCTGCAGGATAGTGCCCTCATGAATTTCAATGTGCGGGGACGTCACTGCCGTCAGGAGAGCCTAAAACAACAACCCGCAATCTTCACCTTCAGGAGCAAACCCCCCACCTATCCTAGCACAGCCAAACTTTTCTACAGGGTTTGGCTCTGTTTTCATTTGATTTGGTCTAACAAGATGGCTCTGCAAATTAAACTGGATGATTAGTACCAAGAGCCAACTCCCTACTGCTCTGAGATAAAAAATTATAATTGACTTCATAAAATCCAAATTATTTGAAGTAATTAAGTTGTGTTGCTTTCTACCCGCTTACTTTTTAAAAAGCCAAAAATGCAGACACTCCTCTCAGGAGGGAAAATGCTCCAGTTTGATCTCATCTATATTAATCATAAAATATACACATTTGATGGCGTGGGGAGCAGGCGGTCAGTCTCCCAGTTCCCTGGTGGATTTTCAAGGGAGCTTTAGGCAAGGTGTGGCTAACACGAAGCCATCCCTCACAAAGTGAATTCAGGACTTAAGGTTTGAAATGTTGACCACACCCACCCTGATCTGTACTCTGACAGACAGACAGACCACCCCACACCAAGCCACTCTTGGCAGCAGAAATGCAACAGGGAAATGGAAAAGGAGGACAAGAGGACAGGAGTAAATTGCAGGAAAGCACCAACACAAGGACCTGCTGAGAAACGGCAGCCCAGAAATCTAGAATTTCCAGGGAAAAGACCAGAGGATTTCACGTCAATTTAATTCACAAGCAATTTGTGTAGTTATTAGCGGAACTGTTTACTTTGAAACCACACCTGGTTCCACTCTTCTTGTCTCAGACCATGCTAATACATTCTGACACTTAACAAAAGATCTAAGTGATGCTTACATTTTTCTGTTCCAGCTCAGCACCTCCTGAGACAAATAACACATGGTAAATTAGAAATCTAAACCCCTAGGGGGATGAGCTTTCTCATTCAAAATCCAGACCCGGCAGACGGACAGAAATACCTTAATTATTTGTAACTGAACTCCTTCATCCGTCTGAGGGCCCTGAAAACAATTGCAAATAGTTTCAACGATCCTGTCAATCAGCCGCTTCCCGGGGGCTCCACTGTCGGGGGCGTTGCCAGTGATGTGTCCATATGCGATGAGTTTCTAAACACAGAAAGAACAGAGATGAGAAGTTTGTGTCTGGCCAGCACTGAGGCCGCCCACGCACTAAAAGGCAGGCAGTGAGCACTGCCTTTAACTTCCAGTTGCCACAGATCCCGCTGCTCCCCTGGGGTGCGGCGGGCACAGCCACCCCGAGAGCAGCACGTCGCCTCACTATCGATGGCAGAAGGGCCTCGTGACAGTGCAAGAATGTCCAGTGGAAAAGGCACGTGTGGAACAGCCCCCAGTGCACAACCACTTGTGTAAAAAATGGAGGGGTTGAAACTATACATCAGAGACAGAGCTGTTGGCGGCTCCCTGGAGCTGGGGGTATTTGAGGGAAATGGGGAGTGACTGCTGCTGAGCAAAACGGGGCTTCTTTCTGAGGATAAAGATGGCCTGTAATGAGACTGCTGAGATGGCTGCACAACCCTGACAATATAGGAAAATCACTGAACTGTATGCCTCAAATGGGTGAACTGTATGCATGTGAATTACATCTCAAAGTTGTTTAAAAAAAGTATTTTTTTTTCAAATGGAGAGATACATAAGAGACTAATAATACGTTTTGCTTGAGCTCAGGGAGAGCGCAGCAGCGTGGGCAGGGGCGGGACTAAGACATTTTTGTAGCGCTTGCTTTCATTCTTTTTGAATCTTGAATCATGTCAGTGTATTTTCTATTCCAAAAATTAAAGGAAAAACACTAACTGAATTCTGCACCTACGTTATCAAACTGCATGTCACCCATGTGGCTAAAGAGACGAGTGGCTGCTTGGGCTGTGCCCTCTCAGTCAGGTGACAGGTTAGTTTGGACAGGGGCCATCTGCCTGGGCCACCTCACTCATGACCTGGATTTTATCCTGGAGAATCTGAGAGGCGGGAGTGAACTCAAAGGTCAGGATGGTGGCTAAGCCAGGCTGAGATTCAGAGTCACCCAAGGGCACTCCTTAATAGATTCCTGGGCCTCAACGTAGACCTACTCTACCAGAGCCTACGGGGTGGAGCCTGGGAGCCGAGGTTTTCCCCAAGCTATCCAGGCTATTCTGATGGGTGACCAGATGAAAGAACCTCTCATCTGCTACAACCCCTCTGGGCGTCGAGGATACAAAGGAAGCCTCTGCTTCCAGTGTCTATCACAAACACTGCCCTGTTCTTTATCTTTTTGGTTTCTGGTGTGTCACATTCTTGCCTCTTCTTGCACAAAGTGACACAGCTCCTGAGGCGACCCACGGTGCCGCCACACCGCGACAGGAAGACCCACAGCCCTGCTGAGCCCTGATGCTGTTTCTCAAGGGCTTTCCCCATCATTAGCCTCGCGAGTGCTGCCATTCAATGAAAAGGAAAACCAGATTGAGAAACAGTGGCTGGGAGCAGAAGTGTGACACTGCAGGAATGAGCTGTCCAAGCCTCAGCCCAGAGAGCTCCAGGCCAGGACGGAGAGGGGTTCAAGTGTCCTCTTGAAAAACAAGTCAGGATGCCCTTTACCGCATTCCCTCTCACTGTGGCCACACGTGCAGGCTTCTGTGAGGGTAGCGCTGGCTACCTGGTAAATGAGCTCTGGTTTTGGACACTGCTCACTCCTTACTCCTAATGGACTCGAGTCTGTTTTGAGCAGTGGGTTATGAGTGGGATGGTCTACGAACTCCTAAAATGTGAATATTGAAACGTAGGCCACACAGAACCCAACACTGATGGTGCAAAGCAAAGATGGAGGTGAATTCCTGGTGTTTAATTCAAATATGAAAATACATTGGAAGTATTCCCCACTCTGTGCACTCCTTAAAAGGCGTGTTACCATTCAAATAGAAAAAGGTTTAAAGTGTAATTTTACTCCCTTGTCTGTGTAGTGAGACAGGGCCAGAAGAAAGCACAGTTCCTGTGTCCGGTGGGTCTTTCTAAGTTCTTCCTTCTCACCCTTCCTTATGCCAGAAATTGGGGTTACAACAGCAAGTAAGACAGTCCTGTTTTCATGGAGTTTATAGCCTTGGGGGCAGCAGGGGGTGGGGTGGGGGGAGACCAAAGCCAAAAACTTATTTTTTTTAAAGCAAGTTGCAGTGATAATGCATAGCGTTATCTCATTTTTGGAAAACAGAAACAATTTGTGCATGAATAAGTACTTTCGTAAATGCATAGAAAACAGCCTGGAAACATATCAGAGGTCCGGGGGCATGAGCGTGCTTGGCAAGCTCATTTGAGGGAAGTGTACTGCACAGCGTGTGAGGCAGAAACTACTGGCAGGTTTGAGCAAAGGATGAACAGGAACTGGGATACACTTCTAAGTCCTTCTCCTCAGTGGAGAACAGGCTGAAGGGCCACAGGCGTGGAAGGGGGGACCCGTGAGGAGGCCACCTCAGCTGCCCAGGAGATGCTGGTGGCTTGGACCCTGGGGGACTGACGGAGGTGGAGAGGAGAAGTTCCTGCCTGTCTCTGGCCGATGCAAAGCGGGGATGGGGAAAGGGCAGAGGAGGGAGACCTCAGGGGAGCTGGCTCATGGACACCTGTGTCCAGGAGACGGCTTGCGCTGGGATGCTCACTGTGACCCTACTTGTCAATGCCCCTCTACAGGGGAAGGGGTAAGTAAAACGGTGGCGTAACATATCGTATCAGTCAAAAGGAATGCCCCATATTTGCGTGCAGCATTCTAATAGACATTAAAAACCACTGTTGGAAAAACCAAGCCACAGAAAAATTTGTACAAGTGGTATTATTTATGTTAAAAAAACAAATAAAAAAAAAGAGAGAAAGAAAGAAAGAAGGAAAACTATACATCTAAACAGGCAAACTGGATTTAGGGCTAGTGGTCCATGGGACTTCAGCCTTATTGTAAAGTTCTAAAAAAAAATTTAACAGAGAACATAGTCATGGACAGCTTACGTTATTACAAACAGATTTTAAAATGTGCATTAAAGACTCCAAAGTCTTTTAGAAATAAGAACTAAAGGATAACGCTCATGGTATAAACATGATGGCTTAGACCAGTGATTTCCTACAGCCTTCACTGGGATAGAGAAAGAAGATATCAGAATTTTATTTTTATCTATTTTTTTAATCTTATCCTTTTAAAAGGTCTATTTTTATACGTTTTATAATGTATGTAATTTAATAACAGTAGTCTTCTAATTAAAGAATAATGAATACTCTGAGAGGATAGTCTCAAAAATACTTTTTATTATTGATATGTGCCCAGAAAAACTTGGAGATCACTCACTAGTTTAGACAAGACTGAACCCACCCTCTCTCCCCTACACTTTTCCTGGCCTTGGGGAGGTATGTGGAGACCACGTGCTGAAGGAAAGGAACACGGACAGTCTTCATCACTCAGGAGAAGCGAGAAGCAAGGGAAGGCTCTAGGCTTCTCCCTGTGTGTGTTGGGGGGAACTCTGAGCTCTGCTCAGGGCAAACCAAACCGGCAAGCACCCCATCACCTCTCCAAACTCAGAGAGGGACGCCTGAAAACGCCCAGGGCACAATATGGACGCGACTGCAGCTGGCTTCAACCCTGCCAAAATCAACCGTTACCCCTAGATGCTGGCCCTCCATTTCCAAGGCAGAAGTGACCTTACCCACACTGGGAAAGGCCAGCCAAACAGGCTCTGCAAGGATAAACCCCAAGAGGAAATGAATTTTTTTTCATTCAGTATTCCAGGGAGCACCCAGCCACTTTCCAATGTCATAAAAAGGACAACATATTCTGCATTCTGTACACTAACCAAAGAAATCCACGTGCACCTACTAAATTATGGAGAACCTCCATTTTTGAAAGAAAAAAAAAGCTAATCATGGGCCATAACCCTCGGGACAGGTACTGCACTCAAGCTGCTGAAGTAAACCAGGACATCAATGTTTCCATCAGAAATCAGACTCACATGTACACAGAGTTCCAGAAACGGACTATTTCCAGGAAAACACAGCATATTTTTACTTAAAGAGGACAGAACTACAGGGTAATAGTTAAAAGCGGACGTCAGCAACCTTTTTCTGTAGAGGAGCACGTGCTAAATATTTAGGCTTTGCAGGTTTCCATTCCAACTCTTCAACTCAGCCGTGGTAGTAGCTGGAAAGCAGCCACTGATAACACATTAACGACAGGGCACGGCTGCTGCTACGGACTGAAGGTTTGTGCTCCCCCAGTTCCTACGCTGAAATCCTAACCCTCAATATGATAGTATTAAAAGGTGGGGGCCTTTAGGGTGTGATTAAGTGGGGTCTTCACGATGGGACTAAGCCTTGTAAGAGCAGACCGGACAGCTAGCTTGCTCTGTCTGCCGCATGAGGTCACATTGAGACTCTGTCGGTCTACAAACCAGGAAGAAGGCTCACCGGGAATTTAGACAGCTGGCACTTTATCTTGGACTCCCCAGCCTCCAGAACTGTGGACAATAAATGCGTCTTGTTTAAACCGCCCAGTCTGTGGTATTCTCTTGTATCAGCCTGAACAGGTTAAGATAGCTGTGTTCCAATAAAACTGTGTTTACCAAAGCAGGTAGCAGGCCAGATTTGGCTCATGCTGTAGTTTAAGGACCCCTGATTAGGAACAGAGACTAGTAAACAAGTCCTAGAAACCCACCCAACCTCATCACTGCCTGGCCAGGGGAACTTGGCAGCGCTGGTCATTTTATTCTCTAAGCCTCAGTTTCATTGATTCTAAAATGAGGATAAGAGCAAGAACCTCAGACAGTTGTTGGGAAGATTAAACACGTTGATGGGGATAAAGCACTTAGCACAGGGCCCAGCACAGGCTGAGCGCTCGATACGTGAGCCACTGTTCAGTACGTCAATAATCTCAACTATCAGCACCCACTTCCAAACTAAACCTTAACAAGAGGACGAAACAACTAAAATTAAACTTATGCCAAATTCCCTCAGAAAATGTTCACAGCAACAAATATTTTAGGATAGAAGTAGGATTTGCGCCTGCCATTTAAACATTCTTGGCTCATGACATGTTTCACATAGGACAATCTGGACAGAATTATACTGAATGAGAAAACGGCTTTTCATTTGGAAGAGCTGCTTCTGTGAAGAAACTGTCATCAATTTTCAAGTATAGATACATCAAAAAAGAAAGATTAATAGAGTAAATATTAGAGTAGAGATGCCAAAAATGTGGCATGCCCACTGCCACTTGGCAGCCCTGTGCCTCAGCAGACATAACCAATCAATCACGGCACTTTCTCAAGAAATTCAGACAAGGTTCCAGATATTTTTTTCAACACAGCTTCTAAGCAGTAATAACACAGAATCTATTCACGTTTAACCCTGTTCTACAAAGTACTGGTAAACTGTGGATCTCTTCAATGTATTTTAAAAAATTTATCAAGCTCTTTTCTCCTGATGTAGGTTGCCCCCTGGGGTTAAAAATAAATATTCTTTGAAGTAACCAGAAGTCTCAGGAGTAGATCTGAAGAAAAAATACAAGCATGTTGGACCAGGAATGAAGAAACCCAAATTGTAGTCCTGTTTCTGTCCCTATCTGCACACTATTGGACAAGTCACCCCAACTTCTCCCCTCCTGCTTCTCCATCAGTAAAAAACTAATTTATAACAAGGTTGCTTGTGGCCCCAAATACAGTGGATCCTCATCATTTGCAGATTCTGTATTTGCAAATGCACCCACTCACTAAAATTCATTGTAAGACCCAAATCAATAGTTGGGATGCTTCTGCAGTCATTTGCAGTCACCGCCGGGCAGTGAAAAATTTGAATTGAATCACTTGATGCACAAGGTTCCAGACGAGGTTGAATAAGGAGACTCTGGGAGGTGTGAGTTCTACCACTGAACCACCAATGCCCCGTGGAATAAGGAGACTCTGCCTTCTTATTTCACCTCTCATACTGTAAGCAGTGTTTTTTTTGCTATCTATTTGGTGCCACATTCTTCACATTTTTGTCCTTTTTGCTGGTGATTTTGCCATTTAAAATGGCCCCCAAGCATAGTGCTGTCTAGTGTTCCTAAGAGCAAGAAGGCAGAAGGACGTGTCCAACAGAGAAATGGCGTGGGATAAGCTTTTTTCAGGCATGCAGCAGTGCTGTTGACCATGAATTCAATGCTAACGAATCAATATATATTAAATAAAGTGCCTTTAAACAGAAACACACAAGGAATAAAGTTACATTCTGATGAGCTGATAAACATGTTGTGACCAAGGGCTCGCAGGAACCTAACTGTGTATTTCTTCTAGGAACAATGGCCCAGCATTTGCTAATTCAGTGTTCACAGCGACAGTACAGACCATTACCACAAAGAACAAGAGTTGACTATATTGCTCTACTTGATGTTATGAATATAATGTTATGAATGCCATCAATAAAGAAGTTGCATAAAAATACGTTACGTGCCCGTGTATGTACCAAATATTCCATCAATGCTAAAGGTTTCATTTAGGAAAACATACATAAGAGGTCAACAAAATACTTCTAGAGAAATAAATTCTTTTTTACATAAAGAGGTCAGACCCCTCATTCTTCCCTCCCTCAGAAGACCTCAGAAGGAAAGACTGGAATTCACCTTTCTCCATCACCCCCATAAGCACTCTGAGTACCAGAGGGTCACTGGCATAGCTCCAGTGTAAGGACACCTGTGGCTTGAGAGAACATCCTTTATACTATCAAGTTGAAATATGGTACCTGCAAGCAGTCGAGGGACGTGCTGACCACCCGTGGGGACTTGGACTGGCAAGCTAGTTCAAATGGAAGGAAATACTTGTCAGCTTCGATGAAGTTTGCCTTTGGTGGTGCGGCGGCACCAAGCCTAGGAAAAAAACAAGAGAGGGCCGGAGAGGGGAAATGAAGCAAACAAACAAACAAACAAAAAGAGGGCTTGCTTTTCCTACACCTCACGCTAACTTCTCATCCCACGTGCAATCATTAATTAAAAGTGCCTGCAAACTGCACCTATGGGGCTAGACAATGAAAAGTTGAAACACATGCTTTAGCAAAAAACACCAAAGTGCCACATGCAGAGAACAAGGTCTCGGATTAACAAGCTGTATCGTCAGCATCCTGGACTGAATCCTGGCATCTGCCATGTCAGAGCTGTATTTCTGAAACGTGACTCACTGGCTGCATTACTACGAAGACAAGGAGCAGCCACTTAACAGGACAATCTGTCTTCCTGCCTAAGGAAGCAGGACATACAGGAGACAAGGGCTGTGCCCCTTATGTCAATAAAAGGTACAACAGCATTAACTTGACCTTCCTTATCCTTTCCTCCAAATATGCAATTATTGAGCCAGTAACCTGATATCAGTTCAGACACATACAGGGTCATGCCGTGTGCCCGGTGCGGTGCTAGGAGACCCCAAGGATCAGAAATTCGAGAAAACATGCAGAGAATGCGGCTCCCACAGCCAAGTCTGCTCCCTTCATATTGCACTCAGCAAGGAGAAAGTGTCCCAGCTTACCTCTGCTTTTCTATTTCTGCTTTAATTTCATCTGGTGGGGAAGAAAGGAAAGGCATGTTAGGAGCATGCAATATGGATAGAAAAGAAAACTTTTACCAAAAGATACTCTGAAACTATTAAAAAGAATGTTTATGAAGATTTTTAAGTAAAGAAATGCTGATATGAGGTGATAAAAACAGTAACATCATTAATAACAGTTATCATTTCCATAGCAGTTACTATGTGCTGAGGTGTCCCCTGGGGCAAAACTGCCCCTGCTGAGAACCACTGGTGTAGATGAGAACCAAGGCAAAGAAAGGTTGGTAACTTGTCTCCTGCTACATGTCAGGAACTAGGAGCCAGGATTGAAACCCAGGCATTTTGACCCCACAGTCTACGTTCCATTTGCAAAATGTATGTTAACGATAGCTAACTCAATATTATGGTAATACAGTAACACCTCAACTGCGTATGCACAGAAAAATACAACAAACTATTGAAAGCTATCTAAGTAAGGGGATGGCGAGTTTTTTTTCTCTTTTCCACATTTTCTATGATATATATACTTTTTCTTTAGCACTTACGAAAACTGTAGTAAATATGCATAACATAAAATTTACCATCTTAGCCATTTTTTAGTGTCTAGTTCAGTGGCATTAAGTACATTCATATTGTTATGCTAAGGCATATGTAATTTTTATGAATTAAAATTAATTTAAAAACTTTTACCATGTAGGTTACGGTTATGGAAACAGTGTCAATACTCAAAAATCACAATCTCAGAGAGAGAGTCTTACGTCCAGGAGAACAAGATTCTGTGCCATGGACACAAGAACATCCTATCTAAAACACGCCGAACTCCCCAGCATGTCCCTACGTGTCAGGCTGGCGGGCTCACCGTATTACCAGAGCAGGCCAATGAAGCGGGTCGAGCTGAATGCCATGTATTCAGATAACCCCCAAAAGGCCAGCCTTCTTTACACAGCCTCTTGAGAGCCACTAGTTTGCACATGGCATTAGTTATTCTAGCCGCCCCAGAACACAGTTCTGGAAGTGAAAATTTCCTTTTCCTGGACAACTCCATTCTAGACTGACCCTTAGGAAGTGAAAAAACGAGTAACTGGACTCACTAGAGGTGGCAACTTTAACCTTCAAGCCCATCTTTCCATGTGCTCTTACTATACATGTGTAAGAAAACAGGAGAGACACACCCAGATGACTAATACTAAACATTCTGCTCATGGACCATAAGGCCTGTGGCTGTCTCCTAAAGAGAGCTCTGTGGCATGGTTCCTGCCCTTCAAGGACAAGAATTCACTAAGGAAGCAGCTCTGGCTTCTAGCTGAGGCCCCAGGCTGCGGGAGTGGCTCGGCAAATCCAGCCCGGGAGGCTGGTGGCCAAGCTTTCAGTTTACAGAAATCAACATGCAGAACGTCAAGGCTCTGCTTGGTGGTAATACCACCTGTCACTCTGTGATGTGCAGAAGGGGCACTGCTGCCTGGTCTTAAATGTAAGGTTTTCCTCCAACCATGTCACCTTATCAGAGTTAAGTTTAGATGTTAAGTGCATCTGAAGCAATTAGGCCTTTGAGAGAGTCTGCTGGCCTCTGAACTCTAAAAGAGTCTGTTTTGGAATGCCATGGGCGCCAACCCACAGATCAGTGAATCAATCACCAGGACTGCTACTTGCTCACTGAGGCACCGAGGGTAATAAAAGCAAAGGCCTACTGAGGTCAGGGAGGGAACCTCCCAAAGAAACATGGATGGGCGTTAAGACATCAGGGGCAGGGAGGTCCCCTTCCCCACCCAACAGGACAAGGGGCGCCCCAGCAGTCTCAGTGCCAGCTGACTGAGCCCGGAGGTGCCTGTTCTGATCTTTCCAGAAGTCAGAATCTGGATTTTAAGTGAAAGCTCCAACTATAATTGAAAGCAATTTCAATGATTTAAAGAAATACTGCGCTCAAATAAAACTGGTTTGCAGGCTGCCCTGACCTTGGACTCCAGTTTGCAACCTTTGCTTGAAGGGACAGGGAAGAATCAAGGAGAAAGTACTTCAATGGTTGCAGAAAACTAACTGCAGGGGATAAAAGTAGCTTTTAAGGACTATGACCAGCACAATGAAGACAAAACATCCACGTTTTATACAAATTAAATGTTGCTTGGCCAAAGAGCAAAGAGCAACTAAGGAGCCAGAGGACCAGGGCTCCAGGCCAAACTCTGCTAAATTTTACAGATGAAGAAACAAGATCCAGAGAGGTTACAAGCTAGTAAGAGGTGGAGCTGGGACTTGAACCCAGGAAATTAGGCCCCAGGGACCGTGTTCGTAACCTCTTGGGTACCACGGCCCTCAAATAAGCACGCAGAATTACTCTACAACCTATAAATGCGGAACAATGTAAATGCTGGTTCTGCTGTCACTGATTCAAAGTGTGAATGCTGAGACCATAGTTGGAAGCACTGGTGCTAGTCCTACTTACTCTCTGAGCCCCATCTGGCCTCAGGGCACCTATTTACAACCTGGGCCCATCAAGAGGCTACTGCAAACAGTCGAGGCAGAGAGATATATCAGTAGGAACCACATGAAAGCTGGAAGTGGTCAGACATTAGTCGTTTCATATGGTCTCCCCTAACAGTTGGCTTCTAGATATATTTGGATAATACAATTTTTTCCCCATTAAAAAGAGGCAGAAAAAAGAACAGGGAAAAGGTGTGCAGCATGGGGTCCCAAAGAACGCCTGACACAGCCTGGAGCAGTAAAAGACAGGAAACAGGTTGGCAATTTAGAGAGAACTAAGTTCAAGTCCTGGCATGGACATCTGTTAGCTGAATGATGCCAGGTGGGTTATTAAACCTCCCTAAAACTCGATTTCCTACTCTAAAAAAAATAAGGATGATAAAAAGGAGCCCCATATGCTCCAGAGACTATAACCAGGCAGCTGGATGCAGGTTAATTCTCTTGACAAACCCAAGGTATTAATGGCTAAGGCAGTGGCAGGCAGACACAGGTGGTAAATAATTGTCAGTTCTCTTGATCTTATCTTAAAACAGGAGTCAGCAATAGTGCAAAATCTCTAGTCCCATTGGTGGAACCAAACAGAGCCAAGGGAAAGAAGAAATTAGTGGAACACAAATCATCATCATAATAGCTAACATTCACCAGGGGCAGGTGCCTGTTTGGTCCTCCTTACAACTCAGGAGGACAACAGCACTCCTCTCATAACTGTATACAGGTGTGTAAACTGGGCACAGAGAGAGGAAGTCCCCTGCCCACGGTCACAGCCCGGAAGTGCTACCGCAGGATCACACCCCGACCGTCTGCTCCAGAGCCAATACTCGAGAGCCCCAACAGTGAGAAGGAAAACGATGGGTGAAGGAAGAGGAGCAGATGGTGGGGCATACCTGCTCCAGTTTATCGCTCCACATTTAACAGGCATTGCTTTCCTAACCACCAACTGGGCAATTAGCAGCAATAAATGAGCAGGCTGGAAAGGTGAGAGACCCGGTGGGGTGGGGCAGCTGCAGCTGAAAAGCAACGCTGGTCTCTTGGGGAAATCCTTTCTGGGCATCACTGTCATTCACAAACCTCTCGGGTCACACCTCCCCTTTCTTCAATGACTTTGGCACGGGCTCACATTCCCTGCTCCACTCCCAAGCTGAGAGCAACAAGGACCATCACTAGCCTCGACAATGCCATCACTAGTCAACTCCCCCAAAGTCCCACCATATTCCTTCAAACCTTCAGCTGCCCCTGACACATCTGATCTACAACACTCCTCCCTAATATGCAAAACAACGCTGCCCTCAGTTCCTCCAGCTCTCCCTCCCCGGACCTCCTCCTCCGCTCAGAGGCAGCCCGGTGTGGCTGGTCACACTGAATCTTGTTTTCATTTGGAACTGTGCCACTTCCAGCTCCTGCCTGTTCTCTGCCCACAGCCTTCTTTCCTTCCAGCTGACCTACTAACAGCTCCAGAAGAAGGATCCTTCTTTGGCCTGTCAGACTCGACAAAGCCAACTTGCCAGCTTTCCACTTTCTTCGTTTTCCAGGATGGATCCCCCTGAGCAAGATTGTTACCTGAATGACAGGAAAACAACAGGCTTGACTCCCTCTGACCTTTAGCCTAAACTCTGGCAAAACCCCAAGTTAAATTATATGACCATCTCCTTCCGACCTGTCTCCACTTAACAACCAGATCTCTGACCACAGGGCAAGCTGGTGAGCCTACAAAGGCCCTAATCACCAACCACAATGGCACCCTGAATACTGCCAGTTAAGCTCCCCTTCTCTAACTCTCCACAAAGACTACTGCACACTTCTCTACTCTCCTCAAATACCCCTTCCCTCTCTTAATCACCAACATTCCTCTTTACTTACAACAGATGGAACAGCCTCCTATTTCATGCAGGAATTAGAAGACACCACAAGGAGATCCCCTCAACTTCCTGTTAGCCAATCGAAAAACTGACCCACTTCTGCACCCACCCTGCAAAAGAGAGAGGACGAGAGGCATTGGATGCCAACTGTTCCTAGCAGAAGAGAGCGCATTAAAAGAGTTTAGTATGCTTAGAACATTGTAAAAACTCAGCAAAATTATTACTAATATTGTTATTCCAGGCAGAAGGGGAATATCTATTTTAAGTATGTGAATTTAAGATAAGATTTGCCTCACACTGTCACATAAACATAAATGCAAACTCTGAGGAGACTATTCCTCCCTGACTTTAGAAGTAACAGGTGCTCACTAAAGAGAAGCTAGGTAATACAGAAATATATACCAAGAAGAAGATGAAAAAATCACCTGTTACCCTACCAGCTTGAGAACCACAGTTAGCGTTTTGATACATTTCCTCTTCACACTCTCTCCTGCTGGAAAACAGTGCCCAATCCCTCCAGCTCTGCAGTCTCCCATCCCCACCTGCCTTCTGAAGAACTTAATGCTCTCCGCACCACCTAGAATCTGATCACTTCTCACCACGCTGTGCCATCCCCACTACACCAGGCTATGCCACCATCCTCTCCCATCTGGACCAACAGCCTCCTTAACTTGTCTCACTGCTTCAGCGCTTACCCTTCCACCCATCTCACATCTTTCTCTACACAGCAGTCAGAGGGATTCCCTTAAAAATGTAAATCAGATTACATCTGCTCAAAACAGATGATCTGTAACCATTAGAATGTAAATCTGGTAACATCTGCTCCTTTGCTCAACACTCCACTGGCTTCCCATCTCACACTGAGTAAAATCCTCAATCCTGACCTTGGCCTCTAAGCCTCTAAAAGATCTCGTCCCCTGTTGTCCCTCTGATCTCACTTCACCCTGCCCCCAGCTTACCTGTTGTATGTTCCTGTTTCAGGACCTTTGCTCTTGCCATTTGGCTGCTTGGAATGCCCTCCCCTGATACCCACAAGGCTTGCTCCCTGACTTCCTTCCGATGACTGTTCAAATGTCATCTCTTCAGAAGGCCTGCCCTTGCCACCTAAAACTGCCACCCTATCCCTCCATGTGATTCTGTATCCCCTACCTGCTTTATTTCATATTATACTGATTTTTCTAATCTTCAGTCACAGTATTTACCACCCTTGACATACTTTTATCAGTTCTCTTATCCATCTCACTCAGCAGAATATAAACTCTGTGACAACAGACTTTGGTCTGCTCTGTTCACTGCTGAATTTCCAGCATCCAGGAATTCCTCAGCCCAGAGCAGGCACTCAACATTTGTTGAAGGAATAAACTGTCTCTTTCTGGCATTATTTAACCTCTCCTTCCCCTGGCTCCCTTCCTAATGACATTTGAACAAGTTCAAGTCTCTTCTATCTTTTAGCAAAGGAAAAAATAAAGCCCCAAACTCCCATGATCCATCTTTCTCCCTTCCCCTTCCCGCCCCAGCCAAACCCTGTGGAAGAGTTGTGTGTGCTCACCGTCTATTTCCTCACCTCCCACACATGCCCCAGCCCATTCCAGTCTGGTTTTCACCTTTATTGCACCATCAAAACAGCTCAAGCTAAGGTCACCCATGACCCACATGTCTCTAAATCTGATGGGCATGTTTCCCGTCTCCACCTGACCTGAACTCCCAGCAGCATTTCACTTTTCTGATCTCACCCTCCCTGAAATTTTCTCTACTTCTGGCTTCATGAGCACATATTCTCATCTGCCATCTGCTTCTTGCGCCATCTCTCCTCCCTTTCCGTGGCAGACGCGGCCTCCTCTGCCCAGCCAGGCAGGCAGGGGTTCCTCAGGCCCAAGCTTCCTTGCCTTTCCTTCTCTGTACACTCTCTCCCCAGGCCTTCTCATCCTCACCTGCACCTTCATTTCCCACCTGAGCTCTGATGACTCCCAAATCTGGATTTCCAGTGCAGGCCTGCCACGAACATCAGGCTCATACACCCATCCAGTTCCTACTCCACCTGTCCAATTGGATGCTCAAAGGCAGGTGGAACTGAACACATCCAAGTCCCAACTCAGATCAACCTCCTCCACCCACCTCTCCCCAGATGGTCTTCCCACTCCCATCTTAAAGAACTCATCCATCCAGTTGGGTGAGTCAAAAACTCAACAGCCTTACTGATTCTCTTTCTCATGTTCTTACCCAATTCATCACCAGGTTTTGTTAGCTTTCTCTTTAGACAAATGGGAAAGACATTCACTTTGCTCTATTTCCACTGGCACTGCTCTAAGTCCAGGCCATCAACATCTCTTCCCTGGATGACGGTACATACCTCCTCAATGACCCTGGGCAATCCCTCTGGTTTTCCTCTAAGATGTTCTGAACAAAATGGCTCAAGTGATTTTTCCAAAATACAAACCTCGCCATCCCATCATCTTCTTCCCTGTTTAGAGCTCTTCAGTGTTATCTCACTGCTTTTGGTCTAAAAAGCAAACTCCTCACCATCACCTCCAATGTCTTGCAAGGGGGGGCCCTGGCCTATCACTCCCACCTTATCCCCAAACACTCTCCCCCTTCATTTACCATGCTCCAACCACACAGCGGCCTCTTCTAGTTTTTTTTTTTTAATTATTATTATTAAAACCTTTTTAAAAATTTGAGGTAACTCTAGATTCACAAGCAGTTGTATCTTTTAGTTTCCTTAACGGTTGTATTCCTCTCTGCCACAGGGCCTTTGTATATGCTTGCCATGTCCCCATGCTGCCAAAATGCCTCTCACCCTAACCGACTTAATTCTTATTTATCACTCTGCTCTCAAGACTTCCTCAGGGAAGCTTTTCCTCATCTTTTTGTTCACTCCCCTTCTGAGACCAGGTTTCTCTCCTTCACAGAACCTGTCAGGTTGTTAGTAGGTCTCAGAGGACATGATCATTTGCACAGTGCCCTTCTTCCCTATTAACTGCAAACTCCACAAGAACAGGATCTTTGTTTTATTTCCCTTGTATCATGACACCAGGTATGCCACCCAAATAAATATCTTTTGAATACATGTCAGCCTGGTTTAGTCAACAGACAAAAAGACTATATAGAGAACAAGTATGCACTGACTACTCCTTAGGACTGTGGGAAAATTTAAGAATTTTATGTCCTAGCACAAGAAGGCCGTTCTCCCCACAAAGCTATAAAACCTAATGAAATACCTAATTTAAAAAAGGCTAAAAGACTCATTTACAACCAAGACAGTATACCCAAAGAAGCTTCTTACACGAAGACTCCAGGAATGAATTAGCAAACATTTAAGTATTTTCTAAGATAAGCTTGCTGGAAAGAAAGTCAAGTATTTTCCTGGCAGGCCCCCGAAGCCTGGTGAAAATGGTAAGAACTAAATACAGTCCTGAGCTATTTACACAGGAGCCGCCATGTACTTGCTCATTAAGCACACGTTCTCACAAGTTCGCTCTTTTCCATAAAGAATGGTCTTACTGTTTTCCCCAGCACTGCTTACAGGGTCTCCCACTGAGGTTTACAAGTGCCGGACTGAGCTCTAAATTCTTCCAACCACTTGCCTCGCCAGTGTCAAAATGTCAGAGACCAGCAAAAAAAGTCCATAAACCAACCCACGAGGGAGGCAGAGAAGAACAAGCATTCAGTTCCTTCTCCTTTCAATACGGGAAAACCAATGCCTCTGAATTTCAGTCGGTCACTTGTCAGGTGCCAGGTACTGCGTCAATCCCTTTACTGCATTAGTTCACCTAACCCTCATAATAATCCTGTGACACAGGTCTTACTACCTTTCTCATCCCAGGAAACCAAGGCTCCAAGAAGCTATTAGTCCAGGGTCACAAGACTAATCAATAAGCTCCCAATGGATTTTTTTGCCAATCCAATAAATAAATGTTTTTCAATAAGCACAGTGCAATTTTTAGTGCTGCTTCTAGACAGATGACCTTCTCCTGAGGAATCACTCTAAAGCTTTTCAATAAAAAGTAATGTCAGGGTCCCGAGTACTAGTATTTCTCGACACTTTTATAATCTACAGCACTCATAAACAAAATCTCTCATGAAAATGACAGAATTTGCTAACATTAAAGGTTTTGTTCTGTATTTCAACTGAAAGCCTTACTTTATGACAATTTAGGGATATTTTTGATATTTTTCAAAAGTTGCACTTTAGGTTCTTCCTAATGGTGAGAATAGTTATTTTCAACACATCAAAGTTAGAAGAACAACATCATACTGAGGAAATAAACAATTTACCATATATTATACAGACATGTGCATGTTTTTTGTAAACTAATATATAACTAAATTTATGAATGTACTCCCTCAATGGGCTTCTTCCCAATGACATTTAAACAAGTTCAAGGCTTCTCTACATTTAAAGAAAGAAAAAGAAGAAAACCAAAAAGTTCCCATGATCCACATCTCCCTCTGCCTCTTCACAGCACAGCCAAACTTTGGGAAAGAGGTGTGTGCTCACTGTCTGCTCGCCTCTCACTCATGCCTCAAGCCACTCCACCTTCTGGTTTCCACCTCCATTGTGCCACCAATCAGCTCAAGCTAAGATCACTCACGTGTCTCTAAATCCCATATATGAACCAGTCAGAGTAGCAAATCTCAACGTGGATTTTATGATTTATACAGCAACTACATGTTACAGCTGTCTCCCACCTGGTTGTGCAGCTGTGGGCAAGCTGCTCTCTGAGTCTTGGTTTCCCTCTGCCTGCTGTACTCAAGGACGGACATCAGTTACATGTCACAACTCCAGAAGGAGTAAGACGGAGTTACTGCTGATGAAGAGGGAGGTCATAAATCAGAAAGACTTAACTCAAATGAAATTTATAGGAAATCAGCTCTTTATCCTCATTTCTTTCTTATTGTTAGTCCCTAAGTTAAGCCAAAGACATATGCAGTAAAAAGCTGCAGAAAAAAAAAGCTGTGATCTTTTTAATTAAAGCCTGTCAAATACTACATCTCAAAATTCAACTACAAAAAATATGGTCTCTTCACTTACTGAATGCTTTACTTACTGAAACTTCACCAAAACTTCACTGCATAGAAACTGCCCTGCGGTATAATGACCGTTTATGACTTCTCTGAGTATTTTATATACAATGCAAAAACTTTCATATGGAGAAGCAACACAGTATGACAGTCATGGTTAAGATCTTGGGCTCTGGAGCAGACTGTCCGCGTTCACACCCCAGCTCCGTTGCTTATTGGCTGAGTTATGTCAGCCAACTTCTCTAAGGCCTCAATGAGGATAATAATAGTAAGAACTAAACCGCGTGTAAAGCAAACGGCACTGCGCCTGGAACACAGAAATGCTTAGTACATGGTAGATACCATACAGTTATTATATAATATGTGATTTTAAAAAGTCACTCATGGATGATAATGACGCATCAACGTTAGGTTCGTCATTATAACAAACATACCCCTCTGGTTAGGGATGCTGATAACGGAGAGGCCACAGATGTGTGGGGGCAGAGGCATATAGGAATTCTCTGCACCTCCCTTGCAATTTTGCTGTGAACCTAAAACTGCTCTAAGAAATAAGTGACTTTTTAAAGCCACTCAATTTCATATGAAAAACATAGGTATGTTTAATGACAGCTAGCAATTACAGGGCACTTAGCCCTTACTTAGCATTTTGTGGGTATTAAATTATTAAACAAGATGTTGTGTATCTTATCATACATGAGAAGTACTGTTAGAACAATTTAGTTAAAAGTTTTCCAGACTTCCAAATTTTTCCATACCCAATTTAAAAACACTCAGATTATTCTTGTCAAGCCTCCAAATCTCATACAGTTTAAGACCAGAAATGTAACTTAAATGAAATCATGGGAGAAAATGGCTCTTAAATAAGATAGTTATGAAAGTAAGGTTTAAAAATGTAATTATGTGCCCCAACTGGAGAGCTGAAAAGTTCAAGATTATTACTCCAGATCTATTCCAGCCTAATCATCACTGCTTTTACAAGGTACAACCCTTGTCTTCATTGAGCTTAGCAAGTTAATACTCCAATAAACAAAGCCTTTTAGTCATGTAATTACATCCTTATTTATTGTATCTACAAACCAAATACAGCAGTTAAGTCACCCCTAAACGAGGAACCAACGTCGGTTAAGAATGTCAAGCCAGAGCACTTACAGTGTCTATGGTTTGTCCCAGCTTAAAGTAATAAAAATATGTAACAGCAGCAAGCCTTCACAGAGCACCTACTTTATACATGCCAAGTTTATTGCACATTAACTTCAATTAACTTCATCTGTATAACCACCCTATGAGGAAGGCGTAAGAGTTGTCCAAGAACACAAAGTCAGCAAGTGGAAGGCAAGGAATTTGAACCCAGGCAGTCTTGAGTCCAGAGAGGACACTCCCAACTCCTACCCGGTACAGCCCAGTGCATCCCTGGTCCCCTCCCCCTAATAGGCTACAACTGGTGGAATGTCACAGAAGCTATTTCCTGTAAATGCTCCTATTATTCAAGCATTACAACTCTGAGAGGCCGTTTACACTTCCTCTTATCAAAATGAGTGGTAATCTACACATGGTAAGCTCTAAAACACCAGCCATAACATAACCCTTCTTGTACCCAGGCTCCTCTCAGCTCCTCTTACTGGACACAGAACTGGGCCTTGTGATGCAGAGCGAAACATCACCAGATACTTTGCTATATGTTTTCTTCTGTTTATAAGTAAAAACAGTCATTTTTATTTAACAGCAATGACACACACGTACTATCTTAAAAAAATTTTTTAAAGATGGTCAGTTTAATGCAATACTTTACACAGGTTCCCTTGTAATAGCTCCTATTAATCAATCTGATGATGACGAACCACAATACCAATCTGCTATTCAATTAACCTCTGCTCCAATTAGTTCCTTTACAGGCTATTTCCTTTTTTTTTTTTTCAAATAACATTATATGGGATATTTTATTTAACTTGTCTATGTTGTTTGACAAGAAAAATGTTTTTAATGGAGAATTTATATTTTCAGTGTAGGCTATTTCTTACAGTTCACTACTAAAACACTGAATATGCATTCCACAATTTGGGAAAAATCTTCTCAACAAAGGTATGATGCAAAATTATCTAGTAAGTTCTCAATGTTATGACCCTTTATGACTTACATGACAATTTTATAAGTAGGTTCCAACAATGTGAAATACAATTTGGTGAAAATTTGATGTTAAGTTTTCTAAACGGGGAAATGAAAACTTTTCTGCCAAATAACTATTTTGAAACTTCCGCAACAATGCTCTTAAAGTAACACTGAGAGGATAGAATCCAGGCAGATTTCAAAGTGGAGTTGTAAGTATCAGGCTTTTGCCTAACAAACTACTTTGTAGTGCTTATCCTACATTACAGATAAAACAATATCCAACAGTTAGTCTTGGTTTTATGAATAAAA
The DNA here is from genome assembly GCF_048564905.1 of Vicugna pacos. Taxonomy (NCBI): domain Eukaryota; kingdom Metazoa; phylum Chordata; class Mammalia; order Artiodactyla; family Camelidae; genus Vicugna; species Vicugna pacos. Next base: position 36,157,919 of record NC_133005.1, on the reverse strand, counting down.
AAGCTTTACAAACCTAAATCTCAGTAAATCCCTCCACTTGATCCTGAATTCACAGGTCTAGCATGTGTTTCCGGGTTATCTAAGCAACAACCTTTGCATCAATAGTTCTTGATCCTTGAGGGAGCCTCAGACCCTCCTGAGAATCTGATGAAAGCCATGGGATTCCTCTCAGAAAAGTGTAAAGTTCACAAACTCATTCCTAGGCCCCAAGAGTCCCAGAGTACCTTGCACCAAATGAAGGGAGAAAGGTGATAGTAACCTCAAACTCTGTCATGGAAAACCAAACTTTCCATTTACCTGGTGACTTGTTAGGGAAAACAGGTCTCTTTATGGATTTCAAACCAAAGGCACTGGGGTGCTAAAGTAACTTAAAGTCAATTCTGGTCAAATGTATTGATCCTCACCGCCTAGAACTCTCTTCCCCTGGAATTCCACATGGTGGATACTTCCTGCCTTTCAGTACTTGGCTCAAATGTCACCTTCTCAGAAAAGATTACTTCTTCATAACCCTATAAAAAGCAGTCCTCAAGCCCTCTGTATCACATCTTGCTCTTTTACAAAAAGTTTTTTACAAAAGTAAATTAATTATTAAAAAGTTACTTTTACAAAAGTATTTATTAGTATTCAAAATTGTCTAATTTTTAAATTTACTTACTAAGGGCAAATACCTTGTCTGTCTTGTTCCCCACTGTACCCTTGGTGCCAATCACCGTTCCTGGTACGCAGTGGGCATTTGATAAATACTTGTTGAATGACTGAAACTAAAAGATTGGATGTTGATGCTGGAATCAACTGCCAAGGCTTTAAGGAGCTATGAATCAAGAGTTCTCTCCTATAGTCTGTGGGTCCATTCAGTCAGCATCTACTGTGTGCTAGGCGCTGTTGCACACGCAGAGGATCCAGCGGTGAACAAAACAAACAACTATCTGCCCTCACAGGCCCTCTATTTCAGTGGACCGCCCGGAACGAGCAGAGCTCCTGCACACTACAATACATGGGAGGTGCAGTCCCTCCTGGAGGGACTTATGGGAGATCCCCAAATGAAAGGAAAACATTCACCAGCTGAGCACTTCCAAAGTAGGCCTCAGGGGTATCCCTAAACCAGCTGGGCAGCTCTTCCCACTTGCTCTGCTCGCAAAGGGGAACTCCAACCAGCAGAACCCACGTAAAGAAAAAACTTGGGGCAAAAGCTGCTGCTTCTGAGGGTGGTGAGGGGAGGAACCAGGAAGCAGGACAGCAAGAAGTCGTGGCAAGAGCCCTGGGCTACGAGGCTGGACAGCTAGCCTAAGCTGTCACCAACTTGCCAGGTGACCTTGGGCCAGTCCCGAGCTGCCAGGGCATCAGTTTCCCCCGAGGAATAATGAGGGGGCCGGGAGGGTGGGATTCGGGTGGAGGGGAAGCGGCGCCCCAGAGGCCGGCCTGAGGTCGGGTAGGGTAACGGCCGGCATGGGGAGGCCGGCGCGGGGCCGGGCCGGGGCGGCTCACCCACCGAGCGCCACCTGGCAGGCCCTGCGCAGCTGGGAGTGCTGTGGCCGCTTCACCTCCTTGTCGGCTAGGATCTTCTCCAGGGCCCGGGACACGAACATGCTCTTGGTCTGGCTCTCCTGCATGGCCCCGGCCCGGCGGGGGCTGGCGGCCCCGCGGGCGGGCGGCGCGAGCAAACGGGCAAGCGAGGCTGCGGGCCCGGCGTCCCGGCGTCCGTCCGCGCCGCCCCGTCAGGAAGCGACGCCGCGGCCCCACGGCGCCGCCATGTTGGAGCGCGTCACGTGACCACGTGACTGGCAGGGCTGCTACGGCTGCCGCGCGTCCGTCGACCCCGTGACCCCAGGCGGGGCGGGGCCTACGGCTAGGGGCGGGGTGAGGCCAGGTGGGCGAGGAAGGGGGCATTGAGAGTGGAGGAAGGAATAGGGAAAGGTGGGGAGGTGAGTAGAAATGGGTGGAGGTAGGAGGGGACGTGAAGGATAGAAGAAAGGAGGTGAAAGGGAGGAGAGGTGGTGATGGGGTGAGAGGAGAGAAGGTGAGGAGAAAGAGAGGCAATGAGAGCGGAGACGACTGGTCAGAGAAGAGAGAAGGAAGGAGAGCAGATAGGAGGAGCAGAAGAAGGAAGGAGAGAAAGAAGACTGGATAAAAAGAGAATGAGATGCTAAAGGGGCAAGAGGAGGTGAAGAGAGAGAGGAGGTGAGGGAGAGAGAGAAGATGGGAAGAAAAGTGGCAAGTGAGTGAGAGGTGACAAGGGAGTCAGAGGAGGTGAGGAGGAAAGAGAGGAAGCTAAGGGGGTTAGAAGAGCAGGTGAGGTGGTGCGGGAAGGCCAGAGGGGAGGCGGGTAGGTGAGAAGAGAAGTGAGGGGAAAGGGAGGGGAAGATGGGGAGAGAGCAGGGGGGAAGATGGGGAGAGAGCAGGGGGGAAGATGGGGAGAGAGCAGGGAGGAAGAGGAGAGGTTTCGATAAGAGCAGAGGGGAGGGGAAAAGAAGAGAGGAGGAGGCGAGGGAGAGAAAGAAAAGGAAGGGGGAGTTAGGAGGAGAGGGATGGGGAATTAAATGGAAAAAGAAATGGGAGGGAGGTGAAGGGGGAGAAGGGCACACTAGGAGAGGGAGAGAGCAGAGGAGGGAGAAATTGGAGGGAAAGGGCAGGTGAAAGAAGGCAGAGGGAGGGCGAGAGGGAGGGAGAGGTTGAAAGGTGTATTCATGCACACGCTCCCAAAGCAGGATTTTGCCAGTCCTGTTGGCAAGACACACACTTTCCACACACTTTCCACACACTTCTCCTGTTACTGGAGTAGAGTTGACTCCTGGCATCCAGGCCAGTGGACTTCTGTGTTTCTAGTGCCACATCTATGCACGGTGCTGCCAGGGAGAACCACCCTGAGTGCACCCCCCTGTGCAGTGTATCCACCTCTTTTTGTAAACCTGTAGTTCCTCCCAGTGAGTGTATGAGGCAGCAGGTATTTGGGGGCAGCTGGCAGGAGAAGCAACAGAGATGGCCAATGTCACACAAGCCTGCCATTGAGGGCGAGAAGACAGATATTCTCCCCTCAGTGTCCCATCCTTCCCACTGCCAGCGAAATCAGAACAGCTTTGGTGATGTCCGCTGGAGCCTGGACAGCCACCGTACACTGGCCACCTCCCCCAGGGGAGCTGTGGTGCTGTTGGGCTCATGCAAAGACAGTATCTTTTTTGGAAATCTCAGAAACTTCTGACGCAGGCAGCTCAGATGCTCAGGTCTCAGCTCAGACATCTCAGGGCAGCCGTCCCTGACCACCATATTTAAAGTAGCCCCTTTCTCCCTATAGCACTTTCTGACCTTTTTCACTTGTGGACTTGTTTATCGTCTGACTAGGGTAGGGTGTAGGCCACAGAGAGACAGAGAGCATCTGGAAGAAAGAGCATAAGGACAGAGAGGCCCATCATTCCAGGGCTCCCAGCTGAGCCCAGTTGCAGGCAATCCACTGGCTGAATTCGGCAGCATGAATAACCCTGAGGAGATCAGCAGAAGGACTGCCCAGCTAACCCACAGATTAGTGGAAAACAACAAATTGTTATTTTAAGCCACCACATTTGGGGATAGCTCATTACACAGGAATCCATTCATCATTGAGGCCCCTTGATCCTCATGTGTCAAATGAATGAGTAAATGAATGTGTGAAACTCAGAAAAATGCAGTGCAATCCACTGAGTAACATGTTCTGAGCCGCCCCCCCCCCCCACAATGAGATCAAGCCACGTCACTCTTCTGCTGAAGACTCTGGGGTGATTGACGCCCCAATGCCCTTGGAATTGAGTCTGAGTGTCTCACTATGGCCGATTTCCCTGCCCACATCTCTCCCCTCTTTCCTCCTTGTCAGGACCCTCTGGCCAGTCTGGATTCCTTTTTATTCCCATCAAGGGCTTGGCTTAAGCACCTCTGTGCCTCTCAATCAGTGCTTCTCCATGAGGGCAGTGCCACCCTCAGGGGCATTTTGGAAATTTTGTAGGGGGAGTATTTTTATTTTCATGATTGGGGGAGCAGGAATGCTTGACGACATCTTGCAAACAGCTGGACAATCCCAGATAGCAGAGTTATACGTGTCCCACGTGGCTGGACTGCACATTCCTGGAGGTGAAAACCTATTGATAATGATCTGAACCTAGAACCTACATCTGCTTTACACATGAACACAAAGAATTTTTGGTATGGTTTTAATATATATTGAATTTTCCAGGAATGCAACTGTGATTGTAATTCAAGGGAAGACTGTATTTTGTCTGGGACTTTACCAAATGCCGTTCACCGTTTCAAAACTACATCACCACTGTTGATGCCAGCCATGGTATTTGAGTTGCCCCAATGGCACCCCTGGTCAGCCTGCATTTGTAGCTGTCGTAATTCAGGGGACTCGACTTTTAGATTCCAGCAGCTGACTGCTTTATTACATCCCTTAGTGTAATTGTGCCTGAGCACTTATGTATTGAAATAAGATTTGCAAATTATACATTGCTTTCCTTTTGTTTCATCTTTGTCTCTTAGGTCATTATCTTTTTAAAAAAATTATGTGCGTAGGAAGATTTCATTATGAATTTCCTTCTAGAATAGTGAACGGAGGTAATGTGTGCATTCATGAAGAGGGAGACATTGTCTATCTTGTTCACAGCTCTCTGCCTAGAGCACGTAGGAGGTGCTCAATAACCACTTATAGAATGAATGAATGAATGGAGGTAGCTGGATTGGGGTCCACAGGACTTAATCATTCAATCAGCGGGTTATCTGGGAATAACATCAGTGTTTCTATGGTAGGCATAATAATGGCCCCCAAAGATATCCACATCTTAATCCTCAGTGAGTACGTTATGTTAAAAGGCCGAAGGGATGTTGCAGATGTGATTAAATTAAGGGGTTTTGTTTTAAATAGATGATTTTAAAAATTTATTTATTACTGTGTTATATAATTATTGTATTTGTGGGAGAAGTAATTAGGTTTATTTATTTTTAGAGGAGGTAGTGGGGGATTGAACCCAGGACCTCATGCATGCTAAGCATGCGCTCTACCGCTTGAACTGTACCCTTCCCTCAAATTAAGGGTTTTGAGATAGAGAAGTTATCCTGGATTTTCTGGTTGGCTCAATATGATCACAGGAGGTTTCATAAGAGAGGCACAGGTGGGTCAGAGTCAGGAGGAGACATGATGATGGAGGCAGTTGGAGTGATTGTGGGGCCACAAGCCAAGGCACACTGCAGCCTCTAGAAGCTGGAAAAGGCAGAGAAGCAAGTGTCCTTAGTGCCTACCCAAGGAACGCCTCCCTGCTGATCCATTTTCTGCTTCTGCCTTCCAAAACTGTGAGAGAATACATCTGTGTTGCTTTAAACCACTACCTTTGTGGTAATTTGTTACAACAGTTACACCGAAATTTCAGGTAAACATTAGAACACCTTTTTTAGTATAAGTATGTCCCATGCCTTACCTGGGACATAGTTACATTTTAAAAAGTATTTGCTGTCTACCTGAAATTTAAATTTAACTAGATACATTGCATTTTACCCAGCAACCCCACTCCCAGCCTCTGTTTGTCCAGCAGCCACGTTGGACGCATGAGGCAATCTTGGGGATAGAAGTTTTTCTCAACAGAGCAACAAGAGAGAAGGCGCCTGGGTCCCTGACATTCTGGAGAGTCATGCTAATTGTGGGGTGCTGACCCACTGGCTTTTACATGAGATAGAAATATGTACCTTTTATTTTCAGTTCCCTGTTTCTTGTAGCTGAACCTAGTCCTAACTGATGAAGTTGGCAACCAACAGTGTCTGCTTTGACTCCTGCTTTCCTCTGAGTAATGTCTCGACTGGTAACAAGCACCCAGTCATCCAAGGCGCTTGGGGCCGTGCCTGCAGTGGGCCTTTCCAGCTGCCAGTCGGTTTCTTCCCACTGTACACAGCCTCTTTATCCGCCCAGCCGTCCTGGAAGACCTGCCCTGCTCCCACAGCGCCTCTGTGTCACCGCTCCGTTGGAAACAAATTTATTTTCTCTGTTTACTTTAAGGCAAAACTCAAATGCAGCCCCCTCAATGCCTGTCAGCAGGGTAGGAGGGGGCTCGAGGCGGAAGCACCGTTTGGTTGGGGCCTCATAGTTAGGAAAAGCCTCAAATGTAGATGTTTGAGATTCTCTCCGAAGAAGGTTATGTGTACAGCAATTGTATTCTGCTTGTTTGTGTCCATGTGTCCAGCTGCACTCAAAAAGTGTTAACTTGCCCAATGCAAATACTTAACACACCACGGGTGTGGGGTTTTGTTGTTTGTTTGTTTGTTTGTCCCTGGATCTTGGTTTGGGCTTCCCGAGAAGAGAACCCTGACACAGGGATTTAAGTGTGTTTGAGAGGTGATCCCGGGACACGGCAGCAGGAGGGGTGGGGACATGGCCAAGGCAGGTGTGATTATCAAGCCAGTCACCACTGAGGGCATCTGGGTCTCCATCCCACTGGAGAATTCTGGGAGCCAGTGTAGACATGCCTCAGAGTTATCCCAGCCAAGGGATGAGGGAGCTGGGTATACATTCACCTAGTTCCCACCCATCATTGCCTAAGGGCTGCTTCTGGTGGCTTCAGCTCTGACACAGTGCCCTGCACACAGGCTGGCCAAGCCCCATGCCTAACGGGGAGCAGCTTTCTGCAGCCAGGAGTGGTCAGTGCCCAGGGCAGATGGCTGGGGCACTGACAGTGTCTGCTACATGCTGTTTTGGTACTTTTTTGTTTTTAAATATGCCAGACCTTTGGCCTGAGCACTCTCCCTGGACACAGATGTGTGCTTGGCCGAGCCTGGGAAAGACCAGAGTGCCAGTGGGTTGACACCCTGGGGAGAGCCACCCAGTGATGAACAGACAGCTCTGTGGCCGCTCACCCCATCGTGGCTTCCTTCCCTTCCCTGTCTGCTCTCTGCTCTCTGACTGGTGCTTCTCAAATAAACCATGTGCATCCAAACCCTTATCTCAGAATGAGCCTCTGGGGAACCCAACTGTGGCAGACAGACTGACAGCTCTCCAAAGATACCCACCCACGTGCTAATCTCTGGAATCTCTGTGAATATGTTACCTTACGTGGCAAAAGGGACTTTGCAGATGGGATTAAATTAAGGATCATGAGATGGGAAGACTATTCTGGATTATCTTTGTGGGCTGAATATAATGACAACAGTCCTTATAGGGACCCTTTAAAGACCCTTATAAATGAAAGAGGGAGGCAGAAGAGTTAGAGCCAGAGGAGGGAGATGTGATGACAGACGCAGAGGTCAGAGTGATGCCCTTATTGTCTTTGAAGATGGAAGAGGACCACAGGCCAAGGGGTCTGGGCTGCCTGTCGAATTTGGAATAGGCAAGAAAACAGATTTTCCCTCAGAGCTTCCAGAAAGGAGCTCAGCCCTGCTGATACCTTGACTTTGGCCCAGTTGAGACCCATTTCAGACTTCTGAACCCCAGAACTGTAAGGTAATCAAGTTGTGGTATTTTAAGCCACTAGTTTGTGGCCACTTGTTACAGCAGCTGGAAGGAACTAATACCCAGACTGTGAGTGTATCAGACAAGGTGCTGAATTGTGAACAATAGAATTTAGATAATTTAAGCAGAAAAGAGTTTTATTAAAATATACTAAGACACTGATAGAAACTCGGGGAGGGCCAGAGAATCAGGTTTGGAGGCTCTGCAGCTGGATACAATGTCCACATTTCACTGCTGGGCTACCTTAGAAAGAGCCACTGCCAACACCCTGGGGTACAGGCCACATGGCCAACGCTGAGGATTTCCAGGACTCCCACTTCTGCAAACTGCAGGCCTGTCTGCTACTCTCACCAGAGGAATTTCAGGTGGGCCTTCTTCATGTCACTCATCTCTGAATTGAAGGTTGATCTGGGAGGGGCTGATCAGCAAAGCCAAGGCCACACGCCAGCCCCTTGTCGCAAGGGAGGCTGGAGGACACGTCTGGCCCTGCCCTCCACCCTTGAGGTGGGAAATCTCCCAAACACAGAGTGGCCAAAGGCATGACACACGTTCCCACAGATAACTTTAGATGAGCCAGAGGGACAAGGAGGGCCCTTCCAGGTGAAAAGAATGGTGCACAGAATGGCTTGGAGGCTAGACTGGGGTGGAACCGTAGGCTAGAAAATAGAGCAGAAAGCTGAGGGACTCAGGGGCCAGGGAGAGCCAGTGGGGATTCAAGACAAACAGGGAGGAGAAAAAGAATTTGGAAAAGGAAATGAGAGAAAATTAGGCTGGGAACCAGCTGGGTCAACAGACAGCTGTTGTCAAGGTCCTTTGCTCTCCTGTGGCCTCTGACTGGTCCGGCTCTTCCACGCAAGCTTCGTGGTTGAGCACAGCAGAGACAGACCAAGGCAGAGATTTCTAGTAGCCTACCACAACGGTCATTCTTTCCTTCCTCTTTAGGAACATAACCCTCATTTTTAGCTGGGTACCTCACTGCTCAGCTAAAGACCATCCATCCCTGTCTTTCTCATACCTAACAGTGGTCTTGCGATTAAGTTCTAGCCATGAAAGATAAGCAAAGGTGTTAAATGAGACTTCTAGGAGGTCTCCTTAAAAGAGTGGGGAATGTCCTTCTTCATCCTCTCTTCCCTCTTGCCAGAATGTGGATGCAGTGGCTGGAGCTTTAGCGGCTATTTTAGACCATGAAGCAAGTGTGCTAAAATGGAGGCCAGAGCACCAAGACACAAGGATGCTGGATCTCTGAAGACCATGGACTGCTGACCTCTGTAGTTCCTTCTGAAAGAGAAAATTGTCTGTCTTGTTTAAGTCACAGTTGCTTTGGATTTTTCTGATGTGTGCAACCGAACCTAATCAATATACTAATTTGCTAACTTAGGCAGAAAAAGAGCTTTATCAGAATGATGACAGGTCTTTTATGAAACTAATCAGAAGAGTAGAGATCCAGGTTCAGAAAATAAATGGGAGGTGAGGGATGTTAGGGGATCAGAAATTACACCAAAAGAAGATTCTGGAAAGGATGCCATTGTTGTCCGAACTGGATATGGGTCTCCATTCTTGCCTTATCTTATTGGCTGTCACTGGAAACAAGATGCTGGTGTAGTACCATCATCACCCCCTTGCAGAACAAGTCAAAACCTCCTGCCCTTCTGCATTGCTCACTCCTGATTCAACGTCCTGAGCTGACACCTCTGCTGGGCCGAGCGGAGGTCGTGAGCCTGCACCCTGACTACCAGCGGGGACAGGATCTCAAGACTTCTGCTCTGTGCTCTGCTCTCATCACCATGTGGGCAGCTGGCTGTGGAATCCTGAGATCAGACCCTCCCTGGACCTATTACCCAGGGAAGTGGCCTTACATCACAATCTACTGATGCCCAACCATCTACCCTCAGGCCTAGCTTTTTACAGGAACAATGTATAATTTCTCACAGTTCTGCGGTTGACTGGAATCAGCTGGGTAGTTCTGGGCTGCATAAGGGGGCCTTGCTGTGCCAGGATGTCCAAAATTTTCACTGACACATCTGGTACCATGGAGAGGATGGCTGAGACGCCAGGACAGGGCTGTCCATGTGAACTCAGGGCCTCTCCCTGTGTGACCTCACTGCACAGTCTCTGCCAGCAGAGTGGCCAGACCTCTTATGGAGGTGCTCAGTGCTCCCCAAAGTACAAAACTGAAGCTGCTTAATCTTGGAATGGCATAGCATCCCTTCTGCTGAATTCTAGTGGTTAAATTGAGTCGTGAGGGCAGGCCAGAATAAATGTTTGAGGAGACACATGCAGGCGGCAATACTAAGAGGTTGGCTGGTGGGGACCATCTCTGAGAACAGCTACCACAGTTTCTCCCAAACACCTGCAAGGTCTCCTGGGCCTGATCATAAGTGAAGAAATCCCATGCGTTTGGCCTCAAAAGCAGTATGGTGCAGTGGTAAAGAGTGTAGACTCCAGGTGCAAATGGTCTGGGTTCGAATTCTGACTTTGCCCACTTGGGGGCTGTGTTGCCCTGGGCAAGTTACTCACCCTCTCATGTCTCAGTTTCTTCATCAGTAAAATGGGGATCATAGCAATGTGTGTGTGTGTAATATGAATTAATGTATATAAAGCACCTAGCACATTACCTGGCACATAGTAGGTCCTCAGTATGTGTTCTCACGCAAAGGGCCAGTTTATTACTTTATCAGTAGATACCCACTGGGCGAAGAGCTATTTGAAGTTCAGGACAGGACACAAAAGAGGAGAAGGCAGGGTTTCCTGGATCTTATGCTTCGTTATGATTGAGGGTGGGAAATGAGACACTGTCAAGGTGAAACAAAACAAGAAATAAAATGTCATGGACGTAGGCAGGCCCTCAGATGCAGAGTGTGGATTAGGGGCTTTTGGGCACTAAGGAGAGAGGGGAAGAAGAAATGACTGCTAATGGGTACAGTTTCTTTGGAGGATGATGAAAATGTTCTAAAATTAGATTGTGGTTAATGGTGGCACGAGTCTGTGACTATGCTAAAACCCATTGAATTGTACACCTTAAATGGATAAATTGTGTGATACGTGAATTAAAGCTCAACAAAGCTGTTTTAAAAATAAAGAAAATACACTGGAAAAATAACTCTCATGATGCAGAAACATGAGAGCTGATTGTGGCTGACACACATGGTGCGTCTCACAGGCCACAGGCTGTTCTAAGAGCTTGGCTTAAATTGACACAAAACTACCCCAGGAGATTCTTAGTAATAGTACTTCCTTTTTATGGGAGAGAAAACTACGGCTTTATGAGGTTTCTTGTCCAAGGTCACACACATGAGCGCTGGGATTTGAATCCAGGCTGCCAGGCTCCCACAGCTGAGCTCATCAACTCTACAAGGCACTTGGGTTTTAAAATTTGGCAACTTAGTATATGACTAAGTGACTCCAAGTGAATAGGCAAATCACAACGGCAGGCGCTTAGGAGAGCCACAGAGGAGGGAGTGAGCTGGGTGGTGACGGATGCTTTGGCCTCATTTAGGCAGAGAGGAGAGTGACATTTCCTTCTGTTCCAGCACCAAGTGGTTCTCGCCCCCTGTTCTAGGCACTGGGGACACGGCAGTGAGAAAAACGCCCACGTCCTTACTCTCATCAAGCTTAATTTCTAATGTGGAGAAACAGACAATACACACGTAACCTAATGTGAGACTGGGGGTGGTTGAAGACCTATTTGTATCATATTTTAAATTTTTACCAAGAATTAGTTATTGCAGCATGTTGAAAATACGGCCACAAACTTTCGGACATTCCTCCCATTGAGAGATGAGGTCTGTGTCCTCAACCCTTGAAACTGGCTGGGCTTTTGAGGCTGTATCCACTCACAGAGTAGGGTAGAAATGATGCTATGTATTTTTGAGGCTAGATCATAAATGGAGGTTCACTTTGCTCACGGGAACCCTTGTGCCCGAGCCCTGAGCTGCCGTGTGACGGGCACCCTGCCCTGCATCTGCCATACTGTGAGGAAGCCTGTCAGCCCACATGGAGAGCCCGGGTGGAGAGAAAGAGAGATGGGGGGCCACCTGCTCCCCTCGCCCCCAGCTGCTCCGGCTCCCATGGTCCCAGCTCCAGTCATTGTCACACTGCAGTCACAGAAGAAATTTCCAGCCAGAACTGCCAACCCCCACCCTTACCAAATGCCTGACCCACAGAAACAGTAAGAGGTACTGATTGTTGTTTTAAGCCGCCAAGTTTTGAGGTGGTATGTTCTGCAGTAACCAGAACAGTTATTTAATCAAAAATAATTTGACAACAAAGGGTACGATCACCCTGCTAGAATGGGTCTCAGAGAGAATACTCAAAACAGGAACACTTCTGCTGTTTTCCAGCTGGCAGGTGACGGCGGTGGCCTGGACCAGAGCAGCAAGAGCAGTAGAGGTGGTGGAAAGCAGGCGGATTCAAGACAAATTTAGAAGGTTAAATGATCAGGTCTCAGGAACTACCTGAATGTGAGGTGAGAGGTGAGGGAGAGCAGGGTGTATAGACTGACCCCCGAGTTTGTTATTTGGGGAACCAGAGATGGTGAGGCCATTTATCACGCCAGGGAGCATAGGAAAATGTGATTTCAGGAGAAGGATGTTATACACTGCAACTCCAAGACTACGCCTTTGAATGGACAGTCCTCTTAAGCAATGTGAGCATCTCCAAAACGTCTTAGGGGATCCAACCTGTTTCTTTTCCTAAAAGGGGAAGACCCTCACCCTACCTCCGTCTTCAACCTTAATGCAACTTATATATTGGCCATCAGAGGGCGCCAATGTTCAGGCAGTTCAGATAGAATCACCTCCTGGTCCTGTTCGACTCCCTCTGAAAAAAAGGAGGCAAAAAGGTTTTGACTTCCTCATCTTGCCTTAAAATTTCACTCTCATGAGCTACCTTGGCACCAGAAGAACGTATGATAGCTATGTTGTGCATGAATTTGGCACTGGCTTATTTTATTCCCCAGAGCTAATCAGAAAAAATCTCGCTCGCCACAATTTTCCATGAGCCCATTTCACAAAAGTCTGGAGACATTTTCTTATTTATTTTCATTGCCAGTCTCGGGTGAAAATCAGCCCAGTTTGATTCTGATGCATTGGCCCCATCCTCCCTATGACCTCTCTCATCCATGACCTTCTCTATTGTGGCCTTCCCTCATTTCTGTGCTTTCAGTGGTGAGCTGGGGAACAGGAAAGCTAAGAGGGTAATTCCTTCCCGGAATGAGTTCAGCTACAACTGCCCTGTACGCCCCATCCCCCCAGTTCTCCAAGGGGATTTAGGAGCTTGGGGTTGGGGGCGGTGGGGTCGCAGAGTCTCAACGGAGCCCAGCCCTCGGAGGTCTGCTGGCCCAGGTACCTTTTGCTCATTCACGATGGTGCTAGTACCCCGTATGTCTCCTGATCCTCCTGGGGGCTGCTGCTTCCCTCTCAAATCTGCCCCGGGGGGCAGGCATTTTAAGGCTAACTTCCAGGCTGGATCCTACCGGAGGTGATGTTTCTCAGAGCCTCTGCGGCCCACGAGGAGAGGGAACCAAGTCTTTCCACTGTTTTATTAATGTCCCAACTGGAAGAGATTATTTGGCAATAGAATCTCTCAGCTCCTAAAAGCACCAAGACTCTAGGAATTGCAGATTCTCTCTGGCCTGGTAGAAATTATCTCCCAGGAGTACGGGCGCATGGACTTCATCTCAACCTGTTCACATCTCTGCTCCCCACCTGGTTTTCCCACAGTCAAAACTAATTTCTCTCGCTGGGTTTTCTTGTTGCTTGTGCCTCGATTAAAGCAATTATCTTGTTTTTTTTTCTTCTTGGAGCCTGAAGCTTCTTCGGGCAAGAACCACTTTTTACACATCTCAGAATTTTCTAGAACTGGGGTACCCAACATCCCCCCACTATACATATATGCATGCATGGCCTAGCTAGAGAAGGTTTTTTTTCAACCAGTTCATGGTACTTTGGGGAAGACAACAATGTAGTAAAATTTTTACGAACTTAAACAAGTGCTGTTTATTCTAATATTTTAATCTCTCTCCCTGTTTTTAGTGGCGGTTAAAATGTTCTTTCTTTGTGAAGTAATGATGAAAATATTTCTTTAATTTTCTTTTATCTTGAAGTCTTTACTTGGCAATATAAAAAGTAGATCGTCTTAGGTAGATCGCCAAATCACTTGTTTTGTATTTTTACTGACTTTGAGACGTTCAAAAGGCTGAAAACCATTGTCCCGCCACACCCAGCACAGACCCCAAAGCTGTGAAACTACCCGATTGCCATATGACGCAGCCAGTTCCACTCCAAGGCGTGTACTCAAGAGAACTGAAAACAAGGTGCACAAGATCATGTACGGGATTGTTCACAGCAGCATTAGTCACAATAGCTCAACAGTGGAAACAACCTAAAGGTCCATCAGCTGATGGACGAATAAACAAAATGTGGTCTCATCATACAGTGGAATATTATCTGGCCCTAAAAATGAAATACTAACACATGCTACGAGGTAAATGAACCTTCAAAACATGCTAAATGAGATAATCTGGATGCAAAAAGACAAATATTTTATGATTCCACTTACTTGATATACCTAGAATATGGAAATTTATAGAGACAGGAAAAAGAGGTTACTAGGGACTCGGAGGGGAGAGGGTAATGGGGAATTATTGTTTAAAAACAGTAACAGAGTTCCTGTTTTGATTGGTGAAAAATTTGGAAATAGATGGTGATGATGGTTGTACAACATTATGATGCCACTGAATTGTATGCTTAAAAATGACAAATTTTATATTACATATATTTTACTACAATAAAAAAGTGAAAAAATGCAGAAGCACCCTAGTCCTTCAACTAGTGAAGGATAAACAAACAAACAAACAAAAAAACAGTGCAATACAATAGTGTTAGCAACTGGAAGGAACGAAGTACTGATACGTTTACAACATGAGGACCACAATGCATCCATGTGAATGTCCAGAAAAGGCAAATGTGTATACACAGTAAGTAGACTAGCATTGCCTGGGGCTGGCTTGGCAGGAATGGGGAGTGACTGCAAATGGGTTTGAAGGAACTTTTTAGTGTGATGGAAATACTCTGAAATTGAATGGTGGTGATGGCTGCACAACTCTGTAAATTTCACAAAAATTATTGAATTGTAAAATGAATGAAATTGTGAAATTGAATTGTTAAGAGTGATTCCATGCTATGTAAGTTACACCTCTATGAAGCTGTTTTTTTTTTTTTTATTAAAGGAGGAAATAACAAGCATTGGTAAGGATGTGGAGAAATTGGAACCCTTGAGTATTGCTGGTAGGGATGTAAACTGGTGCAGCCGCTAGAAAACAGTATGACATTTCCTCAAAACATTAAACGTAGAATTACCATATGATTCAGCAGTTCCACTTCTGGATATATACCCAAAAGAACTGAGAACAGGGAACTCAAATGGATGTTTATACACCCATGTTTATAGCAGCATTGTATCATGATGGCCATAAGGTGGAAGCAACCCAAATGACCATTCACAGATGAATGGACAAACAAAAAGTGATACATACATACAATGGCATATTATTCAGCCTTAGAAAGGAATGAAATTTTGACACAGAATACAACATGAGTGAAACTTCAAGATATTATACTAAGCGAAATAAATCGGACACAAAAGGATGCATACTGTATGATTCCACTTCTCTGAGGCACCTAGAATAGTGAAACTCAGAAAGACGGGAAGTAGAACGCTGGTTGCCAGGGGCTCAGGGAGGGAGGAATGGGGAGTTAGAATTTAATGGGTATAGAGTTTTCTGGGAAGATGAAAAGTTCTGCAGCTGGATGGTGGTGATGGTTGGACAACAATATGAATGTATGTAACGTCACCGAACTGTCCCCTTAAACATGGCTAAAATAGCAAATTTTATGTTACGTATATTTTACCACAGTTAAAAATTAAAAAGGAGGGAGTGAGCAACTTTGTCAAATGCTGCTGAGTGGTCCAAATTGGATGAGGACTTTGCATTGACCATGGGATTGAGCTGCATCCCATTGGCTACAAGTTACTCACGTGGCCACACCTAGCGACAAGGGAGCCTGGGAAATGTAGTCTGATTCCAGACAGCTGTGTGTCTAACTCAGGAAGAAGGGTGTGTAGCAGAGTCCAATCAGAGAAGCAGAAACACCTCCAGGTATTCAACCTGAGGGACTACAATACAGGAATTGGTTATGTGGGAAATGGAAGAGCTGAGAAGCCAAAAAGGCCATGTTAGGCAGCTTGGTGATTAACTGTGGCAGAAAGAGGCTGCCACCCTTGCAGAAGGAGGAGTAAAAACAGGAGTTGGTGTTGCTGGCTTGGAGACTTGGCGCCCTGGTGGAAGCTTTGACAGGCAGCTGGAGCCAGGACCCCTGAGGGAGGGGCTATATTACAGGAGCTGGAGCTGCAGAGGAGACACAGAAGCTGCTGAAGATGCTGTCGGAGGCAGAGAGAGGAGGAAAAACGCCCTGAATCCCCCCTTCCTTTCACCCTCCGATCTCCAGCAAGTGCGTCTCATTCGGCCGAATCCATCCAGAAACCATTAAGATCATATATGTACCATATCTCCACCTGGTCCTTGCCTGTAACAACCCTTTGGGAGGTGTTAGTTGAATTTGAATTTGAAGGAAAGAGAGAAGTTTGTAGGTCATCCAGACAGTGAGGATAAAGATCGCAGTGGCAAGTAGGATGGACTAGAGAGTTAGATGAGCTGATGAACGCCAAGCGTCAGCGCAGCCACTGACACATAGGAAGTGCTCAGTAAACACATCGTAAATACCAATCCGTACTGCTGCCCTACAAGGCAGATATTATCATGTCACGATCCCAGTTTTACTGGGAATCTTAATTAGTTTTAGAGCAGTGGTCCTCAGCTGGGGATGACTTTGCTCCCCCGGGGGGATACTAGGCTGTCACAAAGTGGGGTGGGAGTGCTACTGACATCTAGTGGGTAGAGGCCAGGGATGTTACTAACCCCTCAATGGGCAGGAGAGTACCCACAACAGAGAAGCATCTGGAGAGAACCCCATGCACACCGCACAGCTGCAGCGGAACCCAGTGTGTGTTTCCTTTTCCCCCTCAAGTCCCTTTCATCCCCTCCCCCAACGCCTGACAGTGCTTTTGATTCCCCACTGGTTTCTGGGAAGCATTTCTTCCTATTTACAGAGTCTCAAGTTTGGAAGGGCTCACCCAAGTGGTGCAGTCCAGCCTCGCATATGCTCTGCGGGGAACTTTTCAGGTGCTGTCTTGTTTAATCCTTACAACAACCCCGTGAGGCCGGTGCAGTTCCCTGCCCTTCACAGACGTGGAGACGGAGGCTCACAGAGGATGAGTAAATTTCCACAGCCACACAACTGGGAAGTGAGCTCAAATTCAGGGCTGTGTGATTCCAGAGGCTGGAGGCAACCATTATGCTGAGGACTTGCAACTCTGGAACACTTCTAGATTAGGAGATCCAACAAACAGGGCCAGCCCCTATCTCCAAGAGTCAAATTGCAGTGCAGCCCGATGTGGGGATGTACTGGGCTTGTAAGGGAGGAGGGGGACTAGACACCGAAGAGGCTGCATGATCAGTTTCACACATACCAACCAGAGCCAGAGAGGACCAATGGAGTGGGTCCAGAGGGCTCTGGGTCAAGGGGCAGACATGTAAGGAGATAACAGGATATTGGATATAGGCGAGTTTACCCTTGGTGAGTATTTCCCTCTGATTTAACACCTTGGCATTTCCCCAGGAGACGGATGGTGCTCACGTACTCCCAGGAGGATAGCTTGAAAAAATGCGGACTCAGACCAAGTGTGATAGAAGTGCCAGAACTGCCTCAGCAGACCATGAAGGAAGGGATCCAAGACCCCAAAATGCAGATTTGTTAGAGTGGAGACACTAAAACCCTGTCCTACAAGTCTGTTCTGCAGAAGGGCCCAGAGAACGCTCCACTCACCAAACCCGTGGGAGAAGTGCGGGTGTGAGAACCTGGGGGCGGGGCTGGCCTCCGTAGACCAGAGCAGGTGATCAGAGCTGCTGCCATAGACCTGGGCTCCCCAGTAAGGGTGGGGTTGCTGGCCATACTACCGTGTCTTTCTCACTTTTCTTCTTGAAGGACATTTAAGGTGTTTCCAATGTATTGACATTATGAGCAAAATCTCAGTAAACATCCTTGTACACGTGGGCCTGTTTTTCCCTGGGGTAGACAAGAAGTAGGTTAGCTCAGCCAGAGGGTGTGTGCAATTTTAATTTATTAGATATGTCAAATTTCCATCCAAAGAGGCTGCTGTCGGTTTAAAACCCCGTGTCCCTACACCCTTGCCAATACTTGATAATAGCAGTTTCAAAATGTGTGTTTCATAACTAGTGAGATCGAAGTTGTTTCATATTTTTGTTGATCATCTGTCTTCTCTCTTTGGTGAATTGCTTGCTTCTCTTCTTTGCCTGCTGTTGCCTTTAAAAAATTAATCTGTAAGAGTTCTTTTTTAAAAAAAAGTTTATGTATTTATATTGAGGTACAGTTGATTTATAATATTATATTAGTTTCAGCTACACTTAGTGATTCAATATCTATAGTTTATAATCCATTTAAAATTGTGATATCACATTTAATTGTTTTATCACATTTAAAAATGCGATAAAACATTGGTTATATTCCCCGTGCTGTACCCCACATCCCTGTGCCTTATTTATTTTATGCATAGAAGCTTGTACCTGTTCAATCCCTTCCCTTATCTTGAATTTGTAGCAGTTTTTGACATAGTTTGGGCATTAATTCTTGGCCTGTATAAGCAACAGATATTTTCTCCCATCCCCTCCCTTGCTTTTCAACTTTGTTTCTGTTTTTTCCTCCTTGGTGTTGAGCTGATCTATGTTTATAAAACACTTCATAACAGTTCCTGGTGCAGAGTCAGCATTCAACCAGCAGAAGCAATAACAGTGGCTCACCTGTAATGAGGGCTTCCTTTCTGCAAATCCGGGCTGGGGCTAGGTAGGCTGATGAAGTAAGCCAGACAAACTCCATAATTGGGAGAAATGACATTTCTAGTGCAGTATTTACAAAAATCAAGATGAATACGAAAACTCCGCATTGAACAAATTACCAACAGTTTAGGTAAGGACAGGATCAGTAACAGCGCTGTGTGGAGCCTGTGGGAGCCTGAGACGAGGCAAAGCTGCGATACGGCCCCTCTCTATTTAAAATGTTGATATTTCTATTCATTATGGATTTTTTACAGTCATTTTGATTTTTTAAAAATAGGGCATTACAAATACCATTTATCTTAATCACTGAGTTTTTTGGCTCCCCCTTAAATTTTGCACCAAAGCAAGTTGCTCACGTGCCTCACCCTAGTCCCAGCCCAGTTTCCAAGCCCCTTTCTAAGTGCTTTCCTTGTATGAATTCACTAAATCCTTGTAAGAACTCTAAGATGAGGAAACTGAGGCACAGAGGTATGCATTGGCTTGATCAAGGTCATGTGGCCAGTCAGGAACAGGGCTGGCATTTGAACCAAGCCCATCCACCTCCAGGCTCTATTCTGTGTATTACGTGACTTTGGGCAACTCACCTGCCTTCTCTGGGTTTCGACTTTCTCACTTGCTGTCCCCTCACTGCCACTCCCCATAGGGATAGGAGTAGCTGTCCTACCTACCTCCAGTGGTTGTTATGAGGCTTAAATGAGATGGTGTATGCCTGAAAGCATTTTGCAAACTGTAAAGCACTGTGCACACAGGACGCAGAACACATAGTGATCAAGAGCCTGAGCCTTGGAGCCAGCCTGTTTGGGTTCACAACCTAGCTCTGATCTTCATTAGCTATTGACTTTTGGGCTACTGACTTCGCCTTTCTGTGCCTCAGTTTCCTTATCTGTAAAATGGGGGTGATAATAGTGTTTACCTCAGGGGATTGGTGTGAAAATTAAATGAGTTTATGTTTGTAAAAGCTCAGAAGTGTGCCAGGTATGTTGTTGGTGCTCTGTAAATGTTTGCTCCTATTTTTTTTATTAAGGTATAGTTGATTTATAATATTATATTACTTTCAGGTATATAACAGAGTGATTTAGTATTTTTATAGATTATACTCCATTAAAGTTATTATAAAATATGACTATATTCCCAGTGCTGCATAATACATCCTTGTACCTTATTTATTTTACGTATAGTAGTTTGTACCTCTTAATCCCTAATCCCTATCTTGCCCCCGACCCCACCCCCTTGCCGGGTAACCACTAGTTCCTTTTCTGTATCTGTGAGTCTGTTACTGTTTTATTATATTCCTTCATTTTATTTTTCAGATTCCACATATAAGTGATTGCATACACTATTAAGCTTTCTTTGTCTGACTTATTTCACTAAGCATTATACACTCCAGGTCCACTCTGGAGGTTGCAAGTGGCAAGATTTCCTTCTTTTTTTAATAACTGAGTAACGTTCCGTTGTATGTGTGTATATATGTATACACACTACATTGTCTTTATGCATTCGTCAGTTGGTGAACACTTAGGTTACCTCCATATTTTGGCAATTGTGAATAATGCTGCTGTGGCCATTGGAGTGCACAGATCTTTTTGAATTCGTGTCTTGCTCTTATTTCTGTCCTTTACTTACTTGTGAGGCTGAGCTAAGCCTGGGGTAGGGCTGCTGAAACAAGTCCCAGCTCAGCTCCTGTGCCTGCCATGTAATCCTGGCCAAAATCCCTTTGTCCCTTAGCTTCCTCCCCATTCCCTGTGTCGGACACTTGGATGAGATGAGAACTGATGATTTCGGGGCATTTCCCTGGAAGTGCCAGAGCAAGGCCTGGAAAGATGAGGGTGATCACACACAGAGCCCAGAGAACTTGGTAAGTGCTTGTGGGAGACCAGGTCCCACTGAGCAGTGCCTGGGGATGCAGGGAGGTCCCTGCAGGGGGATGTACTGGGCTGCTGTTCTTAGTCTGGGTTCTGCAAGTGGCTACTGCCAGGCAGAAGGATCGAGAGGCCCAGGCTCTGGATGAGCAGCCTCTGGGGACCTGTCAGAGCGCCGCTATGCTCCTGGCCATATCATGGAGGCTTCTGGTATTTCTTCCTTTAAAAAAAGTAATACATTTTATTTTTAAGAGTAGTTTTAGGTTTATGGTAAAATTGAGGGGAAAGTACACAGCCTTCCTGACATTCCCCGACATTATCAACATTCCCCTCCAGACTGGTATATTTGTTACAGTCATGAACTTAACACTGACACATCGTTACATCCAAAGTCCATAGTTTACATTAGGGTTCACTTTCGGTGCTGTACATTCTGTGGGTTTAGACAAATGTATAATGACGTGTATCCACCATTATAGTGTCATACAGAGTAGTTTCACTGCCCTAAAAATCCTCTGTGCTCTGCAGATTCATCCCTCCCTTCCTCCTAACTCCTGGCAACCACTGATCTTTTTTTTTTTTTTTTTAATCATGTCCCTAGTTTTGCTTTTTCCACATGTCATATAGTTGGAATCCTGTAGTAGGTAGCCTTTTCAGATTGACTTCTTTCACTTAGTAATATGCATTTATGGTTCCTCCATGTCTTTTCATGGCTTGATAGCTCATTTCTTTATAGTGCTGAATAACATTCCATTGTCCAATGTTTAATCCATTCATCTACCAAAGGACATCGTGCTTGTTTCCAAAGTTTTTGGCAATTATGAATAAAGCTGCTGT
This sequence comes from Vicugna pacos, assembly GCF_048564905.1. Classification (NCBI taxonomy): domain Eukaryota; kingdom Metazoa; phylum Chordata; class Mammalia; order Artiodactyla; family Camelidae; genus Vicugna; species Vicugna pacos. Next base: position 36,136,798 of record NC_133005.1, on the reverse strand, counting down.
AAATATCCATGTACTGATTTTCATATGGATGTAAGTTCTCAACTCATTTAGGTAAATACCAAGGAGTGTGGTTGATGGATGGTATGGCAAGAGTATGTTTAGTTTGCAAGAAACTACCAAACTGCCTTCCAAAGTGGCTGTGCCATCTTTTTAAATTTTATTTTTTTGCTGAAATGTAGTTGATAATGGCTGTACCATTTTAAATTCTCACCAGCAATGAATGAGAAGTCCTGTTGCTCCATATCCTTGCCAGTATTTGGTGTTGCCATTTGCTCTTAAACGAAAGCCCTCCTTCTCTGATATTTTATTTATTTAGTCATTCATTCATTCACTGGCATGGATTCATTGAAGAAATATTTATTAAGCACCAGCAATGTACCACACACACTCTGTTCCAGGTACCAGAGCTATGACAATCAAACAAGACAGTGTCCCTATCTTGGCTATATCTGTTAGATCCAAATGATGTATGGTGTTGGTGATGATGATGATAGTGGCTAGTTTTAGACACCTTACTATGCTGTTCTTTATTTGCATTAACTCAAAGGAAGTACTACTATAATTTCCCCCCTTTCATAGTTGAGGTAACAAAAGCAGATAGAGGTTGAGCAACTTGCCCAAGGCCACACAGTTGGATATGATGGACCTGGAAGTCCAACACAGGTGTTCCGGTTCTTTATTGTGCAGCTATTTGTCCAGGTTTAAAACCCAGGATAGTTGGGTTTTACACCTGTTGTTTCACCGTAACTATTAATAGCCACCCCCCTCAGTCTCAGAAGTGTGCTTGTTTTGATGATAAATTATATGGTCAGTTACATCTTAGCCATATAAAGTCTTAATGCATGGTAAAACTTTGGGAAACTTTAGAGTTTCACAAAATTCCAGGATCCAAATTTGCCTTATAGAAAAATGAGTTTCCTAATCAAAGAACTGCTGAAGATCCTGCATAATAAAACCCCTCTTGGAAATTCTCAATATTAGTAAAAAAAAAAAATAGCAAGGGTTCTGGGAAGCTCCACAGTTAAAATCAAAGAAGCAAAAGAAATGGCTTAATATAATCAAATCCAGTGTTTCCCAAAACCATTTGATCAGAAAAATCCTTTTTCTTCACCAAATGAGATCTATGGCCCTGTGGAAAATAATTTAGAAAACACCACTTTAAAAATATTATGGGTAAATCTAAGGTCAATAGAAGAAATATTAGAGAAAAAATTAAGCAAATGAAGAATAGAAAAACAATAGAGAAAATAAATGATACCAAAACTTGGTCCTTTGAAAAGATCGACATAATCAACACATCTTTAGCCAGATTGATGAAGAAACAAAGTAACTCAAGCTACTAAAGAAAGAGAGGACATCATTACTGACCTTACAGAAATAAAAAGGTTTATAAAAAGACACTGTGAACAACTATGCCAAAAAATTAGATGACTTAAATTAAATGGACAACTTTCTAAAAAGACACAAACTACCAAAACTGACTCAAGAAGAAACAAAAAATTTGAATACATTGATAACAAATGAAGAGATTGAATTAGTAATCAGAAACTTTTCCACAAAGAAAAGCCAGCCTCAGATGGCTTCACTGGTGAGTTCTACCAAACGTTTAAGGAAGAATTAATGACAACTTTTCAAAAGCTCTTCCAAAAATTAGAAGAGGGGGAAACATTCCCCAACTCATTCTATAAGGTTGAAACCAAAGGCAGACAATGACATCACAAGAATAGGAGACTACAGACTCATATTCTTATAAATATAAATGCGAATATCCTCCACAAAATGCTAGCAGTCTGAATCTAGAGATATATAGAAAGGACTACACACCAGGAATTTCTCCCAGGAATGCCAAGTAGACTTGACACTCAAAAATCAATTCGTATAATATACCATATCAATAGACTAAAGGCCAAAAACCACATGACCATCTCAGTAGGTTCAGAAAAAGCATTTGACAAAATCTATTACCCTTCTGTGATTTAAAAAAAAAACCCCACTAGGAACAGAAGGGAACTTCCTTAGACCAGTAAAGGGCCATGCACAAAAATCCCACAGCTAACATTCTACTTAATGATGAAAGTATGAATGCTTTCCCCCTAAGGTTGGGCATAAGACAAGGATGTCTTCTCTCAGTGTGTCTGTTAAGTATTGTACTGCACATTCTAGCCAGGTCAGTTAGATAAGAAAAAAAATCAAAGATATCCAGATTGAAAAGGAAGAAGAAGGACTATTTTCCCTTTTTTTTTCTTTTGCAAATGACATAATCTTATACATTATAAACGGTAAGGAATTCCTTTAAAAACTATTAGAACTAATAAGGTCAGCAAAGTTGCAGGATATAAGATTGATATAAAAATCAATTGCATCTCTATAATATACCAATGAAAAATACAAAAATGAAAGTAAATAAACAGTTCCACTTACAATAGCTTCAAAAAGAAGAAAATACTTAGGAATAAGTTAATAGAAGAAGTACAAAACTTGTATTCTGAAAACTATAAACATTATTGAAGGAAATTAGAGAAGATTTAAGTAAATGGAAGGACACCCAATTCTCATGGAATAGAAGACTTAATATTGTTAAGATGGTAATATTTGCCAGATTGACCTATGGATTCAAAGAAATTTCTATAAATCTCCCAGCTGGCTTCTTTTCAGTTAGCAAGCTGAACCTAAAATTCATGTGGAAATGCAAAGGATCCAGAATTGCTGAAATAACCTTGAAAAAGAACAAAGTTGGAGGACTCACAATTCCTGAATTCAAAACTTACTACAAAGCTACAGTAATCAAGACAATGTGGTTTCAGCATGCGGCCAGACATATAGATCAAAGGAACTGACTGAAAGGGTAGAAGTAAATCCTTACTCTTATTCAGTTGATTTTTGACAAGGATGCCAAGATAATTCAATGGGGATAATTTTTTCAATAAGAGGTGCTGGGACCACTGTATATCCACATGCGAAAGAATCAGTTTGGATCCCTTCCTCATATTACACACAATGAATAATTCAAATGGATCATCGACCTAAAAGTAAGAACAAAAACAATAAAATTCTTAGAAGAAGACGTTAGAGCAAATCTTTGTGACCTTGAATTAGGCAAAGCCTTTTTAGACATGACACCAAAAAAAGCACAAGTGAGTAAAGGAAAAAAACAGATACACTGGATTTTATCAGAATTAAAAACTTTTGTGCATCAAAGATCACTATCAAGAAAGTGAAAAGACAAGCTACAGAATGGTAGAGAATATTTGCAAATCATATATGTGGTAAGGGACTTGTATCCAGAATGTAAAAAAGTACCTATAACCCAACAATAAAAACAAAACAAAAACAATAAACCAATTGAAGAGTGGGCAAAGATTTGAATAGACATTTCTCCAAAGAAGATAAACAATCGCAAATAATCACGTAAAAAAAGGGTCAACATCACTAATCATTAGGGAAATTAGAGCCACAAGGCTATTTTATACCGACTAGAATGGCTAAAATAAATAAGATAGGTCATAGTAAGTGTTGGTGAGTCTACGGAGAAGTTGGAACCGTTACTGGTGAGAATGTAAAATGGTGTAGCCACACTGGAGAACAGTCAGCAATTTTTCAAAGTGTTAAATATAGAGTTACCGTTTGACCCAGCCAGTCTACTCCTAGGTATATACCCAAGAGAAATGAAAACACATATTTACACAAAAACTTATATGTGAAAGCTCATATCTGCATTTTTCATAATAACCCCAAGTTGAAAATAACCAAAGTGTCCATCAACTGATGATGACTGGATAAACAAAATGTAGTATATCAATAAAATGGAATATTATTTGGCTGTAAAAAAGTATGAAGCACTGACACATGCTACAACACGGATGAACATTATGCTAAGTGAAAGAAGCTAATCATACACCAAATACGATGTTGTATGACTCCATTTATATGAAATATACAGGATAGGCAAATACATGGAGTCAGGAATTAGACTGGTGGTTGTCCTGGGCTTGGGGTGGGTTGGGGAAAGGGGAGTGGGGTGTGACTGTTCATAGGTATGGAGTTTCTTTTGCGGGTGATGAAAATATTCTAAAATTAGATCATGCTGATGGTTGTCCAGTTCTGTGAGAAGCCAGTGAATTGCGTACACACTAAAAGAGTGAATAGAAAAAAAAAGGGTGAATGGTACAGGAGGTGAATTATGTCTCAATAAAACTGTTAAAAAGTAAGTTAATAAATAAGGTAGTTAAGAAGGCCAAAAAATATGAGAGTAGATATGATAGAAACTGCCTGTTAATTAAACTTAAAAGCGAGTTTATTAAAAGGAACATTTTATAAAGCAATTGTAGGAAGGATTTATTGCAGAGTTTAAATCTTTTTTTATTACGGAAAAATTTTAAAGATACACCAAAGTGAAGGGAAACATAACGAACTCCCATGTCTCCATCACCCAGTCCAGCAATTTTCAACTCATGACCTATCTGGTTTTAGCTATATTTCCACTCACTCCCTTGCCCTGAGTTTTTGAAGCAAATCCCAGAATCATGTTGTTCCTTTATAGCAGAAATATTGTTAAGGATATGATCCACCATGTCCCATGTCTTCCTCATGAAGACCTGTGGATAGACTTTCTTTAACCTCTGTATTGGGAGAAGGTAAGTTTTTGTTTGTTTGTTTGTTTGTTTTTTCTGAGCAATGGGTTTGCTTTCTTTGCTTAGATAATACACTTTGTATTTAGTCATGGGTTCATTTCTGCTGTCGTCACTAGGATGCTCAGTGACAATCTGGCAGCCAGACACCTAAAACATCTTTATAGTAGGCAGTTCTGTGAACCAGCTGAACTCGGCTTTCTTCCATTTTCTTACCTGTAGCAGAGATTCCTAGTGGTCTACCTGTTACCCATTCTCCTTTCTTCCCTTGTAACTGTAACTGAGCCCTGATTTCATTTGAGGTGGCAATGTGCATAACTAAGAGACTGCACCTCTCAGTTCCCTATGCAACTAGGGTTAAATTCTGGCCAACGATAGAAAAACAGACTTTTGGGACTGGAACTTCCATGAAGCTATTTAAAGAAAGCTGAGGTTGCAGGATTTTCTCTGTCTCATCTTCCTCATGCCCAAATGGGGCTGCAATGGCTGGAGTCCCTGCAGCCATCTTGAACCATGAGGTAACCTTGAGGATGGAAGCCACATTCTAAGGATAACGAAGCAAGATGCTCGAAGGAGCCTGTCTCCTCCATTACTGTGGAGCTGCCACATCAGTTCTGGCCCTTTTTCCAGATTTCAGTTGTGTAAGAGAAAAATAAATGTCTGTGGTGTTTGGACCAGTGTTATTTCTGGTCTCTCTTACCAGCAGCTGAGCACAATACCTATCAGATAAACTGCTCCTTATTTTTTCTTCTCCCTGATTCCCTCATGTATTGATTTCATCTTGTACATATTTTTATAAACCACTTTAAACCCTTTATGGACTTAGAGTCAAAGTAAATAATTTATTAAATGGCAGCATTACACAATCAAGCACATGGATTCTTATTTCAAAGAGCAACAACGAAAATCACTTGCAGACAAAAAGTTAAACTGTGTCTTGTGATTTGCAAAACTGAAGTTTGAATGGGGAAGGAAATCCGTTGCTTATTACCCAAAAGATGGGCACCACATGGAAATTCAATTTCCAACAGAGTGAGTTTTGAAAATTTGAAAAGCTGAACAAAAGTGGACCATATGTCCCACCGTGGAGGAAGGGTTAGGCCAGCCATAGTGTGTTAAAACAAAGGAATATCAGATTGCCACTAGGAATCATAAATACGACCGTGATGTAGAAATACAGGAAGGAGCGCTACAAGGTAACAGGCAGGGAGGAAAAAAGGAACTTGGCCAGGTGCCCATGCCTGCTTAGTCACCAGTGTGCAAAACTATGTCTCTGATATCTTTAGGGTCAGGAGAGGTTACACAATTAGCAATAATTGGTGATTTGAGAGATTGGAGGGTGAGGCTCTTCTTTCGTGGGGCTGTTGATAATTTAGTTTCTATCCGATACATGCATATCGAAGAGTTGATAGAGGTACCCAGAGGTGATATCAAAAATATGTAGCCTGGAGGAGGTCTTAGTCAGAGAGCAGGTCCAGGAAGCTCCTGCCAGCCCTGGTGTTAACCCTTTAGGTGCTAGATTATAGGCTGGGCTAGGGAGTCCCAGGAAAGGGGTTGGGTGCATCCTGGAGATCCAGGGAATACTTGGGAGATTCAGAGTGGTGCTACTCATTGACCATTATGAAAATATTTCAGTATTCTAATAACCCATGTGGCCACACTGATACCAAGTGAATATCAGCCCTGAAGACACAGAGTTTTAAACATTTTTTTCTTAAGTAAAAGTTTTAAAAGTGAAAACAGATTTAAGTACGTGTGTGGAAGATAGAATCATAAAATATTACTAATAGTGGTTCTCTTTTTGAGCACTTATCGTGCCTAGCACTTTGTAATTTACAATCTCATTTAACCCTTACAACAGCAGCCTTTCAATGTGGTCTTTTGGTTACAAAGGACTGGAATTCAACTCAAATTGGCTTGAGAAAAGAAGAGAATCTTCTATGGCATGTAAAGTCTGGTGGGCTTCAGTTATGTCTACATCCAGGGGCTCAAAGTTACCACCAGAACTCGGTTTTCCTCTCCCTGCTTCACTGCACTGCTTTCCCTGGTGTTTGTCAAGTAGACTCCCCTCCATGTGGTAGTTCTGGTCGCTTAATACTTATCATTCAAACATCATTAGCATAAAGGGAGCTTTTTTATCTATGAAAGTGTCAAGATTGAATCTCGTTAGATTGACTTGGGTCACGTGTCCATCCCTGAACCAAGCCCTGTGAATGGTTTTGGAACGCTGCTGGAATGCTCTGATTGGTCAGTCACAAGTCCATCTTTGGATCTGGGAGGGGCCAACACATCCAGAAACACATGGGGGTGAGGGGATGTCCCTGAGGTGTCAGAAGAAGAGGAATGCAGGGCAGACAAAATGTCATGTCTCCTGTAAGCATTCCCATCTTATTAATAAAGAAACTGAGGCTACTATGTGCCTAATTGTGGATCAGCAAGGAGGACCTCCTGGCTGGAAAACAGTGAGCAAGGGGAGATTAGTGCGAGAAGAAGTCAGTGAGGACTGAGAGCTGGGCAGGGGTGCAGATCATGTAGGGCCTTGCTGACTATTGTAAGGACTTGGGCTTTTGTTCTGAGTGAGATGAAAGGTTCAGAGCAGAGGAGTGAAATGATCCGATGTGGGTTTTAAAAAGAATCACTCTAGTTGCTCTGTTGTTCAAATGTCAGTTACTATATTGCTATCTTTAGCCTTTCATATTTATTCATGTAACAAATATGGAATGGACATGGGGCCCAGGCTTGGCCAATTGGCATATTCCATTTCCCTGGCCAGTGATTGCGTCAGGAATCAGCTTGTGACCCACATCAGTCCAGCAAAATTCAGTCCAGGCAATTCTGCTGTAGATCTTGTGAGAAAAGAAACTCTTCCTACTGGGGTTGTTAAAGACATAATTCTTGCCACTAAGAGCCACCACTTAGTAAGAATCTATCTGAGAATGAGGCCGTCATGAAGAACAAAGGAATAAGTGATGGGGAAGAAGAAAGCCTGACCCTGATGATATCGGTCAACCCCTAGATCCAGCCATACCTGAAGTCATTCTAGCCCTGGATTTCTCAGTTCAGTAAGTCAATGTGTTTCACTTTTCATTTAAGCTATTTTGAGCTGGGTTTCTAATACAAGTAAAAGAAATCTGAATGAGAAGACATGTATATTGAGCCCCATTATGTGCTTGGTTCCAGAGACAGATGCCAGGGTGGTTTTGATTAGTTCCTTGCTCCTAACGAGCTTACAGTTGAGTGAGATCAATAAAGAACCTGTGCCTCTTTTCCTGCCTTTATCTAGATTACAGACTCCTTTTACACAAAAACAGCCTTTTACCTTTTCTGCCCCTCCCCCAAATGGTGTTCAACAGTTTGCTTGAGGATGTGACTTCCAACAAGAAAATGTTAAAAATCCAGGTGGCTGGGAAACCTGCCTGCCTCCCAGGCCAGATTACAGTCTGAGAGTCCCTGACATCTGCCATCTCACAGACCCCTGTCCGGCAATTAACCAGGACCTAAAAGAAGAGAAAACAAGGAAAAAGGAGAGAAAACAAGGAAGGCTCTATTCCCTTTCTTTGATTCCAAGGAGGAGTTAGCTTGCTAAGATCAGCACTTGGCCACCTCCGCCATCTTTCATGTTGAATTGGGTTTCATTTGTGTCCTTTAAGGGGCCAATCCCGCAGCCAGAGCTGTCTCCAGAGGACTCTGCTTGGCTTCCATCCCATCTACCTGAGGCCAGGTGGATGAGAAAAACAGTTTTCCAACCTGTTTTAACAGCAGACTTAGGCTGGAGCCCACTGGGGAAAGGGCTCCCTGACCCAGGGATTGGGGATAGGATTACAGGATCTGTCACCCCCATCTGCCACCATGACCTCCCCAAGAGGTGTGTCTTTGTGTGGAGGAAGAGGGGGGAAAGGCCCCAAATGTCTCATTCTAGTCCCTTGGGGCGAGAGAGCACAGAGTGAGCCCAACAGAATATCATGAACCATCTGATCCTGTTGCTCCTCAGCTCCCGTGTCTGGTGTGGCAGGCTCTGCACAGCCCACCCCCAGCTGAACCACCTAATGTTCCCTTGTGCCCTTCTCCTCCAGGAATCTGAGCTCATACCCTCTGACCTGTTCCCGTCTCTGGCCGGGCACTCGCAGAACATGCTGCCTTTGCCTCTGCTGTGCCTTCTGCCTGCTGTGTCCTTCCCCCAATCCTTGCTTAGTGAGCTCCCATTCACTCCTTGAGACCTAGCTCAGATGTCACCTTGTGACATCTTCCAAATGCTAATCACTTCCCGATCTGTTCCTCTATTCCACACCACAAACACATCACAATTTGTCTCTTATGTGCTTTGTTCAAACTCCATGCAAAGGGCTTCTCAAGTTTTGCTATTTGAGGCACCCTTTTGCAACCTTGAATTTTTAGCTGCAGACCTGAACAGATTAAATCATATCCGGAATCATCACAGAATTTACATAGCACCTACCCTGGCCCTAATTCAGAGCCACATACTGCCCTGACCTTGCTCTCTTATATGATCACCACATCATTCTTGCACAGTCACATAAACGTGCAGTCATCCTCTGGCACCAGCTCAAGTCCACGCCACACTTCTCCCCTCTTAGCCGCCTTCGCAGATCAGCTAAAGTCCCTGCAAACCCTGCCCCAGCTGACCGCCCAGCCTAACTCACACCACTTCCCTGCCTCCATTCCCACCCTCTACCTTACTGCCCAGGAATCCTTTCTCTTCCTCTGATGCCCAAGCCCTCTCTAGTTTCAGTCAAGGCTTTCCCACTTGATCTTCGCTCTCTTCCCTTATTCTTTGCCTAATTCCCACCCAGTCTTCAGGTTTCTCCTTGAATGTCAGTTCCTCAAGAAGCTTTCCCTGACCCCGATTTAAATTAACCCCCTGGTGAAAAACTCACATCACCCCTGCTGCGTCCTGTGAGTGTAGCAATCACCACTGTTCCCAATTCATGCCAGGATGTGTCCTTGCCCCTTGCTCCTTTTTCTAAATTCTTCCCATTTTCTAGGAATGTAGTTAAGGTCCGTGTCCTCCTCCAGCACCCAATTCTCCAACCAGCACATCTTGCTGTGCTGTTAAACTGCCTCAAGAGAGACTCCTTGTTTCTTTGGCTTAATTATAGGTGACCTGAGGGTGAGGATCTTTTCTCTACATCATGTCTCCCAAAGCTCCAAACACAGTCTGGTCACAGTGAACACTCCTTTTTCCTTTTCCTAAAACTCACTCACTCTCAGCATGCGCACGCACGCACGCGCACACACACACACACACAAACACAGTCACAGACGTACACATTTCCTTCTCAGTGATCCCAGAGGATAGGCATAGTGGGCTGGTAACAAGTTTTATGGCACAGCTGAATCCCCATTTTATAGAGGCAGCCTCACTGTAATGAAAATAATTTTTGGCAAGTCTTGGGTTTGAATCCTGGTTTAGCTGTTTACGAGGTGGATGATCTTGGGTGAGCATCTTCACCTTAGATTCCTCATTTACAAAACGGCAACTCCAGCACTATTTACAATAGCCTAAATGTCCATCGATGAATGGATAAAGATGTGGTATGTATATATATAATGGAATATTACTCACCCATAAAAAGAATGAAATAATGCCATTTACAGCAACGTGGATGGATGGACCTAGAGATGATCATATTAAGTGAAGTAAGTCAGACAGATATATGATATCTCTTATATGTGGAATCTTAAAAAAAATACAAAATTTTATTTACAAACCAGAAATAGACTCATGGACATAGAAAACAAACCGTGGTTAGCAGTGGGGAAGAGGCGGGTAGGTTAGGAGTTTGGGATTAAAGGATACACATTACTATATACAAAATAGATAAACAACAAGGACCTACTGTAGAGCATAGGGAACTATATTCAATTTCTTATAGTGAGTCGTAATGGAAAAGAAAATGAAAAAAATATATATGTATGTTTATGTATAACTGAATTGCTTTGCTATACACTTGAAACGAACATTGTAAATCGACTACACTTCAATAAAAAGTGAGAATTAAAAAAACAAAGTATAATACACTAATTATAAACATGTATTTGAATGAAATGGTCAAAATATTCTTTATGGATTAACTACAATCATGATTTCAGCCTCAAATACAAATAAAACCTGGTGTGGTGAAAAAGATAAACAAGGACCTACTGTACAGCACAGGGAACTATATTAAATATCTTATAATAACCTATAATGGAAAATAATCTGAAAAAGAATATATATATGTTTATGTATAACTGAATCACTTTGCTGCATGCCTAAAATTAATACAACATAGTAAATCAACTATGTTTCAATTAAAAAAAAACATAAAATGACAACTCAAAAAGCCTAATCATGGGGCCAATATAATAGTTAAATAATTAGATCCTCATAATTGTCATGTGAAAATACATAGAGTGTGAGCTCCACGTGTAAAATAAAAACTTCCTGTGTGTGTGTGTGAAAGTGTGGGAAAAAGTCTGACAGGATTCAGCCCAAACTGATGGGTGATCATGTCTGGCTGGAGAGGGGGTGGATGGAGAGGATGGTAAAGACTTTTCCTCCCTTGTTATGCTTTTATACTTTCTTGTTTGAAATTTTTAAAAATTTTTTTCTTATTTTATTTATTTGTTTTTTTAATGGAGGTGCTGGGGATTGAACCCAGGACCACATGCATGCTAAGCACGTGCTCTACCATGGAGCTATACCCACCCGACTCTTGTTTGAATTTTTAATGCAACTGTATTCACGTATTTCTGGTTGTGGCAGACTCAGTTATTGGTGAGCAAATGTGTGCCCTCTCTCCTCCACTTCTGTGGAAGGGATGCACTTCATCTCTTGCCTTTGCCCTAGGCTACGTGATTGGCTGTGGCCAACGGGATATTAGTGGACATGAAATAAACAAAGGCTTGAAATGTGCCAGTGGAGTGAGGCTAGTCCCCTGTGCTCCTGCCTTTCACTATGAGAAGAACATGCCCTGGGTAGCCCACTAGTCCCCCCGAAGTGAGTGCCATGTGGGGCATATCTAAATCAAACCCATTGCCCAGAGGCTCCTCTGAGATTATGAGATCAACAGTAGCTCCTCCCAAAGTCCACAGATGCATGAGCCAGAAATAAATGAGAGTTTTGTTCTGATGCAAAATCTGACCTACACACTTGTGTTATTTTTCAAAGAGAAAAAAAAAAAACCTCAGTAGAAAAAATTAAATCAGGAAAGAGAATGCCAAGCAAATAACTGTTAAATAAATGTTAACACTTCTAACCTCCCCTCACCCTCCTTCCAGGGCTGATTCAGAAGAGTCCAGAAGCCCTTCCAGGCTCTGACTGGGATGGGTTGCCCTTCCCCATGGCCCTTGGCAGCCACTGTTTCTTTCTTTCTACCTAGCAAAAGATTTAGCTGTTCCCATGTCTGTCTTGCCACTTGAAGATAGTCTCTGTTCTCAATCTAGTTGCATAAACACAACATAAATATAAAGGAATTACTTTACATGTGTATGCAAGTTACACATATCCATTTATATGGGGATGACAGGAAAAAAATCACAATGTTGTGAGAACGGGTGATTTTGTCCACTGTTCTTGACCTATGAGCCTGTGACGTGGAGGAGTATAAGGGAGAGTCCCTCCTCTCACACAGACCCAGTTCCTTTGAGCCTTTTGTAGCCTGAGCATCTTGGTGAGCTGGGCCTGATTCTCATGTTCAAGGTACTTATTTTGTGTCCACTACGGTTACCACAATTCAAAGTGGGGACTGTTATTAGCCTTGGATTACTGTTGAGGACAAGGGAAGCTTAAAAGGGACAATTATCCAAAGTCATAGAGCTTACAAGAGGTTGAACCAGGAGTGGGGCTCATGTCTGTCTGTGTCTGAAGCTGCTTTCTGGGTTTTAATTGCAGACTTACTTCTACAATAAAGTGCTTCCTCAAGCACTTGGGTGAAGGGACTTAGGTTAAAAGAACAGAAATAAATAAGATTTTTGTGGTTTGCTGTTACACAGCAAAAGCTGACTGATAACATTTGAGAGGAGGGTACTTGCTGGGCATGGGGACAGCTCCATCTACAGTTACCATTTGCAAATAAGCCTGGGACTTTTTCAATCAGTTAAGCTGACAAAGTAACTCCACAGAAGCCCTAGTTTCTTACCACCAAAGCTGAGGGCCCCCCAAGTTGGTAGCTGGCTGGGAAGTGGATCAAGTTTAGGCATAGGAATCAGGCTGTCAAGATTCAAATCCTGACTCTGCAGTTCATTAACTGAGCAACTTGAGGCAAGTCAATCAACGTTTCTGGGCTTTGAAGGGTTGAAGTCGGGAAAGCTGGGGCCGATGCGACCCACGGGCATGTCTGTTTGGATGCACATTGTTTTAATTTTGTTTTATTTTAGCTTACTTGTCAACATTAAAACAAAAAAGTGTTTAATTGTGAGGAAACAGTGGCTCAGACATTGCTGTGTGACCTTGGACAAACATGGCTGGTGGTAGACTCATTATGAAGGGACAATCTGGCAAATTGTTAACTATAAAGAATGCAAATATAGAAACTCTCCTTTTTGGAAATTAGCCCACAGATACATGTACACATGTCAAAAATGATCTATGTTGGATGTCGTTCAGGCAGCATTGTTTGTAATGCAACAGTTTCGAATAACGGCCCAGTGCCCATTCGTGGGGAATGGGTTGGATCAAGTATGGACCTTCCATAGAAAAGAAAACTATGAGGACACTGCCCAGGTACCGATTAGGTCAGTTCTCTAGGGTAAATTGTTCAGCAAAAAGCTGGATGTAAAACAAAGCATTTATTATGCTCTCTTTTGTGTAAAAATGGAGAAAACAAGAAAAAAATGTATGTATATGTCACAATTTGCTTATATAATTATAAAGAAACTATAAGTATTCATAAGAAATCAAGTTATAGAAAACAAATTTATGGTTAACAAAGAGGAAAGGGGGGAGGGATAAATTAGGAGTTTGGGATTAGCAGATACAAACTTTATAAAATAGATACACAACAAGGCGCAGGGAACTATATTCAACACCTTGTAATAACCTATAATGAAAAAGAATATGTATGTATGACTGAACCACTATGCTGTACACCAGAAACCAACACAACATTGTAAATCAACTACACTTCAATTTAAAAAAAAAGAAATCAACAACTGTTACCTATGGGAGTGGGGGACCCAAGTGCGAGGGAGAATTTTTCTATTTACCTTTTTAAAGTGTTTTCAGTTTTGAATTTTGAAAAACAAATTTAAAACATCACGGGTTTTCACATAGAGATGAACTAGCGTTCCCGCAGGCAAGAGTCAGTTGGAGCTAAATAGTGGCCACCTCTCAGATGGGGTTGCATGCTCCTCTGTTTTGCCACAGTCCCCACTGCTCCCTGTTGTCTGTTGCCATTTATCATTTCGCTCCCTGCAGTTTTTCTTAGACAAGAACTAAAAGAGTGATGCATTTCTTATACCCATATCTCTGTCAAGGGTGGCAGGCTTATTACACAACAATGTGAATGTACTTAGTGCTCTTAACTGACCACTTAAAAATAGTTAAGATAGTAAATGCTACGTACATTTTCCTACAATTAAAAAAAAAAATGTTGGCAGGCTCTACTCCTGTAAATAGATGCAAAGATGGCACCCAGCACCAACAAAATTTCCAGAACCGATTCTCATGAGCCCAGCTTAGCTCATGTCCCTGCTCTGCAGCCTGTGGGATGGTACGGATGATCCTCTTCCCTTTCAGGCACTACCTGTGTGGCCTCCGGTTTGTAACTCTGAAATGGATGGTTTCAAGGTCTCTCCTACCTCTTTGATTCCTGAACTATTTCTGCCCCTAACTTGCTGTGTGACCTTGGACAAACCACTTCCCCGCTCTGGGCCTTGATTGCCCCACTTGTTCAACGAGAAGCTTAAAGTGGATTCTCTTAGAGGCCCTTCAGCTCTACGAATCTGCCACTTGATTTCTCCTTGAGCAATGCTTCTGTCTCTGTCTCCAAGGAGAGAGAAAGTGGGCTTGGGGCTGGGGTGGGGGGAGCAGAGGCCTCCCTCTCATGTCGGGGCTGTGGGGGCTGCAGTGGGAGGTTCCCTTTTCTTCCTTCCTTCCTTTCTTTTTTTAACCAGAAAGTTATTTTAAACCCTAAGTGGGGAGCTGCTGAAAGCCACACGCCTCAGACCTCACGTGCTACAGCCTCTGGTTGGGAGAGGGCAGAGTTCTGAATTCTTCCTGTTGTCTCCCCTCCCTGCCACCATCCCAAGAGAGGAGCCACTCACTCCATTCATCCTTTGCTTGGCTGAGACACAAAACTGAAAAACACTTGTCTTTTGGCCTTTGGAGGCTCCCCCAGGGCTGCAGCCTGAAAATCAGCGCCTCTCAACCTCATACACGCGGGCAACTTACCGGGACATCTTGTCAAGATGCAGATTCTCTTTCTGCAGGTCTGAGTGGAACTGAGGTCCCACCCTCCTAACGACCCCCCAGGTGGTGCCCATGAGCAGCCAGACTGTGAACCATGGGGCCCAGTTTGCTGGTCACTCAGAAAACCCACCTGGAAAACCACCTGAAATTCACTTGCTCCTTCTCACTTGGAATTTGCCCTGCTCCCCTTTAAATAATAATTCTTGAAACATGCACAAGGTGAAAAGAAAAAAATCAAATGCTTCAAAAAGAGTATACACTGAAAGTCAGCAGCCCTCTGTCTCACCCGCATCCTTCAGTTCCCAGAAGCAGCCCCTGTACCCAGTTTCGTGTGTCTTCCTCCGAAAGTTTGTGCATAATGCCGATCATTATTCTTAGAACGGCTATTCTTTACTGACCACTTCCTATGTCCTAGACACTGAGCAGAGCCTCTTACGTAGATTATTTTATTTGATCCTTCCAACAAGTCCAGCCAGCTATTAGGAGCCAATTTTATAGCTGAGGAAACAGAGGCATAGAGAGGTTAAGTACAATCATCCTGTTGGCTCCAGGAGAGATCGGTTCCAGGACCCCCATGGGTAACAAGATTCGTGGATGCTCAATTCCCTCATATAAAGTGATGTTTGTATATGTTCAGCATCCTTGGATACGGAGTACACAGCAGGGTAGGGGGCAGAAATAGGATGCCTGGCCCCAAGTCCCAGCCTTATTTCACGATTCAACACCTCTGTAGACATAGCTTCTCTTCCTGCTTCTTTCTGGTACAGATGAGATTGCATATAATGTTCTGAAGCTTGCTTTTTTTTCCCTTAACAATTTATCTTGTTATTCTTAACAATTTATCCAGAACTCTGAAAGGCAGAGGGGCCCCAGTACGAAAAAGACACAAAGAACAGAGCTCAGTCACGTGGAGGGCTGACTTTTTCTTTTGAACAAGAGTATAGAATTTCTTTGCAAGTACGGACCTTATTTATTTCACCAGGAACCTGTTTAAGACATGGGCGAGCTACGGGGCTATTCCAGTTCTCTTGCTGCAAGCTGCTGTAATGTATGGGTTTGTACATGTGTCATCTTAGACAGGCATGCTTGAGGATCCAGAGGATGTCTTCGGGATGAGCCCCTAGCCCCCAGGTTGCTGGGTCACAGGCTGTGTTCCTCTGAGGTTGGGTAGTTGTCAATTGTTCTTAAAGCAGCTACAGCAACTTTCTCTCACCCCTCTGCCCGAGACTACCGAAACATTTCCCCAGAGCCTTGCCAACACAGCTCTACAAACTTTTGGCTTTTTCTGCTGCTGACTTTGAATCGCAAGGGCAGGAAGTAGAGTTGGGTGAGACCGCCCCTCCCTGCCTGATTGTCAAAAACACCGGCTGAGGTGAGTAGCTTTTTTCCATAGCCAGCGACTCTGTTCTCTTGGTCAGGTCAGCCTGCTCCTCCGAAGAGCAGCGTTTGTCATCAGGGATTTAATGGCTTAAAAATAAAGGGGATCTGATTGCACTTAGGAGCCCCGGCCAGCCAGGAGCCCTTCCTGCCAACCCCCAGGGACCATAGCTAAGAGACTGGAAGAAGCCAGGAGAACAATGGAGTTTGGCTTCCCAGTACCCTGAAAGGCAGAGGGGCCCCAGCACAAAACAGAAACAAAGAAGCTGAAGATGAGGGTTTACCCCTGGGCTTTGCCACCAATCCTTGGTCTAAAATGATCCCCCTAATTTTGGACCATGGGTAAGCCCACAGACTTGGGAGCCCCATCACCTGGCTTCAAATCCTGCTTGCTGCACTTTCAAGCTGTGTGACTGTAGGTTTGTGACTTAACCTCTCTGGACTCTGGTTTTCCCATCTGCAAAGAGATCATGATAGTCTTTCTTCCCAGTGTGCTTGCAGGTATTAACTGCTTTAATGCACACAAAGATTTTGGAGCAATGCCTGGCGCAAAAAAGTATACAATAAACAAGAACTGTTTTTCATTATTCATATTACTTATTTATTTCCTTGGTTGTTCTCTGTCTAGAATGTCAACTCTAGGAGGGCAGAGACCTAATCTTCTCGTTCCCAGCCGTGTCCCCTGCCCCAGGATAGTACCTGCACATAGTAGGTCTTCCATAAATACTCACTGGAGGAATGACTGAGTGAACATGTCACATCCCCTCCCTGAGCCTCAGTTTCTTCATTTTAAAATGAGAAATTTTTATTTCATTCTCAGTGTTTATCTACACTTCTTTAATCTATGGCAATCATATGTCGTTGCTTTTTACAATTGAAAAAAAATATTTAAAAATGGCGGGGGGAGGGTATAGCTCAGTGGTAGAGTGTGAGCTTAGTATGCATAAGGTTCTGGGTTCAATCCCCAGTACCTCCATTAAAAACAAACAAACAAACCAACAAACCTCATTACCTCTGCCCACCAAAACAAAACAAAAACAAATGTATAAACCCTTATTCACAATTGCCATAAACTGGAAGCAAGCAAAACGTCCTTCAATAGGTAAATCGATAAATAAATGGTGATACAGACAGTGGAATATTATTCATTGTTAAAAAGAAATGAGCTATTGAGCCACAGAAAGACATGGAGGAAAACTCAAATGCATATTACTAAGTGAAACAAGCCAATCTGAAAAGGCTTCATACTTTGAAATTCCAACTACATGATATTCTGGAAAAGGCAAAATTATGGTGATGGTAAAAAAAAAAAAATTGGTGGCTTCCAAGGGTTTCGGGGAAGGGAAGTGGGGGATAAACAGGCAGAGCACAGAGGATTCTTAGGGCAGTGAAACTGTGCTGTATGATGCTACAATGGTAAGTACCTGTCATTGTACATTCATCAAAACCCACAGAATATTCAACACAGAGTGAACCGTAATGTAAACTATGGGTTTAGCTAATAATGATGTGTCAATATTAACTCATCAACTGTAACAAAAGGACCACGCCAATGTTAATAATAGGGGAAACTTGGGGCGGGGTTGAGAAGTTATAGAGGATCTCTCCGTACTTTCCTATTTTTCCCTCAATTTTTCTGTAAACTCAAAGTGGCTCTAAAGAAGTCTATTACTTTTTTAAAAAGTATTGACTCAGTTTTAAAAGTGTGGTTTGTTCACTCTGTTTTGTTTGTTTGTTTGATAACTATTTGACAATCAGTGGTTCGTTCTCATCTATGATGTATGTACTTTTGTGACCGGCTCGTTTCATTTAGCAGAGTTTCCTCACGGTTCATTCACTGTGTAGCACGTGTCAGAATTTCCTCCCCTTTAAGGCTGGATAATGTTCTGTGGTGGGTGCCACATTTTCCTTATCCATTATCCATCAATGGGCACTCGGGTTGCCTTCACCTTTCTGGCTGTTGCGAATAATGCTGCTATGAACATGGGTGTACGAATACCTGTGTGAGTTGCTGCTTTCAATTCTTCTGAGTATATACCCAGAAGAGGACTTGCTGGATCATCTGGTAATTCTACTTTTAATTTTTTGAGGAACTGCCATGCTGTTTTCCAGTGGCTGCCCCATTTTACATTCCCATCAGCAGTACGTAAGGGCTCCAAGTTCTCCACGTCCTCCCCAATACTTTTTATTATAGCTGCCTTCCCAGTGGGTATAAGGTGAGGCAGGCATCTTGATTTGTGTCTGGATGGTCTTCCTGAAGGAAGGTTCCAGTGCAGTCCTGTGCAATCGTGTGGGAGGGTCTTCCAGGTAGTATATCATGGGGGGCAGGGAAGGGCGGTTCAACAAGGGCATTGGTTTTGTTTTTGTAGTTGTTTTGAGTTAGCTGGCCTGTTGAAGTTCATAAAAATCACCAAGTTTTCTAAGAATCTTTTAATTTCCATTTGACATAGATGTTTTCGTGAGTTAAAACTGTGAAGTATTAATATAGTGCATAGTATTCAGTGAGTGCTCAATAAGTCTGAGCTGTTATTATAAATATTGAGAAGACTTGTGCTTACCAGCGTTGCGGACTGGGGGTGGGTGAAATGGGTGAAGAGGGTCAAAAGGTCCAAACTTCCAGATATGAAATCAGTCAGTCCGGGGGATGTAACGTCCAGCACGGTGACTACAGTTAACAATACTGTAGTGTGTATTTGGAAGTTGCTCAGAGAATAGATCTTCAAAGTTTTCACTGCAAGAAAAAAAATCTGTGACCTTGTGTGGTGATGGATGTTAACTAGACTTATTGTGGTGATCATTTCGCAATATTTACAAGTTTCGAATCATTATGCTGCACACCTGAAACTAATATGATGTTATGCATCAATTATACCTCAATTAAAAAAAAAAGCCTTCAAGTGCCTACATCCAAGAAAGATAACACCAAGAAACGGTTTTGAAGGCCTGATGGTGATTTGGTGGTCCCAGGGTTCCTGAGACACTGTCCCTTCTGCTTGGTCACTTTTGGCCAGCCTCACTCTGGGGTCCCATCTGCCACCATCTAACACCAGGAGTGAGGCCAGAGCTGTCTCTGGCCCATGGAAGCAGGCCCCAGGACAGGGCTGATAAGACCCTCACATCAGGTCTGGCCCGTGTTCTCTCCACCTTTCTACCTAGTTTGCAGGCAGATTCACTCCTGAATGACTTCTCTGCTCTCTCTTTTTCCCCACCCCCAATTCCTACTGCTGCCAGGGAGGAGGGAGATGTAAATTCATCTCCTGCAAGGCTCTCAGAGAGTGTGAACTTGAGAAACCAAGGTGAAGATCTGCCTGCCTGTGAGAAAAGCAGTTGATGCTGAGTGAGTTTTTGGGAAATCAGAGCTGAGGGTTGGGAGGGGGAAAGTTAGAGTCACGGGCTAAGTTCACAACCAGGCACTTCCAGGGTCAGCTGAGGAAGTACCAGGATGTGCAGGAGGCCAAAGGGAGCCATGGAAGAGTGAGCCTTGGTTCTGAAGATATGGGTTTTAAGACCATAGGGCCCTCCACTGGCAGCCATGCCCTTAGGATCAAATCCACATTTTCCACAGTGGCCTGCAAAGCCCTGACCCCACCTCTTTGATCTCCTCCCCTCTTTCCCTCACCCTGGTCTGCTCTACTCCAGCCATAATGGCCTTTTCTTTCTGCTACTCCAATACTGTGCTTGTTCCAGCCACAGGGCCTTTGCATGTGCCATCCCTCAGCCTAGAACCATCTACTGCTTGGCTTTGAACAAGACTGGTTGCTTCTTAACAGGCCACACTCATATGTCACCCTCCCTGGAATCCTTCTCTGACCATGCTAAATTAGTCCTGCCAATCGCTTTGTTTTATTTTACTGGTAACTCTTGGTATTCTCTGAAATTATCTTATTCATTATGTTATTTTCTATGTGGTCTGCTCCCCACTGTTTTTCCTGTCCACCATGATGCATATCTGCTGGCTGAACAAATAAACCTGCTGTATAGTCTCAGATGAGCTATTTCTGCTACTCTGGGTCTTAGTGTCCTCATCTGTGGAAAGGTGACAAAGAGCCCAGAGCCTTCTCTAATCTTGCTCAGCACTGGCTGTGAAGACCTAGGAAGATTAGGGGAATGTCTTGAAAAGCACAAATGAGAAGTTGCTTGCAGAGAGCAAAGAAACCTTCTGTGGGAGAAGCTGCTCATTTAACACATGTAATTTGCTCTGCAAAGTGTACCTCCCCCAGCCCCACCCCTCAACAAACAGTCTTACCCCCTTCTTGCCCTGAGGGAAGTAACAACTTCTTAAGGAGATAAGACTATTGATTTTATTTACTCTCATCTTCACCTGAGAATGGGATGGTTCAATATTTGTTACACTTTGGAGCCAAGTCCTGAAAACTGGGGCTCTAGCAGAGATGTGCTATGTGAACTCCCCTCCCTGGGCCCTACCTTTTACATCTCTTGAATGGCAGAATAGAAATGTTTGAACTTGGCTCTCTCAGTGTGGTATTTAGGATAACAGAATCTCCAGGAGGGAGGAGAAACGGCACTGTCCCAAAGTGTCCCTGGCATGGGCCTTGTACAGCATGTCCATTAATAGCATTTCATTTGGTCCCTGGTCTCCCTCTCAAAGCATTTTCCCATCCATTATGTCCTGGAGGCTCCTGGTGGAGGTGGATTGGCAGGCTGCTGTCTTTATCCCAGTTTGGCAGAGAAGAAAGTAGGAGAGAAGCAAAGCCTCACCTGCTTATCCAAACTCATTTCCTAAAATTCTGTCTCCTGGCTCTGCCTCAGGGCCTTTGCACATGCCATTTACTCCCTCAACCTGGAATATTCTTTCCTGGGCTGCCCTCACTTTATTAGCTCTCTACTTAAATCTCTCCGAGAGGCCTCCCCTAATCACTGGCTTAAAATAACAGCCCCCTACTCCTATCACTCTCCATGCTCTTACTGTGTCTTCTTTTCCTTCATTGCATTTCTTGACACTTGACGTTAAACGATCTCTTTACTTGTTTATGACTGACTCCTCCCCCAGAATGTCAGCTCCGTGAGATGGGGATTTCTGTCTGTCTCATTTAGCACATCTCACCAGTCCCCAGCAGGAACCTGGAACAGCCTACACACTTACTAAGTAATTGCTGAATTGAATTAATCTCCCTGGGGACACAGAGGTGGAAGTGACCTTGAAAGATAAATTTCTTCTGTTCCCCTGTCACCAGGCTGGACTTGGTGCCCTGTATGGGTTTCTCTTCTGAGAGAGTCTCTCAGCAGAAATCAAGATTCTTGATGTCTTTAAAAAAAAAAAAGTGGTTTTGATCATGGCCAGGATCTACAGACTTTCCCTTGTTAACCCTATCTTGCTTTCTTACAGGGGTTGACAGAAACAGGAAAAAAGGTAAGGTATTTAGGTTACATGTTACAGATGAATGATACGGAAAAACTGCTAAGAAGAGAGACTTGATTCCTTTTTGCACAGGCCTGGAGATTTTCTATACCTCATTCAAGAGTACTGAATACTAATAGGTGTGTTAATCTGATTAACAGTGATGATTTTCAGAAGAGTTAATATCAGGTGAAAGGTCCTGTGTGCAGGACCTTCAATATCTCATCATCAAGCCTCCAAACAGCTCTGAAAGGTGGGAACTGCTACCATGAGCCTTTACAGCTGAGGAAACTGAGGCTCTGTAACACAAAACTCAGAGGTACCTTGCCCAAGGTGACACTGGCAGATGCCAGCATAAATGACACCTGAAAAACCCCTTCCAGGAATGAAATTCCCTGTGGCTGAGAGGTTCAGTGCTGGCGCTCTGGAGACAGACTGCCTGTCTCTGAATCTGGGCTGTGTGATCTGAGATGAGTTAACTAGCTGCCCTGGGCCTCCGTCTGGAAAGTGGGGATGATGATGTTGCTGATGTCAGTGAAGATTCACTGAGTTTAATCTGTGAGATACTTAGGACAGAGATTGGTACAGGGTAAGTGCTCAATATTTGTTAGTTTTATTATCATCCCTTTGTACTCTCTCTCTCCCTCTTTGTACACACACACATACTGGTGGACTTCCTGGAGGAGGAGTACTATCAGACAGCCAGGCAGCCAGCTGACTTCAAGACCTAAGGTTAGGCTTAGATCTCTTTCTCAGGCAGGAAATGTCCCACTGAGAGGGGAGTGACAGCCTCTGTGGCCTTTTCCATCCTCCCCCAACCACCACTCTGACACCAGTCCCACACACAGGTCATGTGCTGTCCCTCGGCCCCAGATGACTCAGCCTGGCAGCTGGACCAGATGGTGGGAGGAGAGTTGGAGAATAGCACTGCCAGGGGTTGCTCAGAGCAGCTGCCTGACTGCAAAGGTCAAGATATTGGGTTTCCACCTTGCATGGTGCCCTGGGAGGTAAGCACGAGACCCCATGGAAACCAGGCTGGGACTGCCCCACCCGCTGCTCACCATCAGGGTTCATATTATAATTAGTCTTTTTATGTGTGTACTGGACCGTTTTTGAAGCACTTTCCACCTGCAGAGGTCTGCAGGGCAGCCAGTGTTACTCTGATCATCCCCATGAAAAGGGGCTTATTGAGGCTGAATGTCTTGCTTTGCACCATTTGGCTGGTAGAAGTGGGATCCGACAGGGGTTTGCAGAGTTTAAGCCCAGCAGGCTTGCCAACACCCTGCACAGACTGTCCTCAAAGCCGGATGTGTGCGTGTGCACACTCATATGCACATGGTGTACTGAGGTAGGAGGTGACCCACCCTTGGACTGCTTTTCTGATGGTCTAAATACATGTTGTGAGCTTTCTCTAAAGAGGCACATGGTGAGTCTTTTTATTTAGGCGTCATTATAATTTAAATTTTTATCTCTTTTTTGAACAGGCATCGTATTTGCATAGTTCAAAATTCAAATGGGTAAAGGAAATGTCACCCTCTTTCCCCTGTCATCCATCCACTCAGTTCCCGTCTCCAGAGGCACTCAGTTATCAGTTTCTTCTACCAGGCTATTCCATGCTTCTCTACGTCAGTACGAACAGAAATATTCCCCCGCCCACCCCCCTTATACAGGTCCGTGCACTCTCCACTTACTGTTCTGCCCCTTGATTTGGGGCTTGTTTAATGACATGGCCTGGAGGTCAGTCTGTGCCAGTACGTACAGAGGTTCCTTGATACTTTTCAAGGCCATGTAATGCTCTATTATAGGGATACACCTATTTGGCTGGTCCCCTGTTGATGGACATTTAGTTTATTCCCAATTCTTGCAATGACAGACTATGGGATAATGAGTGCGTCTTGCACCTGCATCCCTGGGTATATGTGTGGGGGAGATGCAGACCCTTGCTACTCAAAATATTCCAGGGCTAGCAGCTGGGCATCAACTGGGAGCTTTGTTAGAACTGCAGCATCACAGACCCCACCCCCGACCTGCTAGGTCAGGACCTGCACTGCAGAAAGATACCTCGGGGATCTGTATGCATATTAAGGTTTAAGAAACACTGGTTGGGAAGATAGATACCCAGAAGTGGAATTGCTGGATCAAGAGGTAGGTATATTTATAATTTTGACAGGTACAGACAAACTGACATTGGCAGAGTTTGATTTGATACGTATTCCCACCTGTGATGAATAAGCATTTGGGGAGAATTTAAAAAAAAAATCCAAATCCAGTGCTGCAAACTATGGAGAGTAGGATTCAGTGGGTCTGGGCTGGGCCTGGAATCTGCACTGTAGACCCTCTGGGTAATTCTGACATCCATCCAGGAACAACTGGCCTAACTACATTCCTCACCTTTGACTCCAGACTTCTTTAGGGCTCCTGGGCATCATGGCTGTAGTGACCTTTTAACTCTCCATCCAGAGATGGCAAACTCAGGTGCCCCCAAGGGCAGGATAGACACTAGTCCTGACTGAAGTGCGCCGGTTTATAGTAGGTTAGGTTATACTGGCATGGAAATAAAAGAAAATTTAAAACAGGTGCAGAGCAGGCAAAAAATATTTGGGCTGAAATCAGGCCCACAGTCCATGAGTTTGTGCCCTTTAGTGCTCTCACAATGCCCTTTTTAAAACAAACAAAACAAAACAACCAACCAACCAAACATCCGTTTTGGCAAACAGTCTTGTACAGTCTGGCCAGGACTCAGGTGTGCTTTCTCCATGCTGTGTCGGAGATCTTCAGGATCAACGCTCCCACTTTACAGATGAGAAAACTGAACCCAGAGTGTGGAAGAGGTGGCCCAGAAAAGTTTAACTAATATTTACTGACAGCCAGGCAATACACTTGATACTAGAGGATTCAGCCTGCAGGCCCAGGTCCTTGAGGAGGGAGGGGACAAATAGAGCAAACAGACAATGGCCACTGAGTGTGCGGTGTGCAGTAACATGAGGTGGTTCCCTAGGTCAAAGTGGTTCCCAGGAACTAGGGAAGGTTTCACAGAGGAGCTAGGACTGAAAAAGACGTTGGTGGTTTTTTGTTTTTTGTTTTTTTCCATCTCAAGGAGGGATTTAGACCCCGGTTGGCAAATGTTTCCTGCAAAGGGCCAGATAAAATGTTGTAGACTTTGCAGGCGACGTGGTGTCTGTTGCACCGCTCAGCCCTGCCCTTCTGTTCTGTTCATTGCAGCGCAGAAGCAGCCACAGATGACAGGTAAATGGAGGGGCGGGGCTGCGCGCCAACAACTTTATTTATAGACTCTGAAATTTGAATTTTGTATAATTTTCATGTGCCACGAAGTAGTCTTTCGTTTCTGTTTTTTTTTTTTTCCCTCCCAGCCATTTCAAAATGTAAAAACCATTCTTAGCTCCCAAGCTGTACAAAAACAGTCGGTGGCTTGGATTTGGCTGGCGGCTGGATTTGGTCGACCCTTGATTTAGTAGATGAAGAGGAGTTTGCCAGGCTCTTCTGGAAGGATGTTCCAGGCAGAGAGGCTGGCAGGTGCAGGGACGGGGAGGTGGCAGGGAAAAAGAGATTTAACAGAAAAGTAGGGATCAGAATGCTGGGCTCTTGGCTCCCCATGCACTGCTCTGTCACCTACCCAGGGGACAAAAGCAAGGAGTGAAGCTGGCTGGGTGGGGACTGCGGTGAACAGAAAAGTGGTGGCCCCTCCCCATGTAGTTCCTGCCCATTGTTGCCAAATTCTTCTGATTGTTAAGAGAAGTTGGAAATGCACTTATTACACAAGTTTTTCAGAGAGCTCACTATGTGCCAGGACTGTTCCAGACACTGGAGAGTCCAAAGGGGGTCAAAACAGCCTGAAGACATTGCTTGCAAACTCACAAGGAACAGGTGTGAAAAAAATAAATAAACTATGGAGCATGTTAGATGGTGGTAAGCGCAAAAAACAACGTAGGGCAGGGGGCGGAAGTGTCAGAATCAGTGTGAATTTAGATGAAGTGACAGGGAAACCTCCCTGAGCAGGGGCTCATTTGAGTAAAGGCTGGAAAGATTCACAGAATGAGCTGTGCAGGAACCCCTCCTGCCCAGAAGAGCAGTCCAGGCAGAGGGAGAAACAAATGGAAAGGCCCCAAGGAGGGAGACTGCCTGGAATGTTCTAGAAACAGTAAGAGGCCTGTGTGGCTGGAGCAGTGGGAGCAAGGGAGAGAGTCAGAGGAGCTAAGGGCAGAGAGGTAATGGGGGCAGACCGTGCAGGACTTTGGGGCCACTGTAACAACTTTAGTTTTGACTCTGAGTAGGTGGGAGCCATGGAGGGTTCTAAGTAGAGGAGGGAGAGAACCAGACTTAGGTCCTCTGGCTGCCTATGGAAAATGGACAGGAGGTGAGTGAGAATGGAGGTGGGGAAAAGTCATCTGACTCCGGCTACTTGCATGTCAAAGGTGGAGCTGTAGGATTTGCTTATGTTTAGGATGTGGGGGTGTAAGAAATTTAGATCTTACTGTGAAAACTTCCTCTATGTAACTGATGGCAACCAAGTCAAATATCACAACATCTCCCTCTGGGCCACCAAAGCCTTTTGCAGTCTTTCTTCTAAACCAGGCCTGTCTCTCATGTTTTAAATCTTTCATCATGATTTTACTTTTTTGTGTTCCTGTGTGTTTTTCTCAACTAGGTTGGAATCCACCCTTAATTAAGGGTGGGGGCTGTGTTTTTTACCTCTTGGTATCTTACAATGAAATTAGTGAATGTAGAGGTGGGTGGGTAAGGGGCCTTTTCCCTCCCCATGGTTATCTGTTCAGTAGAAATACATGGAACATCTAACCACAGTGGGAACCTTCTCAGAGGGTCAGGCCCTGAATATACCAGCCCTGGCTCCATTCCTCTCAGACCCTGTAGTTGCGGCTCTTGAAATATTTTTTTCCCCTTAAACCTGCTTAGATCTCCTAATCTTAAAAATCAATGCATGGTTTCTCCCCTTCCAGATATAGTCCAGTCTGGCCAGACTTCTCAGAAGAGCACTGGCGCTTCTGACCACCTCTGTCTCCCAAGCATAGGCCCTGGCCCTAGCCCTGTGAAGCTGGCTTTGGCCCCAACCTCCTCCCAAAGGTCACTGGTGACCTCCCCTGCTGCCAGGGTGCTACAGCCTCTTCTCAGTCTTCCCTTTACTCACCTCTGGGGCTTTTGTTGCTGCAGAACAAACAGCCCTTGCTTCTGGAAACTCCTTTGGTTCCTGTAGAGCTGCTCCTTCCTGCATTCCCCTCCCCCTTGGCCTCCTCCTCCCAGGCCTCTCCTCCTTTCCCTGGAATAAATGCCCTAAGTCTGTGGATGGAAAAGCCATCGCTGTGATGGGCCAGGAAGGTGAAGAAAATGACTGAAGTGAGTTGCAGGTGTTCTTTAAACACAAACACACATTGGTTGTTAAACAGTAACAGCAGATGACACTTAGTGAATATTTAACAAGTGCCCATCCCTGCTCTAAGCTCTTTACATATGTGTTAATTCTCATAACAGTCCTTGGAGGTGGCTATTATTATTATTCTTGTTTTTCAGTTGGGAAACTGAAGCACAGAGAGGTTGAGTAATTTGCCTGAGGTCATACAGCTTCATGGTGGCCATAATTTGAATCTAGAGCATCTAGCTTCAGCATGTGTGGGCATAATCACTCTCCCACTACAACTCTGATCCTACGTCTTCCCACTGCCCCCATTTGGCCAAATCATAGATACTCTATCCATTTATCGTTAATCCCACTCCCCCACCCCATGTCTCAACTGGACAATGTGTTGATCTTGGAGTATCTGGTGGTAGAAATCCTGCCCCTTTGGCCAATTTTACTGAAATGTACACTACATAGACCCTCCGACCCAGCTGTTCCCTCCTGGGCTACTGTTCTAAAGAGATACTGTGCCCAAGAGGGCAAGCACAGGGTGTTCACAGCAGTAGTGTTCCTAATAATGGAAAACCAGAAACAGCCTAAGTGTCCATCCATTGGGGAATGACAAAGAAAATTTGCATATTCCTATTACAGAATACTATGCAGCAAGTTAAGAAAGGAAATGGATTTCTAAGTGCTGACTCAGAAAGATCTATGACTTATAGAGGGGGAAAAAGAGAGTTCCAGAACAATATCTACACTCTCCTTGCATTCAGTAGATATTTATGGAGCGTCTGCTCTCTGCCTGGTACTGTTCAAGGTACTGGGAATACAGCAGTGAACAAAATAAACTCTTTACCTTAACTGAGCTAATGTCCTACCTCGGGGGAGGGTAGAGGCAGGGAAAAAATTGTATGCCAAGGGTGGTAAATGTAATGAAGAAATATATAATGGGAGATGGTTTCCCATTTTTGTGAAAGAATCACCACAAAATAATACGATGTGTTTTCACTGGGTATTTATTTATGTATATAAATGCACAGGAAAAGATCTGCAAGGAAGCATCCCATACTGCTGACAGTGTTATTCTGGGGGGAGAGGCAGGTGCCCGGTGATTGTCCAAAGGCATTTTAACTCTATGGGAGATAACACTCATGTATTATTTGTGCAATGAAAAATTAATAATAGTAAGCAACTGGAACCCTCATACTGTGCTGGCGGAAATAGAATGGGACAACCACTTTGGAAAGCTGTTGGCAATTTTTGGTAAAACTTAAGCGTATGACTTAGCAATTCCACTCCTAAGTATTTGCTTAAGAAAAATGAAGACCTAGGTCCACACACAGATGTGTCCACCAATAGAGTGCCTTTATTCCTAAGCCCCAAAGTGGAGACAACATAAAAAACCATCACAGGGTGGCTAGGCGAACACGCAGGACATCTACACCCTAGAACGCTACTCCGCAATAAAAAGGAACAAGCTATTGATACATGGACGGATCTAACAGCATTATGCTGAGTGAAGGAAGCCAGGCACAAAAGAGCACATACCATATGATTCCAATTACACGACAGGCAAAACTAATCTCTGGTGATAGAAATCAGAAGGATGGTTGCCTGTGGGGGTTGTGGGTTGACTGGAAGAGGACCTGAGGGGAGTTTCTGGGATGACGGGAATGCTCCAGGTCTTGATGGGGGGTGTACATTGTGTAGGGAATTGTCAAAATTCATTGACTCATTCACTTCGGATCTGTGTGTTTCACTGTAGTGACTTTCACCTCATAGTAATAACCACCGAAGCCTGGAGAGGAATACTCTGACATATTAAGGGAGTTTATTTCTAAATGATGAAAATGTAGGTGATTTTCATTTTCTTCATATACTCATCTGGGGTTTTCCAAAAGTTTCAGCAATGTACATATACTGCTTTAGTGATCAGAAAAAAAAAAAAAGGAAAGAAAAGGACACGGACTAGACATTTATATAAAAAAAGAACATATGCCTCTTTTGTGCACATTCTGCTTAGTCATTTTGAGGAGGGTTTTTTTTTATTTTTTTGTTTTTATAGAAGGAAAGAGAGAGGGAGGAGGGCAAGAATTTAATTTTTTGACAAAAATTAACTAGAAAGCATCAATATTCAGTGCTGATTACTGTGGAAAACAAAAATAATTCAGGGCAAAAGATTATGCGGGCAAAAGATTATGCATTCAAAAAGTTTGTAATTGTGCTGAGCACATGGGGCATCTGCTCTGTCTCTAAATGAGCCCTTGAAAAAGGCCCCCCTCCTCCGTGAAGGCTTCCTTGATTTTGCCTCCAAACCTCTGCCTCTGCATAACTCATCTTACCTCCACCTTGCCCCTGGAGGACAGGGTGCTTTCCTTTTCTCTGAATCCCCAAAGCCTAACACTGTGCTTTGCACAAGGTGGGTTCCCTGTCCAGGTCTGTGCACTTCATTTTTTAGAAAGCCCCAGAGCAGTCCCCAGGCGAGGGTCGGTCCACCCCACACTGAACCCATCCCAGGGTGATGAGGAACCGGGAGGGTGACCTTCTGGCCCCTAGAAGTTGGGAACAGATACTTAGGGGACTCCCGGACACTTTGTAGAAACTCCTGCCTCTCCTTGAAAGGTCAAGCTGGGCACCACCCACCGGCTTTCTCCCCCTTTCTGGTTTCGTTCGCTTTGAGTGAGCTGCATGGGTGGGTAGAGGCTGTAACCTGCGGCAGACAGCAGAGTCAAGCGCACATCTTGCTCCCCTCCGGCCCCTCTGGCCTTGCCGGGAGCTCAGACCAGCAGCGGGGCTGGGATGCAGTGCTTGCTCGCGGGATCTTTGGCCAGGGAGCATCTGGACCACTCGCTGGGTTTTCAGTCTCCGCAACACAATAGAAGTTTTCTTGAGGCTCAGGGAGCGTCTACAAAGTGCTTTCCTCCGAGATCGAGGCGCTGCGGCCCCAGCTTTTTGGCGGCTTTTAATCTTCGCATCCAGGCGAAGGTGTGGCGGGGAAGGGCAAGACCAAGGTGGGAGACAGTCGAAGCAGCGTCGGGCAGTGCTCCAAAGCGGGGTTGGTCATGTGAGATGAACAAGATGCCCAGGTACAGGATGGGGACCTCCATCCATAAAGTGGGCAGGGAGGACACTGGGAGGCAGCGGCCTGTCTTCCAGCTAGGGTCCTGTTGAAAGTTCGGCTGGAGAAGGGAATCAGAAGGTACAGACAGGATACTGTGCATGTGCACACCACCAGAAAGGTCTTTCCTTTTTGTCTTGACACTGTATTCCTGATCCGTGCCCTTCTCTGTCTCTGGTACTGCTGGTCAGGAGCAAGCCAAACATCTCCCGCTCGCTCTACACACCACAGCCTCTAGCTAGGCTCCCTGTTTCCTCTAGTCCTGGCTCTAATTTACTCACTGTGTGACCCTGGGCAAGTCACCTTGCCTCTCTGACTCTCGGTTTCTTCATCTGTAAGTGACACCATAATCATTCCTATTTTTATGAGGATATAGTGAGTTAATATATGAAATGTGCTTAGAACAGTGCCTGGCAAACAGTATTATAAAAGGGTTGGTTATGATCTTTTTTTTTTTTTTTTCCCACAGGCTGTTCTCCACCCAACAGAGTAACCATTTCAAAACCTGAGTCAGGTCATATCACACCCTTGTTTAAATTCCTCCCCTGGCCCCCTGGCTGCCCTGTGTGCTTAGCGTGTAATTCATGCATCTACTGTCTCCATATTACTAATCTGACTTCATTTCCTACTAGTCTTCTCATTACTCATTGTTCCCACCTCACTGGCTTCCTTGCTGCCCCTGGAATGTTCCAAATGTGGTCCAGCCTCAGGGCCTTTGCACTTGCCATTTTTTTCTACCTGGGAAGCTCTTCTCATGTTTCAGAGGGCTGGTTCTGGCTCAGCATTCAGATCTCAGCTTAACCATTACTTTTTAAAGAGAGTCTTTGTGAAAAACCCTATCTAGGTATATGCCTTCCTATATTTCCCTGTGAAAATACCTTGTTTATTTCTTAGCTATCATTGGTATGTGTTTATTTGTTTAATATCTCTCTCTCCCAATTAGAATATAAACTTCACAAGGGATGAAATTCACTACTTTCCCCCCTGCGTCTAGCATAATGCCTGGTATATAATAGGTGCTCAGTGGTTAATTCAGTGGCTCAACAGCAGAATTAAGGGGCCAGGTCCTTTTTATCCACCATGATGGCACAGTCTTTCCTTGTGGGTCCAAGATGGCTGCCATGGCTCTGACATGGAGTCTTCATGCAACATCCACAGGCCAGAAGAAAAGAAGAAATCCCTTTTCTTTCCTAAGTCCTGTTCTAAGAGAGAGAAAAACTCAAAGCCCCCAGTCTTATTGCATCAAGTCTTACTAGATAAAAATGTGTCATTTGTCTGTTCCTCATAATTGGCTAAGACTCTTTAAGATTTACCATTGCAAGTGGGAAAGGGTTCATTCTTCCCAGAAGCATATGGTCACCAAACTTGGAGTTTTGACAGGGAAATGGGGAAATGGTTATTGTTTGCAAAAAATGGTGTTTTCAGTCTTAGCAGGATGGTGCAGGCAAATATGGGAAACAATTCATTGTTCATTTTCTTAGCACGTGCTTGTTGAGCACCGACATAGAGCCAGGCTCTGTTCAGACCCTGGGGATACAGCAGTGAGCAAAACAAATTAAAAACCCTTGTCTGTACTGAACATGTAGTCGAGTGGCTCAGGAAACATTAGCAACATTTACTCTGTTATGATTATCAGCGTCACCCCTACTTATAGATGGGGAAACTAAGGCTCTGCGAGGTGAAGTCACACAACCAGCCAGGGGCCAAGTGGCGATCTGATTGCATCTCTTAATGATTTTCAAATCGGCTCTGTCCACCCCACCAGGCTGGAAAGAACACATCCACGTAGAAGTGACTTCACACTCCAGAAAGAAGGCTACAAATTGATACAAAGGAGTAGAATAGGAATTTTCTACAGAAAGGGCTGCAGGAATCCACTGCAGGGCAGAGATGTGATCAGAAGATGGGGAGATTTGATTCACAAATCACAGTGGCTTTAGAGCTGAAAAAGGTCTTTGAGGTCAGATTAATCAAGAAGGCTTTTGGAAAGGAGGAGGTACTGTGGCAGAGTCTTA
This sequence comes from Vicugna pacos, assembly GCF_048564905.1. Classification (NCBI taxonomy): domain Eukaryota; kingdom Metazoa; phylum Chordata; class Mammalia; order Artiodactyla; family Camelidae; genus Vicugna; species Vicugna pacos. Next base: position 36,104,519 of record NC_133005.1, on the reverse strand, counting down.
AAAGAAGGGAGAGGTTTTGGTAGGAGGATCTGTAAGCCTGTGGTGGCCTCAGTATTTATGTGCCACATCCTCAATCAGATGCTGAATCAATTTTTTTTTCTATCTTTTACTTTGTTGGATGCTGATGAGAGTGGGAAAAAGGAGTCCTGGTTAGTGTGACTTGACAGCTTTTGTTGTTGCTGCTGAAATCATTAGCCCCCTGCCAACAGCACCCAGATCTTGCAGGTCTGCGGGCTGAAGATACGCACACGATGATGCATTTAAAAAAATTCTCTAACAGGCGCTGTGACTCATACACATTTCTGCTGCAATGAATAAAAATATCGGGGGTGAAAGATGAATTAGTCACTGGAACACAGTTTGCTTTGGAGCACCGAGTCCCCCACAGTTGCCCTTGTTCCTCATTAGCTTCTGAAATTTGGAACCTGAACCCCTAAACTGGGGCCTACCAAGGATGTGGGATGAAGCCTGGTTGGGTGGGTGTGAGGACTGGGGAGCAGAGATGGGGCTCAGTGGAGCAGAACTGGTTGCCGCTGGTCCACAGCTGGCTCCTGTTCTGATTGGCCTTTGCCTGTGTTGTTCATTAGGACCACCTCTAAATCGATGCCATTCTTTCATTCATTGACTCCTTTATTCATTCCATCAGTCCATTGTAGGCAAGGTAATGTGCTGGACTCTGAATGGCACCCCAAAATGGACTGAGGAAAGGAGTTTATCAAAGAGCTAAGCCCAGGAAACATGACATAAACGTCTACATAGAGATTTAGAGAGAGGAGAGACCTCTTTTTTGCCTACCTCAGGGACTGGCAAACTGCAGCCTGCCAGCTATTGTTTTTATAAATAAAGTTTTATGGGAACACAGCCACATCCATTCATTTACATATTGTCTTTGGCTGTGGTTAGGGCTGCAGCAGCAGAATCAAATAGTTGTGACACAAGCTGTTCGACCCTGAAAGCCTAAATTATTTACTACCTGGCGGTTGCAGAAAACATTTGCCAGTCCCCAATCTAGCATAGGTCAGGGGTTTGCAGTTGGAAACAACAGAACTCACTTTAGTAATTTTATGAACGGTTATAGGGAGCTCACAGAATCTCAAGGGTGCCCGTGAGGTCAGTCTTAGCAGCGAAGGCCCCAAGAGCAATGCCCAAGGCCCCCTGTGGGATGGCTCTAGCGATGACCCTGCTGAGTCACCCCAACTGGCAATGTTGACTTGGGGTGAACTGAAAATCAAAGCTTCTGCTGTCATGGCCCCCCAAAGTGGATGCCCCTGCCATTGCTTTGATCAGGGGTACACAAAATACACACAGACTCTATGGCTTAGCAACTCCATTTTTGGTTGACAAGCTAAAAACTTTGCTCACAGATACAACTGGAAATATGTGTGAGAATGTTTGTTGTAGTGTGGCTTCAAGGAGTCTGCAGTAGTGTCTAGCACTGGGATGTGGTAAGTGGAACACAGTTCTATTGGTTAAGGTTAATACTAGCTGCTATAGTAGACTCTAAAGCATGTAAAGTCTCAGACCGCATGGACGCTTCACTTTTGGCTCACATAACCTGCTCCAAGGTGAATGTTATGGACCAGTGGTCTCTCTCCCTTCTTATGCAGCCATTCAGACCATTTCACCCAGGATGGCTCTGTTACCTTCCACCCGTGGCTTCCAAGGTCACTCTGGGGTCATCATCCCAATGAGTTTAGAAGGGAAAAGATCATGGAGAAGGGGACATGGGAGAGGTTTCATGATCCAAGACTGAAGGAGATGCATCACATCTGCTGCATTCACAGACTGAAGCTCCGTTCTGTGGCTCCACCTACATGCAAAGGAGATTGGGAAATGTAGACCTTCATTGTGTCCTGGAAGAGCAGGAAACTGCATTTGGGGACCAGCCAGCAGTCTACCACCATGTTACATGCACACAGTGGAATACTAAGCAACAGTCGGAAGTAATGGGTTATATTTACAAAGAGTAACAAGGAATGATCTCAAAAACGTGATGTTGGGTGAAAAAGTAAGACACCATGAGATGCGTAACTCTGTGCCATTTACCCAAAAATTTAAAACCAACCATAAAACAACATTTTATCTCTTTATGTATCTTTTACTAAGTCTATTTGGATACACATATATCCAAACAAATGTATGGCAGATGGGTAGAAAGAACACACTTTAAATATACCCAAGTGGGTGTCCATGGGAGAGGGGAAAATAGGAGGAGTGGAGATGGGTGATGCAGGCAAAAATAAGTGAAAACGAAACAAAGTATAAGCCATATTCTGATGTCACTGACGGTGTGCCATGGCCTGAAGAGTGTGATTAACCAATTGTGCGCATCTAGGGTCCAAATAAAAAAACAAAAGGCAGGAGAATCAACATATTAAAGAATAAAAGTAATGTATATCAATTGTAAAAAATTTGGGAAATAAAAGTGTAAAGAAGAAAACAGATATCCATAATTCCACTGCCCAGATGTAACTATTATTGTTATTTTTGAATATTTTCCCTGTCTTTTTGGTATGAATATGTAATATATATTGACAATATTGGGATCACAGTCTGCATGTTACTGATTCCACTTTTTTCCTCCCTATTTATTCATGTATCATGATCATTTTCCTATTACATCAAACATACTTTTTTTTTAGTATGTTGTATTTTCTTTTTTTTGTTATTGGGGGGAAGTAATTAGGTTTATTTATTTATTTTTAATGGCAGCGCTGGGGATTGAACCCAGAACTTCGTGTATTCTAGGCATGCACTCTACCACTGAGCTATAACCTACCCCCATTAAATATACTTTGATAGCAGGCTTTTAAACGGCTAAATAATTTCCCACATTGTGGATATGTACCATAATGTATTTAACCATTTACCTATTAGTGAGAATTTAGGTCTTTTCAAATAACCATGAGCTATTATAAGTAACACTGTAGTGAACATCTTTGTGAATCAAAGTTTGTGTGAGTGTGTGATTATTTCTGTCGTTTAGATTCCCTGACTGAGAATAACTTGGTCAAAGGATATGAACATAGGTGTGTATGCCTATTTGTAAGGGTTTTGATGCATTTTTAAGTTGAGAAATTGAGAGCACAGAGAGAAAAGTGTAGATAACATACATGTAAATTGTAATAAATTATTATATAGTGAACCTTTATGAAATCACCACCTGGGGTAAGAAACACAACACTGCCAGCCCCCTAAGGCTCCTATATGACTCATCCGAATCCCAGACCCCTACTCACCAGTCTGGGAGAAAGCCACTGCCCTGCCTTGTATGGTAGACGCTGCACTCTTTCCTTTATAGCTTTGCTATCCTAGTGCGCACCTCTATGCTCTGTAGTCTAATATTGTCTGCTTTTGAGCATTGTATAAGTGGAATCGTGCAAAATGTGCTTTTATATCTGGCTTCGTTGGCTCCATATTATGTTTTCAAAATTTATGCACATGGTTGCAGGGAGCTATATGGAGTTCTTTCCCTGCCATGACTTCTCTTTTCTTTGAATCTGTGTATTTTTTTTTTTTTCTGCTTCAGTTTCCCATTTCTGAGGACCTAAGTCTGGGCAGTAGGAGAAGAAATTTCATTCGTCAGTTTTCTCAAGCCTTTTGGGGTCTGCACGATCTCGCTGTGTCCTCATGTTCCCTTGGAGAGCTGGTAGAGCAGGAGTCTTAATGAGTCCACTGAACAGATGAGGAAAGGGATGCTCGGGGCCAAGAAGGAATTGACTGTGTGAAACTGGGAACTTGCTCTTTGCTCCATTTCTTGAGGGGAAACAAGACCATGCGAGACTCCATTGCTACGTTGTGTCTCTGACTGCCCACTCAACATCTCTACCTGGTTATTGAATTTGTGATCTCCCACGGTCGAAACCAAATTCTCCATCTCCTCCCCCAAACCTAGCCCTCCTGAGGTGGGAAGCCCCATGAAAAAGACAGCAGGACCTCCAGGCAGGGCCACTACTCTCCCGCCAGCACCATTCGGTTCCCTGGCCCAGCAGCATTACCTCCCTTTTTGCCTCTGAAACTGCTTGCTTCTAGGAAAGAGGAACTTACCCCTAAGATTCTATTGGTTCCCTGAGCTAACTCCTGATTGCTCCATTTGTAGTGCCTTATTTGCATTGAACTACCTTCTGATTGGTTCACTTATCACTCCTAATTGGTCCATTTCTATCACTCCTGATTGGTCCATTTCTACAAAGCTTGTTCCTAATTAGTCAACTTTGTCACAACTTACTTACATATGATGTTGCAAAATATAGACTGGCAGCCTATAAAAGCCTGTGTAAACCTACAGACGGGGTCCAGAGCTTGCAGTGTTAACTCCTCTGGGCCAGCCAGCATAATAAACCTGAGCTCTCCAACAGTCCGAGTACTGCTTGGTCTCTCACCCAGATCCAGGTTGCTGTCACAACTGAGGTGTAACACATTTTGCTGCAACACACCCGCACTCTTCCCGTCCTGATCAATTCCAAGCCCATCCTTTCAGTTGCTCAGGTCCAAAACCTTGGAGTCAAGTGGAATTCTGTTTCTCTTACCCCCAGCACTTCAGCAAATACTATAGGGTCCATCTTTGGGATATACCCAGAATAGACCGTTTCTCCCTATCTCCCCTGGCACCATCCTGGTGCAAATCATCAACATCTCTCGTCTGGACTATTGCAGTATTCTCCTCACAGGTCTCATTGCTTCTGACCTCATCCCATTATAGTCTTTTCCCATAGAGCAGTCAGAGGAGTCCTGTTAGAACCCGTCAGATCAGATCTCTCCTCTGTTAAGAACCTTCCATGGCTCCCACTCACCCAGAGAAAAAGCCAAAGTCCTTACAGCTACCTACACAGGTCATGTATATGACTTTCCTCTCCGTTCTAATCACATCTCCTACTATGACCTTTTCCCTTGCTTTCTCCAGTCCTGGCTGCTCCTGCCTCCAAATCCTCGCACTTGCTGTTCCCTCTGCCTGGAACACACACAGTGCCTGCTCCCTCATTGCTTCCGGTTCCTCATCGAAATGTCAACTCCTTAGCGAAGCCTTCTCTCGCCCCCTGGGGTTCACTGGCCCAGCACTCCCTGTCTTGCCATCTTACCTGCTTTGTTTATCTCCACAGTCCTTACCATGATCTGGAAGATTTTTGTGCTTGACACAGTGGGGTCTTTACTGGCCATCTCTTCTGTCCCTAGGATGTCAGCTCCAGGAGGACAGGAGCTCTTACCTGTTTTGTTCACTCTTCTCGCTGCCAGAGCAGTGTCGGCACTCATGGTGAGATTTCTCTCAACCTGGAGGCCAAAATGAGTATGGAGTCATTCATTCAATTAATATTTAGGTGTGCTTGGCATTTTTCTATGATGAAAACAAGATTCTCACTGTCTACTGGGAACACCTGAGACATGGCTTGGCATGGGTTTGGGGTCAGACACACCTGGGTGGCAAAGTTCTGGCCTGTTGGGTGGGAACGGAAGTTCCAGTTTGGGATATTTAAAGAACCAGTATTCCCTTCCTTTCTCCCTTTCTCTTTCTGCTGGTTGGAAAGTGGTGCTGGAGCATACAGTGGATACCACATATTAAGGATGGTGGAGCTACAAGTTGGAAGGAACCTGGCCCCCAACACTTTGAGTCTTCCATTCCTTCCCTGGGTTGTTTATGCCTGCACTGTAACATGAGAGAGAAATAAACTTTATTTTTTTTTTAAATGTGTTACTATTTGGGTCTTTGCACAGCGCCTGTCTTTATCCTCAGTAATACACGGGCATTGATTGGGTTCCTTGCAGAGCCTCAGTTTTCTCATCTGTAAAAGATAATGATAAAAACTACCATGAAGGGTAATTGTAAAAATTTGATGTCACATCTTAATAGTGCCTGGTCCATAGTGAATGCTCAAAAATGGTAATAGTTGTTATTAGAACTTTCTCCCTTTGAATAGAGGCTCCAGGAATGGAATTTGACCAGGAAATTTGGAAGGCAGGCTGCAGCATAAATGGCATTTAAAGAGGGTGTGGCTGTTTGTGTTTCTGCTGGCTAAAGAGGAAACCATCAACTTTCAGTAAAAGTTACCACTGGGATTGCCAGGTGTCTGGATTTGGACTGGGCAGCCCTATTTTTGAGCTTTCAGTCCAGGAAACAAACTGAAAAAAAAAAAACCCAGACATATAAATGTGTGTCCAGTATGTCTGCGGAAACCATCTGGCAGCCCTTGCTGCAGAATTTCAAGATACACCATCCAGGTCAATCTCTGGCCTTGTCTAAGTTGTAGAATTTACCTTTTATGCACCAATCTATTTCTGAAACTTTTTCTTAATTTTTACCCCCCCCCCCCAATCCAGTCTTCATGTTACAAACCTTAGATCTCTGCTTCATTGGGAAAGCAACGTGGTGGAGAGAGACCTCTCTGCGGCATCTGCATTTTAAGACAGAAGTAGGAAGTGGGCAATGCTTATTTCAAAGGGTAAGGTGACCATAATCATCCCAACTGAGATGTTATTAACAATAGTTATCCTGGGACAACAAGTACAAATTGGGACTGTCCCATGAAAACTGGGGTGTTTGATCATCCTATAAACAGAGGATTCAGGTCACCTAAGTGGGGAGAAATCTAGGGGAAAGGAAGCAAATCAGTTAGGATGTTTCTGGTTGCAAATAGAGAAAACTTGACTCATTTGGCTTAAACAATAAGGAAATGTTTTTATCTTATAATACAAGAAGTCCAGAGGCAGGGTGGTTCCACAGTTGGGTAATTTAGGAGCTCAGCAACATCAGAGATTGAAGTTCTTTCCATCTGACATTTTTGTCATCAGCTGGTCAGCAATGTCCTCCCTCATGGTGTCAAGATGGCTGCCACATCTCCAAACATCATGGCCTCACCTGGTTACAATAGCTAACACTCAACTGAGTATCAGGACCAGGAAGTTTAAGCATTTTGGATCTATTAAGTATTTTGATCTGCACAACAACCCTTTTTGGCCCATTATTGTCTCTTATTTACAGGTAGATTCATCAAAGTCTAAAGAGACAAAGTCACTTGTGCAAAGTCACACAATTATGAATTGGTGGGGCAGATATTTGAACCCAGGCACCTGGTCTCTAGAGCTACGACAACTTCCAAAGGCTGGAAAAGGACAAGGTACCATGTCAGTAGAGGAGCCAGGATTTGAACAGAGGGTCCTAAGCATTTCCTTCTCTGTTTCCTCCGGGCTGTATTTCCAATGCTTTCTGGAAGGAATATGATTTGGCAAAGCTCTGGAGCCCTGACTTAATCTGATATCTATTATGTTTGAATCAGACCTTCAGAGCCTTCTGGAGTTATCTGCTTCCAACAGCAAGGCCTCCTTTGGAGAAGTTTTGACTTGGGCAGTTAGGGATAGCTCAGCTAAGACTATCAGCAAGAGAATTATATTCTGGTCTGAAGAAATGAACCCTGGCCTGCGTGTCCAGCACTGGGTTGGGTTGGGTTGTCTCGCTGTTTTGTCCAATGCCATGGGTGGAGACGCCCCTTTTCTCTTCTCAGAAAGCTGCTCTTGGTGCTCTGAATGGGGGAAAGGCTCCCTGGGCAGCTGGCCTGCCTTACTGAGAACTCATCTGCATTTGGGAAATGATTGGCAATCCTGGGCAGGGGCAGTCCAATAACTCATTTCTCACCTGGCTTGTTCAGCTTGGGATGGCAAAAAAAAACACCCCACCCCTTGCTTTTCCTTGCTTTATATATATATTTTTTATTGAAGCATAATCAGTTTACAATGTTGTATCAATTTTTGGTGTACAGTATGTTTCAGTCATACATATACATACATACATTCATTTTCATATTCTCTTTTTTACTATAGGCTACTACAAGATGTTGAATTTAGGTCCCTGTGCTATACAGAAGAATGCTTGCTTTATCTTAATTATCATTATCATTTTTTTTTTAAAGCAGAGCTTGGGAAGGGGGTCTTCAAATCCTGAGCCTGCAGAATCTGAGAGCATCTCATCAGGGAAGAAGGAACTCTCTAATGTTTCCAAGCAGCTTTAACTTCTTCCCCACAACCGTGAAACTTATGCAACAGAAACGAAATGGTATTTCCCACTATTTGCAAAGTACATGGAAACAGAAACTCTAAAATTGTCCCCTGTTGAAGAGAATTTCCCTATCATTACAATTGCTTTTTTTTTTCCCCTTTAACTTGCTGAACTGAAAGTCCTCCCCTCTTTTCTCTCTGTTCTTTTGCAGAATGTTTCCTAGCTATAGCCTATTTTAGGCCCCTGTCCTGGAGATAGACATGGATCTCAGGGCTCCCCACTAAAGATCTTGGAGGGTAGGGGTGGATGTGATGGGGAAGGAGGGAGAAGGGCTCAGCCTGAAACAGGGATAGAAAAAGGAAATCTCCCCCAGCCTGTGATTCCTTAGTCATGTTGGCTTCAGCGAGTTGCTCTGTGCCAGCATTAGCTGGGAGGCAACCAGCCCCGGACCAAGGGAGTCCCCATTGATGACTCCAGGGCGGACCTCTCTATCTGAGTAATGAGACCTGGGTAGGCAGAGGCCTAGAGGTGCCACCAAACAACTCTGGAGAAGCTGAAAGCATCTCGTTTTTGTGTTTGCTTGTTTACTGATTTATCGATTGTTAACTTGGTTATTGTCTTTCTCCTTCCGCTCTAGACTGGAAGCTCCAGAAAGGCAGGAAACTTATCTGCCGTGGTCATTGCTGTATGCCAGCCTGGCATTTGGCAGGCCTTCAATAAACACTCATTGAATGAATGGCAGAAGGAACTTGCTGTGTTCATTTGTTTAATTCCTTATTGTCTGTCCCCTCTGCTGGAGTGATGTCAGCTCTATGAGGGCCTGAATGTTGTTGGTCTCGTTCACCTCTGCAGTCTCAGTTCCTCACCCAATGCTTAGCACATAGTAGGTGCTTGTGGCAGACACCTCTCTTAACAATGGAACCCCAAGTTGTTCGGGCAGACATGCCCCAGGAAATGGAGCAGGATGGTTCTAAGTTGATAGTGACAAGCCTGCTCTTGCTCAGGGAAGATTTAAAGGTGGCCACATGACCCAGTCTGGCCTGTGAGGTATAAGGGAGAGTCTGCTTGCTGCAGCTTTTGGGGAACATTTTCTCCCTGTGATAAAAGAGAAGCACAGAGGATCACCCCCTTTAACCTCCTCTTTCCTTTTCTGCTGTGGAGTTGTGTTAGCTGGTGATATGGCAGGTGCAGCAGCCCATCTTGCGACTCTGAGGCCCCAGACCTTGGAGGAAAAGCCAACATGATGAGGACAGCTGGTTCGTAGGTGCCTTGGTCCTTGATGATGCCACCAAGTTCTGAACCAGCCTGAGGAACCAACCTCCTCTGGACCTCCTGTTAAATAAAATGTCCTATGGATTAACCCATCAGTGGCCCATTTTTCTCCTCCGTGCATCTCAGTGTATCCGGATGGATTCAGCACTCAATCCATGAGTTGAATAAATTAAAGCCTTCAACTTATGGAGCGCTTGCTATCTGCTCTAAGCACTTTGCTCATATTAACTCAGGAGTCTTTGCAACAACCTTATGATGTGGGTACAGTTATGATCCTCAGTTCCCAGATGATGGAAACGAAGCACAGAGAGCCTAAGTAATTTATTAAGACTTGTATCATTCTTCACTATGAACGGGCTGGTGGGGGAGAAATATTCCAGAGGAATCTGAGAGGGTAAAAGAATGTAGAAGAGACGGGGTGGGCCAGGGATGGGCTCCATCCACAAATGCGGAAACGTCTGGATCGGGCTTGTTGGCAGTGAGGGCCAATTTTTGGGTGAAGTATGGGATCTGTGTGTGTGTGTGTGTGGAAGAAATATCTCTGAAGTTGAAGTTCATCATCCTTGGTCACAGCTGGGAAGGGGACTAACATTTATTAAATACCTACTATGTGCCAGCTATCTGTGTCAGGGACTTTGTATCAATGGTTCTCAACTGGGGGCAATTCTGTCCCTCAGGGACGTTTGGCAACGTGTGGAGACATTTTTGGTTGTCACATTTGGGGAGGGAGTGCTACCGGCATCTAGTGGGTACAGTATGTCTGCTAAATGTCCTACAGTGCATAGAATGCCACCTTCCCACAACTAAGAAGAGGATTAATTAAAGATAAGGCAACTGAGGGTGGGAGGTGCTATCACCAGTTCAAGGTCACACAGCAGAGTTACTCCAGAGAACTTCTGGAGAACCTAAGAGCCAGCCACCCTTTGGACACAACTGATTCCACTACTGAAACCTGGCAGGCTCACGGCCCTCACACCCTTGACTCTCTGTCCAGGGGAACCTTCACTTACCCAAGGCCCAAGGCAAATGTTGCCTTGTCCAAGCTCACAAAGATACAGAGTTCTGAGAGGGCAGAAGCCAGCCCACTCTCTCTCTGTGTCCTTAAGCACTTACAATGTTTACCCAGAGGCCACTGGGAGAACAATTCTGGGTATCTGGAACAGAAGATAAATAAGCAATAGTGTTTCGGCCTAAAGGACGATTGCAGTATATAGGGGGATATTACAAGAATCAGCCATTCCACTGAGGAGACAGTACAACCTCTGGCTCGTGAATAGGGGCAGGTTAGGGATTGTGCAGACAGTCTGGAGAGTGGGGCCAGGCTAAGAGGCCTGTTCATACATGCAACTTTAATTAAGAATAAATATTTATAGAGCACTTTCTACGTGCTAGACATTGTTCTAAGTACTCCCTATAGATTAACACATAAGCCTGTGCAGGTACCATAAGCTAGGTACCACGATTATTTCCCTTGTATTGATGAGAACACTGAGGTTCTTGAGGCCCGGAAACCAGGGCAAGGCCACCCAAGGAAAGGAGCAAATGTGGGAGCTGGGATTTTAACCTGAGCAGCTGACTCTAGGCCCCAGGGGGATCATCCCTTCATACCTTCCTGTGAGGCGGGTGAGGACACTTGTGCAGCAGTTCGCTGATTATCAAGGTCACACAGAGCAGCCTAGACTAGAAGCCGGGTTTCCCAAGGCCTTATCCCGGGTGGTGGGTGGATGGGGGTGGGGGGCACGGCCAAAACGGTTGAACGGCTGCCACTTGATATTACTTTCCTCTAGGAAAGGTTGGAAAGGCAGGCTCACCTCATGGGGGGCATAGAATTATAAAGAAAGAGAAAAAGAACGGAAGGAAAGAAAAAGGGAGGGGGAAAAGGAGTAAGAAAGAGACAGTCTCGAGCCTTCCTTCCCAAGGTCGTGGCAGCGCCTGAGGGCACCCAAAGGGCCGGGTGTCCCAAAGGCACGGACAGGGGTTGCCGCTTTCTTCCCGTGGCGGCGCGGGTTTGCTCCCTGCCAGCTTTTCCAAGCCGGTGTTGACTCAGCCCTCGCGGCGGCGGCGGCGGGCGGCCGCGGCGGCCGGACTTGCGTGCGTGTGCTGCGCGCGGTGGGTGCCGCGTGTGTCCGGGTGGGAGTGGCGTAGCCCGCGGCGGGCGTGGTGGTGGTGGGGCGCCACGCGTCTGGGCGCGGAGTTGGTGCGCGGGCCGCGGCGGGCGCTGTGATTTGGGTTCTCCCGGCCCCGCGGGGCCCCTGCCGAAAGGTTCCCGCCCGAGCGCCCCGGGCGCCCCTCTCCGGCCGCTCGGAGCTTCAGATCGAGTCGCCCAGCGCCGCCCAGCGCCGCCGCGCGTCTTCAAGGGGCCCCGTGCGCGCACAGAGCGCCTCTGCGGCTCGAGCGCGGCGTGGCACTTGGCAGACGCTCCCTTGGCGGCGGGGGTGGCGGTGGCGGGGCCCGCCGTCTGGGAGCCCCGAGGACCGGCCCCCTCCCGCCCCTCGTCCAGCCTCCGCGCGCTGCCTCCGCCCCCGGCCCGGGCCGCCCACCCCCAGTCCCGCCCGCTCGCCCGCCCGCCGCGCCATGCGCCGGGCCAGCCGCTGAGCCCGGCCCGCCAGCGCGCCCCGTCAGGGATGGGGCGCCTGGACGCCTGAGTCGCCGCTGGGCGCGACCTCCGCGTGGAGGAAGGAACCGGCGCCGCGCGGCCGAGCTAGAATGGAGGTGCCCGGCGGCAGTGATCCCGGCGGCGCCGGGGCTGGGGACGGTGCCCACCCGGACCCCCGGGCCCCCGGCGCCACTGCGCCCAGCTCCGGCCCGTGCGCGGCCGCCCGGGATTCGGAGCGCCAGCTGCGCCTCCGCCTCTGCGTCCTCAACGAGATCTTGGGCACCGAGAGGGACTACGTGGGCACCTTGCGCTTCTTGCAGTCGGTGAGTGTCGCTTGGGGAGCGCGGGGACAGCGTCCGCTCCGGCCGCCAGACCCGCTGGGGAGCACCGGGGCCTCTGGCTCAGGGCGGTCTCCATAACCTGTGGCCACGGTCCCTGGGGGTCGCGAGAGTCGCCTTAGGGGCGCCTCGCAGGGCAGGCAGAGGAGTGGGGAGATGGGGCTCCTCCAGAGCTGGGCTGTCGCCTCTGGCCAGCCCCGCGGTGCTGCTCCTACTCGGGGGTCTCCCGTACCCCGTTTCCCCCCCTGCACGCTGCTCTTTTGTCTTTTTCTTTCCCCCTCCCCTTATTTCAAATAATTTGAAAATTAGTTACATCCATGAGACAGGGTCTCTGGGACCCAGGCTCCGGGAGCTTTGGCTCCTGCGTTCTTTTTCCCGGGGATTTTTTCGCCACCTAGTGCACTACAGACTAGTCATCTAGGACCTTAGAAATCTTACAGCCCAGCGTCCCCGCGCGCCGAGTACTGTAGGATAAAACCCAAAGCCTGGAGGAGGGACAGAGGTCGACAAAACCCCGGGGTAGGACCCCTTTTGCCCACGCATACGCTTTTGCTGGAGGTTGGGGACAGTGGGTTTCGAACTCACGACTCATTGGTTCAGTCCCATCTCTCCCTACCCTCCCCTAAGTCCAAGTTGCAAAACCACAGCGTCAGACTCTGTAAAGTAACAACTGAGCGCTTATTATGTGCCAGGCGCCTACGTGTGTCATCAGGTTTAATCTTCACAAGTAGCCCATGAAGTAGGCACGAATAGTTCCCTCATTTTTCAGATGGAAGAGTTTAGCTCCAGAGAGGTTGAGTATCTTGCCCAGAATCACACAGCTGGTTCAGTTAACCGAGTTTTGAACCAAGGCAGTTCCACCTCTAAACCCCTATTCTATGCTGCATTTCTTCTTTTTTTTTTTTTTCCCCTGTCAGAGGGAGGAAGGGGCTACTTCCCTACTCTCCTAGGAAGTGAGAAAAGTGGCTAGGGGGTGGAGGGAGTGGGGCTGGGGCGAGCCTCGCTGGAAGTTAGGAGACTCTGAGGGCTTTAATCTCTGTGCCGCCTGCTGGGACCTCATTTACTCCCTTTTCTGCTCTAGGAAGTCTTTTAATCCTGGTTCGGGAAGGGCTGGTGGGGGGTGGGGGTGGGCAGGGGCCACTGGTGGTTCCTTCAGAAACCCCAGAGCCAGACTGCAGCTCCCAGTCTCTGGGGGAAAGAGGGAGACCCTGGCATCCTCTGGGATCCCCTGTGGCTTGGGGGTGCAGCTGAGGCTGTGTGAGGTCCAAGTTTTAACTTGAGGATAGAGCCCTTCTTTCTGTGAAAAGAGGGGTGTGTGTGTGTGTGTGTGTGTGTGTGTGTGTGTGTGTGTGTGTGTGTGTGTGTTGGGGGAAGAGTTGTGCAGAGGCATTGAAAAACCATTTGGCTAAAGGACCCTTCCAGAAAGGCCTGTGAGAATAAGGCAGGGTTGGCGTTTCTTTCCCGTCTCTCCCTTTCTCACAGTTTAACAAAAAAAGAAAAAAAAAAAAGAAAAAAAATCTGCTCAGTTTGAAGCTGGCAGTTTCTGAATTAAAGATGTAGGCAGCCCTGGTGTCTCTGAGCAATGTCAAATTCTAGGGAACTCCTCACTTCTCCTTCTGAGCCACTCCCTGCTTCTCAGACTGGAAGGGAAAGAGGAAAGACAAACCAATTTTTATATTAATGGAAAGAAAGTATACCTCTTCCTCCCATGCCCTTGCCCTAGATGTGCCTGGCAGTGCCTTTCAGAACAGACAGAGAATGCGTTTGGGTGAACTGTGGTTTTAAATTGTCCAAGTGTAGAGACCGAGGGAGCTGGAATAATGGAAATTGATTAGAATCAACCATTCTTATTATTAAAGAAACAGAAAAAACAAAAGATTTCTCTACTTCCATGTTATCTCCTTGACAGTTTGAAATTGCTGACTTTGTCTTTTTTTTTTTTTTTTAATCTATCAGTTTTGAGGTGAGCTGGTTCTGACTTTGATGTCTTGGACCACTCCTGCACCTGTCCTGGCCTCAGTATCCCCTACTTGTCAAGTGAGGGGAGGGGAATCCAGACTTTCTTAATACCTTGTCCTTTTGGGGTGTCCTTAAGCTGGGGCCAGAAACAGACTGATTGTGTAACTTGACCAGCCATACCTCCAGTTTGTGAGTTGCAGGAGACCTCTGTTGTTTTGCTCCATCAGAAACCACCCCTAAACAACCGAAAGCCTTTCAGTTTTCAAAATCCAGGGCTGAGCACTTCATGAACTGCTGATTACCAAGGCTTTCCCCCGCACCGAGGCTGGCAGCCTGCAGGTCGTGATTCTCTTCTGTCTTTCCACTCTCTTCTCCCAGCCTTTATGCTTAGGGATTGTTCCCGCTCAAAAGAATGCTGGGTGAATCCCTCTCTGCTTTTAATTCCATGTGGCAGAGGCAGATCTTGAAGGGCTGCCCTGGACTTCTTGTGTCCCTCGTTTTTAGGGCCTGTCATGGGTAGAATGAAGCCTCCGTGGTACACTGAGCATAGTGAGAAATGCAGAAAAGCCAGATCTGGTTTCCTGCTCTCAGGGAGGGGATGTTCTAGACAAGGGTGGCAGAATGGGTGTTAATAGAAATCTGAGTATGAATCTGGTCTCTGGAGCCAGAGTGCTTGGGGTCAGGTCCTTGTGCTGTGTGACTTTAGGCAAGAGACTTGACCTTTCTGAACCCCACTTTCCTCATCTGTAAAATAGAGGATGATAATAGATCTTTTACAGGATTTTTAAGAGAATGAATGAGTTATATAAATATATATAAAGCACTTGGAACAATGCCTAGCAGGTAGTAAGGCATTTCTAAATTTTAGTTATTGTCATTAATTGTTATGTTATACGATAATTAAACAAATAATACAGATGATTAGGATTATAGGATTCTAGCATCCAGCAAGCAAGAGTAGTCAGGGAGGACTGCCTGGAGGAAGTGAGATCTGCGTCAGCACTGAAAGGAGGACAGGAACTCTGAGTGAATTTCCTTTTGACCAACTACATTCTGGAACCAGTGGTTTTGTTTGGTTCCGGGTCTGGGGCTCTGTGGTTCCTCCAGAATCTCCGCATCTTTCACCACCTCCTTCAGGAACTGGATTGCGCCTCCTCCTCTATCTCCAAGTGGGCTGATGACTTTGGTGCTGTATTTTGTGTATGTTTATTTAAGAATCATGGAAAGAGAGGGACAGCCCTCCTGTAGGAATGCTGGATCTCTCTTGGGGAGCCCCATAGAGGTTGTGGGAGAACACGCCCCGGGTTTTGACTGATCTCAGCAGTGAGAAGCCCTGGCTTTGTTAGGTGCACCGTGTGTACTCTTGGGCAGTGTTAGTCATGGTAATAACAATGACAGTCATTACTGTTTGGGAGCTGACACTGATTCTTCATTTACCATTCTAAGCACTTTGCATATATCAGCTCATTTGATCTTCCCAACACTCCGATGAAGGAAGTGCTCTTATTACCCCATTGACAGATCAAGAGACTAAGGCAAAGATAGTTTAAGTATCTGGGTCGTGTAGATGGCTGCTGACTCCAGAACTCACACCCCTAGCCACTTTGCAGACTACCTCTGGCTTATAGAGGGCTTGACACATGACTTATTAATGTGGCAAAACTGGGATTCGAACCCAGGGCTGTGTGACCGTCACCCTCTGCCTGTGCTTTCTCTGGTTACTTCCCCTCTGTGAGGCCGGTTCTCTCTTCTGCAGAATGGGCAGGACTGCAGAAGAATGGAAACATCAGGCTATTGGGTTCCTCCTCTGCACTCCACGTCTGTTTGTGACGTGAGAGTTGAGTGTGGGACTCTGCAGCCAGGCTACTCGTGCTCAGATCCTGGCTTTAACTGGCACTGACTGTGGGTGGCCCTGAGCAGGTCACCAGCCCACTCTGTGCCTCAGTTTCCCACTCTGTACAGTGGGCATAGTACATCACCAGCTGCATCATGGGTGTTGTTGAAGCTTGAATGAACCTGAGGTTAATGCTCTTAGTACTCTGCCAGGCACACAGTAGGTGCTCAGAATGCTTTGTGGCTTTCTGGGGGATGTGCAGCAGTGAGGGGCAGATGAGGTTGTCTTTTTGGGGCTCAAAGTCTTCCCCCTTAAAGAGAGGCCAGG
Organism: Vicugna pacos; assembly: GCF_048564905.1. NCBI lineage: Eukaryota > Metazoa > Chordata > Mammalia > Artiodactyla > Camelidae > Vicugna > Vicugna pacos. Next base: position 36,088,209 of record NC_133005.1, on the reverse strand, counting down.
TGAGCCTTGAACCCACTTGCCTCTTGGTTGGATTGGTTTAGGGTCTCTGCCGCAAGGGTTGGAATCTGTCCTCAGGGGCAGGTGCCTGTGGGTCCCCTGATTGGTGTGCCAGCTGGGCAGTGATGGGAAGAGAGGGGGAGCCCGAGTGGATGGGCAGAGAGATTCCCCAAGGGCTCCCCTTGGCTGAGGACAGAGATCTGTCACTCCCAGGCACCCAGAGGGTCTGCCTGAACTGTCTGGGCCGGGGTCCTTGAGGATCAGGGAGTGTGGTCAGAAAGCTCCCAGAATGCTTTCTGTGGTTCTGCTTTTTGGGGGTAGGAGATGAAAGCTTTTTTTCTCATTGGAACTCTGCTTGCCAAAACAAGAAACTGTGGTTTTGTGTTGTCACTATTTTTTTTTTTTAAAGATTTTGTACTCCTAGTCTGATACTAGCGAGCAATGCTGGGGAGTGGGGGCAGGGGACACATTGTTAATTCTGCAGGCACTGAAACAGAGTGACCTAGCCAGTGACGTGGGGGTTTTCATAACGTTGTGTTGTGAAAAGTAAGTTGCTAAGATGTTCCGCCTTGGGAAAATGAGCAGTAACCATAATATAATGTCCGTTGCATGTATAACATTACAGGAGTTTGGGGGAAAAGATGGATGGATGTGTGTTTGTGGAGAAAGGCAAGCAGAAAGATAGAACAGGAGAAATGTACTAAGAAATGCTGTTTGTAATACCCTTTCCACATACCATTATGCGTAGGTATGAGAGTATTTCTTTTTTATAAATCGCCAACAGAAGGAATTATATTTGCAGCATGATTATTAGATTAATGCAACAGCAATAGTAATAATAATTTTCTTAACACTTATGCAGTGCTAAAATGTTCGTAAGCCCTGTGTAAAGCGTTCTCTGTATCAGCTCAAAAGTTCCAGGTATTACCGTGTTTCCCATTTTACAAGTAACACAAAGGCACAGAGAGACTAAGTTATTTTCCCAAGATCACACAGCCTGACAGAGTGGGGATTCAAACCCAGGTTGTCTGGCTGCATAGCCCGTTATTTTTACCATTAACCTGAACTACTCCAACATGATGCTGTGTTCATGACTAAAATGACTGCCTTTGTGAGACCTTTGAGCTGCCCAAGTGGGCAAGAATTAAGCCAAAAGATCCAAATTATCTGAGCTTTAGGATGCTGGAGGGCCAGGACCAGGCCACCTTGTGTTGGGCTGAACATCATCAGGAAGTTGGGGAAAGTTTTTTGATGATAAATGCCTAAGTGTCAGCAGGAGTTGAGTGGGGCCTGTGTTTTGTATATAGCAAACAGAGCCAAGTACAGGGGAAGCCATAAAGAAATTAGACTGCTTTTCTCAGTGTGCAGATGCACAGGGAGCACCTGCCATATCATCCAGGCAGCATTCTAGGCCATGAAGATGCAGCCGCCAACAGGGCAAATGTGGGCCTTGTCCTTATGAGAAAGATGACTCAACAGGGATGCTAGAATTCGTGCATTTGGATGAGCATGTTCGTCAAATAAGCATTCCAGACACCCATTCACTATTATTCTGGTGTTTGCTCTTTTAACCATTTATCTGTCACTTTAAGAAGAGATGGATGGGTAGGAGTTTGGGATTAACATATACACACTACTGTGTATAAAGTAAACAAGGACCTACTGTATAGCACAGGGAACTAGTCTCAATGTTTTGTAATAACCCATGATGGAAAAGAATAGAAAAAGAACATATATATGTGTATGTATAATAGAATCAATTTGCTGTACACCTGAAAATACACAATATTGTAAATCATCGATACTTCAGTTAAAAAAAAAAAGAAGTGATGGATGGGGTTGGTGTCCCTGGCTTTTGGAGGCTTCAGGAGCACCCCTTTCTTAGAGAGTGTCCCCCGTTATCAGCCCAGTGAGCAGAAGAGCTGTTGGGCTCAGGGCCACTCCCTCAGATTAAGAAACCCACATCCTCTTTGCTTTACAGCCGCCCCTCTCTTAAAGCTTTACAAGAGTAAAGTCTTTGAAGCAGGCTGTGCCTCGCTGCAGGACTTCACTTCCTAGATTTTTGTGATTTCTCATCTTTTTCCCAAGAAACACAGGTTCTCTGGCTGGAACGCCGGTGGGAGGTGGGTGACCAGAGTGGGCGGGTCCTCTAACCGGAGTGTGGAGTCCCACTGGCCTTGTTTCGTGGGCACAGCGTGAGGTCAGAGCTCCCAGAATTTAGGAGACAGAACTTGAGAGCAAGCCAGGAGGTGGAAGGTCTGAACCTCCTGGTTTTGCAGGTGAGACCCCCAAGGGGACCCCCTGTAGAAGTTGCGGCCCCCGGAGGGAGGTGAGCCCTGATCAGAGGCGGTGGCTCTGCAGCTGGTCAGGGCTCCATCCTGAGAATTCTGGGGAAGGGCTTTGGGAGCCTGCAGCCTTCTCTGGAGATTCGTTTTAGCTTGGATCCACTGTCCCCCTTAAGCAGGTTCCGTGGGGGGCATTTCCAGCCCTAGGGTCTGGTCTGGGGTGAATCGCTCGTCTTTCAGCCATCGGCACTGTTGGCGTGTTGGGTGGGATCGCTCTTTGTTGCGGGGCTGTCCTGTGCATTGTAGGAGGTTTAATAGCATCCCTGGCCTCTACCTACTGGATGCCAGTAGCACCCCTTCTCCTTCCCCGACCCCTGGGTACAATTAAACCTGTCTACAGACATTGCCACATGTCCCTTGGGGGTCAAATAGCCCCTGGCTGGGAGTCACTGGCTAAAAACTCCATTGACCACCAGCTTGGCTTTTAGACCACTTTAGGACGTTCACATACATACGTACATACGTATGGAATTGATGTGTGTGTATAAATGGGTACGTGTTAACATAAATGGCAAGATACAGTTTGTTCTTTTCACCCTGCAGTGGTCTTGGGTTCATAGTTAAGAGCACAGACTCTGGAGACAAAGGGCCTGGGTTGGAAACCCGGCTCTGCGCCGTGTGACCTTGGGTAAGTCCTTTTGCCTCTGTGAACGGGTTTCCCCGTTCTGTGAAGTGGAGGTAATCGCCGGAGTGAGTGTCGTCATCCATGCACTTGGCACAGCTGTGGTAGGGTCAGTCTCCCTGAAATACTGGCCGTGGAAGGAAGAGAAGCCCTCCAGCCTCCCGGCCGAGCATGGATTTTTAGGTTTATTTTAGTTTTTTCAGCTCCTTGAGGACCAGAAGGGAGTCTGCCCGCCTGCCTCTCGTTTGTCTTGTGGTCAGACACACAATCTGTGTTTACCCGCCTGGTTCCTTCCCCAGGGTGGAACTGACAGACGATCCCTTGATTCTGGGCCAGGGTAGGTGAGGCTATTTCAGGCTGGCAGGACTAGGGCCACTGAAGGCCGGTAGTGGCAGGTGGCCAGTTGCCACCAGAATCTGAGGTCTTGTCCTTTCCTCCCCTTGCTGGGGAGGGTGGGTGGCTTCTGCAAGGAGCTACTCTTAGGAGGAGTGAGGCCAGCATTGGGGCGGGCAGTCAGCGCGTTCATTCACAAAGTCACTTATTCATTCATTAAATGGACATTAAGTACCTACTGTGTGCCAGACACTGGGCTAGGTGTTGACACGTGGCCAGTACAAGATGGACAGTGTTCTTGCCCTTATGGAATCCTCAGACAGTACAAAAAGAGATCACTTGAGAAAGTGACAGGAGGTGTAATAATGATCACATAATCCACTGGGGCCCTCAGTGTGCAAGGTACTGTGCTTTCTATGGATTATCTCTTTGAGTCCTTGCAACAGTCCTCTGAGGTAGATACCATCATTATACCTATTTTGCAGATGGGGAAAGTAAGGCCCAGAGAGGTTGAGTACCTTGCTCAAGTCCACACAGTTTGGGAATGGATACACCAAGGAGGAAGTAAAATGGAGATATGTTGGTGATGGGGATGGTGGCATCTCTGGAGATAGGGTGGTCAAGGAAGGCCTCTCTGGAGAGGTGGCATCTGAGCTGTGTCCTATGGCAGAGAAGGAGCCTGCTATGGAAAGAGTTGAGAAGTGTGTTCCAGGTAGTGGGAACAGCATGTGCAGAGGCCCTGAGACAGGACCACGTTTCACTTGTTTGAGGTGTAACAGCAAGAGACCAGGGTGGTTGGAAGGGAGTGTGGGGGAGGTGAGGTTGGCATGGGCAGCAGGGGCCTGGTGGCATGGGCCTCACATGCATGGTGAGCAGTTTGGGTTTGGTCTTATTGGGGTGAGGAGCCCCTGGGGTGGAGCATGGTTTAACTGATAATCTGAAAATCAGGACTGCCTGGTGGCCTTCTCAAGGTCCAGCAGCCACCTCCTGCTTCTAGCCTGGACACCTGTCCAGGAGGGAGGGCCACACCTTCCCCTCCCCCAGGCAGATCCCCTGTCTGCACCCAGGCTGCTGTGTGACCTGGGCTGTTTCTGTCCCCTGTCTAGGGGGGTACTGTGTCTGAGTTGACCACACCCAGAGAGGAGTTTGGGGCCCCATTTGTGGCCTGGGTGTGGACAGGCTGTGCTGGGAGGGCTGTTGATGGATTCCTGCTTCTTATGAGGGAAGGGTACACCCCTTGTTTTCTGCTCAGGAAGCTGATTTGCATGAATAAAAACTGTTAGGTGGCACCTCTGACTCCACCCTCCACTCACGGCTGTCACAACAGCACTTTACCTGATACCAGCTCTCATCCCCGCCCTGGGAGACCTCTTTTTCAGACCCATTTCACAGGTGAGGAAAACTGAGTCACAGAGGGTAACTTGCCCAAGGACACTGGGTTGGGAACTGGCCAGGACGATTGCAGTCACCTCCTCTGCCCTCCCTTTGCCGCCCACTTTCTGTTCTTCATACAGAAGGTTGAGGGAGTCTGGTTAGCACTTAAGTTAGGTAATGCCACTGCCCTGCTCAAAGCCCTCTACCAAAGCTACCACTTCCCTCAAAGTAAAAGCCAAGTCCTTAGAATGACCTGGAAGGTCCTGCACGATCTGCCTGTTGCTTCTCCCATCCTCTCTTATCTGTCTTTTTTTCTCACGCAGTTTTTGGGTTTTTAAGACATTGAGATATGATTCACACACCATAAACCTCACCTCCTAAAGTGTACAATTCGGTGGTTTGAGGATATATTCACAAAGTTGTGTAGTCACACCGCTGTCTAATTCTAGGATCTCCTGTTGCTCCTCCTCCCGCCCTCCCTCTTCTCTAGCCACGTGGGCCCTTTCTCAGATGCACAGACACACTCCTGCCTCAGGAGCTCCTCACTTGTTCCATCTGGAATGCTCTTCCTCTGGTATCGCTGTGGCTCACTCCTTCAGGCCTCCACTGAAACCTGGTGTTCTCCATGAGTTCTTTCGGACCACCCCCACCCCGCTTCCCACTTGAAATTGTACTCCACCCCTGAGCCCACTTCCTGTCTCCTTTTTCCTGAGTGGTTTTTCATTCACTCTGTCTCTCCAGCACTAAGGACAATGCCTGGCACATAGTATGTGCTCAATAAATATTTGTTGAATGAAAAAAAATTCTTCTTCTCTGTATACATGTTTTTATTTTCTTCTATAATGGGGCTGTCATGATTTATGTAACTGCTAAATGTCCACATTCAGATTTTTGGGGACCTTGGACTGAGATAGTCTGATGTTCTGTAACACAAAAGGGTATATGGGTGGGTGTGGGCCAAGCTATGTGTTGCAGGAGAATTTTCCGCAGTGTGGTGTCACGCTTAAGCACCCAGAGTCTGGCCCAGACTGCCTGGGTCTGAATCGTGTCTTTGCTCCACAGTGGCTGTGTGACCCTAAGCAAGGAGTTTCCCCTCTTTGGGCCTCAGTTTCCTCATCTGTAAAATGGATTGGGACACTTTGCTCAGTGTCTGGCACACAGCCAGTCTCCAGTCAATGGTAATAAGTTCTTTTATTGAAATTATTCTTATATTTTAGATTCTTAGTATTTCTGTACTTTTTTGTACAAGGACAGTTTCAGGGTCTCATCGTGAAAAAAGTACCTCAGATCATTCCTGGGGCTTGAAATAAGCACCTGAATTCATTTTGGCCAAGTGGCCACTTGTTCTGGACTCCTGGTCTCTGCACTCAGAAGGCAGTTGGGAGCAGAGGCATCTCTGGGATGACTGACATTTGAAGCTGGAAGATATTATCTACCCCCTTCCCCAGGGAACCTACCCAAAGATGAAAAAAAATGGTCATCTCTTCAAAAATACATTGAGGCCCCTCCCACTGCCCCACTCTGAAATCCCTTCGCAGACCTGAAAGGGCACAGAATAAACCATTCCCACTTGCAGGGTAAGACGGTTACACATCCTGCTTCAGTTGCATCCTCACAATTGTGCTGATGAAGAAACTGAGGCCCAGAGATGTGAAGCCACTTGCCCAAGATCACAAGTGAGGACGTATCAGTTGTCTATTGCTGTGTAACAAATTACCCCACACTTAGTGGTTTGAAGCAGTCCTGTTGATAATCGTCTTGCAATTTCTGTGGTCAGAATTCCAGGCATGATGTAACTGGGTTTTCTGCTCAGGGTCTCACAAAGTTGCAGTCATGGTCTGGCCAGGACTGTGATTTTGTCTGAATCTTAGGGGGCCTCTGCTTAGGTTCTTGGTCGAATTCAGTTCCTTGCAGCTGTAGGACTGAGACCCCACATTTTCCTGCTGGCTGATGGCTTGTGATGGCTCTCACCTCCTAGAGGCTGCCCTCAGGTCCTTGTCAGTATGCCCTCTTGAAACATGGCCCTTTTCTAATGGAAGGCATGGCCCGATGAAGGAAACACAGCCCCATAACCTAATCAGAGGAATGAATTCTTATGCATGGTCCCACCCACTCAAAAGAAGAACGCATGCTCTAGGGCATGTATACAAGGGGGCAGAACACTTGGGGACCATCTTGGGCTTCCGCTTACCACCATGGTTAATGGTGGATTTGAACTCAGATTGCCTCCAAAGCTGAATTTAACCAAGAACCTGAAGCACAATAAAACAAAGTACAATGATATGAGGTCTGCCTGGACTCTGCTGTTGTTGGGTAGAATGTTCTACAAATGTCATTTGGATCAAGGTGGTTGATAGTGTTGTTCAGATCTTTTATGTTCTTACCAATTTTGAACCTTTTGTTCTACCAGTTCCTGAGTGAGGGCTGTGGACATCTCCAGCTATGATTGTGGGATAGATCTGTGTGTCTCGCCCTTGAACTCTGTCAGTTTTACTTTGCATATTTTAAAGTCATTTTGTTGGGACATACACACTTATGATTATGTCTTTCTGATGAATTGATTTTTTTTATCATTATGAAACACTCCTCTTTATCCCTGTTAATGCTTCTTGTCTTGAAGTCTCTTTGGTCTGATATTAATATAGCTAATGCCAGTTCTCTTATGCTTTCTGTTTTCCATCTTTTTCCTATTAGCCTCTTTGTGTCTTTATATTTCAAGCGCATTTCTTACAGGCGTCACAGAGCTGCCTTGGTTTCTTATCCATTCTGACAGTCTTTGCCTTTTAATTAGACTATTTAGCTCATGTACATTTAACGTAATTGTTGACAGGGTTAGGCTTAGGTCTAACATCTCACGATTTCATTCTGGTTTGTTTGATGAGGTGATGGCAATCATAAAGGGTCTCCTTCCTCTCCTGTCCCCACTGTGCTGGAGGTAAGGGGAGCAGAACATTGAGGCTGATTGAATCCAGACTCCTTACTGTGGCTTATAAGATTTTCTGTGATCAGAACCCTGCTCACCACACCAACCTCATCTCCCTGCAGGTTCATTATGTCCTGGGCCCACCAGCTTTCTTTCTGTTCTTGAACTTGCCACGCTGGGTCTAGCCTCTGAGCCTCCTCATTTGCTGTTCCTTTTGCCTGCAGCACCTTTGACTGTGCTCCTCCCTCTTGTTCAACTGTGACTCAGTGTCACTTCCTCAGTGAGCCTTCGAGTCACATTCTGTACATCAGCACACCTATTTTCTTCTTGTTACCTGTCACTCCCTGAGATGATCTTGTCAGTTTACTTGGTTAGTGTCTATCTCCTCAACTAGGATACAAGTCATATGAGGTCAGGGCTGTGTTCACTGACAAACCCCTGGCACCTGGCTCTGTTAGTATCAGTTGAGGGAATAAATGTGTGAGAGAAGGGGATTGAATGGCTGATACTCTGTGACAGAGGCCCTCCTGGCTCTTGCCACCAGGCCTTCCTGGTTCCTTGACTTTGAGGAGCGTGGACCCCAGCGTGGGGAGTGCCTGCAGACTGGCCTCCTTGGCCTCCTGCCCTAAGCACACCGGAGGGCAGAGGGAGCTCTGTGTCCCAGCCGCTAGCTGATGGCTGGCCAGGCTGTTGACTGGGTGGTTTTTAAGATCTAATTCCCCTTGATCACAATGGTAATAAATACAGTGTGGGGGGTGGAAGGGTAGATGTTGAAAGTACATTTCCTTATGTCAGTTCACCTGCAGGCTCTCTTTTATGGAACCAAGTATGGGAAAATGATGTCTTGTGTCACCGGCTGTATATGTTGTACATTTGCACATGTGTTCAGGGGTCTAGACATAAAACCCCAGTATGCTGTATTTATGGGCATTTTAATACATTTTTTGTAAAATTAATTTTTGGGTAACTTTTTGTTTTGACATTTCAAGGATACAGAGCACCCTGTATGTCCTTCACCCAGATGTACCAGTTGTCAGCCGTGGGCGACATTTGTTCGGTAGTTCTCCCCTCTTCTTTCCCTTCTCCCCTGCCTCTGCCTCCCCTACATACACACACACGTGCACACGCACACCCACATTATTATTATTATTATTGCTTGGATCCATTTGAGAGTAATTGCAGACATGATGCCCCTAAATAATTCAGGATGTATCTTCTAAGAACACAGACAGTTTCTCATATAACCACAGTACACTGAACACAATCAGGAAATGTCACATTGATACTAAATTATATAGTCCACAATCTATATTAAAATTTCACCTATTTTTTTCCAGAATGTTTTTTATGCCTACCCTCTCCTCCTTCCCCATGCCCCGTCCAGGGCCTAATCCTGTATCACACGACGTGTTTAGCCTCCTTCTTTGGTGATGTTTCACCTCTGGTGTGGGTGGTGGAAACTCTGCCCTAGGGTGTGGCCCTACCTGTGCTTGTCCTGGGCCACCACTTACCAGCTCTGTGACCTTGGGCAGTTGGCTCTTGGGCCTCAGTTTCTTTCCCTGTAAAATGGGGAAATCTCTGTTCTTACCCCACAGGCTTGTTCTCTTCCCTGCATTTTGTTGAGTGCCTGCTGTGTGCCTGGCCCCCGCAGTAGATGCGGGGGATTCAGCTGTCACAGGGCAGGCAAACATCTGGGCCCTGGGGGTGGTGCTGAGAGATTAGGTGCAGTGAAGTGGTAAGCGTTAGGCGCGGTGCTGGCTCCCAGGGGCGCCCTCCGCACACTGGCTGTTTCTGCTGTCACTTTGCTCGTGGTAGAACATTTGCAAAATAAAGACAAGCAGAAAGATCTCACCCTCCAAACAGCCATTTCACCTTTTGCTGCATTTCCTGCTTGTTCTTTGCATTGTGTTAGCCTAGGTGTGATCTCAGCACACACAAGATATTATGTCTTACTTCTCTCGTCCCTTCTGTGCAGTCCCTCGTGTTACCACCAGGCACTGTTCATCACCAGTCCTTTAATGGCATCATAGTGAAACATGACGGCTCTCGATGCCCACTGTCCACGTCGAATCCTGGCTACTTACTGGCTGTGTAACTGTGGGCAAGTGCTTTCTCTGTGTGCGCCTCATTTCTGGAAATGTAGCTCACCTCTTAGATTGATGGGGAAATTGGATAAGTTAAGACCTGTAAAGCTCTCAAAGCAATGCCTGGCGCATAGTAAGTGCTCCATATATATTACCTATAATTATAATAACTATAATAACATAGTATAACAACATACTAACAAAGTTATTATTATTATTTAACCATTCCTTTTATATTGAGCATTTACATAGTTCTCAGCTTTTCACAATTACAGACCATGTGTGTCTGTTCAAACTGTCAGTTCTTTTATTAATTCGTAACTGGGACTGAAGGGACTGTGGCTTACGACCTTCTGGTCTTTAATAACCCGAAGAAATCATTGGCAACTAGAATCTTCGAACTGGGTTGTCAGAGCAGGAAGAGACCAAGACATCATCTCACCCATTTGTCTCATTTTTCCAGAAGGGGAAACTGAGGCCCAGAACTGTTCAGTGACATGGTCCAGACTTACCAAGTGATTTTTGTGGCTGAAAGGGAACTTGAACTTGAAAGCAGGTTTCCTGACTCTTCTCCTGTGGTTGTACTGTTTTTGTCTAACAGCGAAGATGCTTGGAGGGTAGAGAGGGAGTTTTAAGTCGTATTCAGATGATTTGGAGGAATCCTGTGTGCCTAGAGAGTCCCTCTGTCTTTGGGAAACTTCATTTTCAGATTCTTTGACTTCAGCGACTGTAGATGATGTGTGTGTGTGTGTGTGTGTGTGTGTGTGTGTGTGTTACTATCATTCATCGTCCGTGGGTCTGCAGCATCACAAGTTCCAAACTGGGGGTTTTCAGGCTAGCCCAGGCCCATAGGTAGGTTTTGTCAGGCCTGTACAGTGTTTTAAGAATTTTTTATTGGTTACCAACATTGAAAAAAATAAAGAAATTTCATACAAAAAACTCTGCTTCTGGCTTCTTAAATAATCAGAAGATCTGTCCACATCAAGGTTGCATTCCTACAGGCAAACAGTTGGCGGGAGCTGAGCAGAAGTTGCCTTCTTTCAACAGAACTTGCAGTCTTCAGTTTGCCACAGTCCCCACCCTTCTCTAATGTCCCCAACACTTAAATCAAATGTTGGTTGCCATTTATCACTGTATATGCTCTGCTGTTTGTTTTTTTTTTTTTCAAAATAGAGTCAAGAGGACATTGTAATATTTCTTCTAATCCTTGTTTTGATCAAATGGAAAACTGAAAGCCCCAGGACAAGAGGGTTGCATGTTTTAAGAAAAGAAGGAGGCACAAGTTTCCCTTTGGAAGAAAGATGTGTTTAGTAAGCAAAAAAAGTGCCTTTTTTTAAAAAGGATACTTTCATTGTCATCATGAAGGATCGCCCTCCCCCGCCACCTGCCTGGCTTGTAGGCAGTTGAGTTTAAGCTGCATCTTGTAGTTGGTGGGTGGTCCTTCTATGCTCTGAGGTGAGTAGAGGGGGAGAAGATGGTCTCTCTTAGGGTGATTCTCTTACTCCAGCTTCCACTTCCTGTGGCCTGTGGGCAATCACTGTCTTTTATTTTTTGCAATATCAGCTGTTGAACTGGAGTTTCCCACATTCATGTGTCCTACTTCCTGAATCTTTTTTTGTACTTATGCTCCTTTGGGAGATGCTTGGGTGCAGACCCCAGAGAGGAAGCAGTGGGCTCCTACATGGGTGCTGGGGGCCCCTCAGCTGCTGGCTGGGTCCTCCTCTTGGACTGCGGGACCCTGCTCCCATCCAGGCAGACTTGGTGTCTTCCTGTGCTTGTGTGGCCCCATGGAGACCTCTCCTTTGCTTTTTTTCTCCCAAATCTAGAAGGTTTTGAAATAATAATAATAATAATAATAATAATAATAATAATAATTGTAACAACTACAACAACAGTAATATCACAGCTCTTGCTCATGAGGTCAGCAAATGCTGGTTGTCAGGATTCTTTGGTTGCAAGTGACAGAAAAGCCAGCTCAAACTGCCTTCAGCAAAGATGGGAATTGCTTAGCCTGTGCTGGGGGAGGGTCTGTTTGTTGTCCGGGCGTGGGCTCTGATTGGCTGTCTTGGGTCACGTGCCCACCCCTGAAGCAGTTACTGAGACTGTCCGGCCAGGTCTGAGTGAGGGGCCCACCTGCACCACACGGGAGCCCTGGTTCCCCGAAGGCAGACGCCAGGGTCCCGGGCCTGGAAGAAGGGGAGGGATGCCACGTGGGAGCATCTCTTCTCTTCTGAGCTGGTGTTTCCGTCCCAGCTTGGAAGCCTTTGCCTTCTCTCGAATCTTGGGTCCCAGGGGAACCCTGTTGTCACCTGGCCTGCCTGCAGTGCCTTCTGGCTTTTCCACATCCTACCTTCAAAGCCTTGCTCATATCCTGCTTCCTCAAGAGGCCTTCCCTGACTGTTCCGGTCCTTTCCGTGGATCTAATAATAGCACCAGCATGTATGTGAGATGTCCTCAGTGGACATGTCTCAAGCAACATAACCTCCCAGGAATTTGACGGGGAAGATGTTCCTATGTTGCCTATTTTATAGATGAGGAAACAGAGGCTCAGAGTGGTTCAGCAACCAAAAAGGCTTCAGGGTCACAGAGCAGCCTTCTTTCTTATTGGAGGCTCCACTGGGAGCATTTTGCTTTCTCTGAGGCCACATAGCCTGTCCCTTCTAGGTATCGCACCTTAGGAAAATGGCTTAGCCTCTGTATCTGCAGGAAGAGCATTCCAGGCACAGGGAACAGCAAGTGCAAAGGCCCTGAGGCAGGAGCATGTTTCGGGAACAGCAAGGAGGCCAGAGTGGCTGGAGCAGAGTGAGCCAGGTGGTGAGTGAATTGGAGGTGAAGTCAGGGAGGTAACAATAGGAGTGGGAAGGCTGTTGCGCAGGCTGTGCAGGATCTTGTGGACCATTGTAAGGACTTTGCATTTTACTTTGAGTGAGGTGGGAGTCCTTGGAGCTTTTGAGTGGAGAAGGGGCAGAATCTTGCCTAGTTTTCACAGGATCCCTCTGGCTGCCAGTGGAGAATAGACTGTAGGTGGACAGGGTGGAGGCAGAGAGAGGAGGCTGTGTGGTAGCCCAGGTGGAGCAATGTGGCAGCTGGGGGATAGGGTGTTGCTGGGGTGTTCTGCAGGTGGTTAGAAGTTAGCTAATTGCCCCTCCTTTGTGCCCCTGTGTTATTCATTAGCTGTGTGACCTTGGGTCCTGGCTTTGTCTCATTGGGCCTCAGTTTTCTCATCTGCAAAATGGGGTTAATGGTATTATCTTTCTTATTGGGCTGTGGGCAGGAATCGCATGAGATGATGCCTGTACAGTGCTTCCCAGAGTGCCTGGCACATTGTAAGCGCTCAGCAACTGTTTGTGGAATGAACCAGTGAGTGAATGACAGGGAGTCTGGGGCTGCTCCAGGTCTACCCAAGGCGTCTACCCCTGAGGTTAGCCCCAAAGTGGGAAGCAGCCCATTTCCCCCACCCGCAACTCTACCCTCCTCCTCCCCACACATGGAGATTAGAATGAACAGAACCCAGAATGTTCTGGCAACAGTCTCTCCCTCTTTCCTAGTGACAAAGACATCTTTGTTATGCCTGGGTGTGAAATCCATTTCAGAAATGAAGATGGTGCAGGCTCAGGAGGCAGCTTGCAAGGATGAGGAGGGGCTCGGGAGGAAGACATCTCAGGATCCCGTAGATGGATAGCCTGCTCCCCCACAAACATCTAGCTTCATTCAGGTCCAGAATGCTCTTGAACTGGTAGTATTTTGTGGAATGAGAACTATGTGGAGCCATATTGAGAACTATATGGAGCCATATTGCTGCTGAGCAGCCAACCAGATCAGTCCACATTACCTTCTGTAGCATTATCATTATTTCACTCACACACAAAGTGATAATACCCAGTGCTGGTGTGGCTGCTGGGAAATTGGCAGTTCCAGATGATGCTGTCAGGAGTATTAATGCTGCTGTGTTTTGGGGAAAAGGGTCTGGCACTGTTTGTCTGTTTGTTTGTTTTATTGAGATATAATTCACATGCAGCACTGTATAAGTTTAAGGTGTATAGATTAGACTTACATACATCATGAAATGATGATCACAGTAAGTTTTAGTGACTATCCGTCAGCTCATATAGCTACAAAAATAAAAGAAATAGAAAAAATTGTTTTTTGCTTGTGGTGTGAACTCTTAGGATTTACTCTTTTAATAACTTTCTTAACAACTTTCACATAGAACGTAACAGCAGTGTTACTGATATTTATCATGTTGTAGTCTGACAATGTTTTAAAAAATAAAAAACCGCAATACCCTACCTTTTGATACAGTCCTTTTAGGAATCTCTGCTGTAGAACCAAGGAAAAAAAGGATGTAAAGTTGTAGATTCCAAACGTGTTTGTTCCAATTTTGTTAGTAATGGCCCTCCCCCGTGTAAAAGGAAACTGGGTATTCAGTAAGGGAGAAAGGGCTAAGGTGGTCGTTTAGCCACGGCTGGGATGCCAGGCAGTGGTTTAAGAGAATGAGCTTGATCTCTTCTCTTGATGTGAAGGACTGTAGCTTCACAAGAGAGGTTAAGTTGCGAGTCAGATGTGGAGGGTGATCCCAATTATGTAGAAAAAAATTAACAACAACAAAAAGACCCCGTGGGTGGGTATTTATGAATGCAGAAAAGGCACTGTAGGATGCACCCCAGGGTATTAATATTGGAGACCTTGGGCTGAGAATGGGGACGGTTTTAGAGAAAGATATTTTTTCTTTGAATTTTTTCTGCATTGTGTCACTAGTTATAATTAACACATTATTTTTCAAATTAAGATAAACTGATGATGAAAAAAAGACCGTCACTGGCTTCTCACCCATGTGTGGCAGACTTATGTATTATATTGGGTTGTATAAACCCTCCCATAGTCCTTTGAGAATCAGGATAGTGTGGTGGTTGGTTGAGATTCTGAAACTAAGCCCCGTAAATTAAATCTGGGCCCCAGATTTGACATGTGGACAGAGACTTTTGCCCTCATGGAGCTGACGTCCTGGTCAGCGTATAACTGTGCCTAGAGCAGTGGCTCTCAAGCGAGGGCACTCTTCGCCCCCCAGGGGACATTCGGCAGAATCTGCAGGCATTTTTAGTTATCATAATTGCAGAGGAAGGATGCTACTGGCATCTAGTGGGTGGAAGCCAAGGATGTTGCTAAATATCCTCCAGTGCCTTCGGATAGCCCCCACAACAAAGAATTATCTGGTCCCAATGTCAGTAGTGCCGAGGCTGAGAACCGTGGGCTCCTTCAATGTCTGGCACGTAGTAAGAGCTCAACAAATAATTAGCCGCTGTGATGAAAAGATGACACAAACGTTTCTCTATTTGCTGCCCATCTTACAGACAGGGAAATCAGGGCTTGGAGAGGTGTCGCCCCCATGGAGTGGGAGCGGGATGCCGCATCCCTGGGGGAGGGAGGTGGGGTTCTGGGTTCGGGGCTGGCCTGTTAAGTCGAGAAACGGGGGAGACCCCGACGCCAGGGAAACTCTGGAGACCCAGTCCTGGGTTAGGGGCTGGCTGTTCCTCCTGGTCTCCAGCCTGGTGCCAGCAGTGCTGTCTGCCAGTCACCACGAGGCTTTGGGCCAAGACATGTTCTCAGCCCCCTCCCATGTGTCAGATCTCTGTCATGTTCTCCAAGCTGGCAGTCCCAAGGCGGGGTGGGGTGTCCTCTTTATTTCTGCTCATGAAAGGCTGTGTTTGGCAGCAGCACATTGTGTCAGCAGCCAGGGGCCTGGTTGGGGCGGCCCTGCCAGCTGAGTTGGCCTTCGGGTTACCTTGCGTTAGCCTGGCCCCTCTCCCAGCCTCAGTTTCTCAACTGGGTGGCGGAGTGGGGCGAGGAGTGCTGTTTCCTGCCCTGCCTCCTTCTTGGTCACAGGTAAGATGGTGGATGCGGAGCTCCTTTGTCCACAGCAGGTTATTCTGGAAGGAGGAGCTGACGTCATTGTTACTCTCCATCACCGCCTTCCCCCAGCACATAGTCCGGGAGGCTGGTGGGGATGGGAGCCCAGGGGTAAGGAGCGGAGGACAACTTCTTCCCTCTCTCCCTCCATCATTTTATCACCATTCAGTGGTTTTCATCTTGCTCGATCACTTTAAATGCTGTCATTTTACTGACGTTTCCCAAATTTATATTTCCTACACTGACATCTACCCTGATCTCCAGGCATCTGTATCCAGAGGACAATGACATCTCTCCCTGTGTCTGTCTCTCTGACTATATCAGCAGACATACCCAACACATTCCTGCCTCGGGACCTTTGCACTTGCTGCCTGTTTGGTCTAGAATACTCCCTAGACAGCCGTGTGGTTCAGTACCTCTTCAGGTCTCTCTGATATCTCATTTTCTTGGTGCAGACTTCCCTGACCTTCCCATCTAAAATTATACCTCCTCTCCTGCTCCCTACCCTCCTTCTCCATTGCACTTATATTTTACCCACTTGTTTGACTATTGTCTGCTCTCCCCTCCCTAGAATCTAAACTCTTAGAAGGCAGGGATTTTTGTCTCTCCTGTTCCCTGCTGCTTCCAGACCTGGAACAATATCTGGCACACTGTATGTCAGGCCTTCTTTTAGGCGTTAGGGACAGAGCTAAATCAAACAATGGTTTGTGTCCTCAAGGAGTTCCAGTCCAGGGGAGAGAATGGATACACAAGTGATGACTCTCCAGGATTACAAGTGCTTTAACAGATGTATTAGTTAGGGTTGCGAATGCCAGAAACCCCAAATCAGAGTCCAAAGGACAAAAAGGCTATTATGGGCTCACTTGACTCAGAGGCAATGGCTTCAGGTATAGCTGGATCCAGATGCTCCTTGTCCTGACTCTTAGGACATGTACCCATCCATAAACCAAGTATTGCCTACCCAGGAGCCCAGAACTCTGATTGTTTGGCTTGGGTCACGTAGTCATCCTTATCAAAGTAGGTGAGGGATCTGCTTCTCCACGGCCATATGTACCAAGAGCAAGACTCAGGGTTGACTTTCAGGAGGTCACATTTCCAGAAACTACAGAAAGGATAGATTTCACATGGATTCTAATTGGTTTTTGGGGTGTGTGGCCCTGTCTGTTGCAGGCAGTCAGGAGGCAGAGGTGGGTGAGCTGCAGGTTTCTTGGTGACAGGTGGCCCCTGCCTCTCCCCGCCCTTACCTCTTTTGCCTCCTCGCCCCATTCTTTATAAATTTTCCCGGCTCTCTGCCTCTCTGCGGTCCTCCCTTCCCTGTATCACAAAGGGGCTCCAGATGGCCCGGCTCTCGGGGAGTCTGCCACACAAATCTGTTGGGTTCATATCCCCCTTCTCCCTCCCCACCCACATATGTCGGCTTGGGGCTTCTCAGATCCTATTTCAGGCCCGAGGGAGGAAGGATGCTTGGGACCTCAGATGGGCCTCGCTACTCTCTCTGATCTGTGGTGCTCAGAGGCCACGTTTTACCTCTGAGTGGCTTCATAGACCTGCCCTAGGCTTTTCAGTTCCCAAGGATGCCCTAGAACCAGACAGTCTTGCCATCGCCCACCTGTCCTGGGATCTACACCGGAATATCTCAGGTTTTACTGTACATATGAACTGCCTGGGGTAGAGCTAATTAAAATGCAGATTCTGGATCAGAAGGTCTGGGGTGGGGCCTGAGATGCTGCCTTTGTAACAAGCTCCCAGGAGATGAGGTGCCCACGCTGGTGGTCTGGGAACCGCTCTGAGTGGCGAGGGTCTAAAGCACTTTCTCAGGGAAGCTTTCCTTGGCCCCCCACCCCGCCCCATCATATCCCCTGTTACTCTCAGAACTGCCTGTCTTCTCTCAGAGCCCTTGTCCCAAAGGGAATGGGTGATTTGCACACCATGTTAGATATGCTTTAAGTTCCAGGAATTTTGTTTTCTGCTGCTTTCATACTGTCAGCAGCTACTGATGAAGGTCCTACTAGGTGCGAAGCGTTGGAGAAGCAGCAGTGAACAAAACAGACAAAAATCCCTGCTCTCAGAGACCTGGCATTTGAATATGGGGAGGTGGACAATAAACAAAGGAGAAAAATCTGCCGGTGATGAGTGTTATGAATATGATAATACAGGGAGATATATGAATTAGACAGTGTTGGGGGCTGTTCTGGATTTGATGATCAGAAAAGGCTTGTCTGATGAGGTGACTTTTGAACTGGGACCTGGATGCCGAGAAGCCAGCCATTGGGACAAAAGCAGAGGGAACTGTGTTCCAGGCAGTAGGAGTGGCCTGTGCAAAGGCCCTGAGGCAGAGATAAGCTTGGCCAGTTTCAGGCTCAGCCAAGAGGCAGGTGTGGCTGGGCTGGAGGGAGTGAGGGGAGAGTGGGTGGGAGAGGAGGTCTGAACAGTATTGTGGGAGCTGCATCACACTGGGCCAAGGTGAGGAGCTGGGCTTTTCTTATGAGAGCAATGGAGGGTTTGCAGCCAGGGAGTCACAGTGAATGACTTGTCTGAGAAGAATCCCTCGGGCTGCCGTGAAGAAAGCAGATGACTGGGGGACAAGGAGCAGAGTGGCCGAGTTTAGGATTTGGGCTGCTTTCTGAGCAAAAAGCGTTTCCATGTAGCTGAAACTGTTGCCTTGGCTCTCAGCTACTGAAGGATCATGCTTTGGCCAAAAGAGATCCCTTAAAAGGATGGTTTTAGGAGCCTTCTGGGTACTGCTCTGCGTCAGTCTGGACTTGCTTCTGAGGAGACGGCTGACGCTGGGTGGGTGGGTGGAGGGGGGTCTCATCTCCTCAAAGCTTGTCAGCAAGTGGGAGGGCCTGGCTGGGCCTGGTGTCTCAGCATTAGTCTTTAACGTCATTTATCCAAACAGACAAGAGAGTTGCTGAAAGGAGAGATATTCCTTATCTTGCTCAGATAGTTTCCATAAAGCTGCGTGGCCCGTGGTATCAATATATATTGATACCAACATATGATACCTTAGGGCCATGAAAGATAACAGCTGATACTTTGAGTGTTTCCTTTGTAGACCATGTTCTAAGCCCCATAGTTGTGTGCTCTCATGGTATACTCCCTGTAAGCTATGAGGGAAGGACTCTTACTGTCCCCATTTTGCAGATGAGGGAACTGAGGCCCAGAGCAGGGCAGGAACTCACCCAAAGGCCACCCAGTTCGTAAGTGGCACATTTTAAGCTAATATATTTTTAGAAATCCTGTGACAATTTGCATCCACAATAGCTTGGTCATATGTCATGTATATTAAAGGCATCCATCTCCTGAAGGTCAGTATTGAAAGCACAGCATGGATCCTGAGGCCCTGTTTGGCCCAGTTCGAGACCCTCAGGATGGGTTGCATGGGACATTCCTACCATCCGAGAGGCTGTGCTCCTTCTACTCGGTGCTGACTGTGGGCAAGTTCTGCAGCCTCCCTGGTCCTCAGTTTCCTCATCTGTGAAATGGGGGAGGAGGGAGGAGAACAGAAGCCTCATCAAAGAAAACCTACTTCAGGGGTTTGGACAGAGCCTTGCGCACCTCAGTGCTTGGTGATTGTCAGCTGCTGTTACTTTTGCTATTATTATTATCTTTATTTTTATGGATGGGTGGAGTGATAAATAGAGTGACCAACTGCCCTGGTTTGCTTGGGACTGTCCTGGTTTTAAAAGAAGTCCCACATCCCAGGAAACCCCTCAGTCCTAGACAAACTGGGACGGTTGGTCCCCCTGTGGTTAAAGTGCTTATAAATAGGTTTAGGCCCTGGTGTCAGTTGAGCCTCAATTTGCATCCAGCTCTGCAACTTCCTGGCTGTGAGACCTTGAGCAGGTCGCTTAGCCGCTCTGTGCCTCAGTTTCCCCATCTGTAAAATGGGGAGTGATGATAGTACCTACCTCAAAGGATTTTTGTGAGGTTTCAGTGGGATCATGAGTACAAACGGTTGGGTGAACTAGTTGCATTCAAATTGTTTGGGGGGCTTCAGTGGACCGGATAGAGGCTGGGTGTGGGGCTCCGTGGGCCTTCCCCTCCCCCATAGCTGGCCCCAGCTTCTGAGTCAGGCTGGCTCCATCTTCGCCCACATCAAAGTCCTCCCAGGGCCCCTTTATGGCAGGGTCTGCTGGGCCCCTGGTGCAGAGGCTGATTAGAGCAAGATCCTATCTACGTGGTTGGAGGTGCCCAGCAGAGGGGAGGCCGCTGTGTGAAAGCCCCTGCCCCTCCCACACAGCCCCTCGCTGGTCCTCTTGGGGTGACAGAAGCCTGCACGCCAGTGGGACTCTGGGCAAGCTGGTCAACCTGTCTGTGCCACATTTTCCTCCTCTCTAAGTGGGGCTGCTAGAACCTCCCCATGGAGAGCACGGGAGGGCCCCTGGGTCTTGGGCTGTGTTAACAAAATGCATGTTGGACAAAACAGGGTCCCCCATGGTGGCGTTTGAAATATTTTACTTTGAACCAAATGATGCTTAGAACTCACACTGGCTCCAGGGCAGTAGTGGGACTGAGCTGCTCGAAGAAGGGTCACAGGGTTCATAGAAGTCACTCTTTATTCTTAGGATGCTGCAGACAGAGTGCTGGGGGTGCATCTCACTCGGTGGCTATGAGGGGTTTCTGTGCAGTGAGCCCCTGCTGCCCTCAGCCCAGCGTGCAGAGGAGTCTTGAGAAGTAAATGCAAGAAAATACATGGATTCTCAAGAAATGGTAGCGACTAACTTTTTAAATTTAAAATTAAACTTTTATTTATTTATGTTTATAGATCTAAGTCAGGGTCTCACATAGATCTGAAAAGATTTCGACTTAATCCCAATAGGAGGGCCAGATACGCAGCTCTCTGCAGACTGGTTTAGGCAGATGACAGTGACTGCAGGAGGTACTTTTTACTGAGCACCTACTATATGTGAAAGCCCTTTAGGTCCTTGCTGTCCTCCGGGTTTGTTCCAGGGACCGACAGCATGAACAAGGGAGTTTAGACCTACCCTAGCTCCAGTGTATCAAAATCTGCTCTTAATAGGCTCCCCAACCGATGATTCCCGACCACATTTGCAACTTGAGAAATGTTGGTTTGAGTGTTATTCACTCCTTTAGTCCCTACAACTACCCTGTGAGGTAGAGCGCCTTAAAAAAGAGGAAATTGAGGCATGAGAGGCTCCGTTACCTGCCCAGGCTCATACAGCCAGCAGAGTTTATAAGAGTCTATGCCAGGAGGCAGAGTCAGGATTCAAACCCAGGCCGCCTGGCGCCAGACCCCTTCTCATGACCATCATATAGTACCAGTCAGCTGTGTGTCGGCCGAGAACACAGGCAGGGAGCAGATGATTCTGGTGGGGGCAGGATTGGCCTCCGTGACACCCTGACTGAGCTGGCCCTTCAGAGGGGAGGAGGCCTTGGCCAGCAGTGGAGCGGGCTTGGTCAGTCCCCAGAGTGAGCCTTCATTTACTCGTCTCTGCTCAGCACCTGCTGGGAGGCCCCCACCCCCACCCCGCTCCTCTCTTGGCTGCAGCTTCGGGAGCTGTAGGAGAACCACGAAAGGGCAGACCCTCCTCGTACTGCTGGGGAGACCGAGGGAGAGCAGGAGAACTCGGCTGGTCTGGTTAGTAGCCCGAGAGCTGGTCAATAGCAGGTGGTTAGTAGTACCTGCTTCCTGTAACTGTGCAGGCCAGCTCTGGGATTAGATGCAATTAAAGGAGAACAGGAACCATCTTTCGTTAATTAATCAAGCTCCCGGTCTTTATTGAGCACCTTTTGTGTGCCAGGTGCTATCCTGGGTGCTAGGGACACAGGAGTGAACAAAACAGACAGAACCCCTGCCCTGGTGGAGCTGATGTTCTAACGGGGGTGGCAGAGAGATAAGAAGCACACAAGGAGCAGGACTGTTCCAGGTTTTAACGCCCAACCTGGGATGGAAGCGAAACAGGGAGGGCGGTGGTCCTGCCTTTGGCTGGGAAGGCCTGACCTGGGAGCAAAGCCGTGAATGATGTGCAGGAGCCAGGTATGTGACACTTCAGGGAAAGAGAGTCCGGGAGGAAACTCCAAGTGCAGGGCTTGGCGAGTTTGAAGTGCAG
Organism: Vicugna pacos; assembly: GCF_048564905.1. Lineage (NCBI taxonomy): Eukaryota > Metazoa > Chordata > Mammalia > Artiodactyla > Camelidae > Vicugna > Vicugna pacos. The sequence continues at coordinate 36,066,550 of NC_133005.1, read as the reverse complement.
CAGCTGCTGGAGGGGAGGGAGGGGAGGCGATGAGGTTAGGAAGGTAAGGGGCACTTTGCGCAGCACCTGCCAGTAAAGGTGAGCAGGGGCCACCTCCTCGTGTGGCCGGCAGACCTGGAGGGCTGTAAGCAGGATGGAAGAGTGGTCTGATTTATGTTTTAAGAGGGACTGCCTGGGTCAGAGTGTGGAGGCTGGGCTGTAGGAGCAACGAGACTGGTTAGGTGGCAGTAACTGGCAAAGGATGGTGGCAGCTTGGACCAGGAGGTGGCATGGAGAGAGGATGACAAATTTAAGATGTGATAGAACTGGTTCAAACTTGAATTGGTGGTGGAGTGATGTGGGAAGTGAGGCTTTTCAGCGGAGAAGTTAGACCTTGACTAGTATAACCTGGAAGGCTTCCTGGAGGAGATGTAGGTGGTCAGGATGGGTGTGACAGGCTGGGGGACATTCCGGCAGCAGGAATCCCATGAGCATGGGCCAAAGCAGGTTCATGTGAAGAAGAAGGGACTGGCTTAGGTGACCTCCTTCCAATCCTTAAAGGTCACTGGATGAGCTCAGAGTTGTCCCTGGGGTTTCAAAGCTAGAGAAGAGATTAGGGTCAAAGGTTTGGGTCACGCCCTTGAGTGGGGGCGAGAAGGCAGCGAAAGGAAAGTCAGGACATTCAGGTGGAGGAATTTTGAGGCTCTTAGCCCTGGCCCTAGCTGGACGACAGGTCTGTCACCTGCCTGCCCTGGGCCTCAGTTTCCTCGGGCATTAAGTGGGGTTCCAGGGAGGTGCACAGTGCGTGTGCCAGCAGCCTGGCAGGTCAGAACAGAGGGTGCCCTCCTGGGCCCACCGCCCCTGTGCCAGGGCCAGGAGCAGCTTGGATTGCAAGGCGGCACTCTCTGGGTGAGAACAGAGTTGTCTGAGGAAGGCGTGGAGGGGGGAGAGGGGAGTTGGGTTCTTTCTTTCTTCTCTTTGGGGAGATCACTGAGAAGGAGCAGGCTCACAGAGGGGCAGTGAACAGAGACAGCGCTGTGGGCCTCCTTTTTGGGGGGTGGGGAGGGAAGAGGGAGCTGGGTCAGCTGTATGGGCCACTTAATACCCATGAACTTGCAATTAAATGCGGAAGTGGGAGACAAGGGGGTGGTAAATGGGGATATTGTTCCCAGCTCCGGAGAGGAGGGCGGCTGGAGCCCTGGGGAAATGGCCAGCCTCCAACCTGAATGGGCTTCAGTGTCCTCGGGGGGAGTGGGGGGTGCAGGGGGCCGTCATTTGGCCCTTTGTCCTGCTCTGTTGGACCCAGCCACAAAGGCCAGCTTGATTCCCTTTCGGCTTCTTTTGCGGGGAGAAGGCTAGGGCCTCGACCCCAGCTTGGCCCCCTCCCAGGGCCCCAAGCAAAGAGCTCCCTCTGGCAGTGGGGGAATGATATAATTTGGGGGCTCTCTAGAAATCCCCCCCACCATGACTGAACTTTTTCTTAATGAAAATTCTTTTCATTTTAATTTTTCAGGCATATCTTACATGTGAAATGTACAATATTAAGTGTACAACTTGATGAATTTTTATGTATCATTTATCTGTATAACCTTCACCCATATCAGCCAGGAAATATTGCCAGCAGCCCAGAGGGTGTTCCCTCCCAAGTCAGTGTCCCCCAGGATACCTACTGTTCTGATTTCTATCGTCACAGATTAATTTTGCCTGTTTTTGAACTTTATGTAAAATGGAATCATACAGTGTATGCTCTTTTGTCTTTTAAATTAATTTTTAAAATGTTACAACTACACATGTATATATGATTACATATGTATATATGCACTTCCCGGGAACCCCACTTAATGCCCAAGGAAACCGAGGCCCAGGGCAGGCAGGCGACATTACGTTATATGTATACTGTATATTATTTTTATGTATATTGTATGTAATCATTCCCATAGTCCAAATTAAAAAGGTGTAAGTAATGCAGATTGGAAAGTCAGCCTCCCCAAACCATGGGGACAGTGAAAAGATCAAGGGCTGGGGCATGGGGGTGGGGTGGGGTGAAAAGGTAGAGCACAGAGGAGTTTTAGGGCAGTGAAGCTGCTCTGTATGGTAGCACAGTGATGTGTGTCATTATGCATTTGTCCAAACCTGTGGAACGTTCACCACCACGAGTGAACCGTAATGTAAGCTCTGGATTCTGGGTGATAATGATGTATCAAGGCAGGTTCATTGATTGTAACAAATGCACCACTCTGGTGGAAGATGCTCATTTCGGGGGAGGCTGTGCATGTGTCGGGGCAAGGGGGTATAAGGGATGTTTCTGTGCCTTCTGCTCGGTTTTGCTGTGAATCCAAAACAGTGCTAAAAAAATAAAGCCTTAAAAAAAAAGTCAGCCTCCCAGTTCCCTCCCCAAAGCCAGCTGCCGACCTTGGGCTCTTCAGATAGTCTGGACTTGCCCCTTTTGTTACGTGAAAGTGGTGGCGCATTGTACTCACATGTCAGCACTTGGCTTTGTCCCTCTTTTCACCCTGCATCGTGGAGGTTGTTCCATAATAGCACAGAGAATTCCACTGGGTGGATGGATGCATGGTGTTTTGTTTTTGTTTTTAAGCTGGTCTCCTCTTGATGGACACTGAGGTTGTTCCCATCTTTTGCCATCATAGACCGTGGTGGCACGGGCCACTTCAAACCTGTAGGTTCATTCATTTCTAGGAAGGGTGCATACATTGGTTTGTTTATTATTTATTTATTTATTTAATTTTTTCCTTCTCGTTTTATTGAGATGTAACTGACATTCCACACTGTAAGTTTAAGATGGACAACCTCATGAGTTGACAATATGTCATAAAATGATGACCACAGTGAGTTTAGTGAACATCCATCATCTCCTGGAGATTCAAAAGAAAAGAAACAAGAAAACTTTTTTTCCTTGTAATAAGAACTCTTAGGATTTACTCTCACAACTTTCATAAACAACATACAGCAGTGTTATTTGTCTTAATCACGTTGTACATTACGTCCCTGGTATTTAGGTATCTTATATCTGAAAGTGTGTACCTTTTCACCACCTTCTCTTCCCCACCCCCTGCCTCTGGTAACTACCAATCTAATCTCTTTTTCTGTGAGCTTGTTTGTTTTTTGAAATATAATTGACCTGCAACACTGTGTGAGTTACTGGAGTACAATATAGTGATTTGATATTTCTATGCATTGCAGAGTGATCCCTACAGAGGGTCATTTGTAATTTTTCATTCATCTTTAATTACATGACAGATTTGAATGCAATCTCCCTGTAGAAAAAAAAGTTTTCAAGCCAAGTAATTTTATTTATGTATTTATTTATTTCCATGTGTAGTTCTTTCTTTTTTAAATTTTAAGTATAGTCAGTTTACAATGTGTCAATTTCTGGTGTACAGCATAATGTTTCAGTCATACATATACCTACATGCTTTCATTTTCATATTAGTTTTCATTATACATTATTGCAAGATATTGTGTATAGTTCCTTGTGCTATATAGAAGAAACTTATTGTTTATCTATTTTATATATAGTAGCTTAAAATTAAACCATTACAGACGAGGTAACCCTCCTCTTCTTATCCCTGGTTGCCCCCCACCTCTAGTTTCTCTTATGATTACTACTGTGTAACATTCCAGATCTTTCCCTGTGTGTTTATGTCAGTGGCGTACATAAATATGAACCTGTGGAAAAGACAGAGCATGTTTTTAAGTGTTTGCGTTTGTTTAAATAATAGGCCTCAAATGGAGGCTGTGGAGCAGGTGTTTAAAGCTGTCGCTCTGGGGCCAGGCTCCTGGGTTAAATTCTAGCCCATCCCTTTACCTGCTTCTGAGGGTGGATGACTGTGATCACCCCGCATCCTGCGGCTTTGTTCACTGACTGTGTCTGGGGAATCTTTTTACGTTGTTTTATACATTTCCAGCTCGTTCCTTCCAACTTCTGCCTACTGTTTCCCAGGATGATTATATTGGAGTTTATACATCCATTCCCCTCTTAATAGGTATCTGGGTGGTTCTTTTCCTTCTTTTTTTGGTGGGGAGGAGGTAATTAGGTTAATTTTTATTTATTTACTGATTTAATGGAGGTACTGGGGATTGAACCCAGGATCTCGTGCATGCTAAGCGCGTGCTCTACCACTGAGCTTTACCCTCCTGCTTTTTCTTCTGTATCAGGAGTTCTCAACCTTAGCACTATCGACAGTTTCGGCTGCATAGTTGATGCGGGGCTGTCCTGTGCATTGTAGGATGTTTGGCAGCATGCCGGCCTCTACCCGCTTGATGCCGGTAGCACTTCCCTCCCCAGTTGTAACAACCAGAAATGTCTCCAGACATTGCCAAATGTAGTGCTGCGAAGTGCTGCAGGGAGCATCCTTCTCCAAACCTCACTATACACAGGGGCAAGGTCATTATTATTGTATTCCTGTTCCACAGAGAAGGAAATGGAGGCCCAGAGATGGCAGATCATTTGCTTGAGGCCACACAGCGAATACACGGCAGAACCAGGATTTGAGCTCACGCTTTTTACCATTTTGGGGGACCCGCCAAGTGCCAGGCACAGTTCTGGGTGGAGCAGAGTGTTTAATGGGTGACAGGACAGACTCAAGCCCCTGCCCTCATAGAGTAGCATTCTCGTGGAAATGGCAGACAGTCATCCAGTCATCCAGTCATCCGACAGACGCCTGACTCGTCAGGTGGTGGGCGGTGGGTGAGGGTAAGGAGACAGAGAATCACAGTAACAATGCCCCCTGACATTTGATGGTATTTTACGGTAATAAGTGATGTGTAGTGAAGGTTTCAATATGTCAGTTACTGTTCTAAAGAGTTTTACAGGATTAACTCATTGAATCCCCACCAGAAAACCCAGATACCGTTAGTCTTATTCCCATATTGCAGATGGGGAAACTGAGGCACAGAGGGGTTAAAGTCCTTTGCCGGGAAGTGGCAGAGCTGGTGCTAGAATCTGGGCTGCTAGAGCTCTTACCCATGGTGCAGCCCGCCCTCATGCCCACCTAGTGCCAACTTCCTGGGTGGTCGTGAGCATCACCTGGGCTAAGACAGTGCGACTCAGGGTGTGGTTGTAAGGGCAGAAACTGAGAGCAAACATTTCAAGTTTTATAGCAGTTTGGCAGAGGAACTGTATGCCAGTTTAGTCCAGTACTAGAAAAATTAGACTTGTGGTCTGCTTTTTTTTTTTAAGTTTTATTTACTTATTTTATTGACGTATAGTCGGTTTACAATGTTGTGTTAATTTCTGGTGTACAGCATAATGATTCAGTTATGCATAGATTTATATACTCCTTTTCACAGTCTTTTTCATCATAGGCTATTGCTAGTCTGCCTTTTTTACTTTGTTTCTCTAATAATTCGCTTCTATTGCAGTTTACAAATGCATTAGTCTCAAATGGATTAGAAGTTAAAGACAAAAATAGTTCTTCCCGACAGATAATTGGAGGAATGCTGTGTTAGGATGGGGAAAGTGCTGAGAGCAGACCCTGGCCTGTAGTACGACCTTGGTTAATGTGAGCTTTATTTTTACTCTGTTATTCTGACATTTGATTCTCTCCATATAAGCTCCTTACCCCTGGGATCTACCCTTACCCCTGAGGGATCTTCTTCCCATTGAATGGGTGAAAAAAATGGAAACCCAGGCAGGTTAGATATCTAGGATTGGTTGGCAGGGTCTGGATGCTTGGGGGCTTTTTTTTTTTTTTTTTGTGCTGACCCTGCCTGGACTATGACTTTCACTGCCCCTCTTCAGTCCAGGCAGCTGGATAAACCCTGACCTGCAGGCCTCCCCGTGGAGGTGTAGTTGGCCAACAGCTTGGAGCCCTGGTTTAGCGGGTCCTAGAGAGAGGCTAGGCTTCCCTGGGGACTGTAGGCGGCTGGGGCCCCTCTTGGGGAGCCATCCCAGGCCTCTCATCAGCCCCTCTCTTTGTCTCCGTGGCCATGGCAACCTGGCCGGACGCTTGGCACATCCAAGCCCAGCCCCCAGCCTGACCGCCGGTTTCCTCCTTGGCTAAGGCTGCCCTGGCAGGCTCCTGCCTGGCTGGGGAAACTGCCCCTGACCCTCACCGCCCTGCCTCCCACTGATGCGGGCTACTGGGCAGGGCTAGTGCTGCCCTTCAGTGTGGGAAGGACCCCAAACACAGGCCCCTGAGGGGTCTTCCCTCTGCTTCCTGGCATCTTTGCTGCTGGCTGCGAGCACAGTTGCATTCATTCTCCCCATTTGCTTTTCCTCCCCAGCCCTGCCTCCAGCTTCTTCCTGGGCTCTCTGTCAGCCCAGGTTTATTCCTTCCCTCCTCGTCCCTCTGCTTTTCTGTCTTGATCACATTCTCTTTCTTTCCATTTGTCTCTCCCTCTCTCTGCCTGGCTTCTAATGCATCATTTGCGGATTGGCCCCTGGATCTGAGAATGGGGTTGCCTCAGAGCCCCGCAATGAAGGGCACTCTTCGGGATCCTTCCAAGCCCAGAGAAAGGACCATACTTTATAGGGACTTGTCTGCAGAAAAGCCACAGCTCCAGCCCCAGCCCCAGCCCCAGCCCCCAGCAGCCCAGTGAGATCCTGCTGCCCCCATTGGGATAAGGATGGCCTTCCGGTTCTGTGAGGGAGGAGTTTCTGTTGTCCCCTGGAAGGCTCCTCCTGGTGAGGGTGGGGTGATCCTCCCACCCTGGGAACAAGAGACTCCTCTTGTCTCATGGGGTCTCCTCCTGCTGAGGGGGGTCCTCCTGTTCAGGGAGGGGGTCCTTTGAACAGGTGAGGTGATCTTCCTGCCTGGTGAGTAAGGCATCCTCCCCTAGTGGGACCGTCCTCCTGGTCAGACCCTCTTGGGAGAAGGTGGGCTGCTGAGCCCCTTGCTCTGACATTTGAGCCACACAAAGGGCTTGGACTTGGAAAACCCAGGATGCTTTCTTCCCGTACCTGGGAGAGGACCATTTCCCACTGTGGGTCATTGAAGTCATCACTTATTAATGGCCACAGCAGCCCCTATAGATATGAATAAATAATGCTTCGCTACAATGCCCTAGGCTTGTAGAATCCTTGAGGACTTTAGAGGGGTCTAGATAAGTCATCCCAGTCTGGCCTTTGACTGGAGCCCAGAGGGAAGAAATGATTTGCCTGGGTGAGGGTTGCAACCTCAGATGCCCACGGGTTGACAGGTAAAGTAGCCAGGTGTAAGAAACATTACCTCACCCTCACCATCTGTCTTTTTCTTTCTCCACTTTCAACATCAGCATGGATATCTTTAATCTCCCTGTGCCTTGGTTTTTTCAATCCGTGAAACCGAGATAAGAATATTTGTCTCATAGATGTTTCTTTAAATTTTTTTTAAAAATTGAAATTTAATTGAAAAACCATAACATATACCCTGTTAATGGTGTTCACTCCAGTGGCTTTTCTATATTCACAAGGCTGGGCACCATTACTGCTTTCTAATTCCAGAACATTCCATCACCCCAAAAGAAACCCCCAGTCCATTAGCAGCCCTTTTCCATTCTTCCCCTCCCACACCCCTGGCAGCCGCCAATCTACTTTCTTCTATAGATTTGGAATTATACAACGCGTGGCCTTTTGTATCCGGCTTCTTTTACTTAGCATGACATTTTAAAGATTCATCCCTGTTGTAGTTGTGTCAGAATTTCATTCCTTTTTATGGCTGAATAATACTGTTATCTGGATATGGCACACTTGTTTATCCGTTTATCTGTTGATAGAGATTTGGGTGGTTTCCCCTGATTGGCTGTTATGCACGATGCTGCTATGAACATTCGTGTACAAGTTTTTGTATGGATGTAGGTTTAATTTCTCTTGCGAATATACCTAGGCATGGTCTTATAGGTTTCTTGGGAAGATTAAATGAGTCCTGAAAAGTACAACTCCTAGGCCAGGTCCAGGCAATACCAGGTGTAGACGTGTGCTGGCTCTTGTTATTACAAAGCAATAACACCTCAAGCCCTTTGGCTTGGTGTTGGAGAGACAGCAGTGCTATTTAAATGTATTGAGTGCTTACTGGGTGCCAAGCACCTGTCCTACAGGGTGGCTGCTCTTTGACAGATGAGGAAACTGAGGCACAAAAGTATAAATTTGCCCGTGATCACACAGTGAGGACGTAGCAGAGTTCAGATCGCAGTGAGCCCTGGCAGGCTGGCTCCAGAGCCCATGCCACTGACTCTGAGTCTTCTGGAGAACCAGAGATCACGTGTCCCGTGTCCCGTGTCCCGTGTCCCGTGTCCTGTGTAAATGGGGCAGCTGCTTCTCATCCCTGAGCAGAGTTCCCGCGCAGGAACACGAGCCCAGTATTGCCAGATCTCCTGACTTTTTTAAGACATTTTCCAACGGCCGGAAATGTGGAGTTTTCGGTATGAAATCACTCGATTTTTAAAAGTTGGCAACTCAGTCATATTTTTCACAAACACTGCATTGGCCAAACAAAACACATCTGCGGGCCAAACCCGGGGGTTGCCAATTTGCACGCTCTGCCCTCCGGGCGACGTGTTCGTGGGGGAGGGGTGTCGCTGGGCACCGAACTTGACTGCGGGCATTTCTGGACCTTGGGCTCCCACCTTCCCTGGAGGTTTCTGGCTCATGTCTGTGCCAGTCGTGTTTAAATCTGTCCCCTTACTGGCATGATGGGTTTGTTGAGGGCCCCAGTGGCATCTGGTCATTTGGGATCCGTCCATCTCACCCCCAGGTCGTAAAACCATGGCTTGCTCATAATGGGTGCTTGCCATGCAGCACCTGCCTTTGACACAAGGCGGTCGCTGCCTTTCTACAGCTGGAAGCCACCTGGCACATCAGAGCCTGGGATCTAGACCCAGTCCCTGGTTCAAGCCCCAGCCCTGCCCCTTCCCAGCTGTGACCTTGGGCAAATTTTTTAACTTCTTGGTGCCTCTGTTTTCTAATCTGTACATCTGCACAGTGGGGCTACTGCATTAGTTCAGGAATGAACACATAAATGGTGATCAGCGTGCACGTGGAGCCCAGCTGGCTGCAGCAGCCTAAAATCGTGACGCGGGGTGCAGGCTTGGGAGCCAGACTCCTAGGGTTCGAATCCCAGCTCTGCCACTCAGCAGCAGTGTGAGTGACCTCGGGGCAAGCGAGTCTACCTTTATGCTTCAGTTTCCTCTTCTATCAAATAAGGGTAATGATAATATCTCCATCATGGGGTTGGTGTAGCACGTAGGACAGTGCCTGCCCCATGGCAGGAACTCAGCAATGTCAGCCATCGTCATTATTGCATACAAACAGACGCACAGACGTGCAGACACCCACTGTAACTGCCAAGTCTCTGCCATCTGGCAGAAACAGTGTGAAGGTGACTATTTATTTCCACGTGCGTATCTGTGTGTTTTCTGCCGGGGGTGGTGTGTGTGTGTGCGTGCGTGAATCTGAGCCAGCTAGCTGAGGTGCTGTTTTCTGCATACGCATCACCGTGCATGAATAGAGTGCATACATTATGCATACGTATGCTCTCTCTCCCTGGCACGTTCCCAGAAATAAGCACACGCTGGGGTGCTTGGGCAGGGAACCCAGCCACCTGAGCAGCAGTAATGTTTCAGCTGACTGGGGAGGGTGGGAGCTGATGGGGGCAGGTGGGCACAGGTGGTGGGTGGATGGAGGAAGTGTTTGCTGCTCTGGAGGTCTGGGTGTGGTGGGGAAAGTGTTGGGGGTGTTGGGCGTGCTGAGGGCTGGGCTGTGGGCCGTGGGTGTGACCCTGCTGGCCGTGGCCTTGAGGAAAGGCTCTGGGATCCGACCTCCACCCTTTCGGTGCTCAGCGCTGGTTTGGTGTGGCCCACACGCCCTGAGCCTTTCTCTGCCTCTTCACCTTCCCTTTCTTTTCCGCGGCATATTGCAGGCACTAATTTAGGCGAAAGCTCCTCAGAGGCTAAGAAAAGCTGAAGCATGCAGAATTAGCCCAGCAAAATTTAGCTATCTGGAGAGGCAGCCTGGGCTACTGAATTTAGCCTCTGTTTTTTTCCCACTCGTATTCTTTTTCTCCCCATTAAGCTGCTCATATTACCTCGCTGCCCACTGCCCTCCTTTTCCCTTCAAGCCTGTGGGGCGTGGAGCCCCTGGTTCCCCTCTTTTCTCTGTCATTCCTGGAAAACTTTCTGGGGAGACCAGCGGGGCTTCAGGCTGCTTCTGAAAGGGTGAAGTGGTGAGATTCGGGGTCTTTTTCGTGTCTTGGTCCCAGAAGGAACTCATAACTTCTTCATATGAGTAGCTGGTACCTACCTAGCACTTAGGGTGTATCAGGCTGTGTCCTGAGCATCCTACACACATGGACTCACATATTCCTTCTAAGAGCCTTGATGGAGGTATTCTTAGCGTTCCATTTTACAGATGGGGAACTGAGGCACTGAGAGGTTATGTCCCCTGCCCAGGGTCCCACAGTGAGGAGAAGCTGAACCAGGCTGTGACCTAGCAGTGTGGTTCCAGGGCCCTGGCTCTTCACCCAGCCCTGGGCTGCTTCCTTTGCTGATGGATTAACTTGGTGTGTTAACTGAGCACCTACTATGTGCTCGGCCCATTGTTCTCCTTCTTTCCTCCCTTTCACTTCATTCTTTTTCTCCTCCTTCCCTCCCTCCTGTTTATCCATCCATCCATCCATCCATCCATCCATCCATTAGTATTTCCTAAGACTGACTCATTGCAGTATCAGTCTCATGATTTTTATCATATTCATATAGTGGCTGTAACACTATTTATATAATATTTTTACTTAACCTGATCAAAGCCCCCTTTAAAAAACTTTGGTCTCCTCTCAAGCAATAGTGTTTGTAAATCATGGATTTGATATGATAGCCATAGATATTAAGATCAAGATAAAAATTACTCCTGAATACAGCCTTGGGTCTCATCTCTCCAGCATTGCCAGGCAACCTAGGCATCCCTCCAGAAGGAAGACAGAGCTCACAGCTCCACGCCAGGCCTGGGGTGGCAGGGTGCCTTCAGTACGGGTTTTCCGCCAGGAGCTTTTACTGTAATGGGAGGGTCCATCGGGAACTTAACAGCTGGAGTGCAGCAGGAGGATGCGTGCTGTGTGAGCAGCCTGGTGGGAAAGAACTCTGGGAGGGCACTAGAGATCACCTCTGGCCGGAGAGTCAGGGAGAGGTGACATTTGAGCTGGAGCTCAATGTAAGATTTTGTTTTTTGACTCTTCAGATATTTTTTGAGTTCCTGGTATGGGCGGATGCTGGGCATACAGGGTGAATGTTGTTCCTTACCTTGTAAGGCTCCCATTCGAGGTGCGTGGGGTGAGTGGGAGACAGCCAGAAACCAAAGGAATGAAGCACGGATCGCTTCAGACAGTGGTCAGGGCTGTGAAGACTGTAACAGGCGGTGGGGTTGATAGTGTCAGGGGTGGGTCAGCATGGGCTGTGTCAGCCAGGCAGGCAGGGAAGGCTTGCCAGGGAGCTGGCATTGTCACTGAGCCATGGGAAGGAGCAGCCGTGTAGAGTTCTTAGAGTTGTTTGGCCCAAAGGAGTAGCAGGTGCAAAGGCCCTGAGGTGCGAGGTAGTTGTGAGGAGCAGTGTGTGAGGTGGGAGGCGTCTGGGGTCAGATCTCCTGGCGAGATGAGGAATTGGGGTTTGTTTCTAAGTGCTCGGGAAGCTGGCCATTGGAGGGGTGAGAGCAGGGGAGGAACATGAGTGGAGTTTATTTTTGAAAGATCCCCCTGTTGCTGTGTGGACTGGAGCAGGAGGAGCGGCAGCAGACTAGGGAGGAGGCCCTGCCAGCATCCAGGTGGGAGATGATGGTGGCCCTGACCAGGGAGGTGGCAGAGAGGAGACAGGTGTTTGGAAGGTGAGGCTGACAGGATTTGCTGAGGGTTGGTTGTACTGGGAGACATGGGAGTCGAGGGGGACTAGGGTGAGGAGGAGGGGGTGCGCCTCTTAGGGGCTGACCCTGAACTTGCAAGACCCTGGAAGTGAGCCCCTCCTCACCCACCTCCTCTCAACTGAGGCTGCCCTGAGGATGACTGCAGGGTTTGCCCAGAGCATCTGAGTTGGAGACTTCGGTGGGGGAGGGAAGTCTTCCAGACAGAGCTCAGTGAGGGAGGAGTCACAGAGCATTTGTGGCTTCCACAGCGGCCCAGGGCCCCCTCTTCTGAGCTCTGCACGAGGGTCTCTGTGGGGGCCACCTTCTCCCATTCAGCTGCGGACTAATGCCGTGGCTCTTTTTTCTGTCACGGACAAGAGTTGTCTTCCTACAACTGATCCATTCGTGAGAGAGGCTGAGTTTGGGATAACCCAAAATGGACTGTGGGGCTACAGGGCTGTGCATGCACGCATGCATGCATTCATTCATTCACAGACCTGCCTACCAGTCTAGGTGCTATGACAGTGAGCAAGACCAGGAGCCCCCACCCTCATGGAGCTTGCATTTGGGTGAGAGGACAGACAGTGAACAAATAAACAAGTGAATACAGAGTTCCAGCTAGTGATAAGTGCTCGTGAGAAAAATAAGTCAGAGGTGGGGATAAGGGGTGCAGCAATGGGGGTGAATTGTTCTTCTTAGGTAGGCTGAGAGGGGCTGGCTTCTCGGAGGTAATTAATGATGTTTGAACAGAGGGCTTTAAGAAGTAGCCATCTGGGGGAAAGCATTCCAGGCTGATGGAACAGTAAGTGCAAAGGCCCTGGGGCAGGGGGTCTTGCTGGCGTGGTGAAGGCTGGTGTGTCTGGAGCAGCTTGCAAGCGGAGTGGAAGCGGAGTGGCAGGAGGCGAGGCCTGAGGCGGCCTTGGGAGCCATTGTGAGAATGTTGGACTTGATTCTCAGTGGAGTGGAAGCCACCGGAGCCCTTGAAGCGGAGGAGGGATACGATCTGATTCAAGACTCGAAGAAGCTGAGGCTGCTTGACTACATAGCAGAGAAGTAGCTGATGAGGACAGAGTGAAAGAGCAGAGGAGCCGGAGCCCCTGGGTTATTAAGGCCGGAGTGCGCGATGCAGGCATGAAGCTGGGAAAGGGGCGAGGTGGGCGGTTCCTGGCCGTGGACGGGTCAGCGTTTTAGGCCACCGTGTGGGGGCGGGCTGATGGCCTGGCCCTGCCACAGACAGAGTGTGTGGCCCTGGCAAATGCCTTACTCTTCTGCAGCTCGGTTTCCTTATCTGGAGCAGGAGGATGATAACCTACCTCTGAGGGCTTTGTGAAGATTAAATGAGATGCTACATCAAAGTGTTTATGCCTTATGCTTGGGTCTGCCCAGCCCATCCTGAGCTCTCAGGAAGAGCTCACTGTTGATATTTCCCTCTTCACTTCCTCCCCCTCTTCCCCCTCCTTTTCCAGAAAAGCTCTGTGATGAGGTCTAGGGTCAGTGCCTGAGGCTTGGCAAGTTGTCCTGCAAAGAAGGTGGATGGAGACATTGAGGAAGCCATTGCCAGATTTCACTGTGACATTGGGTGAAGCTGGATGCCTCACCCATGACACCTAAAGGACTCATTTCATTCTCAGTTTGTGGTTATTTGGAAGGAGTGGTCTTCTAAGTTCCTAGCTAAGGTCAGAGTTTTATTTAATCTTTGGATGGTGTACTCTTTGTGTAGGTGACTGAAAACTGAAGCCAAACTGACTGAAACAAGAGAGGAAATAAAAGAGCTCCTGTAGCTAGGCATCAGCTTCAGGTACAGTTTGCTCTAGGTGCTCAGGGTCTGTCTCTCAGTTCCACTGCCCTTCCCCTTGCCTTCGTTCTTGTGCCCTGTGTGACTCAGGTGGAGGTCAGATAACGCCCCTTAAGCTGCACTGGGGTGTTTACTACAAAAAGGAGAAACAGAGGCTGACAGCAAAAGTTGAGATGTCTGCAGAGCATACTTGAAAGAGGGGACAGTCTTGTGTGAGGTGGGGGTGGGTGGGCCTTTGGCCCTAGGCCCAGTGTTCCGCAACTGGGATTTCTGAAGGACATTCGAGGGCTGCTTTCATGACTCATTCTTGGATGAATTCACTTCACCCAGGTTACATCATATCCTCAAACATCTGCCCTCCATCCTGCAAAAGGCTCTAGGACACTGCCTGCCTGGTCCTTGGGTGGTGGAGAACGGGCTTCCATGGTGGATGTGGTCTTAACAGTAAAGTGCTCTCGGCTTACGGAACACTTCCCACGGGCCTTTTAAACACATCAAGTGAATTACAAGTTCCGTTTGGCTTTGCACACAGCCTCTTGTGGTCCCCTCTCCAGCGCTAGAGGTTTGATGTCTGGGTGCATTCATTGAGAACCCCTGGCAGTCCGCAACTTAAGTTTAGTCACATCGGCAGTTTTCCGAGTTTTTCTTTCCCTGGGTATTTGTGACTTCCCTAATTTTTAGGTTTCTTAAAAACAAAGAAAATAAAACAAACCACAGTCTTATTTCCAGACCCCAGCATCTGGTGGCCACTTGTAATTTAGGATGTTTTAGAAAAAAAAATGTGTTTTGATCGTTCTTCAAAATTAGACTTATAATGTATCATTGGGTGTTTCTATGTTAAAAGTTTTTTTTTTCCTCCCTTTTTAAAACATTCTGTAACCAGGCTTCTTTAGGGATTTCCTTAGTCCTTCTCCTACCATCCAGATCTGCTTATAAAATTCCTTGCAGAAAATTTTTTTGACCTTTACATAAACTATGATGTTTTGAGCAGCAGAAAAGAGGAAATGAACCAGAAAAGTGCTCAGGCCTTTGAAATAGTCTCTCGTGGGTCCTAGTTGGCTGGAGGCTTTTCTGCCATTGGGCATCCGCACGTCCGTTGCCCCTTCAAACACTTGTTATATGTATTGGTTTGGAATCAGCCTTTTTTTTTTTTTTAAATAAAGGACCTTTATGATGCCTTTTAATGAAACTCATTGGACAGTTGAAACAGACTTTTACCCGATTATGAGACTGGTGTATTCAGAGGTGACGTGTAGTCCTGTGGGTCCGGGCAAGCAGACCCAGGTGTCAGTGTTTCCTGAATTAAAAGAATTCTCTCTGTCCCTCTTTAGGGCGCCGGGTGGACTGCCCACCACCATGGTGGGGAAGGAGGGCGCCCTGAATGGCCTTCCACCCAGCTTTGAAATGGACTTGTCAGCCACCAGTGAGGCCCAGGGAGTGGGTCCCCTGAGGGTCATCAGCATGCTCTGCTCAGGGGGGCTTCTGGGAGGTTCTTGGAGTGTGGGGTGGGCAGGGGGGCTGGCAGGGTCATGGGTCATCGGCCAGAGATGCTCCGACCAGTCCCAGTGACCTCTTGCCCTTCCCAAACCCCTCCCTTCCCCCTCGCCCACTCCCTTTCCTCTCTTTCTTCGCTGTTTCCCCTCCCTCCTCACCTCTTCCTCCTTTCCCCCATCCCCCCACGCTGCCTGAAGAATCCTTGCTCTTCACCGCTTGGCTCTCTGCCTCCTTTGCATGTAATGTCTTGGGCTACAGGTGCTGGTGTCTCTGCAGGATGGATTCCAGGAAGGGATTGGTTTGCTTCATCTGTGGACACGTGGATTTTAGATTTTGGTAGTCGTTGCTCGTTTGTCCTGCAGAGGAGTCTCACCACTTGCCCTCTCCTCTCCAACGTGGCACCAGGTCGCTTTCCCAGGGAACTTTGTACACAGCTAGATTCCTGGGTCTGCTGAGCTGAGCTCACCCCCCCCATCTTGAGCCCCCCTCCCCCTCCGCTGGCTGCTCTGACACTCCAGGCACAGTCCTGCCTCACCCTCTTCCTGCTGTGGGACACTCTCCCCTAGGATCCACCAGACCTGCCCCTATTAGGCCTCACTCCCCTCAAATACCCTCCTCAGAGAGGCCCTCCCGTGCCACCCTGACCAGGAAGACCCGCCTTCCCCAGCCCTGTCCTTTCTCTCCCCTCCTGTCGGTCTGGGTCCCTCGGGATGTTTGGCTGCTTACTGATCACGTGCCTCCTTTTACTAGAAGTCGGCTCCGGGTTTTTCTCAATCCTGCATCCCCATCACCTGGCCCTGGTAGGGAGCTGATAAAAATTTGTGGAATGAATTTAGGGGAATGTGCTCAAACATTTTTCCTCCTGCTGGGGCATTGGGGGATCAAAAACTCAGAGGTGCACAGCTTAAAGGGGGAAAGACGAGGGGTGCCTAGCCGGGCTCTGATTATCAGGGCAGGTGAAATCTTGAAGGTTGGCCTTAAAAGCCCAGAGAGGTTGGCCAGTTGGGATGGGAGGGGCTGGGGGGTCACGCCTCTGGGGTGAGAGGAGGCGCCCTAGAGCTTGCTCAGCAGTGATTCCTGAGCTTGAACCTGGCTGGCACAGCTCTGCTGCCCTGGTGCCAGGCACCTGGAAGGGGTTTTGGGAGTCCTGGGTGGCGCAGGGGCTGGAGCCAAGCCTGAGCACCACTGAAGGAGGCTCCCCAAAGCCAGTTTCTTGAGGCAGAGTGGACCACAGTGAGGCACCAGCATCTCTTACCATCCTTTGCATTTTTTATGAATGAGTCCTAATGGTGCTCCCTGGCCCTGCTGGCCCTCACCTGTTACTCGTTGGGGCTGGGCAGCCAGCTGCCTGCTGTCCTCCGGCTGGCCTGTTACAGGAGGCCCCAGGCAGGGTCCTCACGGGCAGATCAGTACTTAAATATATCATGTTTATTGAGATGTAATTTATATAAAAGAAAATGTTCCCATTTAAAGTCATGTCTTTATCAGATTTCACCAGGGGGGTGCCCGCTGGCTCTAGGCAAGGGGGCTGACCCAGCAGGGCGGGGAGGAGCTGCTGTGGAGGCAGGCGGGTTCCCGAGAGGCGCTGGGCACTTCCCACCTAAGGCTTCACACCCAAAGGGCCACGAAGCCTTCTCTTCTGGTGGATTTGCCGTCCCTGTGGGTAAATCAGCTTCTTGCCCCCAGTGACAAGTTTTCTCCACGGGAAGCAGGGAGGTGTTTAGGTCCAGGAAGACCCAGCAATCCGCAGATCTAGGACAACCTCACGGTCACAGAATGATTGACACCGGAAAAAGACCTGTGACCGAGAGTCCGTTGAAAATGGGCCTTAATATAGTAATACTGGGAGTGAAGGAGAGGGGTCGGATGAAGACCTTACCTTGTAGAGAAGAAAACCAGAATCTTGAAAATAAGTTGAATTTTATCCTTAGGGTATAGTATTTAGGATACAGTAGCAACTTAGCCTGAATTCTTAGAATCAGTAAAGAGGGAATCAAGTGTTGATTTTCTTTTTTTTTTAGATTGAAGTAGAGTTGATTTACAATGTTGGGTTAGTTTCTGGTGTACATAGTAATTCAGTCATATACGTATACATACATATTCTTTTTTATTATAGGTTATTACAAGGTATTGGATCTAGTTCCCTGTGCTCTACTGTAGGACCTTGTTGTTTATCTGTTTTATATATAGCGGTTTGTATCTGCTAATCCCAAACTCCTAATTTATCCCTCCCCCATGTTGAACTTAATTTTTCCATTGGGGCTGCATGGTTTTTCTGATAAAATTAAATGATTGCATAATATGATGTCATTTCATGCAAAGTTACCCTTTATGGTGTGATGATAAGGAGTTGTTTTGCAGAAACATTAGAGCCCATTTTCGGCGCTCACGCATGCCTCTCTCTGATGGTCTGAGGATCTCCCGGAACTCTCCTATCCTGCCTTCTTCCTTTCGATGTGAAGTGGTCCATCTGGCAGGTCTTCAGGTGTTTACAGCTTTGCCCGGCACTGGCTGCTGTTTGCCAACAACACTTTCATTGATGGCATGAAATCCAGCATCTTTTGCAAAACTTGCAGTTTCACCCTGCAACTGATTTGCTTTCATTTTGCCCCGTATTTTGACTGTGGCATATTCAATAAAGCAGGAGCTGCAAAGATACAGAAGGGATATTAGGCAGGGTGAACTGTTTGGGGAATAATTTTAGAAGTGGTCAGCTTGTTTGGAATGTTTTGAAGGCAGGATGACCTTTCTCCCTGGGGAACTTGGAAAATGGGCAATGGAATGGACTCTGAAGGAACGTTTCAGGATGTGTCTCTGTTGTGGAGAAGTTGCAGAGTGGTCCAGGGGACCAGCCTCACTCCTGAAACAGGCAGGAATGATTAAGGAGCAGTGCCGGGATGCTGCGGGCTCCAGCTTTTCCTTCCGTGCTATCGCCCAGTCTCCTTTGCTGAATTCTCCTCTTCCTCCTGGCCTCTGATTATTGGGGTTTATCAGGCTCAGCCCGTGGACCTCTTTCTATCCCAGCGATCTCACCTCTCCTCTGGATTTCACATTTGTGTGGCCACTGCCTCTTTGCCGTCGCCATGTGGATATCTTATAACATCTTCCACTAAACGTGTACCAAACCGAGTTCCTCATCTTGCCCTTGAAACCGACTCAGCTCTGTCTTTCCCAGCCCAGTTAATGTCACCTCCATCCCTCCAGTTGCTCAGGCCAAAAACTCAGGAGTCACTCTTGATCCTCTCCTTCCATCACCCCGACATCCAGTCCAGCAGCAGATCCCACTGGTCTGCCTTCGAAATATCTAATTCTCACCACACTCCCTGCCACCACCTTCTATAAACATTTACAATGCTTTTGACATGCCAATATCATGTTGTCTCTTTCATGCACTTAACAAATAGTATCTCATTTAATTTTCATAAAACCCTGTCTGGTGTGTATTCTTTTTATCTTTATTTTACAAATGAGGACATTGAAATTCAGAGAGGTTAAGCCCCTTTCCCAAGGTCACACAGCCTGTAAGTGGCGGAGCTGAGATTTGAACCCACACCACCTGACTCTGGAGACCGTGTTTTAACGGACACACCAGTTTAAGTCCCTCTCATATCTTGTGCAGTAGTCCTATCACCCCCTAGAGTCTGTTCTCTCCCCGGCAGCCAGAGGGATCTGATTAAAGCCCAGGTCAGACCCTGACACCCATCTGCTTAGTACCCTCCCTTGTGATACCCCTCAGGGCCCCTCCCCCATCACACCTGGAGTCAAAGGCAAAGTCCTTTTTTGAGCTCACTGCTGCTCTGCAGACCCCCTGGGCTCAGGCCTGCCTCTGGTTGGTTGCTGTGCTGTTCCCTCTGCCTGGAGAGCTCTTTGCCCAGATATCCCAAAGCCTTGTGCCCATCACTCTTTGAATTCTCTGCTCCAGTTTTAGCTCCTCAGAAGACCATCCCTGAGCAGCTGTTTTTTCAAATCAGATCATCCCAAACATACCCTCCAAACATGTTGAGAATCCTTCTCACCATTTTAATAGGATCTAGAAATGGGCATTTGGCCCGAACCTTCCTCTTTTCTTTGCTGATTGTTGCTTGAATGACCTGTGAGGGTGCTGAGACCCTGCAGGAGAAGTGCTTGCCCGTGATCATGTGCCACGTCGAACACACAGGAAGTTAGCGAGCAGGCGTGGAAGAGGCGGTGGAATCTGATAGTTGTAACACCCACCCCCACGGGATTGCTTTAGTGCTTAAATGGATTCACATGTGTAAGAGCCCCGAACGTGGGGAACATCCAGCAATTGTTAGCTATTGTTGTGGTGTTGTTTTGTTGTTACAACAAGCTCACTATCCTTTTGGGCATTTGGTCCATGTGCTGGGCAGCCTCCGAGATGCCCCTGGAGCCTCACCTTCTGTTGTTCACACCCTGTGTCTTTCCTGGTGCTGAGTGTGGGCTGCACTTAATGACTCACTTCTAGTGAATGGAAGGAGGAGGAGCAGAAAGTGACTTAGGCTCTGGGTCATAAAAGGGTTGTGGCAGGTGGTCTGTCTGTCTTGGGTCACTGGTCTGAGGAAGCCAGCTGCCAGGTTGTGAGGATGCTCAGGTGGCTGTGAAGAGGCCCATGTGGTGAGGAGCGGAGGTCCCCAGCCAGCAGCCACAAGGCACTGAGACCTGCCCACAACCATGCCAGTGGACCCTCGGGGCTCCTGATGACTGCAGTCCTGACTGGCAATTTGCCTGCAAGGTTGTGAGAGACCTCCAGCCAAATTTAGCCATATTTGTTACCTTAAATATTAATGACTTAAAATAGTAACCATTCACCTCTCACACAGTTTCTGTGAGTCAGGAATTTGGGAGCATCTTGGCTGGGTAATTCTTCTGCCTCAGAGTCTCTCATGAGGATGCGGAGACGCTGTCGGCTGGGGCTGCTGTCTCATCTGAAGACTTGACTGGGGTTGGAGGATCTGCTACCAGATGGTTCTCTCACATAGCTGTTGGCTGGAGGCCTCAGTTCCTCACCACGTGGGCCTCCCCATAGGTAGACGTGGCAGGTGGCTTCCTTCAGAGTGAATGACTCAAAAGAGCCATAGATGAAAGCCACCATAGCTTTTATGACCTAGCCTTGGAAGTGCCATGCCACCTAGTCTACTCTGCTGTAGTCTCTTGGTCACATAGATCAACCCAGATACACTGTGGGAGGATACTACCCATGTGTCAGGGGTTTTGAATACCAGGAGAGGGGCCTGTCTCAGAGGCTGCTGATCTCGTGCTCTTTTGAGCAATGCTGCTCTGAACCTTGTTGCAACATGTCCTGGTGTATATGTGCCAGAGGAGTGGAGGTGCTGGGTTGTGAAGTCCCCTTTGCTCTTACTACTGTATCTTGGAGGGTGTTCTCTATCAGTACCTAAACAGCTTCCTCATTCTTTTTCACAGCTGCATAGTTTTCCATGTCTTAACCAGACCATCATTTGTTTAGAACTTTTTAAATCATTCTGTGGTTAACATCCTTTTAACAACATTTTTGTGCCTGTGTGTAAGGATGTCTCCACCGGAAGCTGGGGTGGGTAGCCTTCCCCTGTCAGCAGAAGGTCATTTTTCTACCCTGTCATCTTGCCTTACAGAGTTCTGATGCTCATGAAAAGTGCTGTAGGACCAGTGGGGTGTGCTTTGCCTGTGTTCAAGCTGAATTTCTTCTACTCCACTCATAAATTGTAGATGAAATATACCTGCCCTTCAGCCCCTGTATATGCTGACGTTTTGAGAAGATTAGCACCCGACATTAGTGGATTGTCACTTTCATAGCAAGTTCATAGCAAGTTCATAGTAAGGCACTTTCGTCTGAACTTCATGATAACCCCTGAAGGTTGACCCCCTGCTCCATTTTCAGAAGAGGCGGAGTCCCTTATCTAGGGTCCCACAGTGAGTTTGTAGCAGGGCCTGGGTTTGAACCCAGATCTTATTTTGTAGGCCCTTTTTGCTGCATCCTCTCAGTGTGGCCATGAAAAGCCAATCGAAAGGATGGGGCAGGATCACCTGATTTGGGGATTCTTCTCTGCACGAGGTTGGGGACTTGTGGGCCTCCCTGGGGAGGAACGCTGGTGTCAACTGTAGACCAGTGTGTTAGTCTGCTCAGGCTGCTGTAACAAAGCACTCAGGCTGGTGGCTTAAACAGGACATCTGTTTTTTCACTGTGTTTCCCTGGAGTCTAGGAAGTCTAAGATCAAGGTGTGGGCAGATTCTGTTCTTGGTGAGGGCTCTCTTCCTGGTTGGTAGACAGCCGCCTTCATGCTGTGTCCTCACATGGCGAAGAGAGAGTTCGATTCTCTCTTCCTCTTCTGTAAATAAGGACATGAATCCTGTGTTGAGGACTCCACCCTCATGGCCTCATCTAAACCTAATTCCCTCCCAGTGCCCCACCTCTAGATACCGTCCCCCTGGGGAGTAGGACTTAAGCTTATGAATTTGGGGGCAGGACACAGACATTCAGTTCGTAACAACCAGGTTTGCAAACCTGTGGTTCTTGGATTTGTGGTTCTGCATTTGTTGTGTAGCTGTGTGTTATGTGGTCATTAGATGATTTGTTTTGGTCAGCACAGGGTTTTTTTTTTTGGGGGGATAATTTTAGATGTCCAGAAAAGTTGCTAATATATTTCACAGTTCCTGTCTATCCTTCATCCAATGTCTCCTTATGTTACTATTTTATATAAACATAGTGTAATGAGCGGAACTAAAAAAATTAGTCTTGATATAATGCTGTTAACTGAAATGTAGATTTTATTTGGATTACGCTAGTTTTCCTAATAATGTCTTTTTTTCTTTCCAGAATCCAATCCAGGTCACCACGTTGCGCTTAGATACCAAGTGCCCCCAGTCTCCTCCTAACCTGTGCCAGTTCCCTGCACTTTGGTCTTTCCCTGTCTTCATGATCTTTGACGCTCTTGAAGAGCACTGGCCAGGTGTCTCATGGATTCTCCCTCGTTTGTGTTTGAGGATGTGCATTTTCAGGAGGAATTCCTCAGGGTCGTGTGTCCTTTTCAGCACATCCCACGAGAGGCCGCGGTGTCAGTATTTACTGCTGCTGATGTTGACCTCGGGCACTTGGCGAAGATGGGGAAAGCCAGGCTTCTCCGTGGTAGTTCGTGTCTTTTCCTTTGTAGCTGCTGGGTGTTTTGACAGAAGACTGAGGTAATGGAAACAGCCAGATTAGCTTAAGTTTTCACCGACTGATTTTAGCGTATCTTGACTGCGTCTGTTCTCACTGGAGTGTTCTAGTGGTGACTTTTTATTTCCTTCGTTCTTCTGCTTTTACTAATTGGGACTCTTCTGTAAGGAAGGTTTCTCCCCTGCTTACATATTAATTCATTCAGTTATCTGTATGAGTATGGACTCATGAACCACAGCTGTCATTATTTGTTCTGTTACTCAAGTTGTTTCAGCTTTGGCCACTGGGAATTCTTTCTGGTTGGCCCCTGTACTCCTTTGCCATGCCTCCATCCTTTTCTTTCCTCTTTCTCTGGAGAATTTCTTTACTTGCTGGTACCACATGATATTCCAGGCTCATCCTGTATTTTCCCCTGTCCTAGCCCTGGAATCGAGCACAGCTGCCTGCTGGGTTTTCTGAGGGTCCCTGAGTCACGCCGCTTTAGAGAGGAGCCTGGGAAACCCCCCTTCCCACTGACTCCCCCTCCGAAGCACGCCCAGCCTTGGGCCCCAGCTGCCGGTTGCCATGGAGTCCGGCTGCCATCCCACCCCACCGTTGCCAGGCAGGCGTCTGGTTGCCAGGCACCACCTCCTTGGACACCTTAGCTCTCAGAGAGCCTGTTTCAGGCTGTCAGAGGGGGGCCGGGTTCCTGGGGGCCCAGCATTCCTGTTATACACTGGAACCTGGGAGGTTTGTTCTCAGGGGCAGTGGGGTCAGAGCAGCCCTGAGACTGGGGTCTGGGGTGCCACAGCTTCCAGCTGCAGTGTCTCAGCATGCTGCTCATTGGGCCCGCACAGAAGGCTGGGCAGGGCTTGCGTCTGTTTACAGATGGGGACAAACGGGGTTTGGGGAAGGGAGGGGAGGGCCCCGTGGGGACCTTGGAGTCCTTGCACTGTCCTGGGGGAGATGGGGCTGTACTCACCCTCCAACACTGAGGATTAGGACCTTCCCCCTTTGCTTGTCCAAGGTGCTGAGTGACTTGCTTCCTCAGGGCCTTGCCCATCATGCTTAGAAGACCGTCTATCTCCTTAGCCTGTGTGGTCTGGCTCTTGCTTACCTCGCTGCCTGAGTCTGTGAATCACTCCCACCTGGGTCACCTTGCCGAGTCCTACTACTCACCTGTTTGCTCTGCTCCAGCCGTGGCGGTCTGCTTGCTGTTCCTCAGACACACCAAGCAGGCTTCTGCCACAGGACCTTTGCACTTGCTGTTCCCACTGCTTTGGTGTGCTATGGCTCACATCCTCATTTCACCTGGGTCTCAGCTGGACGTCCCCTGATCAGAGAGGCCTTCCTTGGCCACTGCATTTAAAATAGCACCTATCCCTCCACTTTGGATTTCCTTTTCCTGCTAGATTTTCTTCCTAACACTTACTGTATTTTTGTTTATCACCTGTGCCTCATCGGTCAGCTCTTGGAGGGTGGGAGCACCCTCTCTTTTGTTCACCAGTGTATCCCCAGGGCAGAGACAGTGCCTGGCCCTGCAGGTGCTAAATATGTTATTTGCTGAGTGAATGTGTGAGTGACTTCATAGCGTCATCAGGGATGTAGAAACAGTGTGTTCTGGGCAGCAGAATCCGTGGGAGCAGGAGCGTGGCGACTGGCTTGTAGAGGATTTGCCTGTGGGCATCCTGTCTCCCCAAAGCTGAGGAGAAATTGGGTTTTTGTTGTCTGCTGACCGATCCTCTCTCCTCTTTCTCAAAGGGTCTGCTGGTCTGCATGGTTGTTTAAGACAAAGTTCAGCCTCACTGGAAAAACACGCCTGCCCCGTGGAGCCTGTGCATTTTCATAAAGTTCCCGTTTTGAACCTACGGAAAATCCCAGCAGGGATGGCCAGGGCCGCGGGGGGTGCTCCGGGCCTGTGGTTTTAGCCCCGAGCGTCCGGCCCCTCCCGGCCAGGCTCATTTCAGCCTCCCTGACAAAGCACCTTTCACCAAGGCTCCAGCGAAGCCCGCCGCGTAGGGGGAGGGAGGTGGCATCTCTCCCTGGGTTTCCAGAGCTTCAGCTCCCCCAGAATCGGCACAATCACCCCCTTTCATAGATGAGGAAACTGAGGCGTCGAGGGGTGTAGTTGCCAGCTCACGGCCACACAAGACAGCGGTGGGTCTGGGACTTGACCTCACTCTGTCTGACTCCACAGCTCAACCACAGAAGACATGTGGCCTTCATTCTTGGGCTGTGTCCCCACCGGGTGTGAAGTGGGAGGCAAAGCGATGAGGAAAGTGGAGAACACACCTGGGTAGCAGCTTTCACTGTCTCCCTCACTCGTCCCTACTCCTCAGCCTTCTCGCCTCAGCTCCAATTGTGCCTCCTCCAGGCAGCCTTCCCTGAACGCCCCTGCCTGGGTCACCTTGCCCAGTCCTCCTCCCTAACTCTCAGCACAATTGCCCCTGGATCTACATTGTGCAACGATTTGCTGACCATCTCTCCTGCCAGACTGGCTTGCATGAGGGCAGAGACTTGAAATGTCCTAAATTAAACTCTTGCTCTGCACGCTCTTCCCCACCCCCAAACCACAGTCTTTCTTGTCTCAGTAAAAGTGACCTCCGTCCTGTTAATGTCTCAGGCCAGACTCCAGGCAGTTGGCTTCTACTCCTCTCTCTCACCCGCTACGTCCCATCCATCAGCAAATCCTGTGAGCTCTACCTTCGAAATGCGTCCAGAGTCGGACCATTTCTCCCACCACCGCATCACCGCCCTGGTCGAGTCCACCGTCATCTCCCGCCTGGACTGATTCAGGCGCCCCTTCCCTGGGCTCCCCGGGCTCCCCTCCTCAACAGCTACAGTCCGTTCTTCACACACAGCTGAATCATCCTCAGCTTACTCCCCAACTCATGTGGGTCTCAGCCCTTCTGTCACCTCCTCAGTAAACACTTGTGAACGAACCCCAAGAAAGTCACTTCTGCTCTCTGTGCCTGGTGTGTTGCTGGTGCTTTGCATGGTTAGCGATGCTCAGGACAGGAATTAATGCAGGACACTTAGAGGCCAGCGGGCAGGGCCTGAGCCCTGCCAGCAGAGGTTTTGGCAGGATGTGGTAGCCAGATGCCAGAATGGAAAAACTGAACTTAATCACTATTAGGGACATTTATGGAGCACATGTTGTGTGCCCTGGGCCAATAAGTGCTTTACAGTTATTCTCTTATTTAAATCTTCATTGTAGCCCTTGAGGTAGGTACCACTTGACCCATTTTACAGATGAGTAAAACTGAGGCTAGTGAAGGTAGTGAGTGACTGATCTATGGAAACATAGTCTCTATGAGTCGACTTGTGTGGTCCCTCCAGAGAGCTTCTCTGTCTGCCCTGCTGCGCTGCTGCCCGGCCACCCCGAGCTGACGGCAGCGGGCAGATGCGCCTGGGCCAGCCTGAGCGGCCTCTTCCTCTTTCCTCAGCAGACGTGAAATGATTTGTGTTGCTGTCACCATTCCTCCCGCTGGGACCCTGACTTCCTTTTTAGCTCAGTGCGGTGGGAAGTTCCGCAAAGAGAAAAAGGGAACTGGGACGTTTGTGTCGAGCTGAGTACAGGATTCTGGGTCTGTGTATCGTGGCTTGTGGCTGGTGGCCGGGGCGAGATCTGGGGCACTGGGTGTCATGCTTTGGTGGCACTACCTCACCCACTGATGTCTCTGCAGACTCAAGCCTTCATCCGGTCATTTGCTCTCTGCCGTATTCCCGAGGGCTTGGCCCAGGGGCAGGCAGGGTCCAGCTGTGTCCATGGTTGCGTGTCACCTGTTGTCACAGGGACCAGGTCTGGCTCATTACTGGGAACTGCTGTGCCACGAAGTGTGGACTGAAGACCTCTTGTCCCTTCTCTAGGGTGTGGGCATCCCTGGGCCCGGCTTTCTGGAACCCCGATTTTGCTCAACAGTGTGGTTGGATGAATCATTTTTATAGGAAAATCGAGCACAGGTCACGGCAGAAATGATGCCGATGATGAAGCGTGCTGACAGCGCTCACTGCGGCCAGCACGTGGGCACCAGCCCTGGCCCCCAGGGGCGTGGTGAGGGGCACGTGAGTGCACGTTGGTAAATCACTTAGAACAGCACCTGGTGTGAAGTCAGCTCCCAGGGAGCGTCGGCCGCCGACGCTTTGCTCCCTGGGCCTCGGTTCCTCCTCCGTGAGACGGTGGAGCCGCACCTCTGATAAGGCTCTACCTCATGGTCTTGGGCGTCATTTGGCGGAAGTAAACTGGTGCAGACTCTTCAGTGAAACATTTAGCAGAGTTAGCAGGAGCCTCCCAGACATGATGACTGGGGACATCCAGGAACCCACACTGAGAACGGAGTCTGAGAAAAAGCCCTAAGCACAGGGCGAGTGGGAAAAACCCAGACTCTTAAGGACCACGATGCTCATCAAAGCACCGTGTGTGAGAATTCAACACTGGAAACAACCTAAATGTCCCCAAATGGGGAAATGGTGAGGTGACCAGGCCACGCCCCGTGCTCCAGCTGCCACAGACTGAGAAGGGGACACACCTGATGGTACAGAACCTGTGATGGCGGCTGTGCCTGCAAAACCATGCAGGGAGACCGCTGCAGGCGACGCGCCAAAGTGTTAACGCTGGGCGCTGTGGGAATGCGTGATTTCCCATTTTCTTATTGTGATTTTATTAACTTTTGCCATGAAAGGCAGCTGTACACATTCAGACCAGAAGATTAGACTCAACCAACACTTCCTAAACTTCAGTGTCTGCCCTAGGCACCTGGCAAAGTGTATTACAAATGCAGGTGCCTGGGCCCCACTGATCCCACTGAATTGGAACCTCGGGTACAAGGCCCAGGAATTGGCGTAGTCTAACCTTGGCTGTTTGTCAGGATACTCTCTGTCCTCCTCCTCTGAGCAGCCCTCCTGGACTACCTGCCCACTCCCTGCTCCTGGTGCTCCCTCGAGCCCTGTAGGGTATCTGGGAGCTTCTCCAAAGCCCCAGGTTCTCTGGCTTTCCTCAGACCTCGTCAGTCAGATTCGAACTTTCTGGTATACCTCCTGGGCAAATGTGACTTTTGAAGAGCTCCCCAGGTGGTCTTTATGCCACCCTTTGGACACCCGCCGACCTAGAGACTGCCCCCACTCGGCTTTTAAAACCAGACTTCTAGTTGTGCCTTAATTTTAAATTGTAAAGATAACACATGCTCATAACATTGAAAAAGATTGAAATGATGCAGAAAATTATAAGAAAGTCAACCCTGTGATAAGCCTCTGGGTTACCTCCTTGTACCTACGAGTGATTTATTGAGCACCTACTGTGTACAGGTGCTGGGGATGCAGCAGTACACGAGGCAGACAAAAGCCCTCATTGCCACTGAGTTTACAATGAAGCCAGACAACAAAGATACTAAGTAAGAAAAGTCTGTGGTGGGGGTGGGGTGGGGGAGGGATAGTTCAGTGGTTAGAGCGCGTGCTTAGCATGCACGAGTCTTGGGTTCTGCCCCCAGTACTTCCATTTAAAAACGAAATAAATAAATAAAGCCTAATTAGCCCCCCCTCAAAAGAAAAAGAAAAAGAAAAAAAAGTCTATGGTGTTAGCAGGTGATAAGTCCTACGGAAAAAAATGAAGCAAGGTAAGGGGGTGGGGTCCTGGGAAAGTGTGGTAGTTTTAAGTACAGTGATCGGTGGGGGAGGGGGGCTCACTGAGGAGGAGAACTTTGAGCAAAGACCTTAAGGAGGGGAGGGAATGAGTTGTGTGGCTGCCTGGGGACAGCTGTTCCAGGCAGAGGGGGCAGCCAGTGCAAAGGCCCTGTGGCAGGAGCCAGCTGAGTATGTTCCAGGAACATCAGAGGGGCCAGAGTGGGAGGAGAGGAGAGAGAGAGGAGCCAGAGACATTAGGAAGTGAAGTCGTGTCAGGGCCTGAAGGCTGCAGTAAGGAGTGTGGTTTAATTCTGAGAGAGGCAGGCGCTGTTGGAGGGTTTTAAGCAGGAAAGCACCATGCAGCGGTGGGTGATGGCCTGTGGTGCACGGGGCATGCCCGGTGCTGGGGCTTCTGGAGATGCCCCCTCAGCAGTTATAGAGCAAATGTGGGTGGATGTCCCCGTGCCTGTGATGGATGGGGGACGCCTGTCAAACGCCCGGATGAGATCCCCCTGTGGTGATCCAGGCCCTTCTCAGTCAGTGGGGAGCCCTTCTGCCCCCCTCCCCCGTGCTGCCACCCTGACCTTTTTGCTTCAGAACCTCAGAGTACACAGTCTTCCTGTGCTCACATCTTCTCGGAAGCCGGGCCACAGGGGACTGAGAGGGTGTATGTGGAGGGTGGCTTGTCTCTTTGGCAACAGGTCCCACAGAAGCCAGGGCCGCGTGGGTGGGGGGGTCCCAGTCTGCCTGAAGTGAGAGGGATGTGTTGACTGTCAGAGTCTGAGAGACCTGTGTGTGGGCAGGGTGGATGAGCCGGGGTGACGGCAACAGCCCCCTTTCCATCACTTTGCTGAAAAAACGGTGTTTGGAATAATTTTTGTTGCACTGTCATTACATAAAGTGCACATCACCATGACTTTTTCCTTGTGCGTCACCACCAGGTGAAGATCTAGAACATATCCTGACCCCAGAGGTCACTTCTGCCCCTTGCCAGTCAGCACCTGGTGAGGAAAAGTGATGACTTTGGTATTTTGGTAAGAAAAGTGACAGTTTTGGTAACCTCTTTCATCAGAGATGCGTTTTGCCAGTTTGCTGGCTTTGGTAGAAGTGGAATTCCAGGTCTGTGCCCGCTTGTGTCTGGTTTCCTTTGCTCAGGCAGTGTTTTTAGGACACATCCCTGTCACCACGTGTGTGTCAGCAGTTTTTCTTTTGATTGCTGAGTTATATTCCATTGTGTGAATACACTACAATTTGTGCATCCATTTGCTGCTGACGGACACCTGTGATTTCTTTTTTCATTTGAGTTTTTATTATGTTCCTTTACCCTACTAAGCACTTTATGTTGTATGTAATGTTCCCTTTAATCCTCCAAGGAGCCCTAAGAGACAGAGGCTCTTATTTATCCTGTGTCTATTACAGATGTAGAAACAGAGGCAGAGGCTTATGTAACTTCCCTTTCTTTCTTAGTAAACATTTTTCGAGCATCTTATATCTGCCTCATGTCAATCTAAGTGCTGTCGAAACAGCAGTGAACCAGACACACAGAAATCCCAGCCCTCACAGAGCTGGCATTCAGTGGACAGAAGGCCCACTCATCAGTGCATAAAATAATATGTGGATTGTGATAACTGCGTTATGAAGAATTAAAACAAGGTTCGATGGAAGAGAGTGTCCTGGGCTGTAATAACCTGGGGGAAGAGGCTTCCGGATTGAGGGAACAGCATGTGCAAAGGCCCTGAGGTGGAAACAAACCTGGTGTGTCAGAGGAAAAGGCAGACTAGCCCGTGTGGTTGGACAGGAGTGAGACACACAGATTCGGGGAAATATCAGGAAAATCCAGTGTGGTCTGTCTGTTGGGGGTGGGGGTTTCTTCTGTCACGATGCCTTGACAGATAAAAATAATATCAGTAAAGCTAATGTAAGTGCTGGCATTTCACGAGGACTTACTCTGGTACGACGCTGAAGTCGAGGTTCATTATCTGTTTCATCTTCTGAGGTAGGCGTTTGAATCTCCGTTTATAGAAGAGGAAGCCGAAGTTAACACTTCTGTACCTTCTCCTGCTGGTAGGTGCGGACTTGAACAGAGCTCCCTCTGCCCCCCTCTCCTCTCCCTCACGGGGTCCCTGGGGGGTGGTGGAGTTCCCCGGGAAGGGAGCTGTCTATAGGCTCACTTGCAGAATCTCTGGTGACCTGTCTGACCTGTCAGTCTGTGGTGGGGCTGGTTGTTACTGGTCAGGCTGGAAGGCGGCGCTGAGAAGGGTTAGAGTATGTGGGTCTGAGCCCCCAACTCCAGAGGTGGGGGATCCTTGGGGACCCTCTGGTCTGACCCCTGCCACCCTCATGTCACAGAAGAGGGAATGGAGGATGGCATTTAGGAAGGGCTTCCCCAGGGTCACACAGGGAGGCCATGGCAGGGTGGCAGTTGGAAACCAGGTCAGCGGGTCCTGAGCAGTGGCCACTGTGTGGGACCCATTGTGCATAGGGGAGAACTGAGGCCCAGAGAGGAGACAGTCTCCCCAACAAATCACCTTGTTAGTGTGTATCATTTCTTATAATCCTCATGGTAATCCTTGAGGTTGGCACTGTTACTGTTCCTGTGTTATAGACGAGGAAACAGAGCCCCAGAGAAAGGGACATATTCATTCATTCACCTACCCATTCATCAGAAATGTATTGAATGCTGGGAACCATGGTGCTCAGTGCTGGGGCTGTAACTGAATAAAACAGAATGAATGAAAAAGAAATAAAACTGTGATGAAGCAAGACCTCCGGGAGCTCTCAGCCTGGTGAGGAAGACAAGCGTTAAGTGTATAATCTCGTAGGTTCTGTTACAGCAATGGTGGTTCTAAGAAGAGTCTACGGAGTTACTGGAGCCTGTGCATGGGCTTTGACCTGCTTGGGAGGGCAGGGAAGGTGAATTGATGTTAACTGGGTAGATGGAGGGCAATGAGTGTTATGGTTGAAGGGAACAGCATGTGCAAAGGCCCAGGGGCAGGAGCAAGCTTGGTGTGTTTTTGAAACAGCCTGAAGAGCCTAAAAGCTTGGTGGGGTGGTGAGGTTGGGTCCTGCATGGCCTTTTTGGTTGTTATCCTCAGAACAGTGGGGAGCCATTGACAGGCATGGCAGGGCAACGGGTGACCATATTTACATTTTGTAAAGATCCTTGTGACTCACCTAGGGTCACTCTAGCCAGGGATGCTTAAATGACCTAGGCCTCCTGACTCCCAGTTGTCCCATCAGGCCACACCGCTCCCCTGCCCCCAACTAAATTCTCCCCCCTTTTGAACCTAAGAGGCAATCTAGTCCCATGGGAAGGAATTTTGACTCTGGAGCCCCAGGGGTCTGAGCTCAGTCCTGGCTCCGTCCTTTCCTCCCTGCGTGACCTTGAGCAAATAACTTGACTTCTCCGAGATTCCATTTCCCTATCTGTGAACAAGGACACAGCAGTCACCTACTCATCGAACCTCGGCATTGGCATACAGTAAGCACTTAATACATGTTGCAGCTGGTTCTTGTGTCCTTACTCCACTGGAAACACAGGCACCATATAGTTCAGGCAGCTTGGTGTCCTGAGGCTTCCCGCATCTGATCTTACTAAATGGCCTTTTGCTTTCTAAACTCAGCAGCTCAGTAGAGCTCAGTAGTTAAGGATAGTTGATATTATTAAAATTATTGTAATAATTCTTGTTATCAGACCACGTGTCCTTAGTGAATATTTGTTAACAGAGACCGCTAGTCGTGGGGAAAGAAGACATTTCACAGCTTAGTAGTTATAAGACTAAATAAAAATGTGTAGCTGAACTATAGAATAGTATCTATTATGTCTTCATAATAATTAACAGTGGAGTGTTAGGATTCGGTTAGGCTGTCGATGGAGACGTGAGGGAGGTTTTGTTTCCTTTCGGATGTCTCCAGCTGGGTGGTTGTATCAGTTTCCTTTTGCTGCTGTAATAAATTGCTACAGAATTGGTGACTTGACACCACAGATTTTATGGTAGACCTCTGGGGGTCAGGTGTCTGAAATGGAACTTGCAGGGTGAACATCAAGTTGTTGGCAGCACTGTGTTCCCTCTGGATGCTGGAGGGAAGCATTCATTTACTTGCCTTTCCAGTTTCCAGAGGTTGCCTGCCTTCCTTGGCTCCTGGCTCCGACCCATCTTCAGAGCTAGCTGTAGCCGGTCTTTCTCACCGTGCATCACCCTGACACTCCGCTCTTCTGCATCCTTTTTTCTCTTCTAAGGACTGTGTGGTCTCAAAGTGCCCAGTTGGATAATCTGGGATAATTTCTTATCTCAAGATCATTAACCAGATCACACCTGCAAAGTCCCTTTTGCCACGTAAGGTCGCATGTTCACAGGTTCGGGTTTAGGATGTGAACTTCTTTGTTGTGGGGGGACGGGCATTATTCAGCTGACCTTGGTAGTCAGGGGTGGCAGGGGCCTCTCTGCCCCCCAGCGTCCACAGGCTCCCCTTGCAACATCTCCCTCCCTTCACCTCCTGGGCCTGGAAGGCCAGAGACTGTGCTGGACCATGGGGACCAGGTGACGGTCCTTGTGGAGCTGGAGGGGAGAGGATTTCAATGAAGTGACCCCATCACGAGTGGGAAGAAGGTGGGTAGTGAGTCAGGGGAGCTGAGAGCACAAGGCTGGGTCAGAATGGACATGGCAGAAAGCCAGTGTCTGGACTCTGGTGGTCCAGAGGTCCGATCTTAGCTCTGTCCTCTTAGCTATGTGCTCAGGAGCTGGCACTTTATCCACTGAGAACCTCTGTCTCCTTTTCTGAAAGACAGGAGTGAAGTTGTCTGGGATGAGGCGACGTGTGGGAAGCAGTGGGAACATGGCTGACACTCCCTAAATGTGAGACCTCAAACTCCATCTGAGCAGTTAACGTCTACTGTCTTGAGCCTGGCACTGCTGTCGGCAGCCTCTTCCAGTGCCTGAACTCCCCCGCCCGGGACCTGAGCAGGCGCTGGGAAAAATAAACCGGAGGAGGCCTCTACGCTGTGCCCCCCTCCCTGGCTGGTCCCTGAGTGCCACTATTTTTACATTCTCTCACTTTTGTGCATTGTTTCCTGACTCTCCAAACACAATCCTTCACAAGCCGAGGCGGGGACCACTCCCCCACCAGCCCCAGGAACAATTGTCTGGGGAGATGGAAAAAAAAGCTGGGCCGAGGAAAAAACAAAACCTCTCGAAAGTCATTGTCCTCAGATGTCAAGTGTCAGCCCTGTGGAGAGGAGACCACATTCCACCCATTGTCCTGCCACAGACAGGCACAGGGACCCCAGGACATCCAGCCACCCCGCCCTGCGTCCTGGGGCCCCCAGCGACTTGGTTTGCTTTGTCTGGGACATTCCGGCGGGAAATACCACCCAGAGTGGAGCCTGTTCCCAGCCACCCCTGTCTCGGTCACTGCAGGCTTTTCCTCGAAGCCGCCCGCCCACGCCGGCCCCAGACCAGCGTGGGCTGATGCTGGTGATAAGGGTGCTTGTGAGGCACTTTATCCTAACTCAGCAAATTCTCACAAGACCCCTGTGAGCTAGGTACTGTGTGTGAGGGTGTGTAACAGCTTCTTGATGTATAATTCACAGACTAGTTTACCCACTTAAAGTGTATAATTGAGTGGCTTTTAGTATGTTCACAGAATTGTGCAGCCATCACCACCCATCTAATTTAGGGACATTTTCATCACCCCAGAAAGAAGCTCCATACCCATTAGCAGTCTGTCAAGTACCATTTTTGTACCTGCATTTCGCAGAGAAAGACACTGAGACAGAGAGGCTGCCCAGAGTCACACAGCCATGAAATGATGGAGCCAGGATTTGTTCCCAAAAGGCTTAGCTTTAGAGACATTTTCTTAACTATGATGTAATGCAGTGGTTCTTGATGGGGGAAATTTTGGGCACCCCACCACCCCGCCCTGGAGATACTGGGCAGTGTTTGGAGATATTTCTGGTTGTCACAGCTGAGTGTGGGATTTGCTTCAAGTGTCTCATGGATAGAGGCCAGGGATGCTGCTAAATTCCTTAATACAGAGGACAGCGCCCACAACAAAGTATCCGTGGTACCAAGATGGAGAAGCCCTGCTCTGATCCCACTCTGATGAGCCCATTCTTCAGGAAAGAAGGCTGAGAAGCCCAAAGGAGTGGGGAGAAGCTGGGGTTAAAATAGAATAGAGCTCAGATCATGTTATGGGTGTGGGTAGTAACAACGAGGGAAGAGAGATCCTGGACAGTGTGGAGGAGATGCAGCAGGAAAGAGATCTGTGCTCCATTAGTGATGTCTGCCTTGGGTGCTGGTGTGGGGAGAGTCAGCAGGCTTCGAATTTGCTGGGTCTGGCGAGGTGGGGTCGCATTCAGATACCACCAGGACCAGGTAGGAAGATGAGTGTAGCCACAAGTTGGGTGGTGGAAGACAGAGCAGTACCTGCAAAGGGAAAATCTGGTAGCTGCTGCTCTCCTGCAGCCAGCCTCAGTCCTGTGAGCATTTGAGGCCAGTGGTCAGCTTTTTCAAAAGAGGCTAAGAGCCTCTTTTTCAAAAGAGGCTAAGATACATCCAGTATTTAAACTTAGGTCTGACTTTTTTCAAAGCTCATTGCTGGTCAAACTAAACGTGCCTGTGGGCCACCAGTTTGAGACCCATGAGAGACTCGCTAGCGTGTTGGAGGCACTGCGTGAATTTCTGTTGAAGGAATGACAGGTGAGTTCAGGGAGACGGCAGGCCAGGCCCCAGCCCCAGGGGTGGGGTCTGTGTGGCGAAGAGTACTGGTTTCCCCTCTGTGGCCCCCTCCCCGCCCCCCGCTATTGCATCAGCCCCGTTCACCACAGGTTGTAGCAACTCGGTTTTTGTTTTAACTTCCTCCATGGTGGGGGGTGGGGTGGGGCTGTGTGGAAACTGGGCACCTTTTTTCAGGGTTTGAAGCTGGGTGGTGGGTAGCAGGATCTTTTCTAGATGATTGATGATGAATCAGTTAAACACATATTTGTCAAGGATCTTCTATGTGCTGGGCCCATTCCCATGCTTTGGGGATATAGCAGTGACCTAGACAGAAATGCCATTGCCTCCTGGAACTCACATGCTGGTGGGCTAGAGGGACAATAGGAGGGTAAGTGGACACAAGTAATGTCCCCAGTGACGGGTGCTGTGAAGAAGACAGGCCAAGATTAGTGCCGGAGGTTTTAGTTTGGATGGTCTTAGATGGATCGAATGTGCCTCAGGGCCTTTGCACGGACGGTTCCCTCTTCTAGAATGCCCTTCCCTTGGATACCCATGAAGCTGCTCCTTCACCTCAGTCCCCGCATATCTGCTTAACTCCCATCTCCTCACAGTAGCTTCCCCTGAACGTCTCTGTGAAATAGCTCCCTCAAATCATCCCTCTCTGCTCCCTCATCTTGCTTTATTTTTCTCCATAGCGCTCATCCCAACCTGTCGCTTTATTTTCAAATCTGTTTATGATCAGTCTTGCCACTGCTCCATGAGGGCGGATTCAGTCTGATTTGTTCATTTACTGGTATGTTGTTGGCTCCTGGCACAGTGCCCGGCACATAGTAGGCGTGCAGTTAAGTGTTGAGTGAGGTGGCGTCTGCATCTCCAGCACACAGCTCCGTGTTTGGCACACAGACGGCCCTGGCTCACACTTGTTGGTATGGGTAGTCCTTCGTGATAGCTTTCTTCCCCCGAGAATAAAATAAAATCAGAAGCGAGTTCCTGTTTTCTCTCCCAGGCCAGCCCACCTCTCCCCGCCCAACCTCTGGGCGCTTCCTCCAGGGAGTCCTCATAGGTAGTTTTACCTGCATCATCTCGCTTACACCCCAACAACTACCTCTTTTTTTTGGATGAGGAAATAGACTCCGAGAAAGAAGTTCAGTGACTGAGGTTACGTGGTTGGCAGTCGGGTGGAGCCGAGTGGAGAGGCGAGGTGGCAGGCAGCGGACGCCTTTGCGTGGTGGCGAGGAGGATGTGGTGGCACGGAGGATGTGGTGGCACTCCACAGTTTATAAAGCCTTGTTTCCCCAATCTCACCCCGGGAGGCTGAGAAGCGGTTAATTGTAGACCTGTTTTTAGAATGAAAAAGGCAAATAACAATAAGTCAACATAAAAAGACAAGTCCCTGGCGCGTAGTAGGAGGTCTGTAAATGGGGCTGATTCAGCTCCAGAAGTTTCCTTAGGGTTGGGTTCCTCTCTGTCTCCCTATCAACTCAAGGCGGGGCTGTGGAGATCATACCAGCTGATGCTCGGCTGGGCACTGACTGTGTACCATTCAGTGAACTTGTTACATGTGTTAGTGTCTGTAATTCTCATTGGAATCCTGTGTACTCATCTTACAGAGGAGGAGACCGAGGCAGAGAGAGGCTGAGTTGCTGAAGGTCGCACAGCTTGTAAGGGGCAGAGCTGGTAGTTGAGCACTTTGCCTGCAGTATTTCATTTCAGCCTCGTTGTAGCCTGTGGTATCGTCACTTTATAATCCCCACCCATATTACCGTTGGGGCACAGAGAGGTGGAGTCACTAGTCTAAGTCACACAGCGGTAGGGGGCAAAGGCAGGATCTGAACCCTGAGGCCAGTTCCAACCTCTGAACCTCAGCCCCTCTGATATGCTGCCTCCTTGAGAGATGCAGGACCCTTTGAGCATTTGAGAAGGGAGAGCTGGGGGAGACCTTGGGATGCTATGGCTTCACGGGGGGTGTGTGTGCAGGTTCCCTGTGACACAGCCTCTGTGCAATGATGGTGGTCATTGGTCACCTGCTGAAGCCATTTTTACTGAGCACCTGCTCTGTGCCAGGCATTGGTTGGGCTGCATGAATAAGCCACTGCTCTCCTGGGGCGGATGTTGCAGGGGGCACACGGGCAACAAGCAGAGAGGTAGTGAGTGAAGGTGGAGGCTGGAGCTGTAGGGGAGGCAGAGAAGGATAAAAAAAGGGGGTGGAATGGGAGAGTGGGCTTCTGCTTTAAAGGGGGTGGCGGGAGAAGTCCTCTCAGAAGTGAGAAGGGGGCCCTGCAGATATCTGGAGGGAGTCTTCCAGGCAAAGGGACCAGCAAGTGCAAAGGCCCTGAGGTTGAAAGGTCAGGACAGTGTCTGGTATGTTCATAGAACACTATAGTGGCTTCAGTTGTAGCTTATTTTTAGTGCTTACAGGAAGAAACTAGTCTGTTGAAGATACGGTACAAGGCAACATATTTGTGCTATTATTATATAATATCATGTAATATCATCATCTCTGTATACTTCATAATGTATAATTCATAATGTGCCACGTGAGATGTGATGTCAAGGAGTGAGTTTGAAGTTGTCTAAGCAACGTTACGATCTCTCCGTCCTGTCAGGTGTGACTGGGAGTGAACTTGCAACCTTCCTTGGAGGTGATGTCTCAAATCTGAAATTTGGGTCTTTGGGGAAAGCTGGTTCTGGGCCAGTGTCTCCCTGCTCCTGGCACTGGCCTGATGAAAGGGGTGCTTGCTGAGAATGGCAGGCAAAGGTTTTTAGTCTCAGCCTGGGTGGCGTTGTTGGCTGTGGGCGGGGGAAGCCCTTGTGTTCCGCTGCAGGCTGTGGGAGCTCCAGGCCAGCTTGTAGGGGGCCGGGCACCTTCCTGGAGGGCCTGGTGGTTTCCAGAGTCAACACGGAGAAGGAGGGGCGGGAAGCTTGGAGGCCCTGCTGCAGAAGGACTGTCTTCTCATCTTGTATTTGCCTGGCTCCTGCTTTCGTCTTGGCGGGTGGGACATACCCTCCAGGAGGAGAATGCAGACCAGCCTCCTTGATGGGGAAGAAGTGATCATTGGGGGTTGGGGTGGGCACGAGGGGGCCTGGTATGTGTAGTAACCTCTCCTGTCCAAAAACATGGAAAAACATATGTTTATGTTATAGAGTGACTTTTGATTCAAAAGTAGTGTGTTCATTGTAGAAAACTAGACAAAACCAGAAATGAAGAAAGGAGAAAATTGAAATCACTTAAAATGCCACTCTCAGAGTTATGTTCCATGGCTCGTGATGAAACCCAAACAACGGTGCCTTAAGTGAGGTGGATGTTTCTTGCTTTCTTACTGAATTATAGACTGCCCAGGACAGATATGGTGGCTCCACTGTCATTAGGAACACAAGCTCCTCCTGTGTTTCTACTCCATCTTCTTCAACCCATGGCCTCCACTTCATGGTATAAGACGGCTGCTTGATCTCCAGGCATCACATTTGCTATCCAGTCATGAGGAGGGAAGAATAGCTAAAGAGAATCCTGCCCATTTCTTCCCTCGTCCCCAAGGACACTTTCATGATGTTGTAGGTAATGCATCCACTTATACCCCACTAACCCAAACTTAGTCACACACATGGTTGCAAGGGAAGCTGAGAAATAGTCTGTATTCTAAAATCTGGAAAAGGAGAGACCAGGTATTGGGGGATGGCTAGTAAGCATGGCCATACCCGCACACGGTTTAGGGCATTTCATTCCACACTACCTTTTTCTGTGCTTATGTAGAAATAGTTTATTTAACCAAAAATGAGATATTTTATCTACTCTTCTGTAACTTTTTTTTCTCCCCTAGAGATACATCAACAGTCTTTCTGTATCATTAAATGGACTCCTGCAAGCCATTTTTAGCATGATCATCCTTTGTTAAGACAGGCAGTTTATTTAACTAAACCCCAAGCATTAGAGTTATAAATCCTATACTGAAGTTAAATCTTCCTGCCACATGTGAGATTTCGTTTTCCCTGTAGGATGAATGCTCAGAATTTAAATGGATGGAGCATAGGATTTGGACTTGGAAGGAGTCACTGGGCGTTTGGGGGTCTCCCCAAACTCTGGCCTATCTGTGGCTGCTGGGTGCAGGCTGTGCAGGGATCCTCTGCTGTTGTTATTATTATTTTATTATTATTACTTGGATTCAAGGTAATTTTGTGACAGTCTGCTTCCCTGGGCCCTGGACCACCCAGATCGTGTAGGGTTTGAGGTCCTCAGGCACCGCCTTTCCTCTGTCCTTGCTTTGGTCTGGGCCTGGCCCGCCCCACCTGCCCTCACTTCTAGCCATCCCCTGGCCCTCTCAGGTTTCGTCTTATGAGGTCAGCCTGGTGGCGGCTGAGGCAGGATGTCCTTGGGGGCAGGCGGGCCCCCTCCCTTTGGCGATCAGGTTGCTGGTGTGGGTCTTGGAGAACATCTCTGAGGCCTCTTTCTTTCCTTTTTATCTCCAGGGAGAGATTTATCCTCCCCAGGCTGTGGCCGCAGGTTCCAGACAGATGGTGGCTCCCCAGGGCACCCTACAGGGCAGCTGCTCCCTGATTTATGCTTAAGAAGCCATTTCCCTGAGTGCCCCAGAGGTCCGCAGTGGTGGCCCGCTTGATGACACCTTTCTTGGCTGCCTTCCCTTCCCTGCCCTACTCCCCAGCTCTGCTGTTGGCGCTTCCTGGGGTGAACTCCCAAGTAAACTATTTGCCCTTGAATCCGTCTCAGGCTCCGTTTCTGGGGAGCCCCACACTAAGACCTTAAGTTCATCTCATTGCTGAGTGGATGTGACCGCTATCCGGCTGCAAATGTTTAAGGTGCTTCAAATATTCTTACTATAAGTGGTGCTACAATGAATAGGTCCACTGGGGCCAGGTGCCTCAGTTTCCTCATCTGTCTTTGTGGCCTGCTCTGCATGTGAGAGAGGGTCCTCTGACTGAGAGGTGTGGGTGCTGGTGGCCGAGTGGTGTTGGAGAGCACCCCAGGGGTAAGAACCAAGGGACGTGGGTGGGGTTTGGACGGCAGATGCTGCCAGGTTCACTTATCGATGTAGATAAATGTGGAAGATGTGATGGTGAGTGAGAAATGCAAGTTGCTGCAAACACATCGTTTATAGAAATACTTTAAACCCGCAACGCAGTATTCTTTATTGCATCTCGACTCACACGTGCCTGGTAAGCGGGCAAAGGCGTGTGTGGGAATGAGGAGCACATGTGCGGGCCAGTGGGTGCCCTGCAGGATGGGCAGGTGCACAGGTAGCGCTCCTCTCTCTCTGATGATTCCTTTCTTCCTGTTTCTGCATTGAGGCCTGATATTCACAAGGCACATGGGTAAAGTGAGCTGATCTTAGGTGCACACCGATGAGACTTTGTGTATACATTCGCCCATGTAACTGCCACTCAGATCAAGAGTTGGAATATTCCCAGCACCCCTCCCTGCCCAAGGGCTCCCTCATGCCCCTTCCCAGCCTGCACCTCCCCCAGACTTGATGAATTTCTTTTTGAAAATGGTTTAAAACAAATTTGACACAATGCTAATGAGATTTGCCGCAACTGGGCAGTGATGTGTTTGTGGGTGTTTGTGAAATTTCTCTCCATCCTTTTCTGGGTCCTTGATGTGCTTCATTGTCATCATCGTAAAGAGAAGAAGAGGACGTGGCCAGATGTGGGGAAGTGGTCCAGGCAGGGGTGTGGCGTGGACATGGTGTGGACAGAGGTTCCAAGGCTGGAGGAGAGTTTCAGGCAGCCCTGGGAATCCTGAGAAGGGGCTGGTCTCTTAGGGAGCTTTCCAAGATGAGAGCTGCTTTTGGGCAAATGTTCCAAAGCTGTCAAGGCTTGGACAGGGAGTTGCCCCGGAGGGTCCCTTTCATCACCCTGCCCGCACAGAGGGCGTCAGTGCTGCCTGGAAAAGCCAGTCGTGCCTTGGGCAGCACGAGGGCCGGGCCCAGAGCCCCTGCCTGCCCGTTCTTTCCGGGTCACGAGCTGCCCACTGTGCCCATCACACCAGCCTGTTTGCGGCTCCTCTGTGGGTGGCCCGGGCCTTGCATTGTCCCAGCACAATGGTGGTGGCCATGCTCTTGTGAAGAAAGTGGGACAGGAAGCCCCGATCTAGGCCAGCCGCACTGCCCTCCCAGCTGCCTGCTCTCCTCGGCTGTGCTCAGCGAGGCTGCCTTTGTCTCCCTCCCATCTGGGGAGGCTGGAGGCTGGACTTCCCAGCAGCATCACAGGCCCAGTTCGAACATCCTCTAGGAAATCCCATCTCCTGACCCCTCTACTCATTGTGCTTTAAAAAGAAAGATCATCAGGCTTCCAAGTGGCTGGAGCTGAGGCTCCTGGTATGTGTCAGGCACTGTGCCAGGCAAAT
The DNA here is from genome assembly GCF_048564905.1 of Vicugna pacos. Classification (NCBI taxonomy): domain Eukaryota; kingdom Metazoa; phylum Chordata; class Mammalia; order Artiodactyla; family Camelidae; genus Vicugna; species Vicugna pacos. The sequence continues at coordinate 36,025,639 of NC_133005.1, read as the reverse complement.
TTTATCCCTTCCTTTGGTTTGTGAGTGCTTACTGTGTGCCAGACACCAGTCTAGGCCCTGAGGGTACAGCTGGGAAGAAGAGAAGCAAGGACCTGCCCTCATGGAGCTCCCACTAACTTTATCCTAATACATTTCGAAAGGTAGGATAGTATTACTATGATCTACGTATTTGGGAAGAGTAAACTGAGACTCAGAGAGGCTCATGCACTTTCCTGAGGTCACACAGCAGGAAGGAGGAGGAATGCAGTTTAAACCCAAATCATCACTTTTCCAACCTGGCCTCTGTTGTTGGATTTGGGGTAAAGGTTTCATCCTAGCCATGCTCTTTCTTATTTTCGCCTTTCCCTTACAAGCTGGTGTAGATTACTTAAGCTCAGTCTTTTTGTCTGACATTTGGGCTCTTAATGCAAGATGACAAGATGATAAGTGCATGAAAACACAGAGTACCTCCTGGAGGAGGTAACATTTGGGCTAAGGCCTGATGAATGAGAAAGAGCTGGCCCAGGACAAAGCTGGGAGAGAATATCCTGCAAGTAGGAACAGCATGTGCAAAGGTCCTGAGGCAGGAATGTGCCTGGCAGGTGGAAAGAATAGAGATAGAAGATGTGGCTGAAGATTATTGAGATATGGGGTGGGGGTGGAGTTCTGGAAAGAGAATTCAGAGATTAACTAGGAAAAGCCCATGGGGATCTTATGGGCTGTAGAAAGTGTGGACTTTCCTTTTTTTCAAGTATAGTTTTAAGCCATGGATTGGCAGGATCTGATTTACATATTTAAAAGGATCTTCTGGCTGTGTGTGTGGAGAAGGGAATGGGGAGGAAGTGATTACATTAGTCCAGGCCGGAGGTGATGGTAGCTTGGACCAAGTGGGTGGCTGAGGAGGTGGGGGGAAGTGGTCTGATTTTTAATACATGTCAAAGGTGAAGCTGATAGAGTTTGCATAGATGGAAATGGAGTGTCAGAGAAAGAGAGGGGTTGAGGACCACTGGGGGCATTTTGGGCTGGAGCCCTCTGGAAGGCAGAGGTGCCATTAATCAGGTTGGGCTTGGTGGTGTGTGGTTTTGGAGGGAAGTTCAGGAACTAGGTTGTGGATGAGTTAAATTTGAGATGCCCCTTGGCCATCCAGGTGGAATTGTTGAGTTGGCAGAAATCCAGCCAAGTCCAGGCTGGGGATGTATACTTGGACTGTGGGGTGTGGTGGATAACGTCCTGCAGTGAATGTGGACAGAGGCAAGGCCGCTTTGCTGTGTGACCCCAACTTTCTTCTCCATGACCTGCCATGTGGAGTGCCAGTGCGCGCCTTCCTAGGAGAGCTGAGTCTGCAGGTGGCCGGCTCCCCATGACAGCTATGGATGTCCCCTCAGGTGCTGGGAAAGGATCCAGCAACCTCCTCTCTGCCCACCTGCCCCTGCTTCCCTCCAGCCTGGCTGTCCCCTCCACCTCTCTGACTCAGAGATCTCCCCAGACAAGCTGAGCTCCTGTGCTGTAATCACCATGGCAGGGAGGGTGACTGGCAGCCCACCGTGCTGACCGTGGCCTGCAGACCATGAAGTCATTTTCACACGGGTCTCCGTGTGGCTATTGCCAGGTCAGCGTGGGGCCAAGCCCTAGAGTCAAGGCAACCAGGCGGAGTTTGCTGTGTGCGGCGGGTCTCTGTCTCCCCACTCAGACACTGGCCGCCACCTCTCCCTCCCTCCCCCACATCCATTCTGACCCCCTGGCCCGTCCATGGGACCGCTCAGTAGCTCTTCCTCTGCCTGCTCTGTCTCACCCACACCAGGGCCCGGCCGCTGTCATTGCTCAGCAGCCCGGCTGTGCCCCTCTATTCTGGTCCCCCTACTTTTATGCTCAACCCCTAAAATCTAGTTCTTCACAAAAACAGAGAGCTCTTTTGCCACCATTTAAAAACTGCGAGACTTTGCTTTAAAAAACCGAATCCTATCTCTGGCTTCTCTTGGGGAAAAAAAAGGGAAACAAAACCCCCAAATCCCCCCAAAACTTTGGAACCTCTGGTCATGCCGGGCCTGCTGCCTTCCCACGTGGCCACACTTAGAGGGGACGAGCTGCCGCCCCCTGCAGTGGACGTGTGCTTGCCTGTTCCCCACAATCCCTGCCATGCCCCTCCTTTGTCGTCTGTCACATCACAGAGCAGAGAAATGATTTCTCTGTTCTAAGACCTTGAAAAAAGTGGCAGAGCGACTGTGGTCCATTCGTACAGTACGATCCTGGGCAGCCATAAAAAAAAACAAGGATGCTCTCAGTGCAGTTATACAGAGAGACCCTTGAGCTAAAGTAAGTGGAAACAGCATGTGCAGTGCACCCTGTGTTTGCTGCTATTTTTTGGTGTGTAAAAAGGGGAAGCTGAAATTTATATGTGTATGTGTATATGTGTATATACATAAATATATTTGTGTGTGTTCCAGCTTTATTGAGATATAATTGACATACAACATTGGGTAAACTTAAAGTATGCAACCTGTTGATTTATATATATATTTCACTTATATATATATTTCACAATGCTTACCACCATCATGCAACTTTAAGTATACAATCAGGTAGTGTTAACTGTGATCACTGTGCCGGAGGTGAGCGCCACGGAACTTACTCATCGGGAGCTTTGTGCTCTGACCAACGTGCGCACGTTTATTTGGAAGGAGACACAAGACACCGGGAGCTGCGGTTCCTGTGGGGGATGGGAGGGGCTAGATGGATGAGGCCTGAGAGAATTTTCGTATTTTTGACTTTTGAGCCTTGTGAATGGTTATTATTTAGAGGTTATGTTTTTAAACAAGAACAACAAAACCCAAAAAAGCAAGAAACCAACAAAAAAAAAAGGGAGAAATGAATTGTCCGAGAGGGAGCCGTGGGTGATGGAGCACATGTGCGTACAGCTCCCTGAGGGCAGGGCCTCGTGTTGGTCCCTGCAGAGCCTGGGGTGGTAGGTGCTGTGTAAGCGGGTGTTGGCTGAGTGACAGAGTAGGTTTTCCTCACCCTCTGCCCGTGTCCCTGGACCGTGGTGCCTCCCAGGGCCTTGTTGGCATCGAACCTGTGGCCCTTCTTTCGGGCCACCCCCGGGAGACGGGACGTGGGGATGCTGACCTCTCCCTGCTTCTCTCCTGCAGGCATTCCTGCATCGCATCCGGCAGAATGTGGCGGACTCAGTGGAGAAGGGCCTGACGGAGGAGAACGTCAAGGTGCGGACACGGGGCTGGCCCCTTCCCTGGCTGTCCCTGCTGCTGTGTGCGGAGCTGCCTTGTTCCTCCCGGCGATGCTCGGAGGGTGTGCAGGGGTGGGGGTGGGGGTGGGGTGCATCTACCCCACGGGCAGCAGGCTCTACTCCCTGCACCCCTAGAGACCTCTCGGACCTGTGAGCAGAGCATGCCTGGTGGCCGTCAGGAGGACTCAGCCTCAGGCTGCCACTCCCCGACTCCAGACTTTCTCCCCTTGTTCAGCATGACCACCCTGTCTTCTGACGTCCTCGTGCCAGGATCCCTGGCTTGGAGCCAGAGGAAAATCCCTTCCCAAGCGCCCCTGGGAGCCTGGTACCTCCAGCTGCCCTCTGGCAGCCCTGGCCCCTGCCCTGCACTGGGCGTTGGATACTGAGGCAGGGCGGATGAGTAATTGGGTCCTGGCTTCATCTTGGCTGTGGCTCCGGGGAGTTTTGGGAGGAAGTCAATAGGCCTTCTGTGTGCCTGGCAGGGGCCCCGGCGCTCCCCGGGCCTGGCTTTCTAGTGTGACCTCACTCTCTGGGAAGCTGCCTCCGGTCCTTGGAGCTCCAGGGTCCTGGTCCTAGGAGAGAGGAGGGGAACGGGGCAGTGTGGGGGTCAGAGGTACCCAGCATGTACAGCACACAAAAGACTTGGTCAATCAACAACCCCTCCCCCCCGCCTATGTCCTGGTGGGTATGGACAGTAACCTTGTATGTTGACAATTCTGAGCCCAATATTTTGGATAAGAAAGCTGAGGCTTAGAGTTGTAAAGAGACCTCAGGGGCACTGCATAGCTGGTCCCTGGTGGAGCTGGAATCAAAGCTTTTTATGCATGTATTCATTTATTCATTCAGCAAATATAAACAGCCTACTGTTTAGTACATCTGTTTATTACAATTAAAAATTATTTATTATAATTGAAATTCATAGTTTATTACAGCTTTAAAAAATTTTTTTTATGAGGTATAACTCACATACCATAAAGGGTACGGCTAAGTCCAGGGTCCTCTGTGTCCCCTCCCAATACATGCCCCTCCCCAGAGATAACCACTGACTTGTAGTGGCATTGATTAGTTTTGCCTGTTCTTGAACTTTATATAAAAATGAGCTCTTTCATCATGCCTGGAATCTTTTGCTCACTGTTATGTCTGTGGGATTTGCCCAGAGTTTTCTGTGTGGCTGGGATTCATTCTTTTTCATTGCTGTGTAGTAGTCCATAGTAGGGATGCACCACAATAAACTCATTCATTCTCCTCCGAATGGATATGTGTGCTATTTCTAGTTTTTGGCCATGATGACCATTCTTACCTATGTCTTTTGGGGGACACAGGCTCTCATGTATACTTTGGGTATACTCTCAGGAAACAGATATTTATTTTGAAATTGTGCAGCTATTCCTTGAAATATAACAGTAGGATATATCCTATGTGTCTTTAACATAAGCAGATTCAACCATGTGAACTAGACAAAACATGAGAGAGAAAAATAACCAAACAGTGTGGGTGATTCTTCCAACCACTTCCCGTGACAGGCATCCCGCAGGGCAAGGCCAAGGAGAAAGAGGGTCCCCGACACTCTGGGGCTGCAGCATGCATGGGTGGTCTCCTGCCCCCCAGCTGTCCCTGCCCACCCTCAGGGCCCTCCCTCTGCAGACTGTCTGGGGCCTTCGCAGGGCCCGTGGGAATGGTCTTTATTCCTTGAGGTCTTAACTCCAGTACCACCTTTTTAAGGCAGCTGTCCCTGACCTCTGTGTTCAAATTCACGAACTTCTCTTCCTGCTCCACCCTGGGACTCCCTTCCTGTTTTATGTTTGTCTTTAGTGCTTCTTAGCACCTTGAAAACTACCATTATTGGTTTGTTATCTGTCCCCTTCTACTAGAATGTCCCCTCCAGGGAGGCAGGCACTGGTCTGTTCCCTGCTGTACCCCCAGGCCTGGCACACAGTAGGTGCTCAGCCAGTACTGCTGAGTGAATGAATGTGTGACAAGCCCTAGAAGGAACCATCAGCCGTAGGAGCACCAGTGGCCCCGGCTGTGAGCTGCTGCGTGTGAGGAGCAGGCGGATGGGTGGGAGAGGGACTCCGCACAGCATTTATTTTACCGTGGTTTATTTTTTGAGCCACGCGAATGCCTTCTTCAAAAATTAAATAAAAAATGCACCTCTTTAAAAAAAACAGAGAAAGGAATTTATGCAGTTCAAATGGCCTGAAGTTCATAAATGTCTCCCATGGTTCTTCTTAGAGGTCCTTACTGTTACCAGCTTGTCTTTTTTTTCCACCTTTTTTTTTTTAATTTCACTGGAGACTCGAACCCAGGACCTCATGCATACTAGTTATGCGCTCTACCACTGAGCTATTTCCCTCCCCACCAGCTTGTCTTATTGTCCAGAGAGTCTCTGCTTCTGCCAGCATAGAGAGGAGTGGCCCTGGTGAGTGTTATTTTACACAAATGAACCCATGCTGGGATCTTCCGTGGCACCAGACTCTCCCTGCCCCAACTTAACAATATAGACCAAGGCTCATTCCAGAGTTCCATGTCCATATACATAGACCTGCAGATTCTTTTTGCAGGCTCGAAATACTTCACTGTGTGGAATGTGTTTAAATATAACCAGTCCAACTTATTTAACTGTTTGACGAGTCCCCACGCATGGATGTTTGGCTTTTCCGGCCGTTTACTACTGCAGATGAGGCTGCGGTACACCGTCTTGGCCATCCAGCCAGTTCTCGACCTTGGCACAGTGAACACTTTGGGCTGGATAATTCTTTGCCCTGGGGGCTGTCCTGTGTTTTGTAGGATGTTTAGCAACATCTATGGCCTTTACCTATGAGACACCAGTAGCATTCCTACCCCTAGTTTGTGACAATCAAAAATGTCCCCAGATGCTGGCAATGTCCCCTGGGAGGCAAAATTGCCCCTGGTTGGGAAAACTTTTTTTTTTTTAGCAGGAGGTGGTAATTAGAATTATTTATTTACTTATATTTTTAATGGAGGTACTGAGGATTGAACCCAGGACTCTCCCACTGAGCTATACCCTCCCCTCTGTTCCTGGTTGGAAATCACTGATCAAAAGGTGAAGTTCTCAAATGCAGAATTGCTGGGTCAGACTGTGCATTTCAAACTTCCTAGGTTCCTTCAGGGAAACAGATTGTGAGAATTTAAACGGTGTATCTTGAACATCCTTCCCTATCGTGTTTTCTTTCATCACATCATTTCAGAAGGTGCCTGGAAGTACCCACATCGTTTTAAAACTCAGTCCTATGGCCGGACGTACCAGTCGTGTCTGGCCAGGATGAAGATCGTGCTCAATGTCTCAGTCTGTCATCCTCTGCTTGCTGAGTGGGAGGTTTGGCTCTGCTGCTTCCCTGGGCTGTGCGACCTTGGGAGTGTTAATTATTTTCTCTGAGCCTCTGTTCTTCATCCGTGAATTGGAGGTGACAACAGTTTCTCCCTCATGGAGTTACAGCGAGAATTAGATGCCCTAAATGCATATGGCGTTCTTAGCACAGGACTGGGCCTTAACCCTGTTTAGTACACGTTGGCTGTGTTTTTCGTTATTGTCATTATTTCTGTTGGCTCCTGTGTACGAGCATGCCTGTTTCCCTGCACCCTCCCCACCCCGCACCAGGGGTTAGGTGTTTGTTTTGTGCTTCATTTTGCTCTCCCTCTGTGCCTTGGTTAATGCTATTTTGGGGCATCCTTCTTCCCTTATAGATCCTGTTCTCCAACATCGAAGACATCCTGGAAGTTCATAAGGATTTCTTGGCTGCCTTGGAGTTTTGTTTATATCCGGAGCCTCAGTCTCAGCACGAACTTGGGAATGTTTTCTTAAAATTCGTGAGTACGCTGCCCTAGCCCCTACCGGAGCCTGCAGCTTTGGGGAAGTGGGGCTTCTCCCCAGGGGCCCCATCCCACCCACCTTGGGCTGGCAGGGAGACGAGGAGGCAGGTGGCCAGGCCTCTGCCTCCAGGAACGAGGGGCAGGGGGTCGGGCCCGTCAGACTGGGGGTCTTTTTAGCTGGCTCTCCCTCCCCTCAACATCACGTAAAGTGCGGCTCCCTTTTCCTCAGAGCTCTTTGCGATGACTGCATCCCGGGGCCCCCGTGACCTCCGGGCCCCGTGGGGCCCCGCTCCTGCAGAACAACCAGCAGAGGCAGCCAGTGGCCGAGTGGGCGGACTCAGGACCAACAGACCTGGGTTTGAGTCCCGCCCTGGCCACCCACTGGCCGGCGAGGGTGTCTGACCCTTGAGTGCCCACCTGGGCTGCAGGTCGGGGAGGTTGTCCTAATAGCCTCTTTCTTCCCAAGTCACTTAGAATTGTGAGGTGATGGGGGAGCTGAGCCCACAGGAGGCAGCTGCTTTTCCACACCCTCTCCCTCTGCGCTGCCTGGGCCCCTCCCCAGGGGGAGGAAACCCGCCCTGGCCTCACGGGCACGAGGCCTCGGCCAAACGCCTCTCCTCCCCGAGCTTCTGTTTCCTCCTCTGATTGAGAAGTAGGGACAGTGGTGCCTCCTCGCGTTGATGGAAAGGCTCGGAGAGGTAAAGCACTGAGTGTGAGCACAGAGCAGGGGCTCCTCAAGCAAGGGGCGGTTTTGCCCCCAGGGGACGTTTGGCCACGTCTGGAGTGGAGTCAGGGGAGAGTCCTTGTGTTTGCTACATGGGGTGCTGCACAGTTCGTGAGCTGTTTAAACTGTTTAATGAAGTCAATTACGTCTTCAGATTAAAAAGAAGAAGACTGGCGTCTAGCCCTAAGCTTGCCCGGTAGGGAAGCCGACTGAGAGGAAGGTTAAACCCAAGGCCATGACTCTCTAGGTGGAAGAGCTGGCCTTGGGACCCTCCTGATGGCTGAGCGCACGTTTTTAGACTTCACTGGTGCACACGTTAAGTGTGTAGTTTTGCTTTCTCTGGGTACCCTTGTATGACTGTTTGTTTAATCTTTAAAAGTTGTTTCACTTGAAAACAGCTCGTTTGATTAAAAGGGAAACTTGTATTCATTATTGGACCTGGAAAATGGGTATCTCTTGCTATTAATAGAAGGGAACTGTAAAAATAAATGCAGTAGAAACCAAGCTGTGTTATCACATTCTGTCCAGAAATTCTCGCCCACTTGAGTCTCTGAGCCCTAGGCCTGCCCTCGGTTCGATTAGGAGGAAGGTGAACAGTGTCAGGCCCCCTACGCTCATGGAGGATGGCCCTGAGGTCTTTTTCAAAGTGGCCCCAGCTGTGGCTGGGTTTCTGGAAGCTATGTGCAGGTGGCCCGTTGGAAGCAGCTGAAGGAAGGTTGCATGGTCTCCACCCAGCTTGATCCCACCCAGAGGGGATCTCTGGAGCTCGGTTTTTCCTTTAGGTCACCCCAGATTGCCCCAAGGAGGCAGGACCTTTGCACCCCCACTGGATGTGGGCAGCCCCAGGGAGCCAGTGTACAGCCTTGGGCAGGCTAGGCCACGGTCTCAGGCTGAGGACAGTCCCTGGGGAGGGACTCACTGATGGGACATGCTCACCATGGCGTCCCGACAGGGAGGGAGCGCCGGGGCCAGCAAGACAGCGTGAGGGTTGTGACGTGGTAATTGGGAACAGAACTCTGCAGACAGGCTCTCCGGGAGAGGAAGGGGCTCATCAGACCCTGTGAAAGGCCCTGGCTTACAGACCAGCCCACTGGTGCTGCCCAGTCAGTGGACACTGGGAGAATCCCTCACCCCCTCACCCCCAAACCCAACCGCTGACTACTGAGATGATCACAAGCTAGCACTCACTGAGCCCTCTCTTTGGGCTGGGCACTGTTCTAAGTGCTTTATGTGTATTAATTCATTACAACATCACTACAACCTTTAACAGTGTGTGCTAGTATTATACCCACTTTACCGATGAGGAAACTAAGGCCCAGAGAGGGTAAGTCAGAGGGCAAGGTCACACAGCCAATGAGTATTGAAGCCGGGATTTGAGCTAGTGTCATCTGACTCCCGGACTTGTGTTTTTCACCATCTCACATGGTAAAATCTCCTGATATTATTATTAAGCACCTACTATGTGCCAGCCACTGTACTTGGCCCTGAAGATGGTGCCCTAAATAAGACACAGTTGCTTTCTTCTGCTGTGAGGCTTGTAGGCCGGAGACACAGAGGGTCGGTCAGTTCAGAGAAGAGGTCATTTCAGATGGGGACGGGAGTTTGTGAAGAATATAAAAGGCAGATGTGATAATGAGTGGCTCTCCATGAGTTTGTCTGGAATTGGGAAGTCAGAGACAGGGCTGCTAAATTGAGCAAATAAAAATACCCAGGACAGCCGAGTAAATTTGGATTTCAGGCAAAGAACAAATAATATTTTAGTATAAGTACATCTCATGCAGTATTTGGGACATACTTACACTAAAACAGTACTTGTTGTTTATCTGAAATGAGCACTTAGCTGAGGGGCTTGTGTTTTATCTGGCGACCCTGGTCGGGGAAGGCCTCTGTGAGGTGGCGAAGTGGGGGATCTTAGGGAAGGGTATTCCAGATGGAGAGAGAACTAGGGCAGGGCCCCGGCTGGAAGGCAGCGAGGCCAGTGCAGTGGAGCAGAGCGAGCGCTGGAGGGAGTTCAGGGATGTCATGGGCGGCCCGAACCGGCAGGGGGTGCATTCTGAGAGTGGGAGATTTTTAGCTGGAAGTAGCGTTTCCACGTTATGTTTTGACCCCTTCTCCCTGCAGCTGTGTGGACAGGTGGATGCCAGGTTGGGGAAAAAGTGAGACTTGAATCTCATGCTCCCCTCCCCATCAGAGATGTCTACACGGCCAGCTCCTTCCCTTCTCTGAGTCTCAGTCTTTGTGGGTGTGAAGTGAGTGGTTGGGAGCGGATGGTCTCTGTGGAGCCGTTGTCACCCCCGAGTACTGTGGACAGCAGCCCCCACTTCTGACAATCCTTGAGCCCTCCCTGGGCTGGACCCTCTCCCCCAGCTGTCCCCCTTTTCTCCTTCACAGCTCAAACCCACAGCCACATGCTCCCTGGACCCACCACATCTGTGTGCACACAACTGTTTGTCCATTTCCTCCTGGCCAGACAATCAAAGCCCCACGTGGGGCCCCTAGGAGGAAGCTGAACGCTCGGCCTCTTAGCGGTCAAAAGCAGCATTTCCGCATTTGCCGAGTCTTGGGCCTGAGATGCAGCTGGGGTTAGGCTCAATGAAAGGTGGTAGTGATGGAACAGGGTGTGGTTTTGAAGAGGGGGGTATTGTCATTTGCTAAATTTAACTTCTTCAAGCCTCAAGCCTTGGTCCCCTGCCCGTTTCACAGGCCAAAGGAGAGGATGACATTGTGGAGTGTGTCAGAGAAGGGGCTCAGGGGATGAGGAATGACAAACCCAACCCATGGCAATCTTATCACTTACTCCCCTCTCTTGCATCTGTGGCAGACATTGCTAATCAATCACAGCATTCTCCATACGGCTCCAGAATTAATCTCACTAGTGTTCCAGCCAGCACCGCTTATTAAGTGGGGTTGGCATGTGGGAATGAACAGATTTGGCTCTGCTTTCTGGTCCAACCCCTTCATGGTGCAGGTGGAAATGAACATGGAGACCCTGTCGTTTCACCAGGCTTAGATCCATTTTTTTCATTTTCTTCCCCCTTTCAGAATGTGCATGTATTAGACTGTCTTCATTGAAAGTGACAAAAACACCAACTCAAATAGGCTTAAAGAAAAAAAGACTTCATTGGCTCATACAAATGAAACATTCAGGGTGGGTTAACATCAGGCATAGCTGGATCCAGCACCCCGTATGATGTTTTCAGAACTGAGTCTTTCTCTCTCTCTAGGCTCTGCTTTTCTCTGTGTTGGTTTAATTCGTGGAGGAGGGGGAAGTATACATCTCACATGGTGGCAGGGGTGGCCCTCAGCCATCTCAGCCTTACAGTCTGCTGGTTTAGCAGCAATAGTTCAGAGAGAGCTTCTCTTCACAGTTAAGTTTAGCTTGAGCCCTTGAGGGCTCTCGTGGGCACAGCTGGGGTTACCTGGCCACTGGTGCCAGGACAAGGAGCTCTTTGATCGGCTCGGCCTGGGTCACATGCTCACCTGTGGTGCCTTGGAGTGGAGAGTGGGCTCAGTGGGGTCAGAGTGTAGGAGGTGGTTCTCCAGGGGAACACCTGGGAGCCATGACCAGAACAAGGGGGAATGGATGGTGGGTGGGTAGAACAACACATGGGCCAATGAAGAGTCGAGGCTGCGCTGTGGTGGACCAGGTCATCTGGAAGAAGTGTGGGGCTGGTGTGAGGGCCCCGGGCACTTCTCACTTCCTCCCTCTGCTCTGTCATGTCATTCGTCAAATAGTCATGAGGCCTGCTCTCTGGGACTTCAGTCCCCACCGGTGCCACAGCCATGACCCCAGCAGGTTCAGACTGTCTCTGTGGAGCTCACAGTCCGGGGGTGGCTGGGGGAGAGGGACAGTGCACGAATGAGGAGTCAGGCATACCGGGGAGCGGGGCGAGGGCCACCATCTTTCTCAGAATCCGCTTGGTGCCTTCCCCAGACCTATGAGTCCACTCAGCTCCCTTCCTCCTGACTCTGCCTGTCTCTTTTATTGCCATCAAAACCTGCCCATCCACTGCCCTACCCTGTCGTAGACGATTCGCCAGTGGGATAAGGAATTTGCTGAAATAATTATGATGTTAATAATGGCAACATTAGTAACAGCAGTAATAATACTAGCTGGGAGTTAATGAGCCCTTACCATGCGCTGTTTTAAACATTTACTATGGATTCACCCAGTAACCCTCACAGCAACCTTATGGGGAGATCATCATTGCCTATAATTTATAGACAAGAACGCAGATGCTCTGAAACATCACATGCCTTGCCCAAGGTCACAGAGCTGGCGACCTGGGGAGTCGGGCCATGAACCTGGGTGGTTTGGCTGTGGAACCTGCACTGGCACTTACAAGGCTGATGCTGATAGTGACCGATGGGGCTTCTGCTCTCTCCTCTTGGAGCTGCGGGCACTTGGCCGCTCAGGGCATCTGCTCAGATGGTGCACGCGGAGCCCCCGGAGGGAGCCGGGGCAGATCGGGGTGGCTTACTGATTCTGAAACCCATTCTCTCTCCTCGTCTGTTTCCTCTTTCCTGCGGTCACCCATCGGCAGGATGACTGGGGATTTGTTTAGAAACAAGACGAGCTGCTTACTTTGCGGACCCACCTCTTCCTTCCTTAACTTCTTGGGGTCTCCTGGCCACTCCCCAGCCCAAGGTCAAGGCCCTTCAGCCCTTCCTGTCCTGTGGCCTTCCCCAGGACATCCTTGTTTGGGGTTTGGCAGGTTGGGAGGAGGTATTCTGTGCGCCTTTGGGAACCGAGACTGCCCCATGGAGAGCTTCCTGCTAAGAAGGCTTCTGTTCCTTCCAGTCCAGGAAACCCTGACTGATGGTTGCAGACCCGGTGACCCCTAGGTGATCTCTGGGCTGGCAAGAGTCCAGCTTTGGGCTCAGAGCTCTCCCCCGTAGCAGTGACCAGAGATCTCCTTTTCCCCCCCAATTCCTGAATCTTATTTAGACTTTCCTGGCTCATATATGCAGGGTACTACACATAGTACGCATGTAGATTTCATTTAGTAAATATTCATTGAGGGCCTAGTGTGTGCCAGGCATTGTGCTAGGATTTGGAGATTCTTCAGTGGACAAGACGGATGTGGTCAGTGCCTTCAGGGAGCTGACTGCCAGGTGGGAAAAGACAGATGATGAACAAACAGTCTGGATAATTCCAGATTATGAGTGCTATGAAGAAAATGAAGACGGGTTTGGGTGGGGAGGGTGGTAGAGAACACCTGGGTGACAACTTTTCCTGGGATGGTCCAGGTGTCATTTGAATAGGTGGCATTTGAGTTGAGACCCGAATGGTGGAGAGTAGCCAGGCTTTGGGCAACGGTGTTCCAGGTGAAAGGTGCAAAGGCCCTGAGTTAGGAACAGGCTTGGCAGAAGTTTAGGGAGCAGAAAGAAGGCTAGTGAGATGAGGTCGGAGAAAGGCAGGGTCACATTCTCTGGGCCTTGAAGGTCATGATGAAGGGCCGGGTTCCCTACCTGGTGTAATAGAATAACACTGGGGATGGGGGTGAGCAGTGGTGAGGCGCAGTCTGGCTTGTGTTTTGATCTTAATGATAGACATTTACTGAGCGCTTGCTTCATGCTGAAACCTCTTATATTAACTCACTTAATGCCCGTAACAGCCCCACGAGTTAGGGTCTGTAACTAATTTCACCTTAACGGATGAGGAAACCCAAGTGCGGAGAGGTCTGGTAACTCGCCCAAGTTCACAGCTGGAAATGCAGAGTGAGGGTTCAAGCCCAGCCTTGAGTCTGTGCACTTGGCCCTGGGCCATGCTGCTTCCTGGGAGATTTCTCGGTTTCTGGGTGCAGGCCTGGGGCAAGAGTGGATGGAGGCTGAGAGCCCTGTAGGGAGTGACAGCCACTTCAGCGGAAGTCCTCCCTGCTGTGTGTCTCTCGGGTCTGGGGCCATCCTTTCCTCCTAGGCCTGCTGGCCCGGCCTCCGCACATCCCAGAGTGTCTGCCTTTCTGCCGTGCTCTGTGTCCCACAGGCTCTGTCCTTGTCTTGCAGAAGGACAAGTTCTGCGTGTACGAGGAATACTGCAGCAACCATGAGAAGGCCCTGCGGCTGCTGGTGGAGCTGAACAAGATCCCCGCCGTGCGTGCTTTCCTTCTGGTAAGTTAGCTGGCCCCCCTCCCGCTCCCTTCCTCAGACCCCTCTGCCTGACCCTTCCTCAGCCAGGGCAGTGTCTGTAAAGCAGGGATCGCAGACACTTTCTGTAAAGGGCCAGGTAGTGAATATTTTTTGCCTTCGTGCGTCATACAGCCCCTGTCATGATGACTCAGCTCTGCTGCTGTAGCGTGAAAGCAGCTGTAAATAAAAGGAATGAGCATGGTGGCTGTGTTGCAATAAAACTTTACTTATACAAACAGGCAGGCAAGATTGGATTGACCCTAGGGCCAAGTTTGCCAGTTCTTGATCTAAAGTAATAATCCTGGGAAGACTGGTAACAATACTAATAATTGTATTATTAGGATTATTTAATTATAAGTGAAAAAAAATCTAGTTAAAATTGGCTTAAGGGGGAAAAAAAAGATTTACTGGTTCACTTTCCTGGACAGTTTAAGCCCTGAGAGAGCTTCAGGTACAGCAGAATCTGGGTGATCCAATGACGTCATCAGGAATGTGTCTCTTGGCTCTACTTTTCTTGCCTTGGCCCCTTTCCCAGTGAGGCTGTCCCCACATGGTGGCAGCGTAGCCTCCAGTGGCTCCATGCTTATACATCTCACACCCAAGCAACTCTAGGACAAAGAGAGCTCCTCTTTTCTCATAGTAACAGCAAAAATCCTGGATCCCATACTCATTGGCTCAGCTTGGCTCAATTCTGTATCCCTGAACCAATTGCTGTAAACAGAAGGATTGGCTGGTTTTCTCATTGGTCACTTCTGGAGCTGGAGGGTGGGGTCGACTCCACTCATACTACCGGCCCTAAGGGTGGGGTGGATCCCTAGAGGACAGTTGGGTTGTAAGTGCACTGGTGGAAGTAAGTTGGCATGAATGTTGGTCAGGCAAAACCTTAGACATCCATGATGGCCTTCCCTGCAGTTGCACAGTTCTTGTGTATAAAATAGGTTCTCATCTGTCATCTCCTTTGAGCTTTACCAGTGGCTGTCTGTTGTGTATGTGTTGAAACGTGTATTTGTCTGCCTTACAGACATCCCAAATAACAGTGGTTTGAACAGGGTAGATGTTTATTTCTCTCCCATGTTAACAAGCTGGATGTAGACAGTCCTGGGCTGGCATGGGGCCTCCAGTGTCAGGCACTGGTGCCCTCATGGTCTAAGATGACTTCTCACCATTTCCACATTCCATGAAGTGTGATGCAGGGAAGGTGGGAAGGAGGACCTGCCCCTCTTCTCCTCTTAAGGGCACAACAGGAGGCTGCACACATCTCTTCTGCTCACATCCCGAGGCCAGAACTTAGTCACATGGCCACACCTAGCTGCAAGGGAGGCTGGGAAATGTAGGCTTTATTCTGGGCAGCCCTGTGTCTAGATGAAAATTCTGTTGCTGTGGAAGAAGAATACATTAGGGACACCTCATGGCCTTTGGTTCTGATGACTCCAAAATATTAAGTGACTTTCTAAGAGTATATACTTGAAAACTGATTGAGCTTCTCTTGGGTTCACATCTTGGTCTTTTGCCTCAAAATTCCCTGCTCATTCAGTCACAGACCACCCGTCTCCCCTCCTATAATGTTTTATTTCCAAGCAGCAC
The DNA here is from genome assembly GCF_048564905.1 of Vicugna pacos. NCBI lineage: Eukaryota > Metazoa > Chordata > Mammalia > Artiodactyla > Camelidae > Vicugna > Vicugna pacos. The sequence goes on along the minus strand of NC_133005.1, from coordinate 36,010,151 downwards.
CTACAGAATTTAGCAGTCGAAGGTAGAACAGGTAACTGACATGGCGTAAGGAGTCTTAACCATGTGCCCAGAGAGCTCAACTATATAGTACAATTCTTAATTGCATTCTCTCTAATGCACAGTCTCCAGTAAAACATTTCCAGGATTTTGATTCAAAATGTTTGCTTCCTTCACTAGTGAGTTCATGTTGCTTGGCCCAGTTCCAGTGAGCATCTGAGGCAGGGCAGACTGGCCAACTGTTTTCCACTTTTGTCTCAAGCGTCTTAAGCGTTTGAGACTGATGCTTTTCACTGCATCTTTACATTTCTAGTTTTTCACTTATATTCATAAGAGTCTGGGCAGAAAGCAAAGATCAGGTCAGGCAGTGCAAGGCCATACACAGGGCCACGTTTCTGTGCTTGGCCTGGGACTTGGAGGCAGCTCCGCCCTGCGGTGGTCCTGCTGCCCAGGCTCTTCCCACCTTCTGGGCTCAGCTGTGTCTCGGGAAGCAGGAAGATGCCAGGAAGGTGTTTGCAGGGGTGTGGGAAGGACGGGCCTCACTTTTTCTTTTTTTCCTTCCTCTTTCGCCTGCAGCCTTCCTGGTCGGTCAAACTGCCTTTTTCCTGGTGGCAGCTGGGCTGGGCTGGATTGGGCAGGGGAGGATGTGTGGGGCGCCAGCACACACACCATCTGTCTCCCTCCTTGCTGGCATCTCCCAGCTTCTGGCCACCTGCAGAAGAGCTGTCTCGAGTCTATTATGGGATGTTAAGGCACTGGGAGCAGACACAATCTGGCTTTCCATTCATGATCTATTGTACACTAGCTGAGAGATGGGGTGGGGATTTCATCTTCCTCTGCCTCAGTTTCTTGTCTGTAAAATGGGGATAATTGATTCATTTATTCATTCGACAGCTTCCTCTTGTACACCTGCCGTGTGATAGGGATCATTCTAAGTACTGGGGATAGAACAGCGACCAAGGCAAGAAAAGTCCCTGTTCTCATGGAATGGCCATTCTAGTAGGGGATGACTTACCTAATATGTCATGTAGCAGTAAGTTCTCTGCAGGAAATAAAGTAAGTTAAGGATGGCAGGCTTGAAAAAGTTAGTGTGGTGGCTGCTACTTTAGATTGCTCTTTGGGAAAACTATGTCTTGAGTGATATTTAGGCAGAGACCTGGATAAAGCTATCAGAGTAGAGGCAAGGAATATCTGGAGGGAAAGCATTCCTGGTAGAGGAACTGCAAGTGCAAAGGCCCTGGGGTACAAGTGTGTTCGAGGAATAGCAAGAAGGCCTGGGTGGCTGGAGTGGAGTGTGAGAGGCAAAGTAGAAGGACATGAGGTTGGAAAGATTGAAAGAGGCCAGATAATGAAGGAGCAATTAGACAGTGGAAAGAATCTGAGATTTTTAAAAGGCTCTTTTTGTTGCAGTGTAGTGTGCATGCAGTGAATGTGCTCCCCGCATAATGAATGTTCGTATGTGCGTTCACTCACAGAACCACCCCCGGGATGGAGGTTTAGAACATTTCCATCACTGCAGAAGTTTCCCTCATGCCCTTTCCCAGTCATGTCCTTCTGTGTAGCCACAGGTAACCGAGGCTCTGCCAATTTCTCTGATGAAGTTTAATTTTGCCTGTTCTAGAATTTTTCACGGACGGAATCACACAAGGAAGATCTTGTGTCTGGCTTCTCTTGCTCAGCATACTGTAAGATTCGTCCATGTTGGAGCAGGTGGCAGTACTTTCAATAGAATATTCAGTTTTAGTCTGAGTGGGATGGGCAGCCACGGGATGGTTTTGAGCAGAGGAATGATGTGAATTAATTTGTATTTTGAAAGGCTTCCCTTGGCCGGGTGAGGGGAAAAGCCCAGAGACCAGGATGGGAGCTCGTGTGAGTTCCCGAGGGCTGGCGTAACAGTGATCAGAAACTGGGCAGCTTAAAACACAACTGAGTCTCTCTCAGTTCTGGCAGCCAGAAGTCTGAAATCAAGGTGTCGGCAGGGCTCTGCTCCTCTGAAGGCTCCGGGGGGAGGATCCTGTCTTTCCTCTTCCAGCGTCAGATGGCCTCAGGGGTTCCTTGTCTTGTGGAGTCGTAATTCCAGTCTCTGCCTCCCTTTTCACATGACTGCCTTCTCTGCCTTTCCTCTTCTTAGAAGGGCATGGAGCCAGTTGTTTCAGGTACCCCAATCCAGGACGGTCTCATCTTAATATAACTAATTACACCTGTAAAGACCCTATTTCCAAATAAGGTCACATTCTGAGATTTGGGGTGGGCATGGCATTTGAGGGGACACTATTTAGTCCACCATAGGGAGGCTGCAACAGTCCAGGCAGGAGATGATGCTGGTGAGGACAGGGCGGCAGTGGTGGGAGGTGTTTAGATTCCCGTCCAGTTTGATTGTCCAGCTAACACAATTTGCTGTGAGGTTGGCTTTGGGGTGTAAATGAATGAGAGGAATCAAAGATGACGCCAGGGTTTGGGACCCCCCAAACTGGAAGAATGGAGGCCTAATTTCCTGAAATGGTGAAGGCTGGGGCTGGAGCAAGTATGGGAGGTAAATTTAAAAATTCCATTTTGGATGTGTGAGGTTTAAGATGCCTGTTAGATATCCAGGTGGGGCTGAGGGCCTAGAATCAGAGATTTGAGTCTGGGGTTTAGGGAAGGGAGGGGCCAGGTTGGAGATATAAAGCTGAGTGTTCTGCATAAAAGTTGATCAACGTGGTTAAAGGGATGGGTCTGGAGGAGGTCTGTGGGGGATGAGCATGGATGGACAGGAGAATCTAGGATCTGCGGGCGTGGCTGCTGTTAGGAGGTTGGGAAGATGATGTGGATGACAGTGCACCTGAATCAGTTCTGTGAATTAGAATGGTTTAAAGAGAATTCTCAGAATGTCTTCCCATAGTGCCTGGAGTGTAATCTTATTCAAATGGTGAATAGCTCTGTGTGTGCTTGCCTTTTTTTTTTTTATTTAATGAAAATAAAGTGAAACAACAGTTTAGGGTGAAGTAGAGTTGTTGGCTGTGACAGTCCTGTGAAAAGTTCTTGATCCTGGACAAAGAGACAGGCCTCTCTCCCGCCAAGCCCTTGGGGCGTCTGGAAAGCACTCCTCACTCCCAGGCTCCCCTCTCTCTGCCCGGAGCTGACATCACCAGGGCAGCTCGTGGGGAGCGCTGGCTCGGAGGACAAAGGCCTGAGTGTGAGCAGTGTGGGGCCTGGCATCTCCCAGCTGCCACAGCCCTGATCCCCCATCTGTGCCAGGGGTAGACGTGGGGCTGGGAGCCATGCAGCTCCTGCCAGAGCAGGGATCCGGGGTCCCTGGGACTCTGCTGCTCCAAGGACAGGATCTGCGAAGATCCCTGAGAGACTTGGGCCACTGCTTCTGGCTCTGAGTGCCAGCTTGACCATCTGGAATAGGGATATGACGGTCCGTGCTCATTCCAGGGCTGTGAGGGTGAATTTTACCCATAGGTGAAGCACGAGGCACTGTGCCTTAGGCGTGGTAAGCACACGGTAAATGTTCTCTGAGCTCATTTTACCTTGACTGGAGGCAGGGAATTTGTCTGCTTTGTTGGGCAGTTCCCCAGGGCTTGGAACAGTGCCCAGCACATAGTAAGCAACAGTGTGAATTTGTAGAGTGAATGAATGAATGAATGAAGGATAGGATTAGCATCCCTTTCCCCAAGAGTCCTGTTTCATTTCCAGTCTGCTACCATGGTGTTGAGGAAGGCTGAGACCCCTTCATTGCTGGGTGTGCTGGCATTTTGTTCATTCATTCATTCATTCATTTGTACATACACTGGGCAGATGGAGAGCCCTGGCGCCCTGGGACTGTGACGGGTGTGGTGGGAGAGCACACGTGTGTAATTTGGTACATTTCTTTCCCATGCAAGACTTTCTATTTTAATACTGATAGATTCTCCATAAACAATGCCTCGTTTTGTTTTTCACGTCTTTGAAAGCTTTGTATAAATGGATTCGTACCGTACATATCCTTTTGTTTTCCTCTTTAGCCCAAGAACATGTTTTTGAGGTGCCTCCACATTGCTGTACCGAGCTTCAGTTCTCCCGTTTTCCCCACTGCGTGGTTGTACGATTGTGTAAATCTGCAGACGTATTTTGTCAGTCTCCAGTTGATAGATATTTAGGTTGCTTCCCATTTTTTTTGTTTTTTTGCTCTTTCAAACATGGCAGTTTTGAGTGTCCATGTTCTCATGTCCTGGTGTGCACGTGTATGTGAGTTTCTGTAGACCAGGGGTTGGCAGGCCAGATAGTAAATCATTTCAGTTTTGCCGCTACAGGGTCTCTGTAGCAACTATGCAGTTAGCCCAGAGGCAGCCACAGGCAGCATGTAAACAAATGGTTGTAGCTGTTTGCCAGAAGAGGAAGGAGGCAGGATTTGGCCCAGGGGCCATAGTTTGTTGACCCTTGATCTAGGCTTCGTGTGTAGGCTTTGGTTGTGGAATGCACACATTTTTACCTCTCCTAGGTTTTGCTAAATTGCTCCCAATTTTCGTCTGTAGCTGTGTTTTGAGAGTGCTTCCATGAGTATTTGAGGGTGGCCAAATTTCTTTGTCACCCTTGTTGAGTCCTGATGAGAGTCTCCCGTCTATTTGCAGAGCTGCATGCTTCTGGGAGGCCGGAAGACCACGGACATCCCTCTGGAGGGCTACCTGCTGTCTCCTATTCAGAGGATCTGCAAGTACCCGCTCCTCCTCAAGGTGAGACGTTCCCTAATTCCTCTCCCTGATTTTGAAGGGACAGGAAACTCAGCTCTGCCTGGCTTAATCAAAAAGTAAAACTTGTTCGTTCAAGTAGCTGAGAAGTCTGCTGAGAAGCCGGGCTGCCTCCAAACCAGGACCCTGCCTCTTTCTCCCTGCCCAGCTTTACTCTCAGCGTGGTAGCAGTGGCTGTAGTTACTGTGGCCCTGCACTCTCTGAAGTTCAGAGACAGTGGGGAAGAGTGAGCCTCTCTTCCAGTAGCTCTGACAAAAGTTCTGAGAGTCACCCAGGCTTTGGCCATCTGTGGCGAGGAGGATGTTACATTAGGAATGGTTTGGGCCTGAGTCATGTGCTTTAATTTGAAGCCTTTGCAGGAAGCCTTTGTTTCTGCTGTTTATCCTCCTCGCATATGCTTGGACTTGCGCTGTACCCCTAACCGAATCACTACAAGCTGAGCAGTGTGGGGACCTGATTGGCTGAGACCACAGTCAGGTTCTCCACTCCTAAACCGATCACCCTGAACAAGCAAGCTCGGATTGGCACAGACTTGTGTCGTGTATTCCAGCTTTGAACCAATCACTGGATCCCATGGGCCAAAAGTCCAGTGATGGGGGAGAGGGACCCCCTCATCAAAATCTGGGCTGTTTGTGGAGGGTGAGGCAGATGCTGGGTGGGCAAACCACAGCCATCTGTGCACTGGCTGTCTCCTTCCCCGCCCAGCCACCTTTAACTTACTCTTGGTCAGGTGGACCAGAGGAAGATGTGCTGCTTGTGTGGGGATACAGGAAGTCTTGATTCTCAGCTTCAGTTTCAGAGCTGGCTCCTGGGCAGATCCCTGGCTGGGTGGATGGCTCCGTCACCATCCACTGCTCTCTCAGCCCAGGGTTTTCAGCCCTTGGAGATGGCGCCTGTTGGCCTGCGTCTGTCCTGGCTCCATCCTGGAGGCCTTACTTCTGACAGCTGTTCCCTGTGGTCCCTGCTGGTGGATTAATTTGGCTGGTGGTGCCTCATTCATGCACCTGCTCACTGGGGCGACATGCCTCTTTGCTCCATGAACTGGAAAGGAGAGAGGAGGGGAGCAGTACTAGGGATTCCTGAACTTGACTTTCTGCTGGAGATGGTGGCTGACCCTTGAGCTGGCCCGGACCCTTTTTGGAGCCATCAGCTCTGTCTTCGAACACAGGCCTTTAGTATGCATAGCCATGGGTGGTGGGAGCCAGCTCTCCCTGCGCCTCCTCTGGCCTGCTGCTGTTTATCCCTCCCAGGGATCTCAGAGAACCGTCTACAGTTGTTCCTGCAGCTGCTTTGATCCCCAAACAGGCGCTGGAAATGCAGGAGGTAGCTCAGCTCTCACCTTGGGGCTGAGGCAGCTCCCGGTAGAACTTGTGAATTGATAACCTATGGACTGCATTGGACCTGCAGACGTGTGTTATTTGATTTATTCAGCATGTTTCCCAAACTTGAATCTGTTGCCAGCATTTAAGAGGTGGTATTCTGTAGTGACTTAGGGCAGAGGCTGGCGAAACTGTGGCCTGTGAGCCAGATCCAGCCGATGGGCTGTTTTTGTACAATCCATAAGCTAAGAATGGTATTTACATTTTTTAAAGAGTTGTTAAAAAAGCCCTCAAAACAAAGAAGAATGTGTGACAGAGACGGAATGTGGCTAGCAAAGCCTAAAATATTTACAATCTGACTGTTTACAGAAAAAAAATTTGCTGACTCCTGGATGAGAGCCAGGCTTTGCGGCCACAGGCTGTGTGGATTTGAATTCTATCTCTGTCCTTTACTAGCTGTGTGACCTTGGGAAAGTCACTTCCCCGTGCCTCAGTTTCCCATCTGCAATACAGTGTTTATATTAATAGTACTGACAGGGTTGATATGATGATGAAATATTTGTTTACTTAATGCTTAGAACAACTTGAGGTAGGCATTGTGATCGGCCCCATTTTAGAGATGCGGCAACTGAGGCACAGAGAAAGGAAGTGGCCCGTTTAAGGCCACGTGTTAGGTAAGCAGGAGGAGTCATGATTCGAACCTGGGGAGTCTGACTCTGGAGTTCCGCCCCCTAGCCGTCAGGCTGTACTGCCTATTGAGAAACACTTTGGAGAATTAAGCTGCTAAAGTGCTTGGTGTCGAGAATGCTGACCTTCTCAGTTCCCTAGGTGGGGGTCTGGGAAAGTTGGTGGCCTTGTGTTTCGTGTCTCAGTGTCTGGTCCGTTCCTTCTTTTCTGGGTTTCAAAACCTTGAGTATCTGACCCATTAGAAGAACCACCAGCTGTACCCCCTGAACCCAGCCAGGATCCCTAGGTATAAACGCCTTGGTTTCTGGATCTTGGGAAACTCTGGGATCCCAGTGGCCACTTGGGTGGCAGTTTCCATAAATTATTTTAACAACCACTGGGGCTGGACCTGTGTGTCCTGGTGGATTCTGAGCTTTCGATGTGAAATCCAGGCGTTTCGGAGGGCGGCTCAGCCCCAGGGGCCACAGTCTGGTCTGGTGGGAGTCCTGGGCTCTGGATTCCCAGGAGAACAGAGAGAGGGACAGAGCCGGCCGGCAGTCGGTGGAGGAGTAACTGCCCACAGGAAGCAGTGAGGAAGTGGGGCTGTGTGTTTCCCTCCAGACCAAATGGCTGTTTACACACCCTGTTTCCTCGGTCTCCAGCTGTGTTTATCCGGGGCTCAGAGAGCACTGGGGGACCAGCCAGCAGGGCCTGAGATTCTAGTGGGGACATGCCATGCTCCCGCCCGACAGAATTGCTCAGAGTGTCCTGGCCTTTGGCACCCACAGCTGGAACGTTTGCATCAGAAAACAGCTGGGGTTGAGGGGAACTCTTCATACCCTTCCTGAGTTCCTCCTTTCTGTCACATTTTCCAGTGGATTTTAAAAGATTTGATCCCATGAGCTTGGGGCAATTGAGTCCGAACCCTCAGTCCTACCCCATCCCCGCCCCTTCCAATTCTGACGCCCTTGCAGATGTCCCTATGGCCTTCTGAGCCCCCTTGTTTGAGCTGAACTTTGAATTGAGTAGGCGAACAGGGTCGAGGAGCCTGGGTGGGAATGGGGAAGAGGCAAGAATGAAAGCCTCTTTGGGAACAGCCCCAAAAAGCTGAACTTGAATGTTGCCTAAGAATAGCTGGAACATTCTATTTCAGCCTTCAGCCCAGGCCCGGGATAGACAGTTGGCATTTCCAGACTTTGCTGAGTTTTCCATCAGCATTTCCAGGAAAATGATTCAGGTTTTGGGTGATGCCCCTGGTGCTCAAATGGCAGGTGCCGGAGGGGAGATGCACTGTCACTGATGTTTCAGTCGTTTCCTGGTACAGATCTTACTGGCGGGCTTAGTGCACACCGGCTGCTGGCGCAGCTTAGGACCATGGTCAGGGGCAGGCCAGACCCAGTGCCTGCCCCTCGGAGCTTCCAGTCTTGGACTGGCCCCATGAAGGCCTGGTATGTAACGAGAGCGGGTTGAGGCAGGTGGGGCCAAGCCAGAGGTGCACATCTGTCTAAAGGGGGCAGCTGCTGCTCCGGTCCCCTAGTCCCTTTGTCTCTGCCTCTGTGGCCCCTTCCTCTCAGTTTCCTTTGCTGGTTCCTCGCTTTCTAGTCCCCCAGGCGTCAGTGGGGCCGAGACCGTGGTCCGTGGTCCTTTTCTCTGTATAGACTTGCACCTGCGGTGGCTTCATCCACTCTGTGGGCTTGTTTTTAAAAATATGTTCAACAGTTGTGCAACCATCACCATGATAAGTTTAGAACATTTTCATCACCCCCAGAAGAAACTCTGGATCCACGAACAGCCACTTCCTTTCCCCCCCTCTGCCCCTGGCAAGCCCCCATCTACTTTCTGTCTCTGTGAATTGCCTACTCTGGACATTTCACAGAAGTGGAATCATGGGATATGGAGCTTTTTGTGTCTGGCTTCTTTCACTTAGCAGAGTGTTGTCAAGGTTCATCCACGTTGTTGTGTATATCACAGCCTCACTCCTTTCTGTGGCTGAATCACGCTCCATTGTGTGGGTAGACCATGTTTTATCCATTCATCAGTTGATGGACCCTTGGGTTGTTTCCACTTCCTGGCGATTGTGAATAATGCTGCTGTGAACATCCATGTAGGAGTTTCTGTGTGGACACTCTTGTGGCTGTAGGCCCCATCTCTGTCCGATGACGTCCAGCCTGGACCTGTCACTGAAACCTGGGCTTGTTCTCCTGCCCACTCAGCCTCTACAGCTGGATGTCTCACGGGCACCTCCTACCTAACATGTCACAAACTGAGTGCTTGGCCTCGCCTTCCTCCAGACCTGTTTCCCCTCCCACCTACCCTCTCGTCCTCATCTCCGTAAATGACTTGATCAAGCATTCTGGGCCTAAGCAGCACGCATCCTGGGAGCCATCTTCTGGGACAACTGCTGCAGCGGGATGTATAGTGTCAAGGATGCTTTTGGCAGAATGTCTGCTTAGGGTATAGCCTCGGGGCTCTGCACCATCTCTAGTGTCTCCTGCATCTCCCATACCTCTGTATGTGGATAATGTAGCTGTCACCCACCCACAGCATGAGGATCTTGCCATTCGATTGTTGCCTCTGTCTCCATGGCCATCAGAAGTGTGGTGCCCCTGGGGATGGACCATGGTCCATCCCTAAGTAGGTGTTGGCATCAGCTCTTGATGCAGGGGGATGACTAGGGAGCGGGTGTTTCTCAGAGCGTGGGACGTGTAACATTCGTAGGCCTCCAAAGGATTTTAGGTGGCACAGGAGAAAACTTTACAAGGTGGTGGCGGCGGGGAAGAGGACAGCACAGTGCCTCATACAGTGAGAATAGTCCTTTCTTAGCAGACCCCTTTCAGTCTTCCTGGTTACCTCCAGAAGAGCCACCTTGGTGCTGCAGTGTCTCACGTTTTGGGAGCTGTTCATTCATTCACCAGCTGTTGATTGAGCAACTATTGTGTATCAGGAATTGTACAAGGTGCTGGAGACACAAAGTGAATAAAAACTGCCCAACCCCTTTCTCTTTGTTCTGACATGCTACTGGCGGGGAGGGACAGACAATAAATGAATGAAGAAGAAGTGTATATACTTGTTCAGATGAAATGACTGCTATGGGGAAAAATATATATGTATATATATATATATATCAGGCTGTGAGGGTTCGTAAGGTCCCGGAGTGATGGACAGAGAAAGTGACATTTGTACAAAGATCTCCAAGAGGTGAGGAAGGGGCCATACAGGGGCCTGGGGAGAGAGTCTTCCAAACAGAGGGAGCAGCCAGTGCAAAGGCCCTGAGGCAGGAGTGTGTCTGAGAAACAGTGAGGAGGCCAGTGTGACTGGAGGGGAGCATGTAATGGAGAGACTAGGGGAGTGAGGTTAGAGGGGTGATGGGCCCAGGTTATGTGGGGCCTTGTGTGCCCTTGTGGGGTCTTCATCTGCTCTGGGTGAGGTGGGCGCCACGGGAAGGTTTTGAGCAGAGGACGGACAGGACCTGACTTAGTTCTCATGGGATCCCTCAGGCTGTGTGTGGAGAATGGACTGGGGGGTGGTGAGGGTGGAGACCGGAGGGCCGGGGAGTGATCCAGGCAGGAAGTGGCAGTGAAGGTGGGTGCATTTGGTGAGAATTGCCTGTTCACATCCTTCACCACTTTCTGGTGGGTAGTTGTCCTTCGTACTGATTTGCTGGAGTTTTCTTTCTCTGTTGTTCTGGCTACTTGGGCCATCTCTTTGGAATTCCTCTCTGACCCTGACATTATGAATGGAGTTCCTTATCTGCTGGGGATCTGGCGTTGTCACCTTCTTGCTGAGAAGGCACAGGAAGTCACAGGTCTCTTTGCTGTGACCCCCTTTGTGTCAGCCCTTGTTCTCCCCCAACCGCAGGGCCTACCCTGTGTCTTGCCTCTTGGGCTGAGCACTGACACCTTGCCCACGGGTGCTTCAGCACCTCACCCTGCACCAGCCCCAGTTCCGGCTCTTTCCCATGTGGTGAGCAGCAATGGCTTCGGGACGTTCTGCTCCCTCGGGGTAGGGGACCTTCTCTCACTTGTTCCTCTCAAAGCCAAGCTCAGATTCCTGGTCTTCCAAGGAGCCCTTCCCAGATCGCCCTTCCTGGGTGTCCTGCCCCCGTTCTGCTTTTGCCATGCTCTGTGTGATGGCTAAGATACTGAGTTCGGAAATCCAGCTCCACCTCTTCTTAGCTGTGTGACCCAGAGCAAGTTGCTGAACCTCTCTGTGTCCCCATCACCCTATCTGTAAAATGGGCATTGAAGTTGCCTCCCAGGCTTGCTGCAAAGATTAGATGAGACAATGTTTGAGAAAACTCATGAGAACTCTTTGCATATTACGCAGTAGTTAGTCTTGCTTGGTAAATGTTAGCTACTCTAATAATACAATGATTTTTATTTTTATTGATTCCAGTTCCTTCTCTTGTTAGTGTTGCCTCTTTGAGAAATGACTTAAACTCTCTGTGCCTCAGCTTGCTCCTCTGTCAAAAAGTGCCTTCATCATGGGTCATTTTGAAGATTAAATGAAATAATACCTATAAAGTGCTTATAAAGGCTTAGTACGTATTTTGTCCAGTATTAACAAAACTACTATTGATTTCTTTTGATTAGTGTTTTCATGATATATCTTGCTTCATCCTTTTACTGTCAACCATTCTGTATCTTTAGATTTTGGGTACTTCTTTTATAAACAGTGTAAGGTTACAGTTTTAAAATCTGATCCATCAGCCTCTATCTTTGAACAGGAGAGTTTAGTCCACTTATATTTATTGTGTTTATAGATATATTTGAATTTATTTCTATCAGCTCTATAAAATTTTTTTTTGTTTTTGTTTTTAAATGTATCTTTTTTCCATCTTTTGTGCTTTATTTTGGATAGTTTTAGTTATTTTGGTTTAGTTATTTACTCTTTTTCTTTATTCCTTTTTTTTTTTTTTGGATTCAACTAAATTGAAATTTAAAGCTACCCACCACCACCACTACCACCACCTCCCAGTTTTACCATTTCTTCTGTAGGGCCTGGACTTGAGAGTGCAGGATATAAAGTTTTGTGATGAGCTGTGCTAGGACCTCATTTGGAAGCTGGATGTAGAGTCACTGAATGTTGGAGGCCCACCACTAAATGTCAGCAGACCCCAATCCAGGGTCTCAAACATGGGTGCCTGCAGGGCAGGTGAAGGAAGTGAGCGAGTAGATTGGGTGGGGTGGGGACTGTCACAGACTGTAGAGCACATGTCCCATCCAAGAGGTGGCCACCATTCGGGTCAGCCAGTTGTTGTTACCCTGTGGAAATGCAGCCAGGGTGGCCAGAACTTCTGCTTTGCTGAGAGAGCCTGGCAATAGCATTTGGCCTGCAGGACCCAGAGTGTGACCCGGGCTCCCTACATGCTCAGCCAGGAGACAGGCTCAGAAAGGGGAGGCGACTTGCCCCAGGCCACGTAGCATGTCTTCGTCAAAGCCAGATCATGAACTCCCAGACCTGAGTCCTCTTCCCGCTCTCTCCCCACTGCCTCTCCAAGTAGAAGGAAGGAGTTTTTAAGACCAATGACCATTTCCTTTCCCGCATTAATTCCTAATCCAAGGGGCTGCAGGTTTCAAACTTGCAGGGCCTGGAATTGATAAAATCAGAATTATGTTGGCATGAAATACAGTTCATCTAATTGGCATGCATGGAGGTTTTCTTTCCTGTGCCGGGCAGCTTTTCAGTTCTGAGTTTTCTTGGACTGTCAGATGTTTTTTGTTCCTTGTTTTTTTCTTTTTCCTTCAAGTCGTGGATGGTCTTGTCAGCGCCTCTTCGTTTGCACCCTGCTGTCACCTGAGATGGGGCACAAGGGTGAAATTCTGTGTTTCCAGAACTGAAATACAGGCCAGTCTTGATAGAGAGCTCACAGCTTGGCTTCCTGAGCTTTGATGGCGCTACCTTGGGGGGAGCCTGCAGACAGAGCCACAGTCGGGTGCAGGACTGGCCCCTCCTGGAGCTGGCCGAGGTATCCTCGGAAAGTGGGTGTGCTCTGTGTGAGCCAGCCCCCACGGGTGGCATTCTCACCCCCAAGGTGGCCTTTGTCTCTTGTATAGAGGACAGCATGGCTTTCCAGCCCCTCTGTCTCCTTTGAGCCTCCACCAACCCCAAGTCACAGCGAGCAGTGGGTATTGTCACTTCTGCTGTGACAAATCCAGCTGTGTTTCACACTGTGGTTTTATGGACCCGTCTTCGTAGGGCTGCATCCAGGAGCTCAGATGAGGCTGTCGAGACTCAGTCTCTTCCCATCTCCTGGCTCCATTTTCCTGTGTCAGTTCTGTTCTCCGGAGGCTCCCTTTTCAGGGTGGCAGCGTTGGCCTCCTGCAGCCTCCGGCCTGCGTCTGACCAGCCTGGCCACCGAGGGAGAAGAGGGCATGCCTTTCCCGACTGTCTCATCGCAAGTTCCAGACCCAGGGCTCGTGGGGTTGGCCCGGGTCCCGTGCTCTCCTTGAGCCGGCAGCGGTGGCTGGGAGATGGGAGGCTGGCGGATGCGCCCTGGGAGCTGGCCTGGAGCGGCCCCTCTTGGACCCCAGGACAGGAGAGAGGATGGGGAAGACGGGCTCCGTCTCCTCCCTGCCTCCCTCCTTCTCACCCCTCTCTTCCTCCTCTTTTGGGCCCTGTGTTCTTCTCCAGGTCTTTTTCTGGGCCTTGAGCAAGGCTGAGCCAGACCCGGGGAGCTGGCTATAGCCATGTTACCTCATTGCCCCGTTTGGCCTGGAGTTTGAGACCCTGAGGCCAGGGCTGCAGAGAGCCGGCACCAGTGGGCACTCTTTTGGTAGACGTGATGGGAGATGGGAGGGAGCGGGTGATGAACCCCCCCGGAAGCAGCGGCTCCACTGCCCTGACATCCTCTCTTCTAGGAAGCCCTCACCTCAGGCCCCGCCTGTGAAACCACGCGGGGCTCGCGGGCGGATGTTGTGGAAAGCCCACCCCGCCTGGCTCAGGAGGGGCTTCCACTGCTGATTGGCTGGGTGACCCCGGCACGTGCCCTCCCTTCTCTGCCTTCAGTTTTTCTAAGGGATCCCCAGGGTCTGCCCCTGCTCAGACATTTTGTGTTTTCTCTAAGAACCTGCCTTTGGGGGCGTTCATTTCTGCTGGCACGGTGTCTGGAGAGGCTCATAGATGTGGTTAAGCATCCACCAGGTTCCGCTCTCTGCTCTGTGGCCTCGGGCAAGAGGCCTCGCCTTTCTGTGCCTCAGTTTCCTCGCCTGTAGAGTGAAGATAAAAACAGTACCTGCCTCACTGGGATGATCTGAGGATGGAATGACTTAATAAATTTAAGTTTAGAAGAGCGCATGGCACACTTAGTCGGAATTCAAATGCTGGCTATTATGATGACTGTGACTACAACTTTTACAGTTATTATTACTACATGCAAATAACAATACATACAGGAGCTATTGTTGGTGTGGGAGTGGTGGTGATGATAAATGTGTCCTTACTGATTACCAGCACTTTTACTTCATCCTTCCATTTGCTCCTTGCAACAACCTTAGGGGCTGATGGTGATCCCATTTCATGAATGTGCACACTTGATCTCAGAGAGGGGAGGTCACCTGTGCAAGGTCACACAGCTGAGAGGTGGTGGAGGTGTGGCTCAAACCACATTTTTCTCTCTCTGAAGCCCACTTCCTTGACCACAAGACTTTCCAGTTTCACGCTTTCATGTGCTGTTTGAATTAGGATAAAAATGTGGGCCTGAGTCTATTATTGATACCTCTCGTGACGGGAAACTCACTCTCTTATATAGCAGCCCACCTTGTGAGAAAGCTCCAATTGGTATAAGAATGGGTTAACATGAGCAAACAGTTGTCTCCTGCATTGGTCCACTTGGGCCCTCTGAGGTCTTACAGATCCAGTGAGTTTCTTCTTAATCAGGTGGTCCTCCCAAAATACTCAACAAATAGCCTTTGGGTTCTTTCCAGAAATACTCTTTCCTGGACAGAGCCCTGTAACTTCGTGTTGCTCCTCACCTTAGGGTGTGGATTCCAGGGTTTTCAGTACCATGGTCTGTCTCTTTTAAACCTGACTCTCTTCTAACGTACAAAGACTGTGTTAAGTTCTGAATTAGCAGGAGCCTCCTCACGTCCCTCCTTTTGCATGTTTGACTTTTGTTAGTGCAGCTTAATCTCCCGTTAACTTTGAAGGTACCCATGTTTTATGCTTGTCTAGGACTGACTGGAACACTGTTGAGATTCCAAATCCTTGTAGTCTCTCTGGGATTGTGAAGCAGTAGGGACTCTTTCAAATACAGGGGATGGAAAAAGTAGTTCAAACATGCTTAAGAAAAAAAAATGGGCTGACATAACTGAAAAGTACATGGATAGATGGTTTCAGGAATGGCTAGATCCAGGTGTCATTAGGGAATTGCCAAACTGTTCTCCAAAGCTGCTGCAGCATTTTATACTCCCACCTGTGGGGTGTGAGGATTCCAGTTTCTCCACATCTTTACCACCATCTGTCACTGTCTGTCTTTTTGATTACAGCCATTCTAGGGGATGTGAAGTGGTATCTCATAGTGGTTTTTTTTGCATTTCTGTAATGACTAGTGATATTGAGCATCTCTGTGCCTCAGTTCTCAAATCTGTCAAATGAGGATAATAATAGGAACTACCTCTTGGGTTGATGTGAAGATTAAGGGGGCTTGATAAGAGCGTAAGCACTCAATACAAGCTCTGAATTATTACCGTTAGTGGTAATTCTCCACTTTTGGGCTGTCCCTCTCTTGGTTGTGAGCTCCCTGAGGACTATCTTGGTCTCTGTGCAGACCCCAGGTCTCTGGCACAGACTGTTGCTCAGTCTGTATTTGTTGAATGGGGAACCAGTGGAAATACGTCCTCTTTGTACGAAGAACTCAACCCTCAGTGACCTGCCGGCCTCCATCTCACTTCTTCCTTGAAGACTTTCTGGCCACACTGTCCTTCCCCTTCTCTGATTTATCACAAGTGCTTTCACCACTTGGGGCTGTTGTCTGTGCCCCTCCTCTCCCGTCCCTTGCCTCCCTGCTGGCCAGTCCCTGGCAGGTGCTCAGCAAACCCACAGGGTCCTGATGTTGCAGAACATCTGGGCCTCAGGACCCTTACCATCTACCGTCCAGGCAAGAGGCTGCTGGTGTTCAGGCAGGGCAGAAATGAAGTGGATTGAGGAGGGCTGTTTTTGGAGCTGGTATTCCACAGGGCATGCCCAGAGCAACCCCCTGGTGGGACAGATCCTGCTCACAGCCCCTGATAATGTACGTTGTCATCTGACAGCAGGATTGATGGTGGCCAGCGTAGACTGAGGATGTCCTTTACCACGGAGCTGCCTTTCCCGCGGTGTCTGATTTCCCCCTCACGGTGACCATGAGCAGAACCAGACAGCCAGGTTCAAGTCCAGGTTCCTCCTCTTACTTCTTGGGGGCCTTGAGCTATGCCATGGAGCCTCTGTCTCTTCATCTGTTAAATGGGATAATAACAGAACCTGCGTCACAGGCACAGAGTAAAGGCCCTGTAGGTGTTGACTATTTCCTGCACTCATCCTCACCATCATCCCTGTCATCACTGGTTGTCGGGTAATGAACCTTGGGCTCGGTGTGCAGGGCAACTGACCCAAGGTCACCTAGCTGCCTAGGGCCAGATGCAGCCCTGGAACCTGCGGGTGACCGTGCTGAGAACCAGCCCACTGGAGTGTCGTAGATGTGATTTTTGAGGCAGCAGAGAGATGGGGAGATACTGGAACATTTGCGCATGTCTGGGCCCAATGATTAAGGAAACTTAACTCTGCCTGCGTGGGCCTGTTGGGGGAGTGATTCTGTCTGAAAATCTCCCCTAATATCTGGAGCCCAGCTGGTCTCTGCCTTCTCAGTTCCTTTCTCATTACACTTACTGCATGGCTGAGACCCTTTGATTGAGGCCGGCCTGACCTTTAGAATGTCCCGGCCTGTGCTTGTGGTGTGAGATGAGAATGAGGGAGCGTGGGGCTGGCTTGTGGATTAAGGCCCTGACTGGCCTCTTTACATGTCCCTGTGAAGGCAAGGTGGTTTTTTATACCCATTTTACAGATGAGAAAACTGAGTGCTGGGGAGGGGCAGTGTCTCTGGCCACTTCCGTGACCTACCAGTCTCTCTCTCTCTCTCTGTGTCTCTCATTTTCTCCTTCTCTCTCTCACTTCCTCTCCTCCAGCCACACTGCCTCCTGCCCGGTTCCTGTTACAGACCTCATATGCTCCCACTGTGCCTCTCTGCATTTGCTCTTCCCTCTACCAGGCACGCTCTCCCCAGATTTCGTCAGGGCTCTCTCCCTTGCTTTATCCGGAATCTCTGTTCAGATGTCACCTCCTCAGAGGCGCCTTCCCTGATCTCCCTATTTGAAAGAGCACTTCCTTTTCCAGATCTTCTAGCCCCTCATGCTGATTTTTCTTCACAGTGTTTGTCACTGCCTGACATTGTGTTATAGACTTGAGTTTTCTTTATTTTGCTATGTCTCCTGTACTAGAATGTAATATCCACCAGATGAGGAACTTCTCTGTTTTATTAATAGATTTACCCCCAGACCCTGGAACACTGCCTGTTGTGAAGGAGCCACTCAGGGGCACATTTACTGAAGGAATGAATGAATGAATGAATGAGTGATGTTCCCCAGCTCCAAATTGCACTGTTTGTCCAGAGCAGAGCTGGGATTTGGCTGGTGACCTGGAGGCTGTGTTTGGTCCCTCATTCCTGCCCTCACCTCTGCCGTAGGAGCTGGCCAAGAGGACCCCCGGCAAGCACCCTGACCACCCCGCGGTCCAGAGTGCCCTGCAGGCCATGAAGACTGTCTGCTCCAACATCAATGAGACCAAGCGGCAGATGGAGAAGCTGGAGGCCCTGGAGCAGCTGCAGTCACACATCGAAGGCTGGGAGGTGTGTCTGGGGCAGGAGGGGCCTCCTGGGCCAGGGCCGGGCCAGGGGTGCACATCTGTAGGTTTAGATTGTGGTCTGGGTGTCACATTCAGCCTGCAGCACATTTTGTTTGATCTACATGGTGTTTGCAAAAAAAAAAAAGTTTAATTATTTTCCGATTAAGTCCACATAAAAGTCTAGATTTCAAGTTTGTCTTAAAAAAATTGGTAACATTGGGCCCCATTTTCCATGGCAACAGCCACTGGAGCCTCCAGTTTTCCCCAGTCCCCTCCACTCCCCAGTCATTCTCCTTCACATGCTGCCTTATCTGCCTGGTGTCCCTAGACCTTTGAGCTTTCGATGTCAAAATCAAGAGTAGTGTTTAAGGGTTCACTCCAGGACAGAATTCTGACTTTGACACTCCCTTACTGGGTGACTTTAGGCAAATGTCTTAACTTCTCTGAACTTTGATTTCCTTGTCTATACTTGCACATAGTAGGTTCTCAATAAATGGTAGGTATGGATATTACTAGGATCATGATTATTAGGAGATGGAATTCTTGAGATCTTCTGTTGCATATAATTTATTTATTTAAACACCTTCCCCTTCCCCTTTGATCCCCTCTTCCTTAAATTATTAGAGCTTTCCTACAAATCTGTGGAAGGAAATGGGAAAATCTGAATAAATAAAAAAGGCAATCTCCAAGTAAGTACAGCTGGAATGAGAGATTGAGACTAAAGAGGAAAGACTCTTAGACACAGTTTGTTCTCTGAATCATCTGCCTTAGACCCTCTGGATTTTCTGGCACTTGCTGTGTTTAGAATTTTCACTTTATCTCCCTGTTGTTAAGGACTCCTAAATGTGACTATGTAGCTAAGAGGCTGAGGGTGTGGCTGCAGAGGGGAGGAGCCTCTGTGTTCAGGGAGGAGGTGGGTGTTGTGGATTCGTGTTTGCCACGTACCCACTCTCCTCCGGCTGGGCCTTCCTGAGGCTGGAGAACAAACAGCTGCATTTCTCAGACCCCTTGTAGCTCTGGTTTGGGTTGTGATTGGCCAAGATCACATCAAGCTACTCGAAATTTGGAAGGCAGGGGTGGGAGGAGGCCACTCTTGTCCTGTTTTTGCAGCAAAGCACAGCCGTGGTTGTGTTTGGCTTTTTGCGGTAGCGTTAGCAGAGAGCCCTGTTTCCAGCTTCTGGGCATCAAGAGAAAGGACATCTCTTGTTGTTGGTGGTGGTGCTGTGTATCTAGTAGCATGGGATGACTTTGTAGCTGGAGGTTGAGGCAACAGCTCCTGAGGTCCTGGAAACAGCATGGGCAGTATTTCTCTAGAGTATCGGCTCGTGCAGGTGGTTGTCTGATTCGCCCTTTCCCCAGTGGAGGCAGAGGCATTGGCTCCCCTGGAGGGCCAGTTCTGCAGTGTTCTTGCTTCTCTGGGAGCCATGCTTCTAGGCTCCTCTAGCCCCCTCAGGTATTGAGTCAGGCCTTCATTTCTTTCTGCTTAAAATGCATAGCTTGGTTTCTGTTTCCTGCAACTGAAAATTATGTTGTTTAGGATGTGTCCTCTAAGGAATCTCATTTCACCTTCATGATGTCAGAGCTCTGATTTGGTTTCTTGTAATCTTCTTGGCCTTCCCCTCCATGGCTCCACGATGGCAGCAGCTCCAGGCATCATGTGTACCAAAGCAGGGAGAGACAGGGATATGGCCAGGGCAGTGAGGGGGAGCTCTCCTCCGTAGTGGAGGAAAACCTATTCCAGAAGCCCCAGAGAGACTTCCTTCTCCATCTCACTGGCCAGAAGTGGGTCACTTGGCCACTTTTAGTAAATATGCTGACCTAAAGAGCAAGTAGAGTAGACACACTTAAACATCCATCTGGTTGGGCTTTGAGCTTCCTGGCTGCCAAGGTAAAAAGAGTAGGACACATAAGTTACTTAACATTCATTGTCAAAAAAG
Source organism: Vicugna pacos (assembly GCF_048564905.1). Taxonomy (NCBI): domain Eukaryota; kingdom Metazoa; phylum Chordata; class Mammalia; order Artiodactyla; family Camelidae; genus Vicugna; species Vicugna pacos. The sequence continues at coordinate 35,990,645 of NC_133005.1, read as the reverse complement.
GAAGAAGCTGGAGCAGTTCTTCTGGGTGTCAGAGAGTTTCCGAGCATGTAGCTAGAAACGAAATTGCTCACGTGGGCCCCTGTGGAGAATGTATTAAGCAAGCAATTTGGCAGCCAGGGCAGAAGTAATTTCCAAATGCCTTCTTCTGTTAAGGGCCTAAGAAAATAGGAACTAAGGCCCTTTGGGGCCCTTTTTGACCCTGAAAAGGCTGCACTTTGAGAATGGCCCTTATTTTGGCCACTGTTGCTGGGTGCAGTAGGAAATAAAGTGATGAACAATAGCTGCAGGTGATTATTGAGCACCTATTACATGTTCCCAACACTTGAAGAAACGTGCTGTTGTTGTCCCCATTTTATAGGTGAGGAAACTGAAGCACAGGGTCTTGGCTTTGGGGCCCAGCCTTATGACTTACAGATTGCCCTGCCTTAGGCAAGTTTGTCCTACTCACCTGGCCTTATTTTCCCTACTTGTCTAATTCCAATAATCATGCCTCTGAAATTACCTCCTGGTATTATATTGAGGATAAAGTGAAGCTTAGAATACGAATGTTCTTTGGAAAAAGTGAAATGGTTTTCTTTGCAGTAGAAGGGTTTCTAAGTTTGATCCTCAAGGTGACTTGGGAAACTAATATGTTCTAGCTAGGAAAAATAATGTTTAATGGTAAAGCTACTTGCTATAGCTTCATGCTGTCTGTAGTTACAACCTCAGAGGACTATATGACTTTGGGTGTAGTGCACAGTGAATGATGATGGTTGAAAATCCTATTTCTGATTCTCTTCTTGATACCTTTTTCTGGGTATATATATATGTGTGTGTGTGTATACATGTGTGTGTGTGTGTGTGTGTGTGTGTGTGTGTATTTATTTATTGAAGTATAGTCAGTTTTCAGTGTGTCAGTTTCCGATGTACGGCTAATCTTTTTGTTTGACCTCTTGCCAATCTGATTAGATGGCTGTCTTCTCTCTTGGAATATGGCTGGCAAGGGACTTGTTTTGGAGGAAGAAGAGTCTTTTCTTGGCCACTTTCTTGCTGTGTGCTTGGGTTTGCATCATTAGCTTGATCTCCAAATCTGTGGGGTTTTTGGCCCAACTTTCTGTAAGCCAATTGTCCTTTTTAGTTGTGGGACTGGTTTAATTCAGATAAGTTAATCCGTAAATCCATCTTACTGAGCATTAGGAAATGGCAGTGTGTCGCAATATTGTGGAGGTGAGCATCCGAGCCAGCCCCCTCTGCTCATAGAGGGAGGGGTTCCTTTGCCTCAGTTTCCTCATCTGAAAAGTCTGGAGAATGGCAGGACGCCCCATGGGTCACTTGAGGATTCGGGGAGCGGATGCCTGCAGAGCACTCAGAACAGTGCTTTGCTTATTGGCTCAGAGTAAGTGCTCAATAAATGTCAGGAGGAGCTGTGGCAGCAAAGCAGGATTTCCTTCTTCATTTTTTTTTAGATGAAAAAGCATCGTGCAACTTTGGCTAGGGCTCATCATCCCAGTGCGGGCTGGCCCTCCTGCGGAGGGACGCTCTGGATGCCAGCCCCACAGACTTCCGTGAGAAGCTCATGGTAATAAACGAGTGCATGTTCTTAATAAGACAGAGGACACACCGCTCCTGCTGGCTCTGGGAGCCCTGGTTTAAGGGACCATCAACTGCTCCCTCACCCACAGGGGACAGAGGGATCAGGGGTGAGGAAACAGAAAATCGTTAAAAAGAACGACCATCAGTAGAGGTTCCCGTATGTTCTTCCCACCGTCCTGGGGGCGCCTTGTGTTCCCAAGGGAATGTGGTCTCGCCCCTTCAAAGACCCCTGCTTCAGACCAGTAAGTGCATAAAAAAACCCCTTCGGAGTCCCTTCTATGAGACAGCATGGGGTAGTAGAGGTTAGTGGGTAGGACAGTGGGGCGACCTGTCTGGGTTCACATCCCAGCTCACTCATTCACCAACGATATGACTTTGAACAAGTCACTTCACTGCTCTGTGCCTCAATTTTCTCATCTGCAAAGTGAGAGCTGTCTTCAGGATTAAGAGTTTGTGTAAGATATCTAGAGCCGTAGTCGGCAAATGTCAGCCCTGTGCACGCAGTAGCTTTTGCCATCTCTGAATGTTCCTACTTTGGTCCCACACTGAAGAGGTCTCCAGCCCTGACTGGTGGACACCTCGAGGCTCAGCCTCTTCCCTGTGTATCTGATCCTCAGACCACCCCTGACCTGGGTTCAGGGCTTCCAGGGAGACTGAGGCTCAGCTGGGCTTCCTAGGAGGGCTGGGGTGGAAGGGATCTCTCCCTGGAGTGTCCTTCGCATTTCAGATGTAGTTTGCTGGGTGGTCGTTGGCCGAGGCTGCAGAGGCAGCTTCCCAGGCTGAGTGTGCTTCCTCTCCATTGGCAGAGTGGTCAGGTCTAGGCCTGTGTGACCTCCGGACTCTTGGGCCCTGCAGCTGGCACTAGATTCTTATACTGGCAGCTAAAATCCCCCTTTGGAGCCTGGAAGGGCTGGTGGGTGAGTGAGGTGGGTGGAGGAAACGGGAAGCACGTGGTCTCCGAGGCACTGCCGTATCGCTGTCTGCTCTGAGCTGGCCCGTGGGCCACTGACGGAGCCTTGTCACCCTGGGAGTCACACTCACCCCGTTTGCAAGGACTCTGGAGCTCTAAAGGGCCCTTGGGGACGGAAGCCCTGAGCTCCAGGGCAGCAGGCGTGCTACCTCGCTGCGTCACTGTGCTTTGGGAATCACACATCTGCCTGCAGCACGCAGGCGTCCGGGCTGTGATTTCTGCTAATGAGTGCATGCTCCTGTCCTGGGCCACACAGCTCTTGTCTGCAAAGAAACTGGTTTCCCAGGACCCCAAGTGGGCCCCAGAGGGGGTCTCTGGCACAAATGGACAAATGGATTTGCTGCGTCCAGCCGGGCCATAGGTGTGGAGCAAACCGGCTCCGACAGCAGCTAGCAGACAGCCTAATTTCTGAGTTGCCAAAACCAGTTCCCTGTACTGGGTCTCAGAAATAATCAAGTTAGCAGATCTCTCTGGGTATGAACTCTGTGTTGGTTCTGGGTGTTGAGTGTCTGGGGAAGGAGATTATGTGAACACTTCTCCCTCCTTCCTCCCCAAGTTCATTTCCAGGCAGAGACAGCATCCTTTCTCTTTGTCTCTCCCTTCACTGTGATCTGCAGGTTTGTCAAAAGAATTTCCCCTAAAATATCGCTTTTGCATAATATCCCTCGGGCCTAAATGTCAGAGACTCTGTCTTGCCCACTTGTTGTTGGGGCCTCTATCCTTATCTTGATGTATTAAAGTACGTGGTTGGGAGCTGTGAGAAAGAGAGATTTCAACGGCTTAAATGAGATAAAAATTTAGTTCTCGGTACTGATACAGGCTAGGGAAGCTGTGCTCCATTCAGGCCCTGGTCCCTTCCAACCCCTTCCTCCACCATCTGCTACAGTGTATCCCACCACTGTACGGTCTCCCAGCCTATGGCAAGAGGGCGAGGGGGAAGGGGAGGGAAACCATGTAGAAGTGGAGAACACTGGCCTTAAGGTAGTCACATGGCCACCCCTGGTGCAGAGGATGCTGGGAAATTGAGTCTGGTTGGGCAACCATGCACCCACTGAACAGCTAAAACTCTTCCTGTGACGGGAAAAGAGCATGGATTTGGGGACTCCCAGGGGACTGCCCTAGCTGGCACTCTGTGCCCTCCAAGACCTCCTTCCTGCTTTTTCTCTCTTAGCACTTTGGGATCTCTCTGCCCCTGCCTCGGTCCCCTCAGAGCTCCAGATGGACACGTGTGGTCCCCAGGTCTGAGGATTCCTCCCAGGAGCAACCGTGCCTCGTCCCTGTCCTCAGCCTCTTCATCTTCGCCATCTTCCCAGGCCCATTTCACTCCTCCCCGGTGTCTTTCCTGATCACACTGCCCTGATTCTCACGCAGATTCAGCAAACATCACACTCACTTGGCATCTTAGCCCCCGCCCACCCCCGACACTGAGCATAGATGACCAGGTGGAATTCGGGACTGTTCCTTCCCATCTTTTCTCACATCCTTAGTTAGAGTGAGTGCTCTCAGAATCCTACCCCTGGCGGTGTTCACATTGTGTTTGTCACGTGTTCTCCAAGCATTTATTGAGCACCTGCTGTGTGCCAGAGAGTGTGGTAGGTGCTGGGAATGCAGTGGCAAATGCTTGATAGATGCTTGATAATACTTCCTGTTTGTGTGGAAGTGGCATTCCTGTGGAGGAGGTAAAATAACAGGTCAAGACACAGATAAATAAAAGGGAAGGGACAGGCAAAAACTAAACCAAAACAAAACCCCAAATAAAGCCAGATGCCGACTAGTGCTGTGTGAACGGGGTGAGTCCTTTCACCTCGCTGAGCCCCAACTCTCTCTTCTGTGAAATGGTCCTCTCTGTGTTCTTGCCAGCATTGTCTTGGCACACTCAGCAGAGGGGAGCCATTGGTCAGATTGTGTTGGTTCTCTGTCTGCTCCCAGATGTGCCCACGGTGGTGTATTGATTTTGAGGGGTGCAGGAGGCAGCAGCAGGCTCTGTCTCTGGGAAGGAAGGAGGTATCCCTGAGTGCTCTCGTGGATTTACCAGCTCTTACACTGCACCCCGCCCCCCCCCATCACTCTCCCAGGGCTCCAACCTCACGGACATCTGCACTCAGCTCCTCCTGCAAGGGACTTTGTTAAAAATCTCCGCGGGCAACATCCAGGAGAGAGCCTTCTTCCTCTTTGACAACCTCCTTGTCTATTGCAAGCGGAAATCCAGGTGAGTTGCTGGGGAGGTGGCGGGGCAGGGCTGCCCGGGTGGACCAGGAGGCTGGGGTTGGGTTGAACTCTGACGGTTTCTCATGGTGACAACATAGGCTTGTCACTTTCCTCTCTGGGCCTCCCTTTTCTCTTCTGAGTTGAGGGCTTTGTTCTAGATCAGCACTATCTGAGAACCAATATTACTTAAAATTTTCTAGTAGCCACATTAAAAATAAAAAGGAATAGGTGGAATGAATTTAAGTAATATATTTTATTTATCCCAATATATCCCCAGATATTATCATTTCAACTTAATTGATTTTAAAAATTATTAAATAGGCATTTTGCATTTGAAAAAAATTACAGTGTATCTTCAAAATCTGGTGTGTGCCTTACCCTTACAGCACATCTCAATTTGTGCTAGGCACTTTTGAAGGGCTCAGTCGCCACCTGTGGCTTGTGGCTGCCATAGTGGACAGTGTAGGTCGAGATGACCATGGAAGTTTGGAGATTCTTTGTGCCACCAACATCCTGTGATTCTCAGATTCAAAAGCAGATGGTTTGAGGGGAGGGGGCTCTTCTACTGTTAAGTTTCTTGAGGGAAAGATAATATCTTTGTCATCTTTGTGTGTCTCACTGGAGCTTCTTAAACTTTGTAGAGTGAATGGATGGGTGGATGAGTGGGAGACGGATGCAGATGTGTGTGTGACTGGATGTGTGGGCAAATGGGAGGAGGGAGAGATGGGTAGTTGGAGGCGTGGGAGATGAATGGATGTAGATGAAGGGCGGCAGGGAGGGAGTGGCTGTGGATGCAGGCATGAATTGATTTGTGGAGGAATCAATGGAGGAATGGAGGAATGAGTAGATGAATGAGTGAGTGGTTGAGTGGTTGGAGGTTGAGGAGATGGCTGGATGGAGGGATAGATAAAAAGTGAGGGGAATATATGAGTGTCTGGGTAGTTGGAGAAATGGATTTGAAGACCTGCTGAGCTGGCAGAGGTGTGATTAGATGAAAAGTGAGTTGGGGGCGTTTATGTATGGTTCTGTTGAGTGAGTGGGTAGATGATGGATGGTCATAAAACTGGGAATCTGGGTGGGTGGTGGAGGTTTGGAGATCAGTGGATAGATGGTCAGTTGGATGGGTGTGTTGAAGGATGGTTGGTTGATAGTTGCCTGAGTGGCTGGACTCCCACATGGAAGGTTAGATGATTGGATGATTGAGTTGATGGATGGATAGATGACTGATTAGAGAGAAGGAAAGTTAGGAGATGGAGGGGTAGGATCGTGAGTGGGTGGTTGGATGGATGAGTGGGTGGGTAGATGGATGGACCAAGAGAACTCCTGCCTTTCAGTTTTCTTGCCCAGCAAGTAGAGGACAATCTCAACTGACCAGTGCAGCCCTTTTTGAGTTCAGCTTCCTGTTACTTTGTCTTAGGGATGAAATAATGACTTTCCAGAGGCTTCTTTACTGCTTTATCTAGCAAAGGCTAGGGCTGACGTGAGGTCCCAATCCTGGGCTCCACTGTCAGCATCACCTCCAACTTCCCTTGTGGTTCTGGGCTTGTCACTTACTGTCTTTGAGCCTTGTTTTCCTTATTTGACTCTGCTGGCCTCCTCAGGTGAAGGTGAGGCACCGTTGATGGGCGTTCTGTGTCTGCGGTGGCATCTCATTGTCTTCCTGCTCCAGCCTGACCTCTCTGAGCCAGTTTTCTCTTCTGTAAAATGGGGTTGATAAGCCCCTTCTTACAGTAGTTCTTGGTTCAGAGCCAAGCTCCATATTGAATCCCTGTTCAGCCATTTCTCTTGCTCTGTGACTTTGCCTGCCTGCCTCAGTTTCCTCATCTGTAAAATAGGGTGAATTATCACCTGTCCCTCGTAGAGTCATTGTGAAGGACAAATGTGTTCATTGTGCCCGGCGCACAGTAAGTGTGCAGAATAAGGAGTAGCAGGTATTACTGTGAACTTACCTCCACACATGATGTGTCCTATGCAGTGGGACCCCATGGGTGCAGCACCTGGCCCCTGGCGCATAGTAGGTGCTTCAACCACCGGCCCCTCCCCCTCCATTCTTTCCTCCCTCTTCTGGAACTTGATTCTTCTGGGCAGAGGCCTCGGTCTCCCTCTTTCACCGTCTGTGGGTGGCCGGTTCAGTGTGTCTCTTTATCATTTGATATTCTATTCCCACTCACTCCGTTAGTCTGTCTGCATGTGTCTCATGTCCTCCCATCCCTCCATCACTGCCCTGTTCTTCTCTCTCCTTGCTTCCTGCCTGTTCGCACTGGGCCCACCCTGAGAGTCCTCTGTTGGCAGTGCCAAGGCCACTGCCAGCGTCCAACCCTAGCCCTTCCCCTCCACCCACCCTCGGTTGTCTGAAACAGGCACTTTTCCCAGAACACTGAGGTTTAGAAAACAGAACGTCCCTTCAGGCCTCTGTGATCTCCCAGCGTTGGCCAAGTTTGCTCAGCCTTCAGCTACCTGTGTGCAGGCCCTTGCTCCATTGGCGGGGTCGCACCTGTTGGAGTGATAACAGCTGATGCTGACCAGACTGGACTCCAGGTGGGCCTTCTAGGGCCTGTCCTGTGGCCGCCACAAGCTCCTGTAAGGCTGTTTCCTGAGCTCCATCCTGCAAGTGAGCTGGGCTGGCTGGAGGGAGAGGGCGCATCTGTCTCCTGAGAGAGCCTGACAGGCGGCCACTATTCCTGCCTCTGGATCAAGAGCCAGAGGGCAGGGCTCCGAGAGGTCTCGGTGGGTTGGGTAGTGGTGGATGGAACTCCGGCCTGACTGATGTGGCCACAGGAAACGCCTGATGCTGGTAGGTTACAGGTTTCTGCCTCCTGTTTGGTCTTTGCCTGTTCTGCTGGCCACTGCCCACCCGGGACATGGATCAGCGGGGCCTCTGACTCAGAGTGCTTCTGGTCTAATTCAAAAGAAGAGGCTCCTTGGATGTCGGAAGTAGAAGGGAGAGTTTTAAAAGCCCACCTCCCCATTCTTCAGAAGGGGAAACTGAGACGCAGAAGCTAAGTCTCATATATCTCAGCTGCCTGTTAAATGTCTTAGAGGTGTCGGCATCGTGTAGTGGTTAAGGACACAGAGGCTCCATCCCTCGCTAGTCCTGTCGGCTCTTTGTGCCTCTGTTTTCCTATCTGTTTAATGGGGATGAAAGTAGTCTGCATCTCATGAGGTTGTCTTTATAGGTTAGGTAAGATAGAACATGTACAGTGGTTAGAATGACGCCTGGCACAAGGTATGTGAGGTGGAGGAAATCTAAGTGCATATCTTCCCTTGGGTGTGTCACACACAGCTCACACTTAACTTGGGTCTAAAACATGACTCTTCATTGCAATTCCTGCGCAGATCTTTTTCTCCTCGGGTCTTTCTCATTCCTAGTAAATGGTACCACCATTCACCCAAGATCTCAGGCCAGAATCTTGGTTGTCCTTGATTCTGACCTCCCTCACCTCCACATCATCAGCAAGGGCTTTGCATTCTCTCATCAAACATTGGCCAGAACCTTAATGTAATTCTGATAAAAATTTCAGGAGTGGAGGGTTGTGTGTATGTAAATGATTTTAAAATCTACATGGAAACACGAAGAAACAAAAATAGCTAAGACGATTTTGAAGAAGGACAAAATTGGAGGACTTTTATTACTGATACCATGGCTTACTATAAAGCTGCGGTAATTAAGACAATGTGGTATTGATGTGAAAACAGACAAATGGATTATTGGAATGGAACAGTGAATCCCGAAGTAGACCTACATCTTTTGAATTTCAACAAAAACACCAGTATGTCTCAATATGTGGTGCTTGCTCAGTTTGATATCCAAAAGGAAAAAAATGAGTCTTGACCCCCCCACCTCTCACAATATACAAAAATCAACTTCAGATAGATCAATGATTTAAATGTGAAAGGTTAAAAAAAAGCTTCTAGAACGCATAGGAGGCTATCTTCCTGATCTGGGGGTAAGCAAAGTTTCTTAAATTGGATGAAAAGTAAAATAATTATAAAGGAAAAATAGATTTATCAGACAACATTAAGATTAAGAACTTCTGTTCATCAAAAGATACCAGGAAGAGAGTAAAAAAGGCAAGCCACAGAGTAGGAGATCTTTGCAATCCACTCTCCAAAGGACTCATATCTAAAATATATAAAGGGAAGGAGTGTATACCTCAGTGGTAGAGTATGTGCTTAGCATGCATGAGGTCCTAGGTTCAATCCCCAGTACTTCCATTAAAATAAATGAATGAATACCTCATTACTTCTCCCCTATAAAAAAATGAAAAAAAAACCCCACCAAAATATATAAAGAAGTCCTATAAGCCAAATTTGGCCCTTTGCTTATTTTTATAAATAAAGCTTTATTGGCACACAGCCATGCCCGATCATTTTTGTATTGCCTGTGGATGCTCTCATGCCTCAAGGACTGAGTTCAGTAGTTGTAACAGAGACCATGTGGCCCATAAAATTAAAAATGTTTACTATCTGGCCCTTTTTCAGAAAAAGTTTTCTGAGCTCTGCTGTAAATCATAAAGAAAAAAACAACCCAACAGAAAAGTGCTTAAGGGACCAATGGAGGACACCAGATGGCCAATAAACATGAAAAGGTGCTTGGCCTCAGGGCTCATCAGGGAAATAAAGATGAAATCTTTATTAGAGACACTCTGTGCCACCAGAATGGCCAGAAGGAGAAATGAAATACCAGTTGTGGAGGATGCGGAGCAACTGGAATGTCCCTCTGCCGCTGGGGGTGGGAGAATTGATACGACTTGGCAGTATCTACTAAAGATGATCACGTGCATCTGTATCACTGAGCAGTTCAGCTCCTGGGTAGATGACCCAAAGGAGCGTGCGCAGATGTTCTACATAAGACACATGCCAGAACATTCACAGCAGCACCAAACTGGAAGCGACCCAGATGTCCATCACCATCACCCTGTGTGATTCCACGTGTGCGACGTTCCAAAACAGGCAGAGCGAATCCGTAAGGTTAGGTGTCAGGAGAGTGCTTACGCTTGTAGCGGGTAGTGACCAGAAGAGGGCATGATGGGGAGCTCTGGGAATGCCTCCTGCCCTTCCAAATTGCAAGCTGTATTCTCAGAGACTTTGTTTTGTTCCCTGCTGCAGCTCTGGCACCCAGATGCATGGTGCCTGGTGCCCAGTAGGTTTTCTCTTGAGCGCTTGTTGAATGCATGGATGAATGTCTCCCCTTGGTGTCAGCTTGGTATCCTTCCCATGGGAAGCGCTAGTTGGATTGCTGAGTAACTGAATGAATGAGCTAGAGGATTCACCTGAGTGAATGAATGAATGGTAGGTAGGTAGATGTAGGTGGATGGATGGATGGACTGCCCACTCCACAGTCCTTCCCATTTGGTCTTATTTCGGGAAGTTTCTGTTTGTTGGATACTCTGAAAGTCTCTACCCTTTTTCTAGCCTAGAAGAATGGATTTCTTTTGTTTCTTGTTGGTTTCACTCGACATCTCCTGTTGGCTCAAAAATAGCTCTGGGAGGTCAGCAAGGCTGTTAGCCCATTTTTCAGGTGAGGAAGCTGTGGCTGAGAGTCGAAGTGACTCGCTCAGATCACCCAACCACCAGCCAAAACGCCATGTTTCTGGCTCAGTTCCCACTCTCCTCCCGTCCCCGGGCGCTCTTGTTTACTACCCAGTTTCCCTTTGTGCTGCTGAAGACGCTTGAGCCCCAGCGAGGTGAGACAGAGGGAATGCTGACTTCCCACTGTCTTTCAGGGTCACAGGGGGCAAGAAGTCCACCAAGAGGACCAAATCGATCAACGGCTCCCTGTACATCTTCAGGGGTCGAATCAACACTGAAGTCATGGAGGTGGAGAACGTGGAGGATGGGACAGGTAGGCCCGACCCCAGCTCTGCCTGAGCCCAGCCCACCTGCTCTGTGCCGCAATGTCTGTTGCAGTTAGTTTTTCCCTTTGGTTAGGAAAGGTAACCTAGCTACAGAAAAGTGCCTAAAACACACGTACAGAAAGCAAACCCCTGGGTGGTCACCACTCAGGTTAACAAATAAAATGCTCCTTGAACCCCAGAAGCCCCCCACATACCCCTCCCTGGTCAAAGTGCCTCCTTCCCCCAGAAGTAACTGCTGTCCGAATTTTGTGATGATTATTTTCTTGCTTTTTAAAAATGCTTTTACCTCCTAAATGTGCATTACTAAACACTTTAATCAAAATGTATGTTTTTGAACCTCATTTAGATGGTTATATGATGACAAATACATATAAAATTATATATGTATTTATTATTATTATTATTTCACGGTGTGTTTCTCTGGGTAGCACTGGCCTGGAAAATGGATTTTCTTTTTTTTGTAAATTAAGGCATAGTTGACTTTACAACATTGTATTAGTTTTACATGTACAACATAGCGATTCAATATTTGTATGGATTATACCCCATTTAAAATTATCGTAAAATAATGGCTCTATTTCCCTGTGCTATGTAGTAAGTCCTTGTTGCTTATCTATTTCATATGTAGTAATTTGTATCCCTTAATCCCATACCCCTTTTGTACCGCTTTGCCTTCCCTTTCTCCAATTATATAATTATATAAATGGTCATAAACTATACTGTACATTCTTTCCCATCTTGCTTCTTTCACTCAACCCCATGGTGGTGAGGTTCGTTTGTGTTTCTGCATGTGGTTCTCCGTGGCTTGTTGGTTTCCATTGCTGTATACTGTTCTGTTGCACAGATAGTCCTCAGTTTACTCATTCCTTTGGTGAGGGACATTTGGGTTGTTTCTGCTGTTCACTGTTAAGAACAGTGATCCTGTAAGTATTCGTGTGTGTACACCTCTTGGTGTATTTGCCCTTGAGCTTGTCAAGGGCAGAGATTCTGAACTGGTTTTGAGCCACAGGCCCCTTTGGCAGCCTCATGAAACCTATGGGCCTGGCTTCAGCATCCCTGGATGTCAGCCTGTTTTCAGAGACGTTTGCTGATCTCCAGCCAGTGGTGTGTAAGGGCCTGCGGCGTAGCATTGTCGGGCTTGCACTTGGGTTTTAAGTAGCCCAGGTGCCTGAATGAGACAGGCAAGGAGGCAGGGAAGCAGTCCCGGGCTGCCGGCAGGTGTCTTCCCATGAGTCCTTCCTTCATGAAGCCCCTGTGACTGAGTTACTGGAAGAGCTCTTTGCTGGCAGGTCTTCCTTGCCCACCAGAGGACAGATAGGAGATGAGGTGAGCGTTTGAAGAGTGCTAAGTTCATCTCCCAAATCTGGATCCTGTTGATGCCCCTGCCGCCCTGACTTTCTGGAGCAGGGGGGGCTGGTCCCGTGACCCCACTCATTAAGCGTGTCGTGGGGAATGTTCAGAGTTGTAGGACTGAGCTCTTGCTGACCCACCCTTGCCTCCTGCCCCTGCCAGCGGATTACCATAGCAACGGCTACACTGTCACCAATGGCTGGAAGATCCACAACACAGCCAAGAATAAGTGGTTCGTCTGCATGGCCAAGACCGCGGAGGAGAAGCAGAAGTGGCTGGATGCCATCATCCGTGAGCGGGAGCAGCGCGAGAGTGAGTGGCTGGGGGTGTTCCCGCACCCCTGGGGCGAATATGGCTTCCCCTAGTCTGGTCACTCAGTAGAATGAGAGCTGTGTCTAGGAAAGGGGCCCAGGGCCTTTTCCGGGAAGATCAGAGCTACAAAAAGCAAGACTTTGAAGGGGCAGGGAGCTCTGGGACTGTTATAACTTGGTGGTATCTCAGCTCACCCAAGGTCATCTGGTTCAGCCCACTAGACAGATGGGGAAACTGAGGCCCAGGGGAAGGGTCTTGCCCAAGGTCATGCCAGTATGGTTGGTCATCCTGGGATTCTGGCTTCCTTCACCCTTGAGGGTTGGTAGCTAAGATGCTGCCTATGTGTCTCTGTTCCCTCCGCGGTACTATTTCCTTCACGTGGGGTTCTTTTTGTTTGACATTCACCCAGTCTTCGTCTGAGAGGAGGGTCCTTGGGGGCTGCCCTTAACTAGGGTCATGAATCTCTGGGCCTGGGCACCTCTGAGGCAGCTCGCATAAGAAGCGCAGAGCTGGGTGTGATGGTTGAGTGGGGTTGGGGGTGGGCGCTGGACTGTTGTGCAGAGACCACCGTGCTGGGAAGAGAGGACAAGGTATGTTTGGGGGCGAGTTGCTTCTGCTTTCCAGACCTCAAGGATGTGGTCTGACACACAGATAAAAATTCCTGCCACAGAGGGTTGTGATACTGCCACATGAAGTTTGGATTCGATCCCACATGCAGATTTGACATAAGGTCCTCAAAATGGTCCCTGTGCCCAGCTTTACAGGGCCAGAAACCGAGGCCCAGTTTTCTCCCTATCTGTGTTGTGCCCACCGGAAATCACCATTCGGACGTGTCATAGATGTATCCTCCTTACCATGTCTGATCAGAATCCTTGATTTCCACCCTATCTTCTTCCCCAATCCTGTTCATTCCCTCGACTGCCCCATCTCAATAAGCAGCTCCTTCAATCATCCAGGAGCTCAAACTCTTGGTGTCACCCCTGATGTCTTGGTGTCTGCCCGCTCCCCAAATTCAACAGATCAGTCAGTCCCTTTGACTCTGCCTTCCACGTATGCCAAGTCCATCCACCTCTCTCCTCTCCCTACTTCCTCCCAAGTGCAAGTCATCATCGTCTCTTCAGAATGAATGTGGGCCCAGCACAGCCAGATCCACTGGTTTTGTTTTTGTTTTTGTATTTTGAGAAGCTAGACATCTGGGTTTTTAGATGATATTTCCTGATTTAAAATGCTGCATCAAAATTTATTAAAATGCTTAGGCCAAATAAACTACCAAACATGGCCCCTGCTGGGGTAAGTTTGTGACTTTTGACATTGATCAGGGCTGAGTGTATGGTTAGGACTGGGGGTCAGGGTCAAGGATGTGGCCTGGCCTTGGTGTGGCTGATCAGTATCTTTGTGGTTAGAATGGAGTGCTGTGGTCAGTGCTGGATATATATGACCATGAATGGGGTATGGCCTGAATGGGCCTTGGTTGTTAGAATTGGGGTGTCATCTAAACCCCGATCTCCCAGCTGAGTTTACAGGGGTGGTGCCTGCTGTGGTCCAGAGTGCAGATCTGGAGCCAAACTTGAGGGTCTGAATCCTGGTTCTACTAATTCTAGATGGACAACCTTGGACAGAGAACTTAATTTCCCTGGGCCTCAGTTTCTTCACCTGTAAAATGGGGATAATGGAACTTGTAGGTTTCTTATGAGGATTAAGTGGCATAGAGTAGGTGCTGTTAAAGCATTTTCTATTATTATTTGTCATTGCTTTTATTGTCAGGATTGGACAGGGTCCAAGTAGAAAATATGGGACAGTGATTAGGGTCAATACTGTGTTATTGTCTAGAGAAACAAGCGAATTTCCATCCCCGGCCCAGAAGGAAGATCTCAGTAAGACTTTCTGATAACTTCTGAATTTGAAAACCCATCCTCAGGTTGAAGGGTTGACTGCTTATTACTCGGGACTTAACCTCTCTGGGCCTCAGCTTTGCCATCTGTGAAATGGGGGCACTTAGCCACCCTTTCCTACAAGGTTCTTGTACAGAGTCACTGGCAGGTGCCTGGAACTGTTCTACAGGCAGTGAGTGCCCCATGGATGACTGCTGGCTGTGGAAGTAGTTGGGGGCAGCTGGGGACAGGGTTTCAGGAGCCACAGGCCCACCTCCTCTGCACCCCAGTGCTGGTGCTGACCATGCCCCCTCCGTAGGCCTGAAGCTGGGCATGGAGCGGGATGCCTACGTCATGATCGCGGAGAAGGGGGAGAAGCTTTACCACATGATGATGAACAAGAAGGTGAACCTGATCAAGGACCGGCGGAGAAAGCTGAGCACCATCCCCAAGTGTTTCCTCGGCAAGTGAGTGGCCTCACCCTGGCCTCCACTGGGTCCCTGGAGGCTGGAGATGGGCAGACCATTTGCACCCACCTGGCTTTTCCCAGCTCTGCTCCTTCCCCCAGGAGCCCTCCTGGGCAGAGCCACTAAAGCACCCTGAATCCCAAGGAATAGCCCTTGGAGGTCAAGGGTAGTGGGGTCGCCATGTCAGGTCTTTCAAATGTTTTTGACCACAACTCACTGCAAAATCTAAGTTTCATATTGTGACCTGATAACACACTTCCGTGTAATATATGATTGAAGCCAAAGTTTCACAAAACTTACTGTGCTTCATGCTCTCTGAAAATATCTGTTCTGTTTCTATTCTGTTCTGTTCTGTTCTACTCATCTCTTCATTCATTTCAAAAATAATGCTGAGCACGACCCATGAAATTGATTTCACAAACCATGAATGGGTTGTCCCCCATGGATTGAGAAACACTGGTCTAACACTCAAGGAAAGAAGCCCCCATAAGTGTCTCAAGCAGGGAGGTATTTAACACAAGGAGTTGATTTCAGAGGTTCTGGAAGGGCTGGAGGAGCAAATGTAGGCCCTTGAATCAGTCTGTTCAGATGCCATAGCAAAGTATCACAGACAGGGCAGCTGAAACAACAGAAATTTATTTTCTCACAGTTCTGGAGGCTAGAAGTCTGAGATCAAGATGTTGGCTTGGCTGAGGCCTCCCTTCAGTGCTTAGGGCCTCCAATTTCTCTGTTTGGGAAATACATTATTTCCTAATAATAAAACATTATTACCCCCATCCCTATGTTTTTCTTTACTGAGGGGAGGTAATTGAGTTTCATTTATTTAATTTTTTTTTAAATGGAAGCTCTGGGGATTGAACCCAGGACCTCATGCATACTAAGCACGTACTCAACCACTGAGCTATACCCTTCCCCCTCCCCTGTCCCCGTTTTATAATTGAGGATCAAAGGGTGAGAACATAGGTAGGATAGGATTGGATCCTAAACCCAGGTTTAAATGTCATTCACCTAGGGGAGGGGGCTGGGGACAGAGAGAAGTGGAAGAAATACAATCCCTGTAAAACCATGAAGTTGTTTCCAGGCCCTACTGTGTGCTAGACGTGATATTTGACACTCGGGGTGGGAAGAACAATGCTTGGGGCTCTTGACCTCACAAAACTTGTTGGAAGAGAAGCTTGCCTGTGAGGCTGGGACTTTGGAATTTATTAACTTGTACCCCACCCACTTCCCAAAAGCTTTTGAAGGGGCCTTGGATAAAAGCCGCTGTAATTATTATATTGCCATAGACACAGGTGAGAGGTGACGTGGACTAGTGTAATCACCGTGGAGGTAGGGGCATGTGGTTGCATCCTGGATCATTTTGAAGGTGACAGCACTTGCTGATGGGGTGGGGAAAGAGAGAATTAAGGACTGTGAGCTCCTGGAAGGTGGAGCTGCTGCTTACTGAGAAAGGGAAGGAGACGGAAGGAGGTTTCAGGCGGCGCAAAAATTAGTGCCTAGAGGCTCCACTTGGACAGTTATGTTAAGACAGTCCCCTGGGATGGAGGGGAGTTGTTAGATGAGTATGACATCGTGACTTCGGGGAGAAAGTCCGGGTTGGAGACCTAAATGAAGGGGATGTGGGCATTTATATGGTCTTCAAAGCCAGGAGACTGAATGAAATCTGCAAGGGGAGGGGTAGAGAGAGTCGAGGCGGGACCGCCTCTTGGAGGAGGAGCCTGAGCAAAGGAGTCTGGGAGGCGCGCGCAGAGAGGCGGGAGGGCGCTGGCCGGGGCGGCGCTGCGGGACCCGGGTGCGGAGGGTGCCGAGATGCAGGGAAGCCGGAACTTCGGTTCGGACGTGTTGAGGTTGAGATGTCCAGCAGACGTTTGTGTATCCAGCAGGTGTTGGATAGGGGTTAGAGACTGAGTGTGGAGCCGAGGGGCGAGCTAAGTGGTGATAGTCTGAGGCTTATGGTTGGTGAGGCCGCAGGCAGGGAGTCTGGGGGGTAGTTGGGACCCTGCGGCGTGTCTGGGATGCCGTGGAGTCGGGCTGCCCTTTTGCCCTCAGAGTCAGTGACCCCAGCTCCACGTTTCCCGGGAGGGTCTGTGGAGAAGGGAGTGTGGGCCCCAGGTCTGCCGGAAGTAGGGAAGGGAAGGGGCAGCCTGGCTGCAGTCCATCAGCGAATCCCTAATCCCTGGGCAGAAAGGAGGTTTTTCTCGCAGGAGGGGTTTGCTTCCGGTCCCCCAGGGTCAGAGGACCGCCCCCTCTCTTGCCAAACCCTTCAGAGAGCTTAGTCCAGCCGGATGGGATAACCTGTCTATGATTAGAGCTTCAGCAGAGTGTTCCGTCTCCTCAGGAAGGATTAGGGGAGATTTGTTTTACTGCCCATTTGAAGCGGGGCCGGGATTGAAGCTTGTTTTGTAATCACAGGGCTTTTAAGGACCAGACTTCCTGCAGGAGAACAAGCTAATAGAACTCCTCCCCGCAAGGCTTTTGGTCTGCACCCAGCCCCGGGGGGCTTGGGGCCCTCCCCTCAGGCCCAGGCCCAGCTTCTCTTCCTCCAGGAGCAGCTCTGGTCGCCTCGGGTGGAAGGAACCAGCAATCACAGGGACACGGTTGTCGAACCTTCCTCTGCTCCAGGTGCTGCCCTGTGGTCATGCCTTTTAACCCTCAGGGGACACTAGAGGCCGTTCACTGCCATTATTCCTATTTTAAGGGTGAGGACAGTGAGGCACAGAGGGGAGAAGGTCCTGCACAGGGTCACACAGCCACAAGTTGGGGGCTGGGATTTGAACCCAGGATTCTCTCCCACCTCACTCTGCTGTGTTTATCCATTTTCATTTCTGTTCACATTTAATTTTCCCTTGATAGTTACCTGTCTCTACAACTAGATGGGGACTCCATGAACACAAAAATTGTCTAATTTATTTTTATAACCGTCAAGCGTTGGGCTTTGAGTCAGACTTGAAGTTGAGTTTTGATTCCCCCATGTTCTAGCTCTGTGACTTTGGGCAAGTTTCTTAACCTCTCTGAGCCTCAGTAAATGATCAGTTAACGAGAGATAATAAAATGTGCCTTGCCGGATTGTCAGAGAATACAGCAAGAAAATGCCTGTGACATGCTCAGCACATCGTGGGCAAGAGTAATGGAAATGTGTATTGGGGTTAAGGAGCGGCCTGTTTCTGCCGTTGTCAGAGACAAACTCATCGATGCCACATGAAAAAGAAACAAGGAATAAAATCTGTATTTTTGTGCAGGAATCATGGGAGGAAGATGGCGTTTACCCTCTGGGATCCTCAGATTAGTTGGGGGAGACAAAATTGATTCACTCATCCATCCCATTCATTCAGTGTTACTGTGTGTACAGAGGAAATCTCTGTCCTCATGGAGGTAACCATCCAGCAGGGGAATCAGAAAACAGACAAGGAGATAAATACAAATCAGGAAGGGAATTTTAGCTAGTTGATGAATGCAGAAAGAAAGTGGGTTGATGTCAGGCAGTGAGGAAAAGGGGTGCTCTTTCAGCCAGGGTGATCAGGAAGGGCCTCTTTGGGGAGGCGACATTTTAACCAAGATCTAGATGACAAGCAAGAGCCAACCATGAGAAGATCTGGGGGAACAGTGTTCCTGACAGAGGGAACGGCATGTGCGAAAGCCCCAAGGCTGGGATGAGCCTTGAGTAAGTGAGGAACAGCAAGGAGGCCAGCATCGCTGGAGGGAGGGAGTGGCCAAAGAGGTTGTCAGGCAGGTAAGGGGTGAGGGGGTTCAGATTTTATTCCAAGGGCTCTGTGAAAAGAGCTTATGCACAAGACTGAGGTGAGAATCAGCTCATTACCCAGGCCCTGAATGAGGGCACTGTTAGAGCTTTTAAGAACTCAGGGGACAAATTGTGATGTTCTTTCTGTCTGGCAGGGCAGTCAGGGAAGGCTTCCTGAAAGGAGAAGCCCTTTGGTTTCACTCTTGTCACAGTTAGATGTCGTTCATTAATTGCAATCTACCAGAATGGGAGCGCCCAGGTGGAAGAGGCCTCACTGGGTCATCCACCTGTGGGCACAAGTGCAGGATATTAGCGCGAAATAGCTGATGAATAATAATTTGCCAGACGTGGCCACAGACGTCTCCCAGAAGCATCTCAGGCAGTGCAGTCCCAGAGATGAATGTGAAACCCCAGGTTTCTTTCCTTGTGGAGCTCAAGGCCATGGAAGAGACAGGCAAGAAAAATGGGTTTCTTGTACTAAGGGTGAGTGGACATTAGGTCTCAGCTTGGGGGCTTACCTTGGAAGAATGCAAAGACCTGTGTATCCCCTGTGCCCAGCCTGGGACTTGACACACAGTAGGTGAAATGCATGTTAACTGGGTGAATGATACTGGGGGCAGGAAGGAAGAGGGATGAAGACCGACACACGATTTCAACTAGTCCCCCATCCCCTGAATCTCAGGCTCCTCGCCAAAACAGACTGACCTGTTCCCTTTGTCCCCAGCGTACCTCACACTGCTCCAAGTTGCATCTTTCTGGAAGACTGGATCTTGCTGTTCTTTGTCCCCCAGCCCCCAGTAGCTGGCAGATTGCTGGTTTCCCAACCTTACTTCTCACTCAGGGCCCTTGTGTATGCTGATCCCTCTGCCTACAGCACCCTTCCTTGTACCCCACTGGTGGCAGACGGTGCCCTGCTGACCTAGTGCAGTTTGCAGATGTGTTTTCTGTGAGCCACATGGTGCTTTCAGAAAATATTGGATTCATTATCAACATTTAAAAGTTGGGAGATTTCACAGGAAGTGCTGGATTTCCGGCTTCTCTCGAAAAGTTGTAAGATGCTTTAGTTTTCCCATGTGGCCACAGTTGGCCGCACTGACTGGCTGCCGTTTTCAGAAGTTCTGGCTGGTTCAGTAGAGTTTCCATGTGGCCCCTTTTACTCATTTACGAGAGTTTAAGGTTCATGTGTTAGAGTGAATTTTGTATGGTTTTGTACGCTGGATCCCAACTCAAGACTCAATGTGATTAGAAGGTTACCCATTAAATTCAGAAGGCCCCTGAATGAACCACTTGTCAGATGGACCTCGAGGCCCAGAGAGGGACAGAGGCTTGCCCAAATTTGCCCAGCAGGCTGTGAACCTTCCTTGTTCCTCAAAATGATGTAAGACTCAGCTCAGGGCAGAAACAGGTCACAGTTGCTGTCCTCTGGACTGCCTTTCTCTGCTCTAGCAGCTGCTGTGGGGAACTTCCTGTACCCCGCAGCCTGGCCGTAGGGCCGCCAGTCAGTGCCAGAGGTGGCCCCCGTGGGACAGCTGGTGGGCAGCCGGAGGCTGAGTGTCAGCTTCCGAAAGTGGGCACTCCACATCTGTTCACCTCCCTCAGCTGCTGGCAGTTTTCTTTCTGCCTGTTTTTTGGGACTTTGAGAATAGAGCGGGGGTGGACAGGACCCAAAACAATCCCTTCCCCACTCAGGGCTCCCGCTCCATGAAATAGATCTGTTTCTTCTACACCCCCTGGGCCCGCACCCGGGCCCTCTGAATGCCTCGGCACACACCACTACCTACACACAAGGCAGGTCTTTGCTCAGCCAAACACTGGAAAGCTAAAAATAGCCCTGCCCCTCTCTGGCCCTGTAATTGGAGGCGGGACAGCTGGTTTCGATAAGCAGGAGAGCCCCGCGCTCTGGCCAGCTGCCACCCGCCTTCACTGAGTACAGATTGCCCCGCGTTCCCGGCTCACCCCTTTCCTGCTGACTTTTCCGTGGGTTGAGCTCTGCACCGAGCCCGAATGCACCTCCAAGAGCCAGGACCTGGGGTCTGGCTGAGCCTCTGCCCCGCTGGGTAGTCACGTTGGATTTGATTTGCCTGATTTTTTTCTGGGCTTGTGAGCATTTCTTTGTGGGTGAGACCTTCCTCCTCGCCCCAACATGGTCCTTCTTGTTTGATGGTTCATTCCTTCATTTGTTCAAAAAAATAGTTGTTGAGCCCCGCTGTGCTTTGTAGCCTCTACCAGATGCAGGGGGCGTAGAGCTGTGAATTAGACAAAAATCCCTATCAGCATGGAGATGACATTCTGGTTTGGGGAGATGACTGATAAACACACATAAATCTGTAAACAGGTCAACTCCAGTGATAAGTACTAAAAAGGAAGTAAAACCAAAAGATGTGATGGATTGTATGGGGGCAGGGAAAGTGCTTTTGATGGGATGGTCAGGGAAGGCTTCTCTGAGGAGGTGACCTTTGAACTGAGATGTAAAGATGAAAGG
This sequence comes from Vicugna pacos, assembly GCF_048564905.1. Taxonomy (NCBI): domain Eukaryota; kingdom Metazoa; phylum Chordata; class Mammalia; order Artiodactyla; family Camelidae; genus Vicugna; species Vicugna pacos. Next base: position 35,969,816 of record NC_133005.1, on the reverse strand, counting down.
GAAATGCTTTGTGAAGAGCTGGGGAGGGGTGTTTTTAGGCAGTGGGAACAGCAAGTGCAAAGGCCCCAAGGCAGGCAAGAGTCTGGCATTTTTTAAAGGGAAAACGGTGGGTGTGTGTGGCTAAAGCAAAATAAGTGAAAGGTACTGGAGATGGGGAGGGGGCAGCTCGTACACGGCCTTGTCATTGTGTGGGCAGGTTTGGATTTTTTCCGAGAGTAACCAGGAAGCCCATTGGGGGGTTTTCAGTGGGAGAATGACATGATTTGATCACCATTAGCTCTTCTGACTCTCCTGTCATCTTTCTGGGTCCTTATTTCTACTGGCTTGTTTGCTTCTTCATTCCTTCTGTCCCTCCATCTATCCAGCTGACCAGTCATCCATCATCCATTCCCCCACCATCTACTCAGTTATCCCTCTGCTTATCATTCACCCATCCATTCCTCCTCCACCCACCTACCCTACAGATCTGTCCAGCCACTTAGTCATTTATCTGTCAGATCATCTGTCATCTACTCACTCTTCATTCATTTATCCACTCATGTGTCTGTTCTCTTTCCCTCCCATTCATCCATCCATCCACCCATTCACCCATCCAGTGAGCCTGAGGTGGGGCCCAGAGTCTGCTCACACCCACTTCTCTGCCATTTGTCAGGGGGGAAAAGCATCAGGCCTTAGCATGACCCCCAGGCCTGTAGGGTCCTAAGTCTGCTTCCCAGTTCTGACTATCATTCCTGGGAGTGGTGGTGGTGGTGGGGCGGTCAGGCCAGTTTAGTGCTGGTCCCTGTGGTCCCTGGACTGGGGCGGTCCTCTCAACCACATCTTCTGTTCCTGGCAGTGAGTTTGTTGCCTGGCTCCTGGAAATTGGCGAAATTAGCAAGACAGAAGAAGGCGTGAACCTGGGCCAGGCCTTGTTGGAGAACGGCATTATCCACCATGGTGAGTGGGGGCTGGGTCCCAGTGGGTAGGACCAGGTCAAACCTCGACAGCACTGTGCTTCCGCTGACTCAGAGGCTGTATCTGCACTTCTTTGCAGCTGCCTGTTCCTGGGCACAGTGTGGTCCCAGGAGCGTGGCTGCCCTTATAAAACTGCTCTCGGGGCTGGGAGGCCCAGCTCTCACCTAGGGCACCAGCAAAGCAGGGCCACCTCAAAAAGTTAGGGGCAGGGGAATAGAATTTTCTATCTGTCCTTTCAAAAAAAGGCAAGAACCATTTAAGTTTTAGCCATTCAACAGATATTTATTGAGTGCTTTTCATGTGTTCACAGCAGTGAACGGGACAGATGGAAACTCTGGTCCTCATGGGGCTGACGTTCTAGTTGGAGGGGGAAGGTAACAAACAGAATGAGTAAAATATACGTATTCAGGTGGCGGTAAGTGCTGGGAGGGAGAGAAAGCAGGGCAGGTGTTCGGTTTTGAGTGGGGGAGTTGGGAAGGTGAGAAGGTGATGTGGAACCAAGTCCTGGGGGAGGGAGGGAGCCAGGTAGGCACTGGGGTTCCAGGCAGAGGGAACAGCCAGTGCGAAGTCCCCAGGACAGGAGTGTAAGCTTTGTTCAGGGAACAGCTAGTGTTAGGAGGTCAGAGGGCACGGGCCAGTTGGGAGTCTTCAGGGGATGAGGTTCAGGACCTTATAGGGAATTGTAGGGTCTGTGGCTTTTACTCTGAGTGCAGTAGAAAACCAATGCTGTGTTTGACTTAGTCCTACTTGGACTTAGATTTTAGCAGGATCCTTTTGGCCATTGTGTGGAGTGGACTGTTGTGCCCAGGCAGCAGTGGGCGTCCAGCAGGGAGACAGCTGTGATAGTCCAGGTGGGAGATGAGGGTAGCTTGGACCAGGGTGGGAGTATAGACTCTGATTCTTAACGTTCTGAAGGAAGAGCCTACAGGTTTGCTAATGGATCCAAAGCAGAGAGTGAGAGAGAGAAGCACCAGGGGCGACTCAGGGCCGTTGTGTAGAGATGGTTCTAGGTCCAGGGAGAGGCTGGGCAGATGGGTCCCAGCTCAGGCTGGAGTGAGGCATTTCTGGGCCTCTTGCAAGACTGGCAGATGCCCCTACTCCAAGCCACAGGTCTCAGCTGGGCCCCACACTTAGCAGGAGGCCCTAGTTTCTGCATTGGAATGTAGGGAAGGGGTTCAGTACAATTGCGCTAGACACAGAGCCTGGCCAAAGGTTGGGTGACGATGGTGGGTGTGGGTCAGGAGGGCCGAGGGGAGTGTGCCCAGCCTCACCGGCCCTGGGTCCCTCTAGTCTCTGACAAGCACCAGTTCAAGAACGAGCAGGTGATGTACCGCTTCCGCTATGATGATGGCACCTACAAGGCCCGGAGTGAGCTGGAGGACATCATGTCCAAGGTAGGGTCCCGCCCCCCACCATGGCCCTGCCCCACGGCCCCGCCCCCACAGCCCCACCTCCACTGCCTGCATTGGTCCCCTCTCCTTCCTTCACCCTCTTCCTCTGTTCTGGGAGCCATCTCTCCCAGCGGCCTGGATTTGGAGGCCCCTGAAGAATGTGGTCAGATCCTAGACTCCCTCTTTTTCTCTTTCAGGGTGTGAGGCTTTACTGCCGTCTTCACAGCCTCTACACTCCCGTGATCAAGTAAGTCACTCCCTCCAAGCTCCAGTTCACCTCTGCCTCTTCTGAGCTGTGTGGCCTTGGGCCAGTAACTTAACCTCTCTGAGCCTCAGTCTCCTTCTCTATCAAATGGGGCTAATAACCGCATCTACCCTACAGGTTTGTCATTAGGGTCAAGTGAGTTAATTTGTGGGAAACAGTGCAGTATGGTGGTGAAGGGTGTTAGTTTTGGAGCCAGACTGGCTGAGTTTGGATCTCAGCCTGCTAGTTAGTTACCAGCTATGTGATCTTAGGCAGTTACTTAACCAAGTTGGTGCTAATGCCTCAACTTTGTCTTCTTTAGAATGAGAATAATAATAGGATCTACCTCAGGGCCTTTGCACTTGCCGTTCTGCTGCCTGGGATATTCTTCCCCCATATATCTGCATATTTGCTCCCTTACTTCCTCCAAATGTCTCCAAATCAGAGGGGCCTTCCCTGGGCACCTTTCTAAAATATCACCATCTGGAACGCACTACCCTCTTTATTTCACTTGGATTTTCTTCTTGAAGCTTGTCAGTGACTGACACACTGAATGTTTATTTCTTTGTCTGTGTACCATCTGTCTTCCCCACTGAATTTTACACTCACCCAAGGCAGGGATTTTGCTCACTGCTGTGTCCCCAGACCCTTGGCAGCACCCAGAGTGGTGCTGTCCTTTGGAACTTCCTGCACTGATAGAAATGCTCTGTCCTTGTGCCATCCAATAGAGCAGCCACTACTCACATGTGGCTTTCAAACTCTTGGGACTGAAAAACGTGATCTTAAGTCTGATTTAACGTTGATTGAAAAGAAGCCAAGTATCGGCGAACTCACTAGATGTTTGCTGAGTGATCATTGAAAAGTAATTAATGCTTTTTGCCTCTGTTTCTGCATCTGTGAAATGAGCCTAAGAATAGCTCACCCCTCGTGGGTGGTCATGAGGATTAAATTTGAATGGCGCCTGGCACATAGTGAGGGCTGTGTTGATGCTGGTGGTTGGAGGTTCACTTTCCCGCTGAAGCTTATGGTTGTGGACGAAGGAACAGGGAGGGTGATCTGATCCTTACCAGCTGCAGATGCCTCTGCCTCCTGTCCTGACAGCTCTTACCACATCCCAGGAGCAGAGAGGAAGGGTCTTTTCCCTGCATTCGCTGGCCTCCTTGGTGCCCAGGGTGCCCCTTTCATCTCCAGACCTGCCTCCTTGGCTCCTCCCCTGCTGCCTTTGTGCAAGCCCAGAAGTCAGGCAGGGCCGCCTCGTCCAGCCTTGGTCCCTGCAGAAGAGGCCCCTCCATCAGCCCCCAGAGGAGGAAGTGGCCGGGCCAGCAGCCGGCCCCCACTTACCGCACACGTGATGTGCTGGGCTCCCCAGTTCCTGAAAACCTGAGAACACCCCAGCTGGCCTTTATCAGTCCCGCGGGGGGCTGGCTGCATAAGCTCGTTTTTGTCAGCTTCAGAGGCTGAGAGATTGTTGCAGTTTGGCCACAAGGTCTGCACAGCCCTCCGCACCAAGCCTGGGTGGGAATTAGATGCTACTTTAGGTCAGAGCTGTACCTCGGCAAAGAAGCAGGGCCGTCACAGACCCCTGCCGCCTGCCTGGCCCCGACTGCCCGCACCAGCCCACGGAGAGGGCTTTCCACGTCAGTATAGATTTGTTACCTTTAAACACACGAATGTCAACAACAAAACAAAAAGGAAAGAACTGGGAGTTTTTCTCACCACGCAGACTAAATCGGGTTTCCGCAGGCTCGGCGTTCTTGACTTTTGGGGCTGGATAATTCTTTGTTTGGGGGCTGTTCTGGGAAGTTTGGAGTGTTTAGCAGCATCCTGCTAGATGCTGGTGGTGGTACCTCCGGCCCCTCAACAGCCGGTCATGACAGCCAAACATGTCTCTAGACACAGCCCAGTGTTCCGTGCGGGGCAGAGCCGGCCCTGCTTGAGGGCCCCAGCAGGAGAGTTTCCAGAGTCTGAGAGCCCCCTGCTCCTGTCCCCACATGATGTTGGTGAGAGTCAGGTCCTGCCCGAGGTGACACTGTGAATGAGGAGTGGGGCTCCCTGCCTGGGGCTCTCCCCGCCCCCTGCCTCAGACCCATGGCTGGGGACCCTAGAAATTTGGAGCATTCTGAGCAGGGAAATTGGGATGTTTCCACCTCTTTTCTCTCTGGTCTGCTCAGGGCGTGCTTCCTCTCCCCAGGGACCGCGATTACCACCTGAAGACGTACAAGTCGGTGCTGCCTGGGAGCAAGCTGGTGGACTGGCTGTTGGCTCAGGTGAGAAAACCCTCGGGTCCCGTGCGACCAGCCATCCTGCCCAGGACTGAGAGACTAACCAGCATGCGGGCCTTTGAGGTCTAAACAATTTTTTTAAAATTATTTTTTAGTTGTGGTAAAATATACATAGTGTAACATTTACCATCTTAACCATTTTTAAGTGTATGGTTCAGTAGCCTTAAGTCCATTCTTGATATCACACAGCCATCACCACTGTCCACTTCCAGAGCTCTTTCCATCTTGCAGAACTGAAACTCTGTCCTCATTAAACAGTAACTTCCCATCTCCCCACCCCCCACCTCTGGCCCCTGGCAACCACCCTTCCACTCTCTCTGTATGAATCTGACTGCTCTAGGTCCCCTGTGCACGTGGCCTCGTACGGCATGTGTACTTCTGTGTCTGGCTTATTTTGCTCAGCATCATGTCTTCATGGCTCATCCATGTTGCAGCCTGTGTCAGAATTTCCTTCCTCTTAAAGGGTGAATAATATTGTGTGGATAGAGCACATTTTATTTATCCATCAGTCAAGGGACCCTTGGGTTTCTGCCACTTTGAGACTTTCAGTTTTTAAAACCGGGATGGTCTTGGACAAACTGGGACAAGTTGGTCTCATCCTGGCACCAAACTGGAGCCTCCATGTGGAGTTTGCCAAGTTATTCCCTTCACCTAGGTTCCTGGTGAGCAGGGCCTGGGCAGAGTCTTAGAAAATCTAAGTGTCAATTTTGCTGCAACTTCCCAAAGGTGATTGTTCCATTGAGGTGTTGTGGACTCTCTTATCTGTCTGCCTCTTGTCCTTTATGGCTCTGTTCAGAGGGTGCTTACTCTGGGCCCAGCCCTACCTGGGCTTTGTGCATTATCTCACTGAGTCTTTCAACCCATTTACAGATGGAAATGGGGGTCCAGAGAGGCCAGGCTAAGTGCCTGGGCCAAGGGCACACAGCCTTGCAGCAGCAGAGCTGGGACTCAGATGGGCCCATCTTACCCACTTGTGCCTCAGTTCCGCAAACTTTTCAGGGAGCCTGCGAGAACGCTCCTTTGTAGTCTGTAAGAAAAAGGTATTGGCTTCAAAGACAAGGCGACGCCTGTGAAATCAAGTGGATAAATACTTAAACATTTACAGAGTGCAGCTCTATGGCAGCCTCATTATATTGAGTTTAGCATTCATAAAAACTTCATTCCACTCAAAAACAATTACTGCGTGGATTTTCCCACGTCAAATAAGTTTCTGATGATTGTCTAGAATTCGTGGCCAAGCAGTGTAAAGGAAATGCTTCTTGGTGCCAAATAACTTCCAAAGCAAGTTCAGAAAAATCCTTGAAAAAAAGAATTGTAAGCCAAAAACCAACGTAAGATGTGGCTGCATTTTAATATGTGTGCTATGATGTGGGGCCCTAAGGTGTGGGAGGTCTTGAAATGACCTGGATTTGGATTCAGATTTGCACGGCTGGGAAGTGCAGAGCTGCTAACTGTTGTGCTACGCACGCCTCCCATTGTACTGTACATCTTTCCTTGGGATCCCCTGAAACTGGCCCAGAGCATCATAGCCCAGCAGACCTGGGTTCGAATCTCAGCACCACCACTTCCTAGCTGAGTGAGCTTGGACAAGCTGCTTAACCTCTCTGTGCCTCAGTTTCTACACCAGTAAAATGAAGCTAAAAACAGTAACTTCCCTTTAGATTATTTTGAGGATCCAATGAGTTAATCATCTAAAGTGCTTAGAATGGTTCCTGGCACTGAATAATTGCTCAGTAAATGGAACTATTATTATATTAATTCCTCATCTCCTTCACAAAGGACTCAAGGTGCCTTAGAATTACGTGCAGTATGGAAGGCTGAAGAAATTGCGGAGGGCTTTGGGGGTGCAGAAACAGTAAGACCAGGAAACAAACATCGGGGGGAGGGTGAGAGGTGATCTGCTTGGGGTCTGAGAGTGCGCTGTGACAAGTGAGGGGCGACACCTGGCGTGTTCTTTTGTGATTCAGGTTCCTTGTTCAGAACCCAGACATGCCGGGTGCAGGGCTCTCTGAGCTGCTGCTGCTCCCCGCCTCGGGCCCTTCTGTGGCCTCGTGGTCCCCGAGCTCTGTGGGTGCCGTCGTCTGCCTGTTGGTTTCAAAGCACATGTGGACTTTGCCTTCAGTGGCGAATCCCAGGCATGAGCTGGGAGTGGAGTGGGTTACTGAGCTGGCAAGAAGTCAGTGGATCCGGGAAGTATTTGGAGATGGAACGCACAGGACACATCGCTGAGGGGTGGGGTGGGAATCAAAGCTGTGTCCTGGGGTTTTGGTACAGTGGGTGGCTGGAAGTGCTGTTCACAGCGATGGGAAGACGGGGGAGGAAACACCGGTGTGCGTGGGGAAATGAAGCGTTCTCCTTGGGCGTTCGAGGGTGCTGCCTTTGGGGTGCCCACTGGACTCCCCAGTGGAGGTGGAGGAGGTGGGGGGAGGGGCAGGCGTTGCCCCCCCCCATGCTTATTTAAAGTGAGGTATTTAAAGTGAGGGGGTAGAAGAAAGTGTAGGGAAAGTCGGCTCATTAGCATTAGCTCCCTTTTTCCCTTTGAACACCTGCTGTGCATCAGGCAGTGTTATAGGTTCTGAGGACGCAGCAGTGAACAGATACAGCTCCCGCCCTCATGGATCTTAGGCTCTGATGAAGGGTAGGGCAGACATCCAGCGAACAAGGAAAAGAAGTGAGATACAGAATGTGCTAGCTGGTGCTCAGTGCCAGAGTGCCGGTGGGGCTGGAGCGTGCGGGAGCTCCAGCGGGTTGACCTTTCAAGTGGCTGGGGAGGTCCAGTTTCCACAGGGGGTCTGAGAAGGTCTTGCTGAGCAGGGACTGTTTATAGAGGCTGGAGATGGGGAGCGAGCCAGGGGGACGTCTGGGGGTGTCTCTGAGGCAACAGCAACTTGGAGGCTCTGAGTCAGGTGAGCTTGGTGTGTCTGCGGGCAGGGAGGAGGCCAGTGTGGCTGGAGTGGCCTGAGCCAGGTGGCAGGTGATAGGAAGCCATTGGGCAGCCAGTCACGAAGGGCCTGTGGGCTCTTGGGAGGACTCGGGTCATGGCCAGGTTCTGAGCATAGAAGGGATGGCACCTGTCTTTGGTGGGATGAGGTCCTTCGGGCTGTAGGGGGATGAGGCTGGCAGCTGGGAGACCAGCTCAGAGGCAACTTCAGAACTGCAGGCAAGTAGCTGAGAGATGGCTGAGAGGAAAGCGGGAAGAGTGGTCAGATTTTGGATATTTTGAAGGTAGACCTAACGAGCCTGCTGTTGGATAGATGGGGTAAGGGAGGTGAGAAACATGAGTCTAGTCGACTCCAAGGTCCTTGGCTGAGCTGGAGAGGCTCAGGTCTGCGCCCTGGAGTACCTGTCAGGGAGAAGTGCCAGCTAGAGCAACCTCTTCTGTTGATTTCTCTTTGGTGATTGGTGCTGGGCATGGCGGGAGCCTACTTGTGGCCACTGCAGTCGGAGAAGCTGTGGTGCTGGCTGAAGACCCCCTACAGTAGCCTGAGTCATTGTCAGTGGTCCTAAGGACATACCCCCAACACCCCAGCATCTTGTTGCAAGTAGAGGTGGAGGGGAGGATGGTGGAGTGAAGTTTGCCACTGACCACAGAATGTGTCTGTCCACTTCAGCAGACCTCCTGTGGCTTGGCCTGGGCTGGGGACACAGGGAAGCTAATTGGAGCTGACACAGGATAGCTTCCATGAGATTGACCAAAAAACAGCTGTCATCTGGCTCTGGGTCAGAGAAAGTGGGGAGGATGGGGTGCATGTGGGTCTCTCTGTGGGGGAGAGGTTGGTGATGGGGATATGACCTTGAAGACTGGTTACAACAAGCCTAGATTTCAAGAGTCATCCTTACCTTGTACCTTAGCCGGAAAGTCAAGAAGAAAACATGTAATTGTGTACTTCAGGAGGATTATTTTGCTTTGAACACATCTTCATTTTTAACTTCTAGGTCATTCTGCTCCTTGAAATAAAATGTTGATTGAAACCCACTAGATCAGCTAGAAATGCTTTTGGCTACACCTAATAGGAAACCTGACTTATACAGGAAAGACATTTTTCTCTTATGCAGTAAGAAAACTAAATTACACAGTAAAGTAAATTATACATTTTTTGCTCACATAACTAGGCGTCCACAGTTCACAGCTATAGAGCTCATTCGATGCCATTTCCACCCAGGCTCTTTTCAGCTTTCTTTTCTGTCATCTTCTTGCCAGTTGCCTCACAGTTGTAAGATGGCTGCCACAGCTCCAGGCATCACACCTATGTAGACCTATAGCCAAAGGCAGGCAGCAGGGACAGTTGGAGAGAGCTTTTTCATTCTGTTTCTTGGTAGAGGAAACTTCCCCAGTCCCCACCCTTCCCCAGTGATCTTACCCTTAGGTCTCATGGCCAGATGGGTCCCACATGTACCCCTAAACCACTCCCTGTGGAAGAAAACAGGGATTACTGAGAGTTGCTTAGAATTCCCCAGAATTCATTGCCTGAGGCTGGGGAAGGGACTCCCTCCTGCTTGTAACTCAGATGAATCAGGGCTCTTTTATCTCTGAGGGCAGGGAAGCAGCGTGTTGGTCCTTTGATTGACAAGCTAGGTACTGGGTCACTTGTGATCGTCTGTGTACATTCTCTCGTTTAATCTGCAGAATAACCTGAGGAAAACACAGTTATTACCCCCAGCTTATTAACGGGGAAGCTTATGTCAGGTTATGTCACCTGCCTCAGGACACACAGGAACGGGGTGCACCTCTAAGACTGTGTGTGGGCGGGGCTTTCACGATGCCTTGGTAGGCAGTGGTAATAGTAATAGTAATAATAGCCTTCTGTATTAATTACAGTCTGTACTGTGGAGTCTGAGCAGGGAGCACCACTGAGAGGTGGCAGAGGCCTTGGAAAATCAAGGGCAAATCTGGGGATAAAAAAATACAAATGAGGAAATGAAGCTCAGAGATGTTAAGGAATTGCCTCCCATCACAGCTGGGCGGAGCAGGAGTTCGAACCTGGGGAAGCCAGCTCCAGAATCTGCTCTCTTCACTTCTCTGCTCCTTGAGTTTTGGTCTCTGCTGCCAGGGCTCCAGGATGCCCCAGGCTGTGTCCATCAAAAGGAGGGCAGGAGGTCAGGGGCTTAGGGCAGAGGAGAGCTGAGACAGGTCAGATCTGCTGCCTCCTGTGCTGGCTCTGCAGAAATGTGCCCAAGGTGCCCGCCACACTCACCCCACGGTCTGGTAGATGGCAATGCTGATGGTGGCAGGGTTTTCAGCATGGGGAGTGGTGTGGGAGCAGGCAAAGGGCCAGGCTGGCAGCTCAAGGCACCAGCAGAGGAAACAAAGGATAAGCAGGGACAGGATGGGAGCCCTGGCTGTAACCCTGGGCAACTAACCTCCCCTCTTGGAACCTCAGTTTCCCTATTTGTAACGTGGGGGAAGGTCCAGCTCTGAAAGGATTCCATTCTCATGGTGTAACCTTGGGCAAGTGCCAAGTCTCTGTGTCTCCGTTTCTTCATCTGTCAAATGGGGTTAATAAGAGTGATTGCCCCTGGGTTGACCATCAGGACAGTTAGGGCAAGGCCACTCTGAGGAGCTGAAAAGCCAGGACAGGGCATTCCAGGGGGAGGAAGGAGTGAGTGCAAAGGCCCTGAGGTGGGGCCGTGTGTAGTGTGTGGAAGGAGCAGCAAGGAGGCTGGCGTGGCTGGAGCCCCTAGCAAGGGGGGCTGGTAGATGGGTGGAGAGGGGGAGGTGTGGTGGTGGAGTTGACTGCACAGGGCTGTGTGGCCCATGCCTTCTTCCTGGAGGGGAGAAACGTGGACTTGTGGCTTTCGGTTTCCCCACAGCTGGTGGGATGTGGGGTGGGGGCTTACTTTTCAGGTGGTGGGCGCATCCGGGGTTGGTGTATTTCACTCTTCACCAGAGAATCACTCAGGTCCTCACTTTATGATCCTCCCTGTGGGTCCCCCCGGGGCCCTTTGGGGAGAAGAGAGGTGAAGACAGGCTGGGAGTCCAGACTGTGAGGGCCTCAGAAAGCCAGGTGGGCTCCAGATGCCCGCCTGGCCCCCCAGGCTGCTGAGCTGGGCCTGCCCTCCTCCTGGGCCCCAGCTGTGCCTCCCCGCTGCTGGCCCCTCACAGCTTGGGGGCTGCTGCTGCTCTGGAAGCGGCTTCTTGACAGGATGGCTGCCTCCCCTGGCGGGGCTCGGAGCATGGCCGGCCCTCCAGCCACTGGCCTGGGGTCCCACCGGAGAGATTTGTCTTCCTCGAGTGAGCCCAGGGCAGCCAGACCAGTAGAACACTGAGGCCAGCGGCTCCCCCAGGCTCTCTGCTCTGGGTCTGAGCCCCAGGCTTGGCAGGCTGAGTCCTGCAGCCTCTGAGCTCATTTCTTCTTTAGCTGAGGAATTCCCTCCTGGCCCCTCCGCTGCTGGCCGGGGGCTAAGGCGGGGATACACGGACAGTGGAGGCCTCTGGCCCAGTTGTGTTGGGCCAGCGCCTCTTGGAACTGCTTCTTGCTTGGGCAGTGGTTTAATGAGCGGCTGTCTGGCCCTGTGGCCATTTGAATGTAGCTGATGCTCATTGACCTGCCTACAAGCTCTTGCATGAGTCAGTTTCTGCTGACAACGCCTTTATTCAACCAACAGGCATTTACTGAGCACCTGCTGTATGCCAGGCCCTGTTCTGAGCACTTAGGATTCAGCAGGTAACGCAGTAGGTCAAAAGCCTGTTCTTTTATGGAACTGACCTTCTTGCTCACCCTGTCCTTACAGCCATGCTGCTTTTGTGCTCCAAGCTCTGTCCACCTCTGGACCTGGACCATTGTGCTGTTTCCTTTGCCTGTCATCGCCCCTACCAGCCACCATGCACACACCTAACTCACACACTCTGCCTGGCTATACTGAGATTATTTGGGTTGCAAGGAATGGATTCAGTCTAACTTAAGGAAAGAAAAAAGAAAGAAAGAAAGAGAAGATGACTTATTGGGAGGCTGTGGAGCCCCCCCAGAGTTGGGGGGAGACCCGAGAGCCGGGCCTTTGAAAGAACTGCACCAGGAAACACGGGAGCAGGCACCGAGGGGCACTGTCTTCAGGGCAGTGCTCTTGGTGAGAATTGGCACCAGCTGTTCCCCGCCCTTGGGTTCCTCCAATCAGAGGGTCATGTTCCCTGGGCAGGGAGCATCGCAACGGCCTCGCCTAGGTCATGTGTCCCAAACCTGGCTGGGGGTTGGGGGTGGCGAGCCTTGAGGGACCGTCCCACTGAGGCGACATTCCACATGGGATAGGTGGCCCCAAAGACAGGCCCAGCAGGAACCCAGCACAATGGCCACACCTGTTCATTCTTCAGTTTCGTGTTGGATGTCACTTCCTCCAGGAAGCCCTGATTTGAGCCAGATCCCCCAATTTAAATGGTACCGTTTAGGAGTATTTTTAGTTGCAAGGACAGAAAACCCAAGTCAGCAGTGGCCTGAATGGGTAATGTGCTACACGTCCGTCGTCCGCACATTAAGGCCCTTTTGTCCTCCGTTCCATCCTCAGCAGAGTCTGCCCCGTGGTCATGAGATAGCCCCACAGCCCCTGCATCACTTCCTCACATGACTTTCTCCCAGGCAGGGAGGGGTGCTGTTGCTTTTCCCTTTTACAGGGAGGAAGATACTTTTTAGGATCCCCTGATTGGCTTCCCCAGATGTCTTGCTGCTAGAGCTAGGTCAGTTAGGAATTGAACTTGATTTCTAGTATCAGAGAGCCAGCTACAGAGGCTGAAAGAAATTAGGGGTTTAAGCAGGGAGGGTATAGCTCAGTGGTAGAGTGCATGCTTAGCATGCACAGAATCCTGGGTTCAATCCCCAGTACCTCCATTAAAAAAAAAAAAGAAATTAAGAAATTAGGGTTTATTTTTCTTTAGTATGACAGAAGCCCAGAATTTGGTAGTACAGAACTGCTAGGACAGCCTCATGATATCTTTGAGGACCACACTCTCTTTTTTCTCTACCATCCTTAGCATGCTTCTGTTCTCCAGGTCACACTGTGGTCTAGGATGACTGCAGGAGCTCCAGCCATCACGTCTTTGTTCCAGACAGGAGGAAGAGAAAGGAAGGGTCAGGGACAAAGAGCCCTTTCCAGAGCTCCCTATCAGTGATCTCACTGGCCACCTCTAGCTGTAAGGGAGGCTGGAATCTGTGGTTGTCTAGATAGGTGTGCTGCGGTCTCTAATAGTGAGGGTTTCAGTTCTAAGGCCAGCTGAGGGTGGGGGGATGTTGCTGGACAACCAACAGCATCTGCATATAAAATCTCCACTTCTCCTTTGTAGTGTTTATTGCAGTGCCTTTATCACATTTAAATAATTATCATACAATGAAATACTTTTTTTGTTTGGGGTTTATTAATTGCAGTCATAGACATGGTTGGGGGATACCACAGTAAGTAAAGCAGACACACATCCCTGCCCTCTTGGAGCCTCCGTTCTAGGGGCAATGCTGGGCTTTTCCCTGGCCTGGTTCAGTCCCTCAGGTGCCTGTCCACCTAACACCCTCCCCTTCTTGTTTCATTCCAGGGCGACTGCCAGACGCGGGAAGAGGCGGTGGCACTGGGCGTGGGCCTGTGTAACAACGGCTTCATGCACCACGGTAATTCGCCCTTCCCTCCGCCCAGCCTCCTGGGGCGGGAGGGGTGAGGCCTGACCTGGAACAGAAGAGCTAGCCAGGACCCTGGTCCCTGGTGCATTGTACAGGGAAGGGAAACTGAGGCCTAGAGAGAGCAAATGATGGGCAGGATTTGAGGCCAAATCCTTCCTAAATAAGCTCTTCCTCCATGATGGGGCATGTCCTCCCAGGGTGGGCAGTGAGGCTGGACAGCACAGGCCTGGCCTGCAAGCTTCCACGGAGAGGAGAGGAGAGGGATCGGTGGGGACAGAGGTCTGGCAGCGCCACTTTTCCCGGCCTCGCCCCTCAGATATGTCGCTCCTCTTCCCACAGGGAGAAGTGTGTAAGAGGGGCAGAGAGGTGGACGGTCCTGAGATGGTCCTGAGGCGGGAATGTGGGGAGAGGGAGGGAGAAAATGGTTCCACTGACAGCATTTTAAATTAAAACAGAAGTTATCCTCTGTGCCTGGCCTCCCTCTAAAAAGCTCTCCATGAATGAATTAGTTTAATCTTTGTGACGATCCTTTGATGTTGGTATTAATATCATCCCCATCTATAAATAAGGACTAGAAGCCCAGACAGTTAAGACACTTGCTCAAGGTCACACAACAGGGATGATGTGGGATTTGAACCCAGGCAGGCTGGCATCACAGGCCATAGGTCAAACACTGAGCTCTGTGGCCTTTCCTTGTGGCCTCCAGCGGAGTCCCAAGTCTCCTCCCCTTTCAGCAGGACAAGTGGACTTTTTTTTTATTTTAATTGAACTCTAGTCAGTTTACAATGTTGTGTCAATTTCTGGTGTATAGCATAATGTTTCATAACGTATGTATACATACATATATTCCTTTTCATATACTTTTTCATTATAGGTTACTACAAGCTATTAAATATAGTTCCCTGTGCTGTACAGTAGAAACTTGTTTTTTTTTTTTAAATCTATTTTATATATAGTAGTTAGTATCTGCAAATCTTGAACTCCAGATTTATCCCTTCCCACCCCCTTTCCTCCCTGGTAACCATAAGTTTGTTTTCTATGTCTGTGAGTCTGTTTCTCTTTTGTAAATAAGTTCATTTGTGTCTTTTTTTAGATTCCATGTATGAATGATATCATATGGTATTTTTCTTTCTCTTTCTGGCTTTCTTCACTTAGAGTGATGGTCTCCAGGTCCATTCATGTTGCTCCTAATGGCACTATTTTATTTTTTAATGGCTGAGTAGTATTTCATTGTATATATATATGCACCACATCTTCTTTATCCAGCCATCTGTTGATGGACATTTAGGTTGCTTCCATGTCTCAGCCATTGTATACAGTGCTGCTGTGAGCATTGGGGTGCATGTATCTTTTCGAATTAGAGTGCCCTCTGGATATATGCCCAGGAGTGGGATTGCTGGATCATAGGGTAATTCTATTTTTAGTAGGACAAGTGAACTTTTCACCTCCACTGAGGAGCCTTTCTCCTGTCTAGAACACTGCCCAGGGCCTGGTCACTTGCAGTTTCCCTTACCTGGGTGTCTCCTCCCCACTGCCAACTGCCCCCCCATCACTGATTCCGTGTTTCTGTTCAGTTGTCACCGCCCCAACGAGACCACCTGACCAGCTGGAGGGGCTCCTCTCCTTTCTCACCCTCTGGAGCTGCTCTGTCCTGTGAGGCTGATTCCACGCCTCCCTCTGTCTATTCTGTTTTCCAGAGGATGCCTTCTGCCTGCGGGCCCTGTGCAAGCTCTGGGGACAGAGGGTGAACAAGACAGATGTAGGTCCTGCCCTCGGAGCTCACGGCCCCGTGTGTGTGTGTGTGTGTGTGTGTGTGTGTGTGTGTGTAGAGAATCACACAGCAGAGAGATAAGTACCTTTTCCAGGCTGTTATGAGCATGTGAGGAGGACTCTGGCTTTTACCCACGTGAGGCGGGAGTCCTGGGAGGGTTCTGAGTGGAGGAGGCACTGGCCTGACTGAGGTTTTTACGGGACCCCTCTGGCGGTGAGGGTGAGGGCGTCAGTAGGGGGGCCATTGAGGGGGTGATGGCCGTAGTCCAGGGGAGGGACCATGTGGCTGGGACCCAGATGGTGGTGGCGGAGGGGTGGGACTCGAGAAGGCCTTCTGGCCCTTCCACCTCCCAGCTTCTGCTCTGTGCTCTAGCTCGGAGGCCAGCAGACTCTGCAGCGGGCCGGACAGTAGGTATTCCAGGCTTTGCAGGTACAGCTCAGCTGTACCCCTGTGGCCTAAAAGCAGCTGCGGGTGGCACACGAACAAATGGGCAGGGCTGCAAGGCAATAAAACTTTATTTAGAAAAACAGGCCCGTGGGCCCCAGTTTTCAGCCCCAGGTCTAGCTGCTGGACCTGCTGTCCGTTCAGCCAGAGAGATGTGCCCATGAGATGAACGGTCATCAGCGTGTCCCCTGCCTTGTAGCCAGCAGGACTGCCTCATGGATTGCCCCTCTCCCGGCCTCCATTTCCCCCTCTTTCCGCTGGAGGCCTTGCTGTCCCCTCCCCACCTGAGCTCAGTGTGCCCGTGGCTCTGCAGGGCTTGGGACTCACACCAGCTGAGAGGGTCAGGTCGGGCCCAACCAGGGCAGCCTCGTCGATCCCGTCCATCAGAGGCCCTCATTCCCGAAAGCCGCTCTGCTCCTCGTGGGGCCCTCTCACAGCTCCGTCCCTCCTTCCAATCAGAACCTCTCATTTGTGGGGGAGAGTAATTAGGGATCCACCCTGGCTGCTATTTTGGGAAGGCTGCTGGCCAAGGACGTTCTGCAGGGGGTCACTCCGGGCCACATCAGTGCCCACAGGGCCACTCGGAGAGAGACCGCAGGGCGTGACCCTGGTCCCCTTGTTCCCTGCCACGAACTCAGAAATAAGCTAAAATAGGAAAGGGCCAAATGCTAGGGTTGTGGCTGCTGCAAAATGCAGGTTAGGGTGCAGGGCTGGGCAGGGCAGGGGTAGGGGGGGGCCTGCGGCACCTCCTTCGGCATCTGACCCGAGCTGAGGGGCCCGAGGTGTCTCCAGGGAGGTGGTCCAGCCCTCGCACTTTGGTGCACCACTGAGTCCTCGCAGCCAACCCAGGAGTTGGTGCCATCATCCCCGCAGGTGAGACGACTGAGGCTCCAGGAGGCTAAACAGCTGGCCAGGGGCCTCGAGTGGACGTTGGGAGTGGTCAGCCCTCACCTGGCCGAGCTCCTGGACCCCGGGATGCCGGCTGTTTCCCCAGACATTTCAGTCGAGACACAACACCGTGCTCCCCCCGCCCCTTCCCAGACCGTTTTAGCCTGATGTTTACAGTGGAGGGGAGTCAGCCGGCCTCCCGGGGCCTGGCTCCCAGCTCTGGGGAAAGCAGCAATTTGTGTGTCTGTTCTCTCCAAGGAGGTAATAGAGGTGGTCTGAGGAGGCTAGCTGTCCCAGGGAAGGAAGGAGAAGGAAAAGAAGGCCTCTGATGCTTTTCGTGTGGTCACCAAAGTCAGTGGGCAGCATCAGTCTTCAGGGACAGCGGGGATGGCTCGAAGCTAAGGCAGCTGGTTGTTCTTCTTTCACAGGCCCACTGACTTCAGACAGCTGCTTTGATACCCTTCTTTATATAAGTCACCTCTGTCCCCATCTGTCAGGCCAGCCTGGGGAGTATGGTGAAGAGGAGATGCCTGGGCTCTGTGACCTTGGGCAGTTTATTTAGCCTCTCGGGGCCTCAGTCTCCCCATCTGTGAAATGGGTGCAGCAGCCCTTCCTTGTCTGTGGTGTACACGGACCTAATCCTGTATCCACAGTGTGCGTGGTGCTAGTGGGTACTTAGTTAAATTGTAATCCACAGGGACTGTATCACATACTGGTTCTTACTGGTTGTTTTGATTCATTTTTCTGGCTTGTCTTAGAACAGAGGTCCAGTGGCTTTTTCTGTGAAGGCCCAGATAGTAAGACATTTGTGGACCATACAGTCTCTTGCAATGATTCAACCCTGTCACTGTGGCCCCAAAGCAGCCCCTGGACAATACATAAGTAAATGGGTGTGGCTGTGTTCCAACAAATTTTATTTATAAAAAGAGGGAGTGGGCCCCCCTTGGCCCACAGGGACGTCTAAAGGGTCTGTTCCTGGTTATTAGTGAGGTTGGGCTCCTTTTCACATACTTGCCACCCACTTAGGTTTTCCCATCTGTTAGTCACCCGTTCATACCCTTTGCCCATTTATCTATGAGTTTCCCAGCTTTCTGTGATTGATTTATTGGAGTTTCCTGTCTATTCTAGGTTTTCCTTCCTTGTTGGTTTTAGACAGTACAGTTAGCTTTGCGTCTTTGGCCTCCCTGTGGCCTGACTGAGTGGAAGTCCTTAATTTTATCCTGTTGCTCTTTGTTGCGGGGGGTGGGGTCTGGTGCATGAACTCCTCTTCTGCTCTAGGACAGAGATATTCTCCTGCATTTTGTTGGTGAGCTTTAGTTTTCCCTTTCATATTTAGGTCTTTAATCCAACAGGAGTTTATTGTATATGATATGAGGCAGGGATCCAGTTTTGTTTTTTTGCTGTGAGTGAGTCAGTTTCCCCTATACCGCCCATGGAATCTCCTCCACGTGATCATTCATCCTCCATCATGTACTCAGTTCGCATAGACACAGTGTCCTCTCATGTGATTGCTGTTCTCCTCTGCTGGTTCTTTAATCTATTTCTGCTATAGTTCCACACGGTTTTGGTTACCATGACTTTGTAATACGCCTTTATAGCAGGTGGGCACATTCAGATTTTTCAAGAGACGTCTGAAAGCCAGACTTTTATGTGACATATCCTGATGTGTTAGCGCTGACACCTGACTCTGTTTAATAAAACACTCTACTGGCCAATCCAAAGTTGTCCAGGGGCTGGTTCTGGCCAGTGCCCGCCAGTTGGCAGATGCTGAAAGCTCCCCACGCGGGCCTGACCCCGTGCTTGTGTGTCTGTGGGTCTGCAGTGCTGGAGAAGAGCGAGTTCAAGGATGAGTCCCAGTACTTCCGCTTCCACGCAGACGAGGAGATGGAGGGAACCAGCAGCAAGAACAAACAGCTTCGCAATGACTTCAAGCTGGTGGAGAACATCCTGGCCAAGCGCGTGCTGGTAGGAGCAGAGCTCAGCTGCGGCACCTTCCTTCCCAGACCCGCCTGCAGGCCTGGGAACTGGGCTGCCTTCGGGTTATGGCTTGAGAAATTGGGCTCAGCTTTGAGCACCCAAGAGGATGGGGGATTCTGAGAGGTGGCTGGCAACACCGCCCAGAGGCCAGGTCCCTTTCCTGGCCAAGACTACCCTCTTCACAGATGAGATGGGGCTTAGTGGCCTCCCTTTCTTTTCCTTTCCTTCTCTTCTTGTCCACCCCACTCCTAGCCTAGCCTTGTGCGGAGAGGGTGGCCTCCTGAAATGACTGCCCCTGCATACCAGAGGCTTGGGTCCTCTGGGCTGCCACCCTGTCCTTGTTTAGTTGCTGTAAACAGCCTTGCAGTTAACAGAAGATTTACCAGCCTGTTCAGATATTCTACCAGCCTCGCCCACCAAATCCTGTTTCTCTGCCTCCTGGTTGGCAGCAACCTCCATCTTCAGGCCTGGCCCATAGCAGGCAGTCAGGAGAGAGGCTCAGAAGGTTAGGTCTCTTACCACAGCCGAAGTTGGGGCCAAAATCTGCCTAATACGAAGACAGCTCCGCTAACTTCTCTCCGGTGGTACTAGTGGGGGCTGCTGTTTCTGATTCCCACTTCTCCCTCTATAAAGCCCACCAGTGCTCCCCATGACACTTGGGGTAAAATCCAGCCTCTCACCATGGTCTGCAAGAGTCTACCTGCCTCTCTGGCTTCATCTGTGTGCTCGCCCCTGCCTTGCCCCACCCATCCCAGCCATTCTGATCTTCCTTCTTATCCTCCAGTACCTTGGAGCCTGACTCAGGGCCTTTGCACATGCTATGCCCTTTGCCTGGAGCACTTTTCTCTTTATAAACTTCTGTTCGCACTTCATTCAGGTCTCAGCTCAGATATCATCTCCTCTGGCCCCACTGCCATGCCACATTCTGTCCCTTTAAGTGCTTTATTTTAATTCAAACTGCGGACACTCCCTGCATCACATTCTATATTTCTTTCTTTCTTTGTAGTCTCTCTCCCCCACTAGACATTCAGCTGCCCAAGAGCAGAAGCCGTCTGTCTTGTTCAGTGCTGTTTCCAGAGCCCAGTCAAGTACCTGGCACATCTAATAGGCAGCCGCTCAGCAAAGTACTTACATGAACAAATAATTGCATTTCTCTGTATCCCCCCCACCACTCACCCCCAGCCCCTCCCAGCCTTCTGTCATCCTGCACTGGGGAGGGAGGCTCCTACCCAAACTCCCTTCCTGCCCCCAAGTTCTTGGTGGCTGGACAACTTCGGCTTTATTTTATTTGTTAATCGTTATTGATCGTCTACAGTATGCCAGCGATGGGGAGACAGTGGTGCATAGAAGAGGAGGCTCTGTCCTCAGATTGGGAGGAGGAAGGGGTGACAGACAATGAAAAGTCAGCTAATAAATGGTCAGCCCCAGGCCGAGGTCCGAGCCCGGTGGTGTGTCTTCACTTGACAGATACATATTGAGCACCTACTGTATCCTGGGTGCTGTCTGTGCTTTACTTAATCCCACTGCACCTCAGCCCCCATCCCTACCCTGTATACCTCTGGGGCATGAGGATCCAGCAGGGTCACGGTCCCGTGAGGGCCAGGGTGGGGCTGGCTCCAGGCCTCCCTCCCTGCCTCACCTGTCGCTCCTGCCTCGGGCCCTCAGATCCTGCCCCAGGAGGAAGACTATGGCTTTGACATCGAGGAGAAGAACAAGGCTGTGGTGGTCAAGTCGGTCCAGAGAGGCTCGCTGGCTGAGGTGAGGCCGCTCAGAGGGTGGACTTTGTGTGGGTGGGAAAGTGGGGCATCTCTCCTCATTCCTCGAGGCAGGCCAGCTCAGAAAATCCGGGAATGTCAGTTGTTCCTCCTTGCTCATCACCCTTGTGGGGAAACTGAGTCCAGGGCCATCTGGTCTGCAGTCTCTAGGGAGCTGGAAAAGAGCCCCTGGCTCCAGCGTGCCCTCCCAGCACGTGCCACCAGCTCCCTCTGCTGGCCCTGTCGGGGAGGTGCAGGGAAACTACCCGAGGGTCTGAATCAGCTCTGATAACAGACAAAACTAATAGTGATCAGTGGCTTGAATAATATGGCAAGTTTATTGCTCTGACATGGATACAGGGCCTGGAGGAGAAAGGCCAGGGATTCCACCTTTCAGCTGTTCCCAGAGGGTGTGGAGGTGGGTGGGGGAGAGGCACCTGCCACCTTGTCCAGGTGCTCTGGTTGCTTCCGGGTAGTGATTAGGAATGCGTTTGGCTGCACGTAGCCATGTGCTGGCCTCTCGATGGCTGGAGCTTCATTTTTCTAGTGACTTCAGTGGTTAGAAGGAGGTGGTTCTGGGTCTTGGTTCGGGGTCAACATCTCTTGGACTGTCCTGGCCAAGCTCTCGTGGTCACAAGGTGGCTGACCCAGTCCGATGCCTCGTGTCCTCACACGGCAGGGCAGGAAGCAGGGGCCGATTATGGCAGCTTCTCCTTCGGGAAAAGCGCCTTTCTTGTTAGCGCCTCCTACAGGCCTCCCTTCATAGCTTGTTGGCCAGAACAGGTTTCCCCAGCCCGTTAACTGTTAGCCACAGAGGAGAATGGGGCTGCCCTGGTGGGCTCACTATGGTCACACTTGGTCTTTGGGGCCTGCTCTGTGCTGCTTAAATGCATTCAAGGCTCCTTCGAGAGCAGCAGAAGGGGCCAGTAACCCGTGTGCATGTCTCCCTGCCAAGATGGCTGGCCTGCAGGTGGGGAGGAAGATCTACTCCATCAACGAGGCCCTGGTGTGCCTGCGGCCCTTTGCGGAGGTGGAGTCCATCCTCAACCAGTCTTTCTGCTCCCGCCGCCCGCTGCGCCTCCTGGTGGCCACCAAGACCAAAGAGTGAGTGTCCCCAGGGGCAAGGGCGACATTCCTCTCAGGCTGAGAAGTTGCCTGAGCCGTCCTGGCTCCCCATGGACGGGACTTCTGCAGGCTCGTGACACATGCCTTCATTCCAGTCAGCAGACATTTACTGAGTGTCCTCTGTGTGCACTGGGGCTTCAGGCTCTGGGGATCCAGCCCTGTCTGGATGGATTCATTTCTACTCTTCACAGATCTCAGTCTAGATGGAGGGTAGAGCAGGAGACAGACAGGAAACAAAATAGAGAAGTAAGAGGCATCCTGGAGCAGTAAGTGTGGGCCAGTGTGCAAGGCTGGGGAAGGAGGTGGGCCATGTGGAGGGACAGTGGTCAGGAAGGCACCACTGAGAACTGAGGTGAAGACCTGGAGAAGGTAAGGGAGGGAGCCAAGGGGACTTCTGGGAGAAGAGGGCTCCAGACAGAGGAGAGTCAAAGGCCCTGGGGTGGGACTGTGGCTGGTGTGTTTGAGGAACAGTGAGCAAGCTGATGGGGCTGGAACAGAGTGAGTGAAAGAGAGGGCCAGCCAGTGATGTCAGCCTGACAGTGACCCGTGCACACGGTGAGGACTCTGAAGCTCCTGGGAGGCTCTGAGCAGAAGCGAGGTGTGATCTGATGGAGGTTCTGGCTTCAGGGGGACACTAGATTGTCAGGGGCAGATGTGGAAGAGGGGGAGTGGTGAGGAGGCTGGTGGCCCGGCCCAGGGTGGCAGCAGTGGGGGTGGTGAGAAGTGGTTGGGTACCAGATACAGGCACAGGGAGAAGCATTTTCTATTTTAAAATGTGTGCATTTGGTTTTCACTTCTCCCTTCTATTTAAGGCAGAGGCTCCCAGTTTTCTATTGATGGGAGTGACGAAATGTTTTAAATAGGATTATTTCAGTAGAAAGGCAAGCCAGTTTAGGGAAAGTGACTGATAGTTTGGTTGGTTATGTTCTGCAGTGGCAGAAATCACCCAGGTGGAATGTACCTGTTTCAAGTTTCAGAAATATCTGTGGTTTGAGAACAGGCCCCCAAGATGGCTTTATCTGGCAGGTGGGGATGATTCTGAGGCCCACTGTCGGGGGACCTGCCCTCAGTAGGGCAGCAGATGGCTGCATTGAAGCCCCTGGATTAACGACACCCACTGTCCACCCCTGGGCAGGTGTCGCCTGCCCTGCTCTGGTGTCTCACCCACAGAATGGCCAAGACCTGGCCTTCCAAACCATGTTCTGTAGGGGACACATGGACATTTCTCTAGAGTCAGCACCAAGATGTGCTGGGTCACTTGTCACCCCCCACCCCACTCAAGTCTGTGATTATGGGATATTCACTGGCTGAATTGCTGACCTGGCCACCATGAGGCCTCCTCTCACCAAGAGGATGATGGAGAAGGTGTAGGAGGGTGATCGGGAATTTCTGTGCGGGGCCTGAATTTCCAAGAACAGGCCAAGTGGTTCTATTCATCAGAGATCCTGGTGCCGTGGGCTCTGGTTAAATTGGTTTCTCTATTTGGAAAGCTTGGTGTGGCTGCTGTTTTGGGCTGTATTTCCCAGAAGCCTGGGAATCAGGGCCCCCCAGGATGGCCCCCTGGGGTATGGGGAGTGATACTGCTTCACCTTATGACTGCTTTTGCTTGGTGCAGAGTCATCAAAGTCCCCGACCATCCAGAGGCTCTGTGCTTCCAGATCCGTGGAGCTGCACCGCCATACGTCTATGCTGTGGGGAGAGGTGAGCCGGAGCCTGAGAGACAGAGGGGAGCTTTGGGAGACGGGTCTGTGTGTGTGGTAGGAGCTGAGAGGCACCCAAACCATTTCCACCAGGCCTCAGAGTCTTAGTGTACCGTTAGCATTTACCTTCTTTGCTTGAAACCAAGGCTTGCAAATACAGATGCCTGTGGGGTCAGACCGTTACAGGTGGGTAACTGAATGGAAGACACTAGGGAGTGGTGAGGACTATGACAAAGTGAAACAGTCCATGTGCACTTAAAAAGGGGGAGTTGTTCTCTTCTCAAACTCATTATTGCTAGGCAGGAATGTGGGCCTCCTCTGATCAGATTTTTTTTTTTTTAAATCCAGAAATAGGAATTTTGGCCAAATTTCTTTGGCCAGCTCCAGCCCATGGGTCAACCATTTGAGACCTCTACTTTTTGTATTGCCTTCTCCTGGCATGCTGCTTGAGGGGTTACTCTGTCCCGGAGAGGAAATCAAACAGACCTGAGATACTGGGTTCCCAATCCTCTCTCCACCCGAGGGCCCAACTTTTAAAGTTTAAAGATACATTGTCCACTCTTCTGGTCATAGTTATATTTTTAAATTGATTGAAAATGCATGTGATGACAGAAAGCTACTGAGAATTTGTTAATACAGTGGGGTTTTATTGTATTTGTCCCTAAAGCAGTGGTTCTCAACTGGGAGCAGTGTCACCCTCCTGAGGACATCCAGCAATGTCTGGAGACATATTTGGTTGTTACAACTTGGGGTGGGGGTGCTTCTGGCCTCTCATGGGTAGAAATCAGGATGCTACTAAACAGCCCACTGTGCCCAGGACAGCCTTCAGAGCAGAGAATTACCAGCCCACAATGTCAGTAGTGTTGAGGTGAGAAGCCCTGCCTTAGAGCATCTGTAGAGAAGGAGAGATGCTTATGGGTGAACTCGGCAAAAATACCAAAACAGCTGATATTTCTTGAGTCCTTTCTAAGAGGTGGGCACACAGCTAAGTGCTTTATGTGTTTTAACTTACTGACTCTCTCAGGAACCCTGTGAGTAGATATTAGTGTCTTTATTTTCCAGATGAGGATACCAAGGCACAGAGAGGTTAAGGAACTGCCGAAGGTCACACAGTTGGTCAGTAGCAGAGCCAGGGTTTGAACCCAGACCTCTGGGGTCCAGGCCTGTACTCGTCCCCATCACTCCATGCCCACCTGTTGTTCTCCTGGGTACAAAGCTTGACATTCATTTGCATTTCTAGACCCTTCATATTAACCACATAAACCCTGGGGTCCAAGACCTACGGTTTGGGAGTCATGGGATAGCTGGCTTCTCCTAGGCGCATGACCTTGAGAGAGTCACTTTGCCTCTCTGAGCCTCTGTTCCCCTGTTTGCAAAATGGGACTGATCTTGACCCCAGGACTACAGGTGGTTGTGGGACTTTAAAGGAGACGAAGCTCTAGAGTGAGGTGTTCCTGGGTTCAAGTCCTGCCTTCCTGGCTGTGTGACCTTGGGCGAGCTGCTACTTCTCTGAGCCTCAGATTCTTCTGCAGAATGGGGGCACCAGTCCTGTCCTGCCCACTGGAGTAGGGGGGAGAGTGGCTCCAGGGTGGTGTCTGGGGAGTTGGGGTGGCGGGGAGGTTGAGGGACAGTGTTCATCTGGTTACTGGCCCTTGCCTGGCGCTGCCCCAGGCTCTCTTTGCCTCAAGCGCTCCTGTCCCCTTTAGGCTCCGGGGCTGCGGCTGCAGGGCTCTGTCCTGGCCAGTGCATCCTGAAGGTAAATGGCAACAACGTGATGAATGATGGAGCGCCAGAGGTCCTGGAACACTTCCAGGCATTCCGGAACCACCGGGAAGAGGCCCTGGTGAGCTACCCAGCAGCCAAGGGGATCAGGAAAGCCCTGTTTGTTGGGAAGGGGTACTGGGAGCCACCCTCCCTTCTCTGGGGAAAATTCAGAACATACCACAATGTTTTGGGTTGGGTGAGGCTGCCTACCTGGCAGGGCTGAGCTGGGCTTGGGTTCTATGACCCCCCTGCCTCCCTAAACCTCTTGGTCTCAGTTTTCACAGCTGTGAAATGGGTGCAATAAGACCCTCTTTTCTTACCACGGAGGCATGATGGGCAAATAGTCATATTGATGGTAAAAAATTGATGTTATACTTGGGTTGGGGGCCAGGGTTCTGTGGGAGGTGGTCCCATTCATTGGTTCATGCAATAAGTGTTTACTGAGCACCTGCTGTGTGCTTGGCACACTTCTAGGCCCTGGGGCCCCAGGGGGGACAAGGTTTCTGCTCCCGTGGATCTGACTTACATTTTCAAAGGCTCCCCACTTCCCTGGCTTCTGTGTGGAGTGTAGATTGTAGAGGGTGAGCACTGACTGTGACTAGAGGTCCCTCAGGAAGGTTCCAGAGCGAAGCCTGGGAGGGCTGTCCACAGGTGGTGGCACTGACAGGCTAAAAGCCTGAGTTTTGGAATCAGGAAACAGTGTGCACCTCGCCCTGTCCCTTCCTGCCTGGGCTCCTGGCATGGTGGCCGCCCCCTTTACTCTGCTCCCCTCACAGGGCCTGTACCAGTGGGTCTACCACACCCACGAGGATGCGCAGGAGGCCCGGGAGGCCCACGGTGAGGACCCCAGTGGTGAGGGGGCCGGAGAGGAAGACCAGCCCAACTCAGGTAAAGGGACAGAAGAACCTTTGTGATTACACTGGGTTCACCTGGATAATCCCGGCTACTCCTTATTATAGTCAGCTGAGTAGCAACCTTATTTCCAGCTGCAGCCATAATTCCTCCTAGCCAGATAACATCGTGTACTCCCAGGGTCTGGGGATAGGATGGGGGCATCATTCAGGGACCGTTATTCTGCCCACCACGAGCTCCCACATTTTTCTCTCTAGCCCTGGACCCCAGCCCTGTCTTTCTCCCTGACACCCCCTGGATGTCTAACAGGCATCACAAACTTAGTGTGGCCAGAATTGAACGCCTTACCTTCCTCTGAAACCTGTTCCTCCCCTCGGTGTCCAGTCTCCATCCTTCCAGATTCTCAGACCCCAAACTCAGAGTCCTCCTTGACTGTTCTCTTTCTCCTCTGTCCCACCACCTTGGTTCCAGCAGCATACCTCATTGCCTGTGCCTTCCCCGTGCGGCCAGAATCTGACCACTTCCCATCACCTCCACTGTGCCTGGCCCAAGCCACCACCATTTCTCACCAGGACTATTGTAGTAGTATGCTCGCCGATCTCCTTGTCCTGCCTTACCTCTCCCTCTGCCGGCTATTCTCAAAAAATAGAACAGAACCTCCCAATGGCTTCCACCCTATGCAGGGCAAAGACCAAATCCTCATCATGGCCTTCCAGGCCAGACCAGGCTCCCCAGCCTCTCCTCTCATCACTCCCACTTGCCCTCTCTGTTCCATCCACTCTAGCCTCTTGTTCTTAAATACCAAATGGACCCCTGCCCCAGGGCCTTTGCACTTGCAGCTCCCTCTGCCTGGAATGCTCTCCCCCAAGTACTTCTCACCTTGTTCTCCTCACCTCACTCAGCTCTCTGCTCAAATGTTACCTAGAGAGACCACCTGGAGTGCTGTGATTAAGCCCCTTTTATCCCTCGGTGTCTCCTTATCCTCTTTTATTTTTCTTCACCACATTATTAATTAGCATATGTCATACAGTTATTTGTTTATTGCTTTTCTTCATTTTCCCTTCTAGAGAATAAGCTTCCTGAGGGCAGGGGTTTTGTTTATTTCTTGCTGTATCCTCCGATCCTAGAACTGTGCCAGGCATATAGTAGGCACTCAGTAAATAGTTGTAGTCTGAATAATAGCCTCTTCTCTGCAGTCACTTGTCTGGACTCTGTGCCATACTTCTGCTGGGCTGGGGTGGGGACAGAGGCTGTAGAAAGACCAGGGGCTTTGGATGCCTCTGTGTCCACTAGCTCTGGGCTCCTTGCTGGTAATTTCAGGATTAGCAAAGAACTGGGGTATACAGGGTTGGCTGGGGAACCGTCCCCCACTGCTGAAACACACACAGCCTGGCAGAGGGATCCTACAGGGGACAGGTTGATGGGGACGGGGGAGAGGTCAGCTGGCAACTTCGAGCTCAGTTTATGCCCCTCTGACAGGAAAGGCTCTGGGCCTTCTCCCTAGCACGTGGGTGACCCCTGATGATGATGGTAGACCACGCTGAGGGGAGCCGGCAGTTTCTGTCTTTCTGTTCAACAAGTAGAAGCATCTACTATGTGCCAGGTCCTGTTCTAGGAACATGGGAGACACGAGTGAGCAAGGAGGACAGGGTCCCTCCCCTTAGGGCACAGACATGAGGGGAGCCAGATAATGCACAAAAGAACAAAAAATTGACAAGTGATGATGTAGCATGAGGGTGAGGGGAGAAAGTGATGGTGTGTGTGTTGGGAGGTACTCTTTTGAGCAGATGAAAAGGAAAGCAGTTCACTCCAATAAATTGCCTGCTTTCTTCCTAGATATGCCACTATCTAGCTTTGTGGCCTCTGAGGAGCCACAGTCTGTCTGGGTTCATGTTAATCGGGACTTAACCTCAGCTACATAAAAACATTGGCTAAGCAAACCAAAAAGTATGAGTAGGGCCAATCAAGCTTCAGGTCTGGCTTGATCCAGCACCTCATATAGTGAGGAGGCTCTTTGTTTTTCTCCAGTTCTCAGCTTTGCTCCCTCTGTGTTGATTTCCTCCTTACATGCTGTTTTCTCTACCTGGTGGCTTTGGTAATTTGGAATCCAGTTGAGAAAGAGAATGTCTCCTCTTTGTAGATCTAACAGAAAGTCCCAGACTTGACTCTCATTGGCCCAGCTTGGGTCACATGCTTGTTCCTCAATCAATCACTGAATAAGGGGAATCTAGTATGCTCCTTGGCCAGGACCTTTGTCTCTAGGGGAGGGTGTGGGTTGTGGGGGTCCCCTTTTCTGAGCCACATAGACCAGGAATGGGGCTCAAGGGTTGATTCCTGGAAGGAAAATCTTCTAAAACAAGGAATGAGCGATAGTGAGCTGGCAAAATGAACAGTACTGCAGCACAGGCTTCAGTCTCCCCATCTATCCAACATGAGTCGTCCACGGTGCTGGGTCAGGGGGCTGGCTTGGTGTGGGGTGGTGCCCCTCCTCAGGGCTGCCTGTCCTTTTGGCTTCCAGTCTTCCCCCTGCTGTCCCTGGGTCCCCAGCTGAGCCTGCACGAGGACAGCCCTGTGGTCAGCCTGACCGTGGACAACGTGCACCTGGAGCACGGCGTGGTGTATGAGTACGTGAGCACGGCAGGCATCCAGTGCCACGTGCTGGAGAAGATCGTGGAGCCACGGGGCTGCTTCGGCCTCACCGCCAAGGTCTTGCTGGGCAGCGCCCTGCCCTGAGGGGGTGGAGCAGCCTGATCCCCACGTCCTCAGAGTTAGCCTGGCGCCCTGAGTTCTAGTCCCCACCCCACCACGTGGCAGCTGTGGGACTTAGGAGAGTGACTTCCTATCTCTCAGGCTTAGTTTGCGCATTTGCTAAATGGGCCAGTAAGAGACGTGACCTCACAGGGGTACTGCGAGGCACACAGTAGTCACCGCACATGAACCCCTGAACACCCGCTCTGGGGCACAGTGAGTGCTCAGTAGCTGTTAATGTTTCTGTAGATCCTTGAGGCCTTTGCTGCCGACGACAGTGTCTTCATGCAGAATTGTGGACGGCTCATGGCCCTGAGCAGTGTCGTGAAGACCATGTTCCACTATGAATTCCGCAACACCTGTGACACCAAGCTGGAGAGCATTGGCCAGAGGATCGCCTGCTACCAGGAGGTGCCCACACCCTGCAGGGTCTCCGCGGGGGGTACTGTGGTTGTAAATGTCAACACCCAACCCAACTGAGCTTAAACAAACAGGAGAATTTACTGGTTTGTATTACTGAAAAGTCCAGAGGTAAACTTCAGGCATGGCTGTATCCAGGCACTCCAACAGATACCACACTAGCACAAGAACAGGGTCTCCTTCCTTCTCTTGACTTTGTTCTTCTGTGTTGGCTTTGCTCTCAGGCAGGCTCTTTTCATGTAGTGGCAGGATGACCCCCAGGAGCTCTAGTCTTAGCCCCAGTAGAAAAGGAGCTTGATGAGAACTCTTGTTGGCTTGGCTTGGATCCCTTGCCCAGCCCCGTACCAATCTCTGCACGGATAGGGAGGCAGTCTTACCTGAACCTCATGCACTGTGGTCAGGGAGAGGTGGTTGCTCAAGAACAGCCCAGATGCAGCTAAAATGGGGAAATGAATGTGGACAGGTACTCAGAGGCCTCAGATCTCTCCAGGTCTTCCCTGAAATCTGGATCCAGGGAAAGGCTGTGCAGGGGAATTCACTTTTCAATTTGGAACTATTGGCATTTTGTCCAATTTTAGAATGTCTGGCCTAGGCCAGGATAAAGTGGGTGCTGGGGGTGGGCCAGAATTCCCAGACCCCTGAATCATGACCCCGTGTCCTCCACCTTTCTCAGTTTGCAGCTCAGCTGAAGAGCAGGGTCAGCCCACCTTTCAAACAAGCTCCCTTGGAACCCCATCCACTGTGTGGCCTGGACTTTTGCCCCACAAATTGCCACGTCAACCTCATGGAAGTGTCCTACCCCAAGACCACGCCCTCGATTGGCAGGTCCTTCAGCATCCGCTTTGGTCGCAAACCTTCCCTCATCGGCCTTGACCCAGAGCAAGGTAACTGTGTCTGTCAGAAATTGTGTTCTGATCTCACACTACAGATACATGTATGAAGGCCAGCAGTCTGGGACTGGAATGATGGCTCCACAGTCATCAGGGATGCAGCCTCCTCCTTTCTATGCCACCATCTCTAAATGTTGCTTTTATCTTGAAAGATGCCTCATGGTATAGAATGGCTGCTGGAGTACCAGCCATCATATCTACATTATAGGCAGGAAAAAGATCACAGTAGTTACAAGCATATTAGCACCAGATGGAAACTTTTTTATTGAAGTAATTTAATGTAGTAAAAGAGTATTTAAAAGGGAAACTTTTCTCATTCATTGGGATCCTTAAAAAGTGTTTGTATACCTCTGTCTAAGGGGCTTATGAATATCTGGGGGCTGTTTCCAAGTGAGCTCTCCCTCCCTCCACTGTAGGTCACCTGAACCCCATGTCCTACACCCAGCACTGCATCACCACCATGGCTGCCCCGTCCTGGAAGTGCCTACCTGCTGTGGATGGGGACCCCCAAAGCCAGGGTCCCAATGACAGCAGCTTTGGGCCAGCCAATGGAACCCTTGGCCAGGAGGACCGGGGCCTGAGCTTCCTACTCAAGCAGGAGGACCGTGAGATCCAGGATGCCTACCTGCAGCTCTTTACCAAACTGGATGTGGCCCTGAAGGAGATGAAGCAATATGTCACCCAGATCAACAGGTGAGCCCTGGGCCCAGGAGGGAAAGGCAGGGAATCTCAGAGTCAGGATTTCTTAGCCTAGGCAACATTGACAGTTTGGGAAGGATCATTGTTTGGAGTGTGTCCTGTACATGCTCGGCTATTAGTGGTTTCCCTGGTCTCTACCCACTGGATTCCAGTAGCACCCCCTCCCTAAGCTGTGACAATGAAAAATATCTCCAGGCGTCAAATGCCCTCTCTGGGGGCAAAATCACTCACAATGGAGAATCGCTGCTCTAATGTAAGGGTGGATGTAGGCAGCATCCTCAGTAGAGACGAGAACTATTTGGTGAAAGGTTTGGGGGGAACTTTATCTTTTAAACATTGCAGAAAGAGAGATGGCTGGACATGATGTCCCTTTTGGTGCGATGTGTCAGGACACACATATAACACCCCCTACAAAGCGTTTTTGCCAACAGAAGTTGCACCATTCTCTGATCAAAGCTCTAGGTTTCACTACTCGGCTAGAGGATGTGGGGTATGGGGAAGGTGAAATGGCACTTCAGGGATGCCATTGGCCAAATCCAGAGGGTGGACAATTCTAGATGACAGATGACCCAATTTCTTTAACAAATGAATGACAAGGGAGAAGCAGGTTCAGGGGGGAGGAGGAACTGTTAGAAAAGGGGCTTGAGAGACGTATCAACCAAACACAGCGAGTGGGCCTGGTTTGGGTTCTGTTTCTAACATACCATGGTGCGAAGGCACTTTTGGGACCATTGGGGGCATTTGAACACAGACTGGGGACTAGATGGTCTTATGGGTTGATGAATTTTGTGAGGTTTGATAATGGCAGACTGGTTATGTTTACAACAGTGTTTCTCAGCCTCGACACTATCGACATTTTGGGCTGGATAATTCTTTGCTGTGGGGTATTTAGTGGCACTCCAGTCTCTGCTCCTTGGATGTCAGCAGTTTCTCCGCACGCCCCCCCCCCCCGCCGCTTCAGTTGTGACAGCTAAAAATGTCTCTGAACGTTGCTAACTGTTTGCCCCTCAGGAAAGTTGCTAAATTGCTAAATGTTTCTTGGCCGGGGGAGGGTGGCACTCTGAGAACCACTGCTTTAAAAAAGAAGTCTTTATGTGCTAGAGACATGTATGAAACTGTGTATCAGGGGAATTATATGATATCTCAGGTTTGTTTTAAATACTCCAGAAAAAGAAAAAGCTACAGAGAAGACTGAGGGAAGAAATGTGGGTTCTGAGTTGCCGTTGTTGAAGCTGGCAGCTGGGTACCTGAGGTTCACCCTCCTGTCCCCTCTTCTTCTCTATGTGATAGAAATTGCCCATGATGAAAGAAAAAATAATGTGAGGTCCAGAGCCAGGACGCTGGCCCTGCCACTTATTAGCTGTGTGACCTTGGCCAAGTCACTTAGCCTCTCTGAACCTCGATGTTCTCATCTGCTAAAGTGGGGTTATTCATAACAGTGACCTCACTGAGATGTAGTCGGATTGTATCAGCTGGGGTTTACTGATCACTTACAAGGCACCAGACACTTCTGGGCACTTTACATATTTTAACTCCCTTTATCTTAGGACATAGTGATGTTACTCCATTGTATAGATGAGGAAATTGAGTCTCAGAGTCATTTAATACTTAGCTTTAAGTCTCTAAACTAGGAAATGGTAGCATTGGGATTTGAATCTGGGATCTGTTTGTGTTCCAAACCCATGCTTCTAATGGTTATGCTGTATGCCTGGGATTGACACACTGTGCCCTGTGGGCCAAATCCAGCACACTGCATTTTTTTTTAAATAAAGTTTTATTGGGACACACCCATGCCCAGCCTTTTATGCACCATCTGTGGTGCTGTCACAGTGCAGCGGCAGAGCTGAGTCGTGGGTAACCGGGACCATGTGCAGCCCTTAGAGACCACATTTCCCAGTCACCTTCCTACTCCCAGGCCTTGTGTAGCTTGGCAATGAAATGAGACCCTTGTGTATCTCGCCCCCTGCAGGAAGGCCAGTGTATGCGCATCTGCAGAGTTGCTGGCAGGATTTTCAGGGGAGGGACATAGCATTTGGTGGCTTCCTCTGCTTAAGGTCAGAGGTGAGGCCTGAGGTCAGGGCCTTGCCCGGGGCCTCCATGGGGGTGAGTGAAACCGCAGGCTTGTGCCTTTAAGTTCAAAGTCTTTCCCCCGACAGGTTGCTGTCCACCATCACGGAGCCCACCTCGGGTGGGTCCTGCGATCCCTCCTTGACCGAGGAGGCCTCGTCGCCCCCGCTGGTCAGTGAAGAGAGTGAGATGGACAGGACGGACCACGGGGGCATCAAGAAAGTGTGCTTCAAGGTGTCTGAGGAGGATCAGGAGGACTCGGGTCACGACACCATGAGCTACCGCGACTCCTACAGGTGGGGCTCGGTGTGGATGGTCAGGGGCACAGCTGAGGCCCCGACGCAGATGTCCAGACTCAAGGGACATTTCCCAGGAGGTGGTGGGATGGGGTGCTGTTACTAAGCCATGGTTCTAGGGGGGATCTGAGCCCCATGGCACATCCCCAGTGCCCTCTTCGGGTCCCCAAACCCAAGCTAACGTCTCAGGGCCTGTCCCCTAGTGGACACCACCCATCCATTCTGCTTTGGTTCCATTCTGCACACACTGATGGACTGTGGTCATAGAAAAAGTCAGAATGTGCAGTGTGTTTTAAAA
Source organism: Vicugna pacos (assembly GCF_048564905.1). Classification (NCBI taxonomy): domain Eukaryota; kingdom Metazoa; phylum Chordata; class Mammalia; order Artiodactyla; family Camelidae; genus Vicugna; species Vicugna pacos. Next base: position 35,936,658 of record NC_133005.1, on the reverse strand, counting down.
CCAACGTAAGAGCTCTGGTTCCTGCAACAAACACCGTTTATTTTTACGTGACTCAAGGAGGCTGAGATGTTTTTTTTTCCTCCTAACTCAGAGTATCTGAATTGTTTTCTCCTGGTTAACTTAATTATAACAAGATCAGTGAAGTCCTAATTAGTGGGTTAAATAGACTGAAAACTCAATTTCCTGTAATAAACCATATAGTGGGTGAATGGAACTCCTTAAACACAAATAAACAAGCACTGTGACCCCCCTTGAAAGGTGGTACAACAGCTGGCCACGGTGGGTACGGTAGGGTCTTGGAAGGGCACTTTGGTTGTTTGTGGGCAAAACACAGAGCTGATAGAATCTGGCAAGAAGTGCCTTTGGTCCTGTCCTCCAGTATTTTGATTCTTTCAGTCTTCGAGGGCCCTGCCTGGTCGGTGTCTCTTGGTGTCTGTGTGACGAGATGGTCTGGCTGCCGGGGCACTGTGTGTCCTTGGAGCCTTGTGTCCGATGGCCCAGATTTCTCCACCTTGATGGGTTTCCATTCTTACTTTTTTGGGTCCTCTGTCGTTTCTTCTTGACTGTCAGAAAGGTGAAGAATTTCAGAATTGTGGGTGTTGATTCCTGATACCGTATGAGTTCCTGGGACACAAGCTAAGCAAACACAGCCCTTGTTCTTAGCAGGTCTCCTGCCAGGCTGGGGCGACAGAACACAGAGCCGCGGGCTTGAGTGTGGCGTGTGCAGGTGTGTGCAGGGACAGGGCTGTCCCACGAGGGGAGTGACAGGAGTTACCCCTGAATGAAGAAGATTCGCTGTCCACCTACCGTTTCTGTGTTTCTGTTTTGGGATCTGGAAACATTTCCCCCCGTCAGCCCGAGAAAGCCCTCCAGGACAACCTTCCCCGTCTCTGATGCTGATGATCGGCCCACAGTGCTCTCTCTGGGCCAGCTGTTTATCCAAGAGTTTTGTCTACACTTCAGGAAAGTGGGTTCCGGTGCTGGGCCCAGGGGCTGTGAGTGGGATGGTGACTGATCCCTTCCTCTCTGCCGCTTTGCAGCGAGTGTAACAGTAACCGGGACTCCGTCCTGTCCTACACCAGCGTGAGAAGTAACAGCTCCTACCTGGGCAGCGACGAGATGGGGTCTGGTGAGTGCAGAGGCTCGTGCTGGGGGAGAGGGGCCCCCAGCGAGATTTCGTTTTGTTTATTTTCCTTTGTTATGCTTTACTCCATGTGGTATTATTTGCTGTCACTTTGCATGGGATGGGAGTGGTTTTCCTTGCATTCATCCATTCAGCACGTTTGCTGAGCACCTGTCATGTGCTAGGACCACAGCAGTGAATGAAAAGACAGAGATCCCGGCCCTCGTGGAGCTGACGTGCTCCGTGAATGTCATGGGCAGAGACCAAACAAAGACATTCATGATGCGGTTACAGGTTGTGATGAGGGCTCCAGCGTCGCTAAAACAGGGTGAACGATGGTTTCCATAAATGACACATGCTCAAACCCAAAATTCAAATGACGCAGAAAAATTCTAAAGAGGTACAGGAGAAAAAGCCAGTATCTCAGCCTTTCCCCCAGCAATGACCACATTTGGAGATCACTGGTGAACGTGTATTTCTGCTCAGATGTGGAGAAATGTGGGCGGATGGTTGGATGGTCAGACAGACATAAGTGAGATTTTATTGGTACTTGTAATGTTTACTTGAAGACTGAAGCTTGCTTTTACTTTAGTTTCACTGATTTCAGCTTTTACAAATTACAAATTTTGTTTTGTGAGAAGGACATACATCCTCATGGTTTGTAACTCAAAAGGCATGAGAGGGTGGCTGGTGACTGACCTCCCTCCCACCCCTGTTACCCGGCCTCCAGGCTCCCACTGTCATTGTTGACCTGTGTGTCCTTCCAGAGGTGGTCTGTGCATGAAAGTTTAATTTTAATCATACTTCAATTCAACAGAAAAAAGAAGCTCAGGTAAAATCAGAGATACTGCGAACTTTAGATAAATATTTCATCACATGAGATATTTAGCTGCAAAAACTGTCCCTGCAGAGGTTTTGGGCAAGTGCCTACCTGTGACAGCTGATGTAACTGAAACAGCTGGGGGATGAATAGGAGACTTCAGATCTAGTTCCTTCTCTCTGGCTTTCTGTCTCCTCGTTTGCAGAGTGGAAATAATGATGGCAACTTACAATTGTGTAATGTTTTAGTTCCTATTGCCCATTTTGCAAATGAAGAAATTGAGACTCAGAGAGGTCAAGTGAATTGTGCAGTGTCCCACAGCCAGGAACTGGGTCTTTCAGACTGCAAATCCGCTGTGGGTTGTGGAGCTCTGTAGCTACGTTGCTTTCTTTAGAAAGAGGCTGGGAAGGTGTGAGATGAGGCAGGAATAGTTGATGGCATTGGTTTCTTCCTTCTGCCAGGGGACGAGCTGCCCTGTGACATGAGGATCCCATCAGACAAACAGGACAAGCTTCACGGCTGCCTGGAGCATCTCTTTAACCAGGTAGGACCTTTGTCCCAACCCTAGCTTGACCTTGAGTTCTTCCCATAGCATGGGAGGGGCTGTGAGAGCTCTGGGGGCCAAACTAACCAGAGCTTCCTACCACCCAGGTGGACTCCATCCACGCGCTCCTCAAGGGACCAGTCATGAGCAGGGCTTTTGAAGAGACCAAGCATTTCCCCATGGACCACAGCTTGCAAGGTGAGCAGAAAAGGGGTGACATCTGGTCCATGGAAGGCAAATGCATGGTGAGTGTCCTACCAGTTCATTGTACCTACCATGGACCAAATAATATCCAAGAGTCCTGCCAGCATCCTTGGTCTAGGATTCTGAGCTTTGGAATCTAGTGTTGGGACCTTTGTGCCACCCATTTTCCACAACTGCCCAACTGTCACTTTCCTGCCCCAGAGTTCAAACAGAAAGA